>NC_047047.1:16315460-17006821 GCF_011762595.2 Tursiops truncatus
ATGAAATGAAATGAAATGATATAACTACAAACAAGAAAAAATATTTCCATGGACCATAATATGAATAGAAACATACTGTAGTGAACCAGGGCAGAAGTTGTGTGCCTGCTGGGATCAAGGACTGAATACATGAGAAGAGGGTCTGGAGTTTTTGTTTCTGGATAACAGGGACCAAAAGCACCTTAGGCATTGTTGAATATCGAAGTCTGGCTCATGTTGTGAAATCAGAGGCTGGGGCTCCCTACCTATTAATTTAGTCCAGCTGGCTGAGGTTTGATACAACTCCTTGCATTTGTTGGCTGGAGAAAATAAACATAACTAGCAAAAAGTACATGGCCAAGTTGGAACTAAGCTAACCCCAATATCAGCAAGGACCTCAGAAACAGAGTGGAGCACAACTGTAAATGCAAAATATGGAATGTGTGATCACCAAGAGATGCTCCTGACTAATCTCTTTGAGGATAAGACTGAGAATGAAAATTTCAAAATAAATGACAGAAACTATCATTCAAATTGATAGCCAACATTTGCAAAAATGAGGAACTAAATTTATGCTCAGCAAAAATGAAAATCTGAATTATGATATTAAATACATATTTTTAAATTCCTCAGATATGTGTAGTCTGACATCTATTATAATAAAATGATTAAAGGAGAAAGGCATTATAAACACAAATATTAAGATGTGAATTGCTAAGAGACATATATGAAAGGAAACAGAAAATGTAAAAAAAGAATAAATTAGACACATTGGAATTTATAAACATAGTCGTGAGAATAATAGATTATGGTTTGTAGATTGCATATGTGTGAACTTGGAATTTGTAAATAGGAAGACTACTGAAAGATTCATCCTGAATTAGCACACACAAAAAAACTGGTGGTTATGAAAAAGCAGAAATACAAACAAAATCTCTATTCTCATCTGACTTTAGTTATCAAAAGAAGAGAAGAAAAGGAGTAGATTTCATTGTGGCAGGGAAGGGGTAGATATAAAGGGTTTATGTGCGAAATACTGAGCTTAGCATGCTGTGAACAGCCAGATTCCTGCACCCAGTTGACAAATTCAAAATAGAGATTTGAATGTACAGAGATCAGGGTTATAGATAAATTTGTTTGTTTGTTTGTTTGTTTTTTTCACATCTTTATTGGGGTATAATTGCTTTAAAGTGGTGTGTTAGTTTCTGCTTTGTAACAAAGTGAATCAGGTATACATATACACATGTTCCCATGTCTCTTCCCTCTTGCATCTCCCTCCCTCCCACCCTCCCTATCCCACTGCTCCAGGCGGTCACAAAGCACCGAGTTGATATCCCTGTGCTATGTGGCTGCTTCCCACTAGCTATCTACCTTACATTTGTTAGTGTATATATGTCCATGCCTCTCTCTCACTTTGTCACAGCTCACCCTTCCCCCTCCGCATATCCTCAAGTCCGTTCTCCAGTAGCTCTGTGTCTTTATTCTTGAGTTACCCCTAGGTTCTTCATGAATTTTTTTTTCTTAAATTCCAAATATATGTGTTAGCATACAGTATTTGTCTTTCTCCTTCTGACTTACTTCACTCTGTATGACAGATTCTAGGTCTATCCACCTCATTACAAATAGCTCAATTTCGTTTCTTTTTATGGCTGAGTAATATTCCATTGTATATATGTGCCACATCTTCTTTATCCATTTATCCGATGATGGGCACTTAGGTTGTTTCCATCTCCAGGCTATTGTAAATAGAGCTGTAATGAACATTTTGGCACATGACTCTTTTTGAATTATGGTTTTCTCAGGGTATATGTCCAGTAGTGGGATTAGAGGGTCATATGGTAGTTCTATTTGTAGTTTTTTTAAGGAACCTCCATACTGTTCTCCATAGTGGCTGTACCAATTCACATTCCCACCAGCAGTGCAAGAGTGTACCCTTTTCTCCACACACTCTCCAGCATTAATTGTTTCTAGATTATTTGATGATGGCCACTCTAACTGGTGTGAGATGATATCTCATTGTAGTTTTGATTTGCATTTCCCTAATGATTAATGATGTTGAGCATTCTTTCATGTGTTTGTTAGCAGTCTGTATATCTTCTTTGGAGAAATGTCTATTTAGGTCTTCTGCCCAATTTTGGATTGGGTTGTTTGTTTTCTTGTTATTGAGCTGCATAAGCTGCTTGTAAATTTTGGAAATTAATCCTTTGTCAGTTGCTTCATTTGCAAATATTTTCTCCCATTCTGAGGGTTGTCTTTTGGTCTTGTTTATGGTTTCCTTTGATGTGCAAAATCTTTGAAATTTCATTAGGTCCCATTTGTTTATTTTTGTTTTTATTTCCATTTCTCTAGGAAGTGGGTCAAAAAGGATCTTGCTGTGATTTCTGTCATAGAGTGTTCTGCCTATGTTTTCCTCTAAGAGTTTGATACTTTCTGGCCTTACACTTAGGTCGTTAATCCATTTTGAGCTTATTTTTGTGTATGGTGTTAGGGAGTGTTCTAATTTCATTCTTTTACATGTACCTGTCCAGTTTTCCCAGCACCACTTATTGAAGAGGCTGTCCTTTCTCCACTGGACATTCCTGCCTCCTTTATCAAGGATAAGGTGACCATATGTGTGTGGGTTTATCTCTGGGTTTTCTATCCTGTACCATTGATCTATATTTCTTCTTTTGTGCCAGTATCATACTGTCTTGATTACTGTAGTTTTGTAGTATAGTCTGAAGTAAGGGAGCCTGATTCCTCCAGCTCCGTTTTTTGTTCTCAAGATTGCTTTGGCTATTCGGGGTCTTTTGTGTTTCCATACAAATTGTGAAAACTTTTGTTCTAGTTCTGTGAAAAATGCCAGTGGTAGTTTGATAGGGATTGCATTGAATCTGTAGATTGCTTTGGGTAGTAGAGTCATTTTCACAATGTTGATTCTTCCAATCCAAGAACATGGTATATCTTTCCATCTGTTTGTATCATCTTTAATTTCTTTCATCAGTGTCTTATAATTTTCTGCATACAGGTCTTTTGTCTCCTTAGGTAGGTTTATTCCTAGATATTTTATTCTTTTTGTTGCAATGGTAAATAGGAGTGTTTTCTTAATTTCACTTTCAGATTTATCATCATTAATGTATAGGAATGCCCGATATTTCTGTGCATTAATTTTGTATCCTGCTACTTTACGAAATTCATTGTTTAGCTCTAGTAGTTTTCTGGTAATATCTTTAGGATTCTCTATGTATAGGATCATGTCATCTGCAAATAGTGACAGTTTACTTCTTCTTTTCCAATTTGGATTCTTTATGTTTCCTTTTCTTCTCTGATTGCTGTGGCTAAAACTTCCAAAACTATGTTGAATAAGAGTGGTGAGAGTGGGCAACCTTGTCTTTTTCCTGATCTTAGTGGAAATGCTTTCAGTTTTTCACCATTGAGGATGATGTTGTCTGTGGGCTTGTCATATATGGCCTTTATTAAGTTGAGGAAAGTTCCCTCTATGCCTACTTTCTGCAGGGTTTTTATCATAAATGGGTGTTGAATTTTGTCAAAGGCTTTCTCTGCATCTATTGAGATAATCATATGGTTTTTCTCGCTCAATTTGTTCATTTGGTGTATCACATTGATTGATTTGTGTATATTGAAGAATCCTTGCATTCCTGGAATAAACCCCACTTGATCATGATGTATGATCCTTTTAATGTGCTGTTGGATTCTGTTTGCTAGTATTTTGTTGAGGATTTTGGCATCTATGTTCATCAGTGATATTGGCCAGTAGTTTTCTTTCTTTGTGACATCCTTGTCTGGTTTTGGTATCAAGGTGATGGTGGCCTCGTAGAATGAATTTAGGAGTGCTCCTCCCTCTGCTATATTTTGGAAGAGTTTGAGAAGGATAGGTGTTAGCTCTTCAGTAAATGTTTGATAGAATTTGCCTGTGAAGGCATCTGGTCCTGGTCTTTTGTTTTTTGGAAGAAATTTAATCACAATTTCAATTTCAGTGCTTGTGATTGGTCTCTTCATATTTTCTATTTCTTCCTGATTCAGTCTTGGCAGGTTGTGCATTTCTAAGAATTTGTCCATTTCTTCCAGGTTGTCCATTTTATTGGCATAGAGTTTCTTGTAGTCATGTCTCATGGTCTTTTGTATTTCTGGAGTGTCAGTTGTTACTTCTCATTTTTCATTTCTAATTCTATTCATTTGAGTCTTCTCCCTTTTTTTCTTGAAGAGTCTGGATAATGATTTATCTATTTTGTTTATTTTCTCAAAGAACCACCTTTTAGTTTTATTGATCTTTGCTAATGTTTCCTTCATTTCTTTTTCATTTATTTATGATCTGATTTTTATGATCTCTTTCCTTCTGCTAACTTTGGGGTTTTTTTTGTTCTTCTTTCTCTAATTGCTTTAGGTGAAGGTTAAGTTGTTTATTCTAGATGTTTCCTGTTTCTTAAGGTGGACTTGTATTGCTATGAACTTCCCTCTTAGAACTGCTTTTGTTGCATCCCATAGGTTTTGGGTTGTCGTGTCTCCATTGTCATTTGTTTCTAGGTATTTTTTGATTTCCTTTTTGATTTCTTCAGTGATCACTTCGTTATTAAGTAGTGTATTGTTTAGCCTCCACGTGTTTGTATTTTTTACAGACCTTTTCCTGTAATTGGTATCTAGTCTCATGGCATTGTGCTCGGAAAAGATACTTGATACAATTTCAATTATCTTCAATTTACCAAGCCTTGATTTGTGACCCAAGATATGATCTATCCTGGATTATGTTCCATGAGACTACAGAAAAATGTGTATTCTGTTGTTTTTGGACAGAGTGTCCTATAAATATCAATTAAGTCCATCTTGTTTAATGTATCATTTAAAACTTGTGTTTACTTATTTATTATCATTTTGGATGATCTGTCCATTGGTGAAAGTGGGGTGTTAAAGTCCCCTACTATGAATGTGTTACTGTCGATTTCTCCTTTTATGGCTGTTAGTATTTGCCTTATGTATTGAGGTGCTTCTATATTGGGTGCATAAATATTTACAATTGTTATATCTTCTTCTTGGATCGATCCCTTGATCATTATGTAGTGTCCTTCTTTGTCTCTTCTAATACTCTTTATTTTAAAGTCTATTTTGTCTGATATTAGAATTGCTACTCCAGCTTTCTTTTGGTTTCCATTTGCATGGAATATCTTTTTCCATCCCCTTACTTTCAGTCCATATGTGTGTCTAGTTCTGAAGTGGGTCTCTTGTAGACAGCATATATATGGTTCTTGTTTTTGTATCCATTCAGCCAATCTGTGTCTTTTGGTGGGAGCATTTAGTCCATTTACATTTAAGGTAATTATCGATATGTATATTCCTATTCCCATTTTTTAAATTGTTTTGGGGTCATCATTGTAGGTCTTTTCCTTCTCTTGTGTTTGTTGCCTAGAGAAGTTCCTTTAGCATTTGTTGTAAAGCTGGTTTTGTGGTGCTGAACTCTCTCAGCTTTTGCTTGACTGTAAAGCTTTTAATTTCTCTATCAAATCTGAATGAGATCCTTGCTGGGTAGAGTAATCTTGGTTGCAGATTTTTCTCCTTCATCACTTTCAGTATGTCTTGCCACTCCCTTCTGACTTGCAGAATTTCTGCTGAAAGATCTGCTGTTATCCTTATGGGGATTCCCTTGTGTGTTATTTGTTGTTTTTCCCTTGCTGCTTTTAATATGCTTTCTTTGTATTTAATTTTTGGCAGTTTGATTAATATGTGTCTTGGCTTATTTCTCCTTGGATGTATCCTGTATGGGACTCTCTGTGCTTCCTGGACTTGAATAACTATTTCCTTTCCCATATTAGGCAAGTTTTCAACTATAATCTCTTCAAACATTTACTCAGTCCCTTTCTTTTTCTCTTTGTCTTCTGGGACCCCTATAATTCGAATGTTGGTGCATTTAATGTTGTCCCAGAGGTCTCTAAGACTGTCCTCAGTTCTTTTCATTCTTTTTTCTTTATTCTCCTCTACAGTAGTTATTTCCAATATTTTATCTTCTAGGTCACTTATCCGTTCTTCTGCCTCAGTTATTCTGCTATTGATCCCATCTAGAGTATTTTTAATTTAATTTATTTTTTTGTTCATCATTGATTGTTTCCTCTTAGTTTTTCTAGGTTCTTGTTAAATATTTCTTGCATTTTCTCTATTCTGTTTCCAAGATTTTGGATCATCTTTGCTATCATTATTCTGAATTCTTTTTCAGGTAGACTGCCTATTTCCTCTGAATTTGTTAGTTCTGGTGTGGTTTTATCTTGCTTCTTCATCTGCTGTGTGTTTTTCTGTCTTCTCATTTTGCTTATCTTACTGTTTTGGGGGTCTCCTTTTTGCAGGCTGCAGTTTCATAGTTCCCGTTGTTTTTGATGTGTGTCCCCAGTGGCTAAGGTTGGTTCTGTGGGTTGTGTAGGCTTCTGGTGGAGGGGACTACTGCCTGTGTTCTGGTGGATGAAGCTGGATCTTGTCTTTCTGGTGGGCAGGTCCACGGCTGGTGGTGTGTTTTGGGGTGTCTGTGGACTTATTATGATTTTAGGCAACCTCTCTGCTAATGGGTGTGGTTGTGTTCCTGTTTTGCTAGTTGTTTGGCATAGGGTGTCCAGCACTGTAGCTTGCTGGTCGTTGAGTGTAGCTGGGTGGTGGTGTTGAGATGGAGATCTCTGGGAGATTTTCACCATTTGATATTATGTGGAGCTGGGACGTCTCTTGTTGACCAGCATCCTGAAGTTGGCTCTCCCACCTCAGAGGCACAGCACTGACTCCTGGCTGCAGCACCAAGAGACTTTCATCCACATGGCTCAGAATAAAAGGGAGAAAAAATAGAGAGAAAGAATTAGTAGAAGTAGGAAGAAAGAAAAAAGAAAGGAGGAAAGGAAGGAAGGAAGGAAGGAAGGAAGAAAGAAAGAAAGAAAGAAAGAAAGAAAGAAAGAAAGAAAGAAAGAAAGAAAGAAAGAAAGAAAGGAAGGAAGAAAGAAAGAAAGAAAGAAAGAAGGAAAGAAAGGAGGGAGGTAGTGAGGGAGGGAGGTATTGTGGGAGGAAGGAAGGAAGGAGGGAAGGAAGGAAAAAAGAAAGAAAGAAAGAAGTTAAATTAAAATAAAATAAAGTAAAATATAATAAAGTTATTAAATTAAAAAAATAATTATTAAGAAAAAAAAAAAAAACGGACGGAAAGAACCTTAGGACAAATGGTGGAAGCAAAGCTATACAGACAAAATCTCACACAGAAGCATACACAGACACACTCACAAGAAGAGGAAAAGGGGAAAAATCATAAATCTTGCTCTCATAGTCCACCTCCTCAATTTGGGATGATTCATTTTCTAAAGGAGGGAAGGAAGGAAGGAAGGAAGGAAGGAAGGAAAGAAAAAGAAAGAAAAAGAAAGAAAGAAAGAAAGAAGATAAAGTAAAATAAAATAATTAAAATTAATTATTAAGAAAAGAAATTAAAAACAAAACAAATAAACCAAAAAAAAAACGGACGGATAGAACCCTAGGACAAATGGTGGAAGCAAAGCTATACAGACAAAATCTCACACAGAAGCATACATATACACACTCACAAAAAGAGGAAAAGGGGAAAAAATCATAAATCTTGCTCGCAAAGTCCACCTCCTCAATTTGGGATGATTCGCTGTCTATTCATGTATTCCACAGATGCAGGGTACATCAAGTTGATTGTGGAGCTTTAATCCACTGCTTCTGAGGCTTCTGGGAGAGATTTCCCTTTCTCTTCTTTTTTTTTTTTTTTTTTTTTTTTTTTTAAAATCTTTATTGGATTATAATTGCTTTACAATGGTATGTTAGTTTCAGCTTCACAACAAAATGAATCAGTTATATATATACATATATTCCCATATCTCTTCCCGCTTGCGTCTCCCTCCCTCCCACCCTCCCTATCCCACCCCTCCAGGCGGTCACAAAGCACCTAGCTGATCTCCCTGTGCTATGCGGCTGCTTCCCACTAGCTATCTACCTTACGTTTGGTAGTGTATATATGTCCATGCCTCTTTATCGCTTTGTCACCATTTACACTTCCCCCTCCCCATAGCCTCAAGTCCATTCTCTAGTAAGTCTGTGTCTTTATTCCTGTTTCACCCCTAGGTTTTTCATGACATTTTTTTTTTTTTTTAAATTCCATATATATGTGTTAGCATACGGTATTTGTCTCTCTCTTTCTGACTTACTTCACTCTGTATGACAGACTCTAGGTCTATCCACCTCATTACAAATAGCTCAATTTCGTCTCTTTTTATGGCTGAGTAATATTCCATTGTATATATGTGCCACATCTTCTTTATCCATTCATCCGATGATGGACACTTAGGTTGTTTCCATCTCTGGGCTATTGTAAATAGAGCTGCAATGAACATTTTGGTACATGACTCTTTTTGAATTATGGTTTTCTCAGGGTATATGCCCAGTAGTGGGATTGCTGGGTCATATGGTAGTTCTATTTGTAGCTTTTTAAGGAACCTCCATACTGTTCTCCACAGTGGCTGTATCAATTTACATTCCCACCAACAGTGTAAGAGGGTTCCCTTTTCTCCACACCCTCTCCAGCATTTATTGTTTCTAGATTTTTTGATGATGGCCATTCTGACTGGTGTGAGATGATATCTCATTGTAGTTTTGATTTGCATTTCTCTCATGATTAGTGATGTTGAGCATTCTTTCATGTGTTTGTTGGCACTCTGTATATCTTCTTTGGAGAAATGTCTATTTAGGTCTTCTGCCCATTTTTGGATTGGGTTGTTTGTTTTTTTGTTATTAAGCTGCATGAGCTGCTTATAAATTTTGGAGATCAATCCTTTGTCAGTTGCTTCATTTGCAAATATTTTCTCCCATTCTGAGGGTTGTCTTTTGGTCTTCTTTATGGTTTCCTTTGCTGCGCAAAAGCTTTTAAGTTTCATTAGGTCCCATTTGTTTACTCTTGTTTTTATTTCCATTACTCTAGGAGGTGGGTCAGAAAGAATCTTGCTGTGATTTATGTCATAGAGTGTTCTGCCTATGTTTTCCTCTAAGAGTTTGATAGTTTCTGGCCTTACATTTAGGTCTTTAATCCATTTTGAGCTTATTTTTGTGTATGGTGTTAGGGAGTGATCTAACTTCATACTTTTACATGTAGCTGTCCAGTTTTCCCAGCACCACTTATTGAATAGGCTGTCCTTTCTCCACGGTACATTTCTGCCTCCTTTGTCAAAGATAAGTTGACCATATGTGCGTGGGTTTATCTCTGGGCTTTCTATCCTGTTCCATTGATCTATCTTTCTGTTTTTGTGCCAGTACCATACCGTTTTGATAACTGTAGCTTTGTAGTATAGTCTGAAGTCTGGGAGCCTGATTCCTCCAGTTCCTTCTTTCGTTCTCAAGATTGCTTTGGCTATTCGGGGTCTTTTGTGTTTCCATACAAATTGCAAAATTTTTTGTTCTAGTTCTGTGAAAAATGCCAGTGGTAGTTTGATAGGGATTGCATTGAATCTATAGATTGCTTTCGGTAGTAGAGTCATTTTCACAATGTTGATTCTTCCAATCCAAGAACATGGTATATGTCTCCATCTATTTGTATCATCTTTAATTTCTTTCATCAGTGTCTTATAATTTTCTGCATACAGATCTTTTGTCTCCTTAGGTAGGTTTATTCCTAGATATTTTATTCTTTTTGTTGCAATGGTAAATGGGAGTGTTTTCTTGATTTCACTTTCAGATTTTTCGTCATTAGTATATAGGAATGCCAGAGATTTCTGTGCATTAATTTTGTATCCTGCCACTTTACCAAATTCATTGATTAGCTCTAGTAGTTTTCTGGTAGCATCTTTAGGGTTCTCTATGTATAGGATCATGTCATCTGCAAACAGTGACAGCTTTACTTCTTCTTTTCCGATTTGGATTCCTTTTATTTCCTTTTCTTCTCTGATTGCTGTGGCTAAAACTTCCAAAACTATGTTGAATAAGAGTGGTGAGAGTGGGCAACCTTGTCTTGTTCCTGATCTTAGTGGAAATGCTTTCAGTTTTTCACCATTGAGGATGATGTTTGCTGTGGGCTTGTCATATATGGCCTTTATTATGTTGAGGAAAGTTCCCTCTATGCCTACTTTCTGCAGGGTTTTTATCATAAATGGGTGTTGAATTTTGTCAAAAGCTTTCTCTGCATCTATTGAGATGATCATATGGTTTTTCTCCTTCAGTTTGTTAATATGGTTTATCACATTGATAGATTTGCGTATATTGAAGAATCCTTGCATTCCTGGAATAAACCCCACTTGATCATGGTGTATGATCCTTTTAATGTGCTGTTGGATTCTGTTTGCTAGTATTTTGTTGAGGATTTTTGCATCTATGTTCATCAGTGATATTGGCCTGTAGTTTTCTTTCTTTGTGACATCCTTGTCTGGTTTTGGTATCAAGGTGATGGTGGCCTCGTAGAAGGAGTTTGGGAGTGTTCCTCCCTCTGCTATATTTTGGAAGAGTTTGAGAAGGATAGGTGTTAGCTCTTCTCTAAATGTTTGATAGAATTCGCCTGTGAAGCCATCTGGTCCTGGGCTTTTCTTTGTTGGAAGATTTTTAATCACAGTTTCAATTTCAGTGCTTGTGATTGGTCTGTTCATATTTTCTATTTCTTCCTGATTCAGTCTTGGCAGGTTGTGCATTTCTAAGAATTTGTCCATTTCTTCCAGATTGTCCATTTTATTGGCATAGAGTTGCTTGTAGTAATCTCTCATGATCTCTTTTATTTCTGCAGTGTCAGTTGTTACCTCTCCTTTTTCATTTCTAATTCTATTGATTTGAGTCTTCTCCCTTTTTTTCTTAATGAGTCTGGCTAGTGGTTTATCTATTTTGTTTATCTTCTCAAAGGCCCTTTCTCTTCTTTGTTCTCACAGCTCCCAGGGGCTCAGCTTTGGATTTGGCCCCGCCTCTGCGTGTAGGTTGCTGGAGGGCGTCTGTTTTTTGCTCAGACAGGACGGGGTTAAAGGAGCCGCTGATTCGGGGACTCTGACTCACTCAGGCTGGGGGGAGGGAGGGGCACGGAGTGCGGGGCGAACCTGCGGCGGCAGACGCCAGCGTGGCATTGCACCAGCCTGAGGCCCGCCCTGCGTTTTCCCGGGGAAGTTGTCCCTGGATCCCGGGAACCTGGCAGTGGCGGGCTGCACAGTCTCCCCGGAAGAAGGGTGTGGATAGTGACTTGTGCTCGCACACAGGCCCCTTGGTGGTGGCAGCAGCAGCTTTAGCATCTCCCACCTGTCTCTGGGGTCCGCGATTTTAGTCGCGGCTCGCGCCCACCTCTGGAGCTCCTTTAAGCAGCCCTCTTAATCACCTCTCCGCGCGCACCAGGAAACAAAGAGGAAAGAAAAAGTCTCCTGCCTCTTCGGCAGCTCCAGACCTTTTCCCGGATTCCCTCCCGGCTAGCCGTCGTGCACTAACCCCTTCAGACTGCGTTCATGCAGCCAACCCCAGTCCTCTCCCTGGGCTCCAACCAAAGCCCGAGCCTCAGCTCGCAGCCCCGCCTGCCCCGGCGGGTGAGCAGACAAGCCTCTTGGGCTGGTGAGTGCTGGTTGGCACCGATCCGCTGTGCGGTAATCTCCCCGCTTTGCCCTCCGCACCCCTGTTGCTGTGCTCTCCTCTGCGGGTCCAAAGCTCCCCGCTCTGCCACCCGCAGTCTCTGCCTGCCAAGGGGCTTCCTAGTGTGTGGAAACTTTCCTCCTTCACAGCTCCCTCCCACTGGTGCAGGTCCCGTGCCTATTCTTTTGTCTCTGTTTTTTCTTTTTTTATTTTGCCCTACCCAGGTACGTGGGGAGTTTCTTGCCTTTTGGGAGGTCTGAGGTCTTCTGCCAGCATTCAGTATGTGTTCTGTAGCAGTTGATTCACGTGTAGATGTATTTCTGGTGTATCTGTGGGGAGGAAGGTGATCTCCGCGTCTTACTCTTCCGCCATCTTCCCCTCTGCCCCTAGATAAAATTTTAGCATAAGAAAAACTGATTTTAAAAGATGGTAAATAAAAGTTTTTAAAAGGCAAATACAAAAACCAAACAAACAAAGACACCCGAGGATTGCTTCATGGATGTCAAAGAATAAGAGTTTTAAAAGAAGATAAAAACACAGGAATTGTTTTAAATTATAAGAAACCAAGGAAGAATATGGCATGTACAGTCCTGGGTTAAGTCAAACAATTTGGTGAATTTAAATATGGGCTACACATTAGATGACATTATGGAATTTCTATTAATTTTGTTAAGTGTGGGCATGTCATGCTTGGCAATTGATGAAAAGTGTTTTAATATTTATTTAACACCCACTTTCACCAATGGACCAAAATGAAAGTAAATAAGGAAACACAAGCTTTAAATGATACATTAAACAAGATGGACTTAATTGATATTTATAGGGCCTTCCATCCAAAAACAACAGAATACACATTTTTCTCAAGTGCTCATGGAACATAATCCAGGATAGATCATATCTTGGGTCACAAATCAAGCCTTGGTTAATGTAAGAAAACTGAAATTGTATCAAGTATCTTTTCTGGCCACAATGCTATGAGACTATATATCATTACAGGAAAAGATCTGTAAAAAATATAAACACATGGAGGCTAAACAATACACTACTTAATAACGAAGTGATCACTGAAGAAATCAAAGAGGAAATCAAAAAATACTTAGAAACAAATGACAATGGAGACATGACGATCCAAAACCTATGGGATGCAACAAAAGCAGTTCTAAGAGGGAAGTTTATAGCAATACAAGCCCACCTTAAGAAGCAGGAAACATCTTGAATAAACAACATAACCTTGCACCTAAAGCAGTTAGAGAAAGAAGAACAAAAAAACCCCAAAGTTAGCAGAAGGAAAGAGATCATAAAAATCAGATAATAAATAAATGAAAAATAAATGAAGGAAACAATAGCAAAGATCAATAAAACTAAAAGGTGGTTCTTTGAGAAGATAAACAAAATTGATAAACCATTAGCCAGGCTCATCAAGAAAAAGAGGGAGAAGACTCAAATCAATAGAATTAGAAATGAAAAAGGAGAAGTAACAACTGACACAGCAGAAATACAAAAGATCATGAGAGATGACTACAAGCAACTCTATGCCAAAAAAATTGACAACCTGGAAGAAATGGACAAATTCTAAGAAATGCACAACCTGCCAAGTCTGAATCAGGAAGAAATACAAAATATGAACAGAACAATAACAAGCATTGAAATTGAAACTGTGATTAAAAATCTTCCAACAAACAGAAGCCCAGGACCAGATAGCTTCACAGGCAAATTCTATCAAACATTTACTGAAGAGCTAAAACCTATCCTTCTCAAACTCTTCCAAAATATAACAGAGGGAGGAACACTCCCAAACTCATTCTATGAGGCCAACATCATCCTGGTACCAAAACCAGACAAAGATGTCACAAAGAAAGAAAACTACAGGCCAATATCACTGATGAACATGGATGCAAAAATTCTCAACAAAATACTAGCAAACAGAATCCAACAGCACAGTAAAAGGATCATACACCATGATCAAGTGGGGTTTATTCCAGGAATGCAAGGATTCTTCAATATACGAAAATCAATCAATGCGATACACCATATTAACAAACTGAAGGAGAAAAACCATATGGTCATCTCAATAGATGCAGAGAAAGCCTTTGACAAAATTCAACACCTATTTATGTTAAAAACCCTCCAGAAAGTAGACATAGAGGGAACTTTCCTCAACATAAAAAAAGGCCATATATGACAAACCCACAGCCAACATCATCCTCAATGGTAAAAAACTGAAACCATTTCCACTAATATCAGGAACAAGACAAGGTTGCCCACTCTCACCACTCTTATTCTACATAGTTTTGGAAGTTTTAGCCACAGCAATCAGAGAAGAAAAGGAAATAAAAGGAATCCAAATCATAGAAGAAGAAGTAAAGCTGTCACTGTTTGCAGATGACATGATCCTATACATAGATAAACCTAAAGATGCTACCAGAAAATGACTAGAGCTAATGAATGAATTTGGTGAAGTAGCAGGTTACAAAATTAATGCACAGAAATCTCTGGCATTCTTATACATTAGTGATGAAAGATCTGAAAGTGAAATTAAGAAAACACTCCCATTTACCATTGCAACAAAAAGAATAAAATATCTAGGAATAAACCTACCTAAAAAGACAAAAGACCTGTATGCAGAAAATTGTAAGACACTGATGAAAGAAATTAAAGATGATACAAATAGATGGAGAGATATACCATGTTCTTGGATTGGAAGAATCAGCATTGTGAAAATGACTCTACTACCCAAAGCAATCTACAGATTCAATGAAATCCCTATCAAACTACCACTGGCATTTTTCACAGAACTAGAACAAAAATTTTCACAATTTGTATGGAAACACAAAAGACCCCGAATAGCCAGAGCAATCTTGAGAAGGAAAGATGGAGCTGAAGGAATCAGGCTCCCTGACTTTAGACTATACTGCAAAGCTACAGTAATCAAGACAGTATGGTACTAGCACAAAAACAGAAATATAGATCAATGGAAGAGGATAGAAATCCCAGAGATAAACCCACACACATATGGTCACCTTATCTTTGATAAAGGAGGCAGGAATGTCCAGTGGAGAAAGGACAGCCTCTTCAATAAGGAGAGTTGTGAGAACTGGACAGGTACATGTAAAAGTATGAGATTAGAGCAGTCCCTAACACCATACACAAAAATAAGCTCAAATCGGATTAAAGACCTAAGTGTAAGGTCAGTAACTATCAAACTCTTAGAGGAAAACATAGGCAGAACACTCTATGACAGAAATTCCCGCAAGATCCTTTTTGACCCACCTCATTGAAAAATGGAAATAAAAACAAAAATAAACAAATGGGACCTAATGAAACTTCAAAGCTTTTGCACATCAAAGGAAACCATAAACAAGACCAAAAGACAACCCTCAGAACGAGAGAAAATATTTGCAAATGAAGCAACTGACAAAGATTAATCTCCAAAATTTATAAGCAGCACATACAGCTCAATAACAAAAAAACGAACAACCTAATCCGAAAATGGGCAGAAGACCTAAATAGACATTTCTCCAAAGAAGTTCTACAGATTGCCAACAATCACATGAAAGAATGCTTAACATCATTAATCTTTAGAGAAATGCAACTCAAATCTATAATGAGATATCGTCTCACACCGGTCAGAATGGCCATCATCAAAAAATCTAGAAACAATAAATATTGGAGAGTGTGTGGAGAAAAGGGAACACTCTTGCACTGCTGGTGGGAATGTGAATTGGTACAGCCACTATGGAGAACAGTATGGAGGTTCCTTAAAAAACTACAAATAGAACTACCATATGACCCCACAATCCCACTCCTGGGCATATACCTTGAGAAAACCATAATTCAAAAAGAGTCATGTACCAAAATGTTCATTACAGCTCTATTTACAATAGCCCAGAGATGGAAACAAACTAAGTGCCCATCATCAGATGAATGGATAAAGAAGATGTGGCTCATATATACATGGAATATTACTCAGCCATAAAAAGAAACAAAATTGAGTTATTTGTAGTGAGGCGGATGGACCTAGAGTCTGTCATACAGAATGAAGTAAGTCAGAAAGAGAAAGACAAATACCATATGCTCACACATATATATGGAATCTAAGAAAAAAAAATGTCATGAAGAACCTAGGGGTAAGACAGGAATAAAGACACAGACCTACTAGAGAATGGACTTGAGGATATGGGGAGGTTGAAGGGTAAGTTGTGACAAAATGAGAGAGTGTCATGGACATATATACACTACCAAACGTAAAATGGATAGTTAGTGAGAAGCAGCTGCATAGCACAGGGAGATCAACTCGGTGCTTTGTGACCACCTAGAGGGGTGGGATAGAGAGGGTGGTAGGGAGAGATGTGCAAGAGGGAAGAGATATGGGGACATATGTATATATATATATAACGGATTCACTTTGTTATAACGCAGAAACTAACACCATTGTAAAGCAATTATACTCCATTAAAGATGAAAAAACAAATCAAAAACATAAAAAATAAAGAAAAGAAATTACAAAAAAAGTGTTTTAATATTTAGAACATGTGATAAAGTATATAAGATGTTATGATGTCTGTATTTTACTTAGACACTTTCAGCATTAAAAACTAAAGTTAATATAAATAATATGATAGCAGATAGTCCATAGGTGAGACTGGAAAGTAGAACTGAATTTTATCTGTTGGGAATGATAAATTCAGTAAAGATGATTTTACTGAGAATGATTTCTTACTTTTCTGAAAGTTCCTCTATGTTCTATAATAAAGGCAAGTGCTTTGGAGCCTTCTGGGAGTGATTACCTTATAAGAACCCCAAAGAGTTTGTCTCAGATCATAAGAATGTTCCCATAAGCCACATAAATTGTCTCTTCTCATTCACCAAGCAAATGTGTCCAATAGTTAGAGTGGATAATTATCTCAGTTTGCTGGGATGATCCTGGTCTTGTCACTGAAAAATCCCACATTTCCAGAAACACATCTGTTCGTCACTAAATTCCAAGAGGCAGAAATTTTATGTGAAACTTTGACTTTTTTGCAGTTGGTACACAAATGCACTTATACTGACAACTTTGTGTGCCATAAATGAGCTCTGTGTACATGATTTTTTCCATGCATAGACACATCTCATTATTGATTCTCTAATATTAAAAAAATCTGATTTGCCTGTTCACTTATGTAAATTATGGCAGAAATCTTTCCCCATATATCTGCTTTATAATTGGCCCTGAATATTGCAAATACCCCCCAAAATTAAAAAGTTTAATAAATAATTAAAATGTAAAGTGTATATTTTATATTGTCTCAAATACACTAAAATCCTAACATTTTTAACTATATTGAAAGATTATATTAATTTTATATTTTATAATATGTATTAAGTGATGATTCATATGAAAACTAACCTGATAAAGTAAAATTTTAGAGGGAGTTGATTCATTTTATTGAGAGAAAAACTACTTAAGAAATGTATTTTATATAAACACTACCAGTAACTTAGTGATTACAATATTCTTTATTCTTTTAAGTTAGATCCAACAGTATTTCTACTTGACAAAGTGTTGTTAGTTTTTTGTTAACTCACTCTAAATACTTCCAAGTAATGAAATATTGTCTATGAAAGCATTTTAGAAGTACAAGAGTATTATGCATTTATTAGTTATGTTTTCCTCCCTCTGAAAGTACATTGTAAGTCTTGTTTTTCACTGAATCAAGCCTCAGTTTCCAAATAGGTTAAGATTTACTGCAGAAGTATATGCTAATTCTATTTGTGACTTATCTCAATTACAACTATTTCACCTTGACAATTCAGCCATTTCTCTAGAACTGTATTTAAGTTTGCACAGGCATTACCTTCAATAATATAAAGTAATCTATTGTGGCTTGAAAGATGATATATTTTTTATTGATTTTCCATTAGCACCAAAAGGAAATTATGACTGTGTACATTTTCTTTTTTAATAAGATTATAGGACTGAATATAATTTTTAAAAAAACTCTTCTCACTCCTATTGCTCATAAGGTGGTAAATCTTGTAATATTTATCATTGAGTTCCCAACATAGGGAAGTTGTAAGCATTTAGATGCAGGTTCTTCTTTCTGAGCTCCTCTGTTCTTTGGTTTTTGCTTAACTGTTTCCGTACCTGGGATATAGAAAGTTTCATGGAGTACCAATGGACTTTACATGAAACATAATCCCATCAAAACTATGTCCAACAATATAATGGACACAGATATTTACACTGACTTCAGTTGGACTTCTGAAGTCTACTTCCAACTTCTACTGTTGGACCTAAAAAAGACAAAATACCCAGTAATTACACAGCAAGATATTATGTCTCCAGGGTATTGTCAAATCTACCCAATCACACAATGATGTGGGCATAGACATAATTTATATCATCATGGCCATGATTCGTTTTAAATCAGATTTGAGCAAATATGGAAGAAGGAAGTAAATGACATGATAATGAAGTTCAGACTCCCATGCTATATGTCTCAGTTGACCTGTCACTTTTCCCTGAAATCATGCCTGTATCTTCATATGTGGTTCCTTCATGAGGAAAGAAAGGAGGCAGGCCAGCTCCATAGATAATTAGTGCAATAAGTTGGCACTAGCTGTGGAAGATCTGAATTGCAACTCATCTCAAGAGTGACCCTAAACACAATGATCAAATAAAGCCTATTATCTGGTGGGAGAGGAGATCTGAGGTATGGATATACCCTAAACCTTGGGCATTAGAGAATGACTGCATTGTTTGGTCAGAGGCCTAAAAAGAACAAGAGTGCAAACTTCAGACTAAAGTTACCCGAGGAATAGGTGTTCAGATGAATCTAGGAAATTAAGAACAAAAAAAAATGCCAACTTTTTTGTCTCTTATGAATGGTCAATAGAGATTATCCGTCAGAGATGAGTTACTTAAAACTGCCTGAGTGACTCATCCTCTGATGGTCACTTTGACTCTTTCCTTGACAATCTTGGTACTTGTACATGTGCCCATGGACAAGTAATCACCTAGGAGGGAATGGAATGTATGTGTGAGCTCCAAAATAGGACCTTTTCTTCTCTAAAGATGTGCTAGCTAAACTGCTGGCATCCAATTTGTCAACAACAGAGACTGATAGTGAAACTTTAATATGGCATCATTCTTCAGGGTTAGTAGCCATCAAATACGTACTGGTCCATCTCACCAAACTCCATCCACTTCGGCAGAAGTAAAAACTCAACCATGTTAAAATCAGTACTTGGATTAACCATTAATGCCTCTGTGCAGTAACTGAAGCATCAAGAGAAACCCTGATAATGTGAAGTTACCTGTACTAATATCAAATTTACAGGATGCCTAATCTATTGACATGGTATCCCACACAATATTGTCTCTGATCTTTCCAGAAAAGGAGTTGTGACAATGAAAGTATAATTACGGTTTTTACTGGTCATGCCATGTATTCCACCGACAAGAATCAGCCAGCCGGATTGAACAGGACTATTGCTGTTGGAATAGAGTGCTGAAGACTGAATTAATGTACCAAGTTGACAACACCTTGTGAAATTGGACATTGTCCTTCAGGATGCAGGTTATTACTTAATCGATGATTAATGCAGAGTGCAGTGTTCCCAGTAGAATATTCCATTCCATCAGTCAAGGAGTGTAAGTAGGATCAACATCTCACACACTCATTCCCAGTTATCCAAGTGAGGGATTTGCACTTCTCATTCCCCAAAGTTTAGGATCTGTCAGGTAATTGTTCTTGCTTCCTTTGGTGTGAGTGGTGGTGGTAGAACTATGCTCTTACCAGGGAATATAGTAAGGTATTCACTGAACTGCAATCCAGGTTATCACATTACAATTTTAGGCTTTACTTATCGGAAAATTAGAAAACAAAGAAAGGAGTTATAGTACAAATAATCCAACCTGATTATCCCAAGGGTGATGGTAAGAGTATGTTTACCCCAGGGGAATCCATCGGGATTTTTCTTGTGCTTCAATGGACAACACTTATGAAAATGGTCCGTTTCTCCAACCATAACCACAGGGACAAAGGGCAAAGCAGCTAAATGTACAGACCACTGTGGGCTCACTATGGTCTATCTCTCCAGGAAAGCAATCCACATCAGCCAAAGTCATGCCAATGGTGAGGGAAATCTAAACTAGTTGGGAGAGGAGAAAGATAGGTATAAATATTAACAGTTGTATTTGCTTAGCCTTTTTATTTAACTCTTTTTAGAATATTTCAACTGGTGGTGACCTTTGAGGACTATATATACTCTCCTACAACTGAGGGCAATGTTCATTCCTACATGATCCAACTATACAAGAATGGCACAGGAAATGACCTTTACCAAGCTAAATTATGTGCCACTCAAGTTATGCTCAGCCCTATCTACCTCTCCAACATTAGACCTTGGATACTTCCTCGCTCTAAAATGGGCCTAGAGATGGTTCTAGCCCATATTTCTGCAGGAACTGCTGTCACCACCACAAAGCAAGGATCTCACATGTACAAGGTGACTGATAAGTACAGACAGGTACATCTGTGCACCACCCAGTCTGGATACACAGAGCATTCAATATCTCCAAAAGTTCAGGTGAGGGGCCAGGTAATTATATCCTGGACATAAAGATTATTCACGACCCATAGATAGGCTTTGACTAATAGGGAATGGAAACTGAGAAAAAGCCAGCAGATATTCTCTCATCCTACCTTCATGAATTTCCCTGAGATACAGTGTTTTTATCTGGGCTTTCTGAGGATGTCCTACCATCAGCTGTGCTTACTGAGAACAAATGTTCCTTCTTGTACATGCTCTTTCTATTTTCCTCTCTCACTTTCCTTTATCCTTCACATTTGCTTCCCTCTGATTGCAATCTCCTATAATATGATAGCATGGAAACTTTTGCCCTAGGCTTTGTTATCTAGGGAATATGAAATATTTAATTATTTTGTATTTTCACCTTTCTCGTATTTTCCATCCATATATCACTCTCTCAACTCACCAATTTGAATGAGAACATTTGAGATGAAAAAAAAAAACATGTTCTGGACAATTAATAGGTGGAAAATTTTATGTGAAATATTAGGACTAATTATGGACACAATCAGAATTTGGTGAATATCTTCTCTTGGTAGTTCTAGGTTCTTTCTCTTGGTGCCCAAGAGCCTGTCACTTGTTACCTAACTTTTTCTATCAGAAGAAACAGTATATTGCATTTCAAGTTACTACCACTGCCCCATGTAATATTAAATCAGTTTTATTCTTTAATGGTGGTGATGTTTTAATTAGATAAACTTGTACCAAGATAAATTATTAGGTGGAAAATAAAAAAGGAAAATATCTGGGATTTATTGGCTTTACGATGTTTCTTCTCAGACGATTCTATGTACATTCTATTAATACAGAGAATTGAAACCAGTATCTCAGAATTATTCTGAGTATATGGAACTTTGATTGAAATTTTATATGCTGGAGTAGATAGTAAGTCTCTTCTTTGAAATGAGAAACATAGAGACATTAATTTCCTTTACTTGATAGCCTGTGGATTTTCCCACATGTGCAATGCTCTATTCAAAATGTACCAATTCTGAGGTTAATCCATGGAGAAATTAAGCCATTCATGTAAGAGTGATAAAGTATTTCTTGTTAGCCTCTAGGTCCCTCAAATGTCTCTCACTTCCTCCCACCAATCACCCGTGGCAGTATCCATGAGTAGCTTTCATTTCTTTCACAAAAGTATATTTCATTAATGAAATTCCTAGGGTTAACTATCCTGAATTCTTCTCTGATTTAAGCATATATCCCACTTTCCCTGGTATCAGGCTGAACTGTGAAAGTGAAAAGAAAAAATCCTCTTACAAAATAAAATATAATGAGGGGAGTTTTACAGTAACAAAAGGACAGCTACATTTTATCAGGCAGAGGCATAATCAATAGTTGGCACATCAATAAAAAACCCACTTGTTCACTACTATTTGAGAAAGCAGTATTATTACTAAAAGTAATCTTTTATTGGTAATGTCATACCCATCCTTCTGAAATCTTGAATATCTTCATGAGGAAGGATTCATGTGTGTTCAATTTGCACAACATTGAGACATACCACAAGAGTAAATAGGATCACTTTTCTAGGAGAATTTAAAGACCAGTCTGGTGCTGTTTAGAAGCACATGTGGAGACAATAGCACATCTGATAGCTGATTGTTTGTCCATTTGTATGTCTTCATATTTGAGTCTAATTCTCTAAAGCTGGAGTAGCAACTTTATTGGCTGTGTGATAATCTGGAAATACTGAAAAGGACATAGCTACAATGAAGGACTTCAATGGTGCTTCTTATCACTGTCATTTTCCAATGTCTTACTTTATCCCAAAACTTCATTCACAGGTTTTCTATCCCATCTTATGCCATTATTTGGAGAGATGTTGTTATCCAAGAGGGCATTGCCTTGATCTTATAAACAATAATTATTTCAGCACGATTTCATCTATATATAACTATGGTTACATACTAAGGTTTATACTCACAAATACCTGTACCATCTCCAAAATATTCAACAGTAATTTGTGTCCACTGACATTATAACATCCCATTCTCTCATTTCTTATACTCTTTTAATTTTCTTTTATTTCTGGTCTTTTGTCTTTACTCCATCTTTACTTCTTTGAGTTCACTGTTATTTTCCATAGACTACTAGCTTCTTTTCCTTGTTTTAGAGCTATCAGCAGATTGGATATTGTGTTTAGTAAGACTTATGATAAAGTATACAACCTGCTGTAATTAGCAATAATTGAAATGTAATACTGTGTGTTTGAAGGGATATGTAAATAACTTCATGATTATTAACAGAACTTGGTCACCATAATAAACTATTTCACTGAAATCCTAATACAATCCTGAAAGGTAAATGAGTGAATAGTGCAAAACTGTAAAGTTCCATGTCCTTAATTTTTAGATACTTGAATTTTTGTTTAACTCACACACACTTTCTATTTATTGTAGAGTATATCAAGATCCCAGAAAAGATAAGATACCGGATATGTTCTGCATCTCCATTACCCTGATCCATCGACTTCACTGTGAATGTTGTACAATTTTATATATTTAAATCAGTAATATGTCCTGTCTTTAATATCTACTAAGTCATCAAAACAGAACTTATCCCCTGCCCATGCTCTAAGTTCCCTCTCCTGTTTCTATCAGTTACTATTTCTAACTTTGCCAAGTCTACAAAATCGAAATTGTCAAGTTCCAAACTCCCAATGACTTACAAAATTACCAAATGTGCTTTTACCATTTTACATTTTTTTCCCCTCTTCCTTACAGATGTAATCTCTCAATGTGAGGGTAAGTCTACCAATTTCTGTCTTTTCAAGGAGGAGAGTGGTTGAGTAATTTGTATGTGTCTGGCCCGCTTCTATTTAATGCTTTAATGATATAAACTGCACATGTTAAAACTGATTTTAATTCCAGGGGAGAAAGTCTGACTGGACTAGCTTTGCTCATAAACACAAGTTTTGGCTAAAGAAGGCGATGTTCTTTGATTGAGAGTTTTATCCAGGTCACACCCAATCTGAAGAAAAATTAGTTTTGTTGCCAGAAGAAAGAAAGGGAGGCTGAGTTACAGTAACAATGTCTTTCCTTATACTAGTTTGAAGGGGAATTCACCCATGTTTTCTTCTAGTATTTGTATGGTTTCATTATTTTACATTTACATTCATATTATATTGTCACATTCATATGGCACATAACGTGTGGATTTGAGATATTAACTGGGATATATCTGAAACTAAAAAGTCTATATGTCATTGCATTAGCAATTTTTTAGCTTGATTATAGATTGTACTGCTTTAGTTATTTATTTTTATTCCTCTATCTCCACTTTTTCTACAAGTTGTATTCCCTTGCATTTTTTTGTCAAACACCAATAATATGTTAAGAAATGATAGCTCTGATTTTACCTATGCCTTACACGTATCTACAGCCCAAAGCTATCTTATTTCACAAAAGTTTTGAAAGTCATTCTGTTCTAAATAATGTTTTATTGTTACCCCACAATGTTAGGCAAAATCGATTTTACACTCACTACTCCAATGATCCTGCTTTCACCAAGATCACCAAGATCATTAGAAACATAGGATTTCAAGTCATAAAGTAGTGACTATGAATCTTTGGAAAAGGAAATTGACTTTCCTGAGCCCCTATTTATACATTAATAGAACAGAAATAATAATAACAGCTACCTTAACAATCATAGCCTTCAAACTCTATCTTATTAATCTTAGTCACCAAAGAGGCTGGGCTCCAACCAGAATCACTTGCTATTTGACTTGCAGTAGTGGTTCCTAGATGTTTTGTTCATTGACTTTTTTTTTTTTTTCAGTTGTGCAGCTTGTGAGATCTTAGTTTCTGAACCAGGGATTGAACCTGTGGCCCTTGCAGTGGAAGCACGGAGTCTTAACCACTGGACCACCAGGAAAGTCCCTGTTCATAGACTTTTAATGTTTAAGAAAACATGCTGGGGACCACTATATGGTAGCAAACATCTAATTTTGTAAAGTAAGGGCATTTTTAAGATTATATATTCCAAATTGTACTACTGACACTCCATTTTAAGAAAGAATATTTTAACTGCAAAAAAAGGCATATATAATAAAATAAAGCCCTTATATTGAATAAATTTAGCTTTCATAATATCTTACTAACTGATAATTTAGCCTTATGAATAAAATATCACAGATAGATGAAAATGTCTAAGTTTGGCACTAGCATGTATGTGACCTGTGCTTTTCCACTTGTGTGCCTGAGCTAATGCTGTTCCCTGTACCTGGATTAGTCTATTCCTGATCTGGGCCAGTTTCAGTCCTGCTTTTACTTTAAAAACTATTTAAAACTTCTGTGTAAAGCTATTCCTGAATCTCACCTTTAAAATCCTTTTTTTTCTCCCAATCAGAATGAAAAATAAAATCTAGACCTAGAAAAACTTTGACAAAATAGTCTCCCCAATTGCAATTGAAGCATAGGAGTCCCTGATAAGTGAAATGACTTATACGAGGTCATACATTATGAGAATCACAAAGTTTGGCCTAATGACCAGTGTTATGTCCAATTCCCTGCCTATGATTATTACATTTTTAGGCTAAGACAAGGTGAATATCATGTCCAAGGTCACCCTTGCTAAGTAGAAGATCATGGATTCCATCCTTCATTAAGTTAGACCATATTCATTCAACCGTTATAATGCAATCTACAAAGATAAGGATGTACTTAAAATACTGATGTACTACATTTAGGATGAGACGAAAAAGGCTTAATTTCCAAATATACAAACAGCTCATATATCTCAATATGAAAAAAAAAGCCAAACAACCCAGTCAAAAGACCTAAATAGACATTATATATATACATATATAAATATCAGAAATAGGTTATATATATATATATATATATATATATATATATATATATATATCAGAAAAAACAAACAACCCAATCAAAAAATGGGCAGAAGACCTAAACAGACAAAATAGACATTTCTAGAAAGAAGACCTACAGATGGCTAACAAGAACATGAAAAGATGCTAAACATTGCTATTATTAGAGAAATTCAAATCAAAACTACAATGAGGTATCAGCTCACATTGGTCAGAAAGGTCCTCATTAAAAAGTCCACAAACAATAAATGCTGGAGAGAGTGTGGAGAATGGGGTACTCTCTGCACCATTGGTCTGCACCATGTAAATTTGTGCAGCCACTATGGAGAATATTATGGAGGTTCCTTAAAAAACTAAAAATACAGTTACCATATGATCCAGTAACTTCACTCCTGGGCATAAACTGGAAAAATGAAAACTAATTTGAAAAGATACATGCACCCCAATATTCGTAGCAACACTATTTACAATAGCCAAGACATGGAAGCAATCTAAGTGTCCATGGACAGATGAATATATAAAGAAGATGTGGTATATATACAATGGACTATTACTCAGTCATAAAAAAGAGTGAAATAATACCATTAGCAGCAACGTGGATGGACCTAGAGATTATCATACTAAGTGAAATAAGTCAGACAGAGAAAGATAAATACCATATGATATCACTTATATGTGGAATCTAAAAAAAAAAAAAATGATACAAATGAATTTATTTACAAAACAGAAACAGACTCACAGACATAGAAAACAAACTTATGGTTACCAAAGTGGAAAGAAGGGAAGGGTAAATTGGGAATTTGGGATTAACAGATACACACTACTATCTTTAAAAGAGATAAACTAAAAGGACCTACTGTATAACACAGAGAACTATATTCAATGCCTGTTAATAACCTATAATGGAAAAGAATCTGAAAAATAATATATATATATATGTATGTATATAAATGAATCACTTTGCTCTACACCTAAAACTAACACAACATTGTAAATCAACTCCCAGTTAAATTAAAAAAAATAAAATGAAGAAATGAGGTTTCCATTGGTCATGACATGTAATCACAGGTTCATTTCATTTCTTCTGGAGTTTGAAATTGATGCTACCAAAATAAATAAAAGTTTTAAAGTAATTGGTGATACTATAAAGTATTAAAGTAATGTCTCTGAAGACACTCTGCTTTCTATGTAGCATGCATGCAACTGCTTCTCTAAAAGGAAGAAGGGTGATTGACAGGTAGATGAGTCAGTACCCTAGAAAACAAGGGAAGACCTTCCAGAAGGAAGTCAGTATTTGTGAGAGACACTCTCAGATGTCAGTGTGATGGCTACTTATGCACAATCACTTGAGGCTGACACTCTGTCATCAAAATCCAAATGCCTAAATTGTTCCAAGTATACTCTGCCAGTAATGCCATGGTCTATTTGTAGACTGAGAAAATTATGCTTATATTTAACCTGGATGTGTGAAAATAGTTTCTCCTTAATCAACTCTGGACACTATGATTCAATTGCCACTAATCTCCATTGATTTTGATAGATACCTTATTTGATTAAGAAAACAAATTACTTGAATCTCTTTGATCCCTGTTGATACGGAATGAAGGAGACCTTTTTCATTCTTTCATGTAGGCTATTTATGTGACTTAGCTGGAGAAACAAGTGACCTGGTTTGAAAGAAGGATCGAGGTCCCTGACAAGAAAGCAGAGTGAGAACATCCCCAAACAAGAAACTTATCCCCTTAGCTTTCCCCTCCAAGACCTTGAATTAAACTAGGTAATCAACAAGGTACAACCATATTCTGAGAAAAGAAAAATGTAATTGAACAGAGCTGAGGACTTTTAAAGCATTAGAGAAGATCAAGTTACAACCATCATTGCATTAGTTTTTTGCAATTAATCCTTTTCTGAACTTTAATCGTAGAGAATCCTAATACGTGACACAGATAAAAATGATAGGATTGCTCTTCTTCAATGGGGCGGGCTCCTGTAACTCTGCTCCTCACTTCCCTTGATGTCTCCTGATAGTTCTACATGGAATAATTCAGACTCTGTGGACCACAGTGTGAAGACATCTAGGCTAGAAATAGAAGTTTAATCTTGAATGTTGGATGGAGAATGTTTTGTGAGCAGCTAAGTGATATTTGGGGAAAATCCTAGTCAGTTCCTAAGTATCTATGTTTAAATAGGTTTGTAGCAAGCACAGGGCATGCATCAACAGAAAAATGCTTCCCAGTCTAATTCAAGATGAAAGAATTGAAAAAAAAATTATTTGGATTCCCCAGGTCTTAGTAGCGGAGATCACTAAAGTATAAAAAGCTGGAGTCTTTTATACTAGGTTTATAAAAACCTAGGTGGGTGTGAGCTGTAAGAGGTTGCTCTACAGATGTGATAATTACCTTCTTCACATGGGGAATCAAGTCCCAGGCCCTCGGAAATTACCTTTGCATGCAACCTCTCCTTAAATAAAAGAGACACAAATATTATTTTTCTACTTACCTTTGTTTATTTCAGTAGGTCAGACCCCATGCTATGATGATCTTCAATTTGAATCAGGCTGCTCACTGTCCAAAAGTCAGGTTGAGGTAGATGTAGCTTCATGCATGGCTATTATAACAAAGCCACCCTCTGGTGTCGGGTAAGAATCAATGAAATAGACCCCTGTCCTAAATATATTCCTCTATGGGATGTTATATTGCCTGACTGCATGATAGCCAAGAATAACTTCTTCAGCTTATAACATTTTCAAACAAATTGTTCTAGTCTTTCTTTGGGGCATCAGAATGTTTATGTCAGGACATAATCTCCCTGGTTTTCATGGAGAAAAAGTCTTGTTCTTGCAGTGAAGTTATGATTGTTTGGTAGCAAATTCTCAAAGGGACTTTTTAACCAAGGACTTTGTAGCCTTCTATTTTCAGCTATAACAAATTTAAGAGAATAAAACCCAGCTGTAAATATGAATTGCATACAAAAAGAAAACACTCTGTTTCTTCAAAAGTGCTAAGCATTGTAGAAGAAAAATGAAACTTTCCTATGCTGGGGTAGCAAATAAAAGCCAGATTCATTAAAAGTTAATGATGTAGGATGCAGATAATGAGAAATAGAAATGGAGTTCATAGAGACATATTATCCTTCTGATGTATGGCAAAATTTAATGCATAGTCAATGTGACTCAACAGTTCTAGGGTCTATTTTTATCCCAGTGCCTTTAAAACTCAAAACCCATTTAAAGATTCATGATTCTTAAGCATGTGTTCTCTACAGTTAGAAATAGTTATGTCATGTGGGTAAACTGCTTGCTAATAGAAATACTTGCTATCTTGCATTGTAATAAAGACAGCACAATTTTGTAATATAACATCATTCACTCTTTCATTTTATAAGCACTAAGTAAAGGATAGTGACTTGATGTGCACTTAGATAAGAAAGAAATGCAAAGGGCCAACCTTGAGAGACTTGCATCCCCCCCGAAGAGAAAAAGGAAAGAACGAAATGAAAAGACTCCTTGATGTGCTAGATTGGAGAATATTCAACACTGAGAGAAATGCAGAAATCACCTAACTCAGTCTCCCAGTTTTATGGAAGGAAATAAAGTGTTTTCTGAGGTTTTTCATTGTCTCATCATTGGTAAGCATCAAACTCCAATCTCAGCCTTAAGTTGGCTTGTGCTTTTTCTACCACATCATGTTCTATCTACCATCAGAGAGTAAAGATAAAGATTATAATTTGGATTTTTTTTTTTTTTTTTTTTTTTGCGGTACGTGGGCCTCTCACTGTTGTGGCCTCTCCCGTTGTAGAGCACAGGCTCCGGATGCACAGGCTCAGCAGCCATGGCTCACAGGCCCAGCCACTCCGCGGCATGTGGGATCTCCCCAGACCGGGGCACGAACCCGTGTCCCCTGCATCGGCAGGCGGACTCTCAACCACTGCGCCACCAGGGAAGCCCTATAATTTGAAATTTGATGTTACACTCCTGCCAGAATTTCTATGTACATTCAAAAGCCTTCCCTTTGCTACTCAAGACCTACAAAACATGTTAGTATAGGAAATAATGTCAATATTATTTTTTCAAAAAACAACACCATGCAATCAATATAGCTTCAAAATTTCTAAGGTGTGGGAAACACACTTTTTATTAATGTGAATCTGGAAGTAAAAATATTCCCTAATTCATATATAATTGATTTTGCTGATATGTACTTCAGAACTTACCTTATGAGAAAACATAAAGTATAGATTTTTAAAAACTGAGGGAAGAAATTAATGAATAAGTAAATAAATTAATGAACTGTACCTGTGTTTTTTCATTTTTAAAGTGAAGATTAATTTAAATTATGGAAAAATAAGTTTTGAATTATAAATTAAGGATGATATTATTATTGATTTTTTAGTAAATAAAATATAGCAGGATCAATAGAGTACTATTATATAATAATCTAAGTATACTTAGACCTCTTGTCTTACACCTTCAATCTCTCTTGCAGTTGACAGAAAGAGTAAAATTTCAGCAATGCCTAGTTATTCCTCATTTAACACTCTTCAAAGCCTCTTCAAAATCTGCCCTATAAAATCCAAACTCCTCTTCCTGACATATAATGTCTTTCTTATCCAGTTCTTGTCTCTTCATCCTCCTCTTCCTTCTTTCCTTGCCACTCTATCCTCAAGTGATAGTAAACACTCAGTTCTCCCAACATGCCATATTTTTTTACCCTTCGGTATATATTCATACAAAACTTCCCTTGTAAAAAAAGGTATACCACTCTGTAATACCAAGGAATATACTTTTTAACCCTAACTTTATTTTTCAGCCTTCCTGTGCAGTACAAGCGGAAATGTTATTCCTTCCTAAACACTGCAAAAATTAGTGATTATATCAATCATTTCTCTGTATTTTCTGCCATACTGATACTATCATATCCATATTTGTGGTTCCAGCACATGTATATCATTTTCATAGATAATTATCTTAGTTTTAATTTGAGTTCCTTGGAAGTGTAATCTGAGATGGAGAATTGCATGCAGAGAGTTTATTAGGAAGTGTTTGCAGGAGATGTGTTTGTAAGAAGTGAGGAAGGCAGGAATTAAGCACAGGGAAAAGCTGACCTGTGATTTGGTTGCAACTGAGGCCTCAGCTGGTCAGATAAGAAGTTTTAGAGCTTGGTGGATCTTAGAGTTGTCCTGAATTGGAGCAACAGGTCTGAGCCTTTATATCCTATATGAGTCAGTCACTTACTGTGGTTGACCCCCTCAAAGAAGACAATGTTGGATGACGAGCTTCCTGCAGGTGACAGCAATTCCCCAATAAAGGTGTCAATTGTAAGTTCTCTGCAGTCAATAGTCCCAGAAGCTTGGTAAAGGAGACAACAACTCTGAAAATGCAGTTGTGGTATCACCACACTGTTCAAACAGTGTTTGCTTAGTGTGTGTAGTACAGAACAAATAACCTTGGAAGACATGGCTTCTCAATTCTATCCCAAGGTCCTAGTTAACTCTCACTCTGTTCACTCTGTTCATGTTTCCATCACAATCCTGTGAGGAAAAGACCTGTCAATTGTCATTTTTCCCACTTTTATTTCATTAGACAGCTAAGGATTGGGAGATTTAGTGACTTAACTGGGTTATCAGAATACATAGGAACTACATTATAAGAATACATAGGAACCAGATTGTCAGAATACATAGGAATTATGACAATACTCTAGTCTTCTAATTTCCACTATGATATGCATCTTTTATATAGTAAGGCTCGTCTTCTACTAGCATAGAAAATGTAATTGTAAAATCCAAAATGCATCAACAATTATCAAAAAATTCAGGCCTCAACTTTTAAATACCTATATCTTTCCAAAATAAGGGTAATTTCTCTGCTTCCAAACATTTTTCCTTAGTATGAGTGGAGCTCTAATATTTGAGATTTATCTTTAGTTATTCTTAAGAGATGAAGATAAATTGCTTGTTGTTAAAAGTTCTGAGGAACTTGACAAATCAAGTGACACCAATGAAGAAATCAGCCTTCAAGATCAATGTACATACTTGAAATAAAAAATAAAAATATTAATTAAATCAAATGACATTCTAAGTTGCATTTAGATTTATGGTGTGTAAGGTAATCATTTAAACAATATTTCATTTTATATAACCATGTAATCTATTTGGAAGTGAATTTTCATGACTGCATGCCATTATCTCTCAGCCATAGGCAATATTTTGAAGTATTCAGTTTTCCATCATAATTATCCCTCTCATCTTTCAGATATTTGAAGGTTTTTGAAATTTACCCTCCAGTAGCAAGCACCACAACAATGGGCAAAAAGTTTGCATGCCTCCTTCTGTTAGATTCCATTTGGGCTTTGGGCAAGAAAGCTAAGACCAAGAACTTCTCCACTAGGAACTAGGTTGCATTAAATCTATAGAAAAATTTGAGAAGGATCATCATTTTAAAAACATTGAAACTTCTAGTCCACCAATATGGTAGATATATCCATTTTTTAGACTTTCTCTAATTTGCCATTGCAATGTTTTGTGATTTAAACTGTATGGTACATATCTTTTGATAAGTTAATTTCCAAATATTTTGATGCTATAGAAAATAAAATTCTAAAGATCTCATTTTATGACTTTTGATTGCTAGTATACAAATACAAATTTTAAACATATAGTCCTTGTATACTGTAACATTGCTAAAGTCACATTAGTTTTATTAAATTTTTGGAAATCCCTTAAGATTTTCTATATACATAACTATGTTGTCTGCAAACAAGGACAGAGTTTTGCTTCTTCCTTTCCAATATTTATATATTTTGTTTATTTTTCTTGCCTCAATACATTTGATATTGTCTCCAGTATACTGTTAAATAAAAGTGGGGAGAATACCCATTCTTGTCTTATTCACAATCACAGGTAGAAAGAATTGACACATTTATTATTGATTTATAATTAATCATTATTATTGATTTATAATCAATAATATTATTGATTTATAATCAATAATAATATTGTACATTAGCTTTAGATTTTTCATAGATTTTTTTTTATCAAGTTGAAGAAAATTTCTTCTATTCCTAGTTTCCTGAGAGTTCTTACCATGAAAAATGTTGAATTTTCTCAAATATTTTTTATATCTACTGGAAGAATCATGCCTTTTTTCTCTATTATTATTGTGACTATATTGATCAATTTTACATTAAACTAATCTTGCATTCCCAGAATAAAAAACACATGGTCATAAAGTATTACTTGTTTTATATGTTGTTGAGCTTGTATGTCAATATATTGTTAAGAAATTTTGCACCTATATTTATGAGGGATCATTGGTTGTTAGTTCTGTTTTCTTGTGATGTCTTTGTTTTTATCATAGTAATATTGTTCTCACAAAATAAAGTGTAAAGTATCCCTCCTTCTCTATTTCTGAAAGAGTTTGGGTAGGACATATGTTATATTTTACTTAAATGCTTGACGAAATTCACCTTTCAAGTCCCTTAGAGCCAAAAACGTCTTTAGGTTACATATTGGTTACTTTGTCAATTGATCAGAGACTCATATTTTGTGTCCTTTGCACACTTTCTCATTAGAATATAATTATTCCATTTTGTTTTTTCACTTCTAGGAATAGGACACAGTGTCTTAAAAGAAGACAATATAACAGTAAGTTCCAACAAATTTAATGTTGCAGAGGAACATACATAGCTAACAAACACTTAAACACCCATGATTTTCTTTAACATGAGCTAAATATATTTATTTTTTAGATTCAAATGGATGGAGAGTAATTATTTTTCGCACTGGAAAAGATGGTGAAATGACTCCTGACAACAACTATAAATCCTGGACATAACTTAAAACACAATCAAAGAAGAGCTCTGAAAGATAGTAGGAAGAAGGAAAACTTATTAGAAGCCCCAGGAATAGTGGAACAGGGTTCTATTCCTAACCCAGCAACAAGGATATCAACAGAAGACAGCCCAGGAAGACTCATTCTTCCCCAGATGGAAAGAGAGTTCTGACAACATCAGGTGAGTCCAACATCAACTGCAAAATGATAGACTGTAGCCCTGCCAACATGAAGTGGCCAAAGAAAATGCCCTCCAACCCTTCCAGGCCTGAGACTCCCTTTCCACTCTAGAGAGATACCAAGGTGGCCAAGTAACACCACCAAATGTTCCTAGACACAGCAAGCAGCCCAGCACAGGAAGTCACTTTGAACTCGGGTCCTTAGACTTTTCTATTCTGCCCAGCAACCCCAGAGAAAGGTAACTATCAACTAAAATAAAAGATTTAAATGCATCTCAGTGTCTCCTAACACTAAACTTTGATTTATAATATTATAATATTGAAAACATACATTTAAATCTCCAGGTTAACTACAAAAAGATAAAAAGAAGTATAAATGATTAATCAAAAGAGGAGGTAGAATAAAATCATAACCCGTGGAAATATGTAAATAGAACATAAAAAGATAAAGGGCAGATTGAACAAATAGAAAACTTCTAGCAAGAAGGTAGGATTCAATCCATCCATATCATTAATTTATATTATTAATTACATTAAATGTGAGTTCTCAAACCTACCAGTTAACAAGGTAGATAATCCAATTGGATAAAAAAAAAAAAGACTCATTCATATGTTTTCTACAAGAAACTCACTTTAAATATAAATATAGGGCAAAGTAAAAGTTTGAAAAATATATACTGTGCAAAGACAGACTAAAAGAAACTGGCATAGCTATATTAATATCAGACTTCCTAAATTTCACAACAGGAAATAGTGTCAGGAATAAAGACAGGTATTACATAATCAAAAGCAGAGCAAATTTATGAAAATATATAAATATTCTAAATACGTATGCCACTAACAGAACTTCAAAGTTCAAGAAGCAAAATTCGATAAAACTGGAAAGTGAAATTGCCATATATACAATTAGAGTCAGAGAATTCAATATTTCTCTATCAGTAATTAACTTTGAAAAGATAACGGAAAAGCATTTGGATAAAACTCAACATTCATTCATGATCAAAATCCCCAGTAAACTAGAAATAGAAGGAATCTTCCCCCTGACCCCCAGGAGAAAAAACAGCATTTACAGAGAAGAAAAGAAAAAAAAAATGCTAAGATAAAACTTAATGATGAAAGACTTAATATGTTCCCTCCAGGCTTGGAAGAAGACAATGAAATCCTCACCCACACTGTTATCAACATCTTATTAGTAGTTCTAACTAGAGCAATAAGGAAAGAAAAAGATATAAAAGACATCCAGATTGGAAAGAAAAATATTAAACTAAAAATATTTGCAGAAAACATGGTCATTTGTGTAAAATATCTGAAAGAATCAACAAAAAGTGTCAGAGAACTACTAAATGAATTTAACAAGGTCAAAAGTTACTGGGACAAAATATAAACATCATTCATATTTCTATGTACTATCAATAATTACAGGTATTTAAATTTTTTAAAGTACCTCTTTTAATATTACCACAAATGAAATAATTTGCTATAAATAATCAAAATTAGTGAGCTACCTAGAAGCAATAAAACACTGATGAAAAACATAAAATTAGATATAAATAAGATTAGATTAGAAAAGTTGACACTAAGATATCAACCTCTCCCCCCATTTGATCTATAACTTAAAAGCAATTTCAATCAAATACTTACAAGTAGTTATAGATATTGACAACTTAATTCTAAAATTAATGTTGAAAGACAAAGGAAATGTAGTAGCCAACAAACTCTTGACTGAGCATCTGGTCAAGAAAGATTATTCTGAAGCCTTAAGGTTTAATGTTGTTTGCCCTGTTGGATTTTAAACTTGCTCAGGGCCTGGTGCCTGTCTTTCCTTCCTTCTTTCCTATTTTTCCCTTTTATAATGGAAATGTTTATTCTTTGCCTGTCCCACCATTGTATTTCAGAAGAGCATAACTTATTTGGTTTCACAGGTTCACAGCTGGAGAGGAATTTGCCTCAGAATGGGTTGTATTTAGAGTCTCATCCATATCTAATTTAGATACTTAGATGAAATTTTGGTCTTTTGGATTGCTGAAAGCAATTAAGAATTTGGAGGCTATTGGGATGGAAAAAAAGTATTTTGCATGTGAGAAGGATGTAAATTTTCGAGGGCCTGGAGCAGAATGCTATGGTCTGAATGTTTGTGTCTCCAAAAATTCATGTGTTGAAATCCTAATGCCTAATATGATGATATTAAGAAATGGGGCCTTTGAGAGTCAATGATTAGGTCATGAGGACAGAGTTCTCATGAATGGAATTTTTGCCCTTATAAAAGAGGTACCTCTTTTCTGCCATGGAAGGGCACAGTAAAAAGATAACATCTATGAGATAGGGAGCAGGATCTCACCCGACACCAATCTGCCAGCACCTTGATCTCAGACTTCCCAGACTCCAGAGAGAACTGTGAGAAATAAATTTCTGTTGTTTATAAACCACCCAGTTTATGGTATTTTGCTATAGCAGCACAAAAGGAATAGCAAACAGCTTCCAGTAGTTTCTTCAAATGCATGTGTTGTCCAGTACTGTGCTGAATATTCAAAAATTATCTTCAGCTAATCTTTTTCATATCTCTCTTCTCCCCAGTAAGCTGGCTTGCCACCTCTAACTACTTCAATCTCCCCAATCTCTCATGTCTGTTTCCTTAAGTCATGAGAGTCTACTAATCTTCACATAGATCCTCCTTGTGCTGTGGCTTGAAAATTCCCTCAAGGCAGTAAACTGTTGTGGTTTTAGGGCTCTTCTCATTTGTCTTCCATTTCTCAGGGATTACTGTCCTTTGTTGCCTGAAGTCCAGTATCTTGAAAACTATTGTTTCAAATATTTTGTCTCTTTTATTTTGTGTTTTTTATTATTGTTATTTCAGGCAGGAAGATAAGTATGATCTTGCTTGGAAGCAGAAGTTCTATCTTTTTGTTTTGAACCTTAAACTGCATCGAGCAAACCATTTCCATTATTATAAAGTTTTCCTATTCCAAAGAGTTTATTGTGGAAAACATAATAAACTCTAGTGTCTAATGGGGGAAAATGAGAATACAGCAGTATTTTGAAAACAAACTTACACTTTGACTGGGATCTTCAGTTCACATGTGTCAGTAAATAAGATGTAAAACATATTGTGTCCTCTCTCTTCTTAATTAAAAAGTTGCCTGAATTCAATGCTAAACTGTCTTTTTTAAAAAAATAAGAGAAAATGTGCTGTTTTCAGGAGGGAAAAAAAGTGTTGTTCTTTGTCATCTAATGAACTCAATAGTTGTATAGGTAAAGAAAAAGTCAAACAACATTTATTTAAGAACCATTTTGAGAGTTGAGTTAGAGACAAGTAGCAAATACAATCTCCTTGTCTTCCTTTATCTCCCAATAGATAGAGGTTCCTGTAGGCCTTATCATATAATTCAGAAATCTATGACTAAGCCAAAAGCTTTTCTAAAATCCCTACTAAGAGCCATAAAAGATCTTTCTTTTTCCTATAAATCTCTTTGTAATGTCTTTGAGTTGCTCATTTTAGCTTAACTAGACACAGACCAGCTGAAAAGAATATTCCAGATGACAGGAGATCAGTGACCATAGTTAAGCACAGCTCTTTGTCTTCTGAAGTTTCTAACTTGAAATTAAACCAATAAACACTGTTCTTTTCTTCAGATATGTGTAATCTTCATATATTCTCTAGAAATGATTATTCTCCCTATAAATTCCTACTCATGTAAAGTAGGCCCTCCATATACATGGGTTTCACTTCCTCGGATTCAATTGACCATGGATCAAAGTTCCATGTGTGGTTGGTTGAATCCATGGGTGCAAAATCCATGAAATCCTCATACAGAGGGTTGATTGTATATTTATTGAAAAAATGCTGGCTGTACCTCTGTATCCCTTATATCCTTTAATACACTGATAAATGTAAGTAAGTGTTTCCCTGAATTCTGTGAGCCACTCTAGCAAATCAATCAAACCCAAGAAGTGGAGTCATTGGAACTTCCAATCTACAGTCTATTGTCAGAAACACAATAATAACCTGGGCTTACGACTTGCATCTGAAACATGTATCTGTTGGCGGAAGTAGCAGAGCAGTCTTGTGGGCCTGAGCCCTCAACCTGTTTGATCTTGGGGTGAATAGTGTCAGAATTAAGTTAAATTGTAGGAAACCCAGCTGATGTTGCAGAGAATTGCTTGATGTGGGGTAAAACCTCCACACATTTGGTGACCAGAAGTGAAATGCTTTGTGTGAGTAGTCAAGGAGACACACAGAGAGGAAACATACATAGGGAAGTACTGGGTTTTTCCCTACATAGAAGGGGGAAAAAATGAGCCTTTCCTCTACAGGGGTGTATTTTCCAAATTCATTTAACTATATTTTTACAACAAATATATTCTGTTAATTGTGTGTAATTGCTAGTAAGCTATAGAAGTTCAGTCTAATGTATTTAGTGTTAATTAGCAAGAATGTAGCTTTAACTGTAATAAGAACCTGTAAACAAACTTAGTCCTTGACACAAGGATTTATAAAAAATAAAAATAGAACCCGCTAACATATTTTAATATCCTTAAAATTTATACTCTTTCCTTACTTACATATCTTCAGAATAAAAAAATATGGAACCATTTTTACAATTTGAAATGTTTAAACTTGTTGTGCTATTTAGAAAGTTCAAATGCAACACAGAATTATCACATATTCTGTTTTAGGTGATTTATTTAATTATTTAATAAAATTGGTCATGACTAATAAGTGAACCAAAATTTATATTTTAAAGCTTATAACAAATAATATGGATTACTTTCTTTACTATGTGTTTCTGGACCCTATTGTTTTAATTGACCTAATTATTTGACCCAGTGTGATGCTTGATAAAACTTTTGGCAACAATTAATTTTAAGAGTTAGATGAACTATCAGAAATGGCTTTAGACATAATTCAATAATGTTAATAAATTCTAGGCTTAAATTATAAAAATGTGTTTAGTCAAATTATTGAAGGCAGTCTGAATTCACCAAAATAAAGTGTTGTATCTATAGGAAAGAAAAAGAAGGGGAGAGTGGGGTTGGGGGAAGGGAGGGGAAGGGGAAGGGGGACAGGGAGGAGGGAGGTGGAGGAAAGGAAGAAAGAAAAATAAATTTTTGGCCATCTCTAAGGTTCATGATTATGTTAACATCCTTCTTCAGTTTAGAAATAAGACTGGGTTATTAATGACCATATAACAAAAATATCTGGAAAATATTTATTAAGCCCTTATGGTACACACTACATTATGGAAGCTACTTTATTCAGCCTGAACAAGAATTTGATTGTTACATTTGCACTGATTTTATGTCATTCTTCTAAGTATATTGAAAATGAGTATTGTTTTTAGCCATTAATCATCATGCCTAAAGCCTTATTTACTTTACCCATGTATTTACCAATCTCATTTATTCACAAACAAAACAAGTGCAAGCTACTACCTTCTGTTATCACAGAATGCATTAATTTTAAATATATATCTGATATTTATAAACTACATAATGAAATACCTCAATAATGACATAATATATACATATCATATTCTATGTCAGAAACTTTGGCACAGTCATGTTACTGGCAAGAACTTTTTAGCAATTAGATTTGTCCAACATTAAAAAGTGTTGTTTTATCAAATTGTGAGTTCTCAACTTTGATCTGAGGGGAAAGGCTACCACATAAAAAAACAAGTTTCTGTAAAAGGAAAACTGAGCTAGAATACCACTAAATGTTATTTCAACATTAAAATTCCATAGTTCTACATCAATCTTTTCTTATCAAACACCAAACGACATAGTATATTTTTATATTGTAAATCTTCTTTAATCAGGAGACTTGAGTGGATTTTCTAATTTCTTTCAAAGACATTCCCATTAATCCACAATATTTCTTGAGGAAATTAATTCCATGTAATCCTATTCTTTGTTCTAAAAGGTGTTTCTGTATACTTTCACGATAGCTAGAGAATAAAAATTAGTAATATGCTTTATAAAACACTTGAAATGTTGGTGCTTCAAATATGCTAAACTGCCTTCAGCATAACAGTTCACTCTCTCTCTGTCTACTCACCAGAACTCAAAACAGTCAAGCACAGAGGTCCCAGCCAAGCTCCCGTTCTTTTATTCTTAAAGAAAAAGTAAAGGATTAAAAGACATTTGAATGACTGGAGCAGAATATAACGGAGAGCAAGGGCATATGAAATGAATAAGTTACTTAGGGAGAAACAAAGAATTCACAGAGAAACACAGACTGTTAAAAAATTTGCATACTAGTCAGAGAGATCTGTGAAATAACGTTAACCATAAAGAATTCCAGCAGGACTTGATAAAAGGAACAGAAAATTTTTAAATAATATTTACCTGAAAAGAAAATTTTCATTGTTTTAAAGTAGAAGAAATGGAAGTTAAAATGACAAAAACCCACAGCTAATAGGGCAAGAGAGACAGAAGTAAAAATTATAGAAAGTCAGCCACATAAACTATTAAGGTGAAATTTCTAATATCTGATGAATGAGAGTTCTAGAATGAGAGAACAAGGGAAAAATAAAGAGGTTATTTTCAAGGACATTGCTGTTCTGCTAAATACGAATTAGTTGATTCCAGTTAACCATCTTGCTTAGGAAAGTTTAAAAAAGCAAACAGAGAAAACACTTTCTGGTCATCAAAGACAATACAACCATAATACTAGATAAAGGAAAGAGAGATGCTCAGAACATCAGTGCGTAGCAGCTGCTTCTGATCAGGAGCATTTACCAGTAGAATAAAGACAACAGAGAAGTAGAGATCTGCATTTGCAGGACTCAGAAACTAGGTGGGCAGGGGTCAGAATCCTGCGGCCATCAAAGACTAGACTGCTGTCTTTGGAGAAGAGTCTTTACACTTTATGTTGAGACCCCAGTACTGCTGTGTTTCTTTGGATCTAAAGGAAGTCTCTAAAAGGAAAAAAAAAAACCCTTCATACTTGAAAATTGCAATGGGATAATTCAAATTCAGAGTATACCAAAAATGAAAACCTCAGGAAAACAACTTCTGCTCTGACTGGAACTCCTAATAGCTGAAATCTGTAGGTAAATAGACATTGCTAACCTCAGAAAAAGTTTAATCCTTGGTTCTGGATTGGTAGCAAATTCAGGTAATAGGCAAAGGAGAAGAACTGCCTGCTTCCTTTCCAAGACTGTGGCGTAGAAAGACTTTGAACTCACATTCTTCCACAAACACACTGAATCTACATTTATATACAGAGTAATTCCTCCTGAATAAAAACTGAGGGCTAATTGAACACCTTCTGCACAAGCCATAGAGGGGCCACAATGAGATGAGTAGGAGAGACAGAGATTGGAACCCCACTCCTGATGTGGCAACCTGCAGTGGGGAGTGATATCACTGAGGGGGAAGAGTGCAGACCTGTCTACCCTGGGACACAGCTAAAGAACAGTGGTTTAAAGACCACCTAGGCTATATGTGAAGGACATCCATTTACTAACTCTAGAGGATCTTCCAAATAGGCGGATATCTGCTGGGACTCTGTCTGGTGTCAGAGACTCCAGACAGTGCCATTTCTTGGTCCCTTTCCACCTTGATAATGCAGGTAGGAACACAGTCTAGGAACTCTAACTAGCCTGTCCAGTTCACACCAGCATGCTCCTGGCCAAACCAGCTACAGCTATCACCCCAAGGCAGTCCCAGCACAGCACATCCCTGGCCCCTTGCTGCATCTGCACCAGCTCATCAACCTGACAGGCATCCCTGGTGTAGTGTGCCTCAGGTTCTGTGTCTAGCACCCACTCAAGCTCCAGGTGGCCTGCTGAAGTCAAGTAGCCCATGTAGTCTACACAGGGTTCAATCCTACACAAAGCCACACTTTCAAGACAGGGAGAGGTAGGTATTTTTCCTCATTCATAGAAAAAAACACAGAAAGTAAAACAAAAATAATAAAAAAAAAAACAGACAGAAAAATATGTTCCAAAAAAACAAAAACAGACAAAATTCCAGGAAAGAGTCCTCATGAAATGGAGATAAGTGATTTAACTTATAAAGAATTCAAAACAATGAACATAAAGATGTTCAATGAACTCAGGAGAAAAATGGAAGAACACAGTGAGAATTTCATCAAAGAGAAAATACAGAAAGAAAAAATAGAGGTGGACAATACAATAACTGAACTGAGAAATAACTTAGAGGGAATCAAGAGTAGATTAGCTAATACAGAAGAATGAATCAGTGGTTTGGAAGACAGAATAGTAGAAATCATCCAATCAGAACAGCACAAAGAAAAATTATTTTAAAAAATTATTTAAAGGACCTCTTGACAACATCAAGCATAAAGACATTCACATTATAGGGATCTCAGAAGGAGAAGAGTGAGTGAAACAGGCAGAAAACTTATTTGAAGAAATAATTGCTGAAAACATTTCTAATCTGAGAAAGGAAACAGATACACTGGTCCAAGAAGCACAGACAGTTGCCAACAAGATGAACCCAAAGATACCCACACCAATAATCATAATTAAAATGAGAAAAGATAAAGATAAAAACTAATTTTAAAATCAGCAAGGAAAAAACCAACTAGTCACACAAAAGGCAACCCCCATAAGAATATCAGCTGATTTTTTAGCAGAAACTTTTCAGGCCAGAAGGGAGTGGCATGGTTATTTAAAGTGCTAAAAGGGATAATCTTACAACCAAGATACACTACCCAGAAAGGTTATCATTCAGAATTGAAAAAGAGATAAATATTTTCCCAGGCAAGCAAAAACGACAGGAGTTCATTTAACAAAAGCAGTGTTAAAATAAATGCTAAAGGGTCCTCTTTAAGGGAAAAAAAAGTGATAACCAGAAAAAAAAAAAAACCTCACAGGTAAAGGCAAATATATAATTAAGACAGTAGATTAGCCACTTAAAATGTTGGTATGAAGGGTAAAAGACAAAAATAGTAAAATCAACTAACTAAGTAATTAAAGATACACAAACAAAAATATGACCTCAAAAATATAAAATGTTCAGGGAGGGGAAAAATACACTGCTTTTAGAATGTGTTTGACTTAAGCAACTATGAGACTAAAATAAACTGCTATATCTATCTCTATCTATCTATCTCTATCTCTATCTATCTCTATCTCTATAGATAGATTTGGATTGATATATATGAAACTCATAGTGACAACAAACAGAAACCCTAAAATAGACACACAAAAAAATAGAGAAAGGAAATAAAACATAACTAAATAAAATCATCAAACCACAAGAGCAGATACCAAAAAGAGAGGAAAGGAACAAAGAAGAATCACAAAAAACAAAAGAAAACAATTAACAAAATGACAATAATTAACTACCTATCAATAATAACTTTAAATGTAAATCGAATAAATGTTCCAACCAAAACTGAAAGGTAGCTGAATGCATAAAAAACAAGACCCATCTATATGCTGACTACAACAAACTCATTCCAGATATAAAGACACAAAAATAACTGAAATTGATGGGATGGAGAAACCTATCCCATGCAATGGAAATGAAAACAAAGCTGGGATAACAATACTAATGTCAGACAAAATAGACTAAAAACAAAAACTGTAGCAAGAGACAAAAGACATTACATAATGATAAAGGGATATACCCAACAAGAAGATATAACAATTGTAAACATACCTGCACCTAACATAGGAACACCTAGATATATAAAATAAATAATAACAAACATAAAAGGAGAAATTGTCAGTAACATAAGACTAGTAGGCAATTTAACACCCCTCTTACATCAATGAACAGATTTAGACAGAAAATCAATAAGGAAACACTGTAATTAAATGACATTGTCAATAATCACCTCTCTTTTTCTCACCTTCACTCTTGTTATAATGTCATGATATGCCCACCTCTCTACAATCTTAGGCCATGAATTTCCTTGAGCTGAAAGATTGAATCAGTTCATGTACACACCCTCAGAGTCTAGCAAGTATTATATCTATCCAACACGTAGAAAAAAGCCCAGTATACAATTGTTAAATAAATAAATTATTTTCATAAACACCAAAGAAAAATCAATTAAATATGATGCTTAGTAACAATTTTTTGAAAGAGGAAAATGGATACATAGAGGAAAGCAAATGTTGTGGTATAATTGAGATCACCTTTGTTTCTTCTTCATTAAATAAAGCTTAAATAATTTACTGATACAGACACAATTTAGTTCAAGACTAAAACAACATCCATTATAGTTAATCCAATATTGTTTTATATTTTATATAAACAAGTTTCACCAAAATGATAAATCTAATTTTGTTAAAATTGTGAACTTGCACTTCAAAATAAACAAGTTTTTGCTTCTACTTTAGGGGATGTTATGATTAAAACAAAATGACAAGCAAAGCTAGAGTTAGAACATACACTCAGAGAGTTTGTTAAGATGTTAAATTCTTGTTTTCTAAGAATATAAAATTTTAAAAAAACACAATTTTATAGAAGAATGGAAAATTTTTTTATTGCCCGAGAGTTGTCATGTGTTAAGAAGAAAACTTGCTTTGACCACACTGTATTCTGAATTCTTAATGTACTATGATGCACTACCTACTTTTCCAGCTCCAGCAGTGTTGCATACTAAAGGCAACATGAAGCAAGCAATGCAGTTTGGTACACAAGACTCAATATTGAGCTGAGTGTCAAAAGACAGTATTTTAGTTTGTTTGTTTGTTTTTTCTGGAAGTAATTGCTTTGAGACTTAACTCTTGATCTCTAGAAATGAAGAGACTGCCCCAGGTAATCATTAAGCACCTCCCCACACAAAAATTCAAAGAACAAGCATGTTTGCCTTGCATTTATACTAATCTAATTTTAAACTTGTAAAAGAAAGTTTATTTCAATATAAAGTATATTAAAATTGAAAAAGGAAAGGACATGAAAAGTTAATTTCTAGTAGAAAAAAATTCTAGAACCTATTCTTCCTGACATACATCTATCATGAAACGACATGGGAGTCATTTAATTCCGCCTGAGGTACATAGGTTGAGTAGCATATTTGAAATCTTCTGTTGTCTGGGCTTAAAGAACTTGCAGTTTTAAGTCTATATATAAAGTTAGAATATACTTATTAGTTACTAAGTCATTTAATTTAATAAGATGTGTATATCGCTCAGTCATCTGGCCGTTAATACTTACAATTTCCATCACTTCACCTTAAACCTCCACAAAGCCTCAAAGAGATAAAAAAGAGGGATGCGACTTTAGTATTCTCACTTTACAGAATGGTTAACTGCTCACAAATTTGCAAGAGTCAGGGGATTTAAGGCACAACATAGCAACAAGATGGAAATAAACTTCAATGAAATTCACTGTCTTCCTAACCGTGACTACTTTCCTTTAGAAAGGAGTCCTGAAAAACTCCTTCACAGAAAGCAGTACTTATTTCAGTTAGACATATTCGGCGGGATGAAATCCATTTTTTTAAAAAATTCTAATGCTAATAAATATTTTTAGATTTATTCACAAACCCAGATGTCATGTATTTTAATTCTTTGCTTATCATCTCTCTACTGCTACTAAAATGTGAAGCTCATGAGGGTGAAATATTCTTATTAATTTAATTTTTTGCTTACTTCTCTGTCTCCAGGCTTGATAATGGTTTCTAGCAGAAACTAAGTTTTTTGTATGTACTGAATGAACTAATGAATGAATGAATGAAAAAATACCATTAGACTTAAGTCTTATGATAAATAGTCATAATTGGTGACATCAAATAAGGAAGCGGGCATGAGAACTTTCTTTACAGAACTGAACAATTTTATACCATTATTTTTATGGACTTATTATTCAACAGATATTCATTCACCATCTTTTATGTTCAAGGCAAAGAAGATTAATAATTATGGTGAATCATCTAACTCTTTAAATGCAACATAAAGAGATTAAACTAGGTTACATATACATATTTTCCCCAAATAACATTGCATCTTAAGCTCTTCATCAGTTTGCACAAACATTTGTGACAATAAATCTGAAAACTATGGGAATAAATATATGATTTCTCTAGAAGCTGATCTCATACTCAATCTTGGCAACTATAGGTGAGAACTCAGTTATGAAACCTCTGCCTCCTCCTTAGTTTGATAATTAGATAATACTAAAGATAATATGTGCCCTCTATCCTACACTTCTTGTTCATGAGCACATAACATAACAGTGATTACATACAGGCCAGATACCTGATCTTAGGAAATTAAGTAAGATAACATGACTTGGGCAAAGCACAATATCCTGATTCCTATATAACTTACCTTTATGAACTGACTTATACCATGTCAACATAGTACACTCATCTGATTTGCATAGGCCTTATTAAACAAAGAATATCACAAATTTCACAGTAGTTTTCTTGAAAAAAAACACAGCAAATGTAATGTTGGTCATAGATTTTTATAAGTGTAAAGTGTATATGAAGGTGTGAAAGAAAAATTTCACTGGACAGAGTTAAACAAGTAAGAAAGATTTTATTCAAGACTATTTTTATAGAGGTTAAGAACATTACCATAGGGGAGAGAGATTGAACTCAATTGAAACAAAAGATGAGGGAATTTTTTAAAACAACGTGGTGAGCTAACAGAAAAGTACTAAAGGATACTGGCTGGAGTGGAGAAGTGAGGGTGAGAGGAATGGTCTAAGTGATTAGGTCACAGGTGTTTGCTAATTGACCTTTATTGAAGGTAGTTTCCTACTATCCCAAAGAGACAGATAGGGGGAGCTCTCTTCTTGGTGATTACATTTCAAAAGGATGGCTCCCAGGTCCTTAAGCAAGACATTCCTGGGTTGTAAAACTGGCAAGAGGCTGGGAGAAGATGTACATCTCAAATGGGCAGAGGAAAAAAATTACACTTGCAAGTTTTCTAAAGTAAATGCCCTAAGGAAAGGGAGACTAGAGGCCTATGGTCAAGAAGAAACATTTCTATTTAAAATAGATAACCAACAAAGACCTACTGTATAGCACAGGGAACTCTGATCAATATTCTGTAGTAACCTAAATGGGAAAATAATTTGAAAAAGAATAGATACATGTATATGTATAACTGAATCACTTTGCTGTACACCTGAAACTAACACAACATTGTTAATCAGCCATTCCCCAGTAAAAAATTAAAAAGAAAAAGGAAAAATTGAAGAAAGCTTTCTAAAGTTGAGAAAGCTGGGGGGAATGTTATAGCCATTTTGGTCAAAGGAAAGGAAAAAAATATAAATTGAAAGAAGACTGATTATTTTTTAAACTGAAGCTTAAGAAGGCACTTTTTCATATTCATCTATTAGTAGTGATAGAATATAAATTAAAATGAGTTTTATCCTTTCATGTCTATATTGTCACATTTTCATGCTGTTACTCTCTTTCAGTCCCAGGCCACCACTCATCCTTATGTTTCCTGTGGCAGAGTACCTGTAACATAGTAAGATACGGGATTTTTAGGTTCTGGAAAATTGCATTCCTCTCCCTTGACAGAGTTTAGAATAAACTTGTCAATAGATAGAGAGGTCAGAGAGAAGGAGGACATACTATTACTTTTATTACTGATAAAGGGCCTGTCACTATGGTCCTCCTGTCAACATGGCAAGACTTTTGCTCTTAGACCAGCTACTGCTCCTCTAAGTGTCATCCTGGGACCAGTGATGCTCAGTGTAGCCTTAACCCCAGAAAGGTTCTGAAACTAGTTAAGAAAGTCAATTAAACTGAACTAACTTACAGATTACTCTGGTCTCAAAAGAAAAAATTTACTTCCGACTCTATGCCTCACCCTAAAATATTTCAAATCATTCTATCCAAAAGAGTTTAAATGATAATTTGCAAATAAAGGGCAGTATTGTCTAACAATTCAATGCAATAAACGGAAGACTCAATTTTAAATAGAATCTCATCATTATCATTTTATTATTGAGAAGTTAAAAGTTACAACATCAAATTCTCTTGTCAATTAAAGTTCAAAGAGTTAAAATTCAAGTAAACTAAATTTTAAGGTTGGTTTTCACTGTATACTATTCTCTGTTTTGGACAGAGTAATGTCATTCCAATCCCCGTGTGGATGTTGTTTCTTTAGCAGCTCCAATTAGACCACTCTTCCACATAATAAGTGTGTTTCTTGTAGGTCTTTAAATACAGAACTAATCTTTCAGAGGTTCTTCTAGTAAAGAGTCCAAAGATATCAGAGAGCACTAAAGATCCTACCCCATGCTAAAGCCCAGCCCATACTGAAGCTGCCTCAAACAAAGTGATTTTCTCAGAATAAACACAGTTATTATTTTATTACAGTTCTAGGTTAATGATGCCAAAACCAAAGGTATAGAATCAGTGATGCTGAAGAATTCAATTTTCTGAATTGAATTGAGTTCAGTTTCAATTCAACTATGCTTGAACGTTAGTCAAATATGATAGTATTCATTAATGTAAAATTAGATGCTGTAAGAGATAAGCATCAAAATCTAAGAGACTTAACCCAATAGTAGTTAATTTTATGCTCAAATAAAGTAGTAAGGGATAAGAAGAGTGAGGCACTGCTCAAGCAGTCTTATAGGGATACGATGTAGACTTCATGCCAAGTCTCCAAGAGTCACCAATAGTATTCATTTCCATCTGGTCAAAGGGAGAAGAGAACTGAAGGTCATAAAGGAAGTTTTGATGGAATAGACCTGGACATAGCATGTGCAGTTTTTGTCTGTATTTAATTGATCAAAGCGTAGTCACATGACTAACCTAACTATAAAGATGACTGGAAAGCTGCAAACCTACTGGTCTGCCAGGAAAAAAAAAATAATGATTGTCTCTGCAATGACTCTGTTTATGCCAAAATGACCTATGAACTTAAATTAAATTAGGATGTATCTTTCATCCTAAAGTTAATTATGACATTATGATAGACCATAACTATGGATGTAGGAGGGATCTACTTAAATACATTGCCTCCTATCTTAGAGAGTGATGTTTAAGTATCTCTTTCTGCCAAATTTAGAAACTTGCAGAGATTACAATTTCATTCACCAAGGTCTTATTATTGTGTCATTTTTTTTTCTAAATTCATATATTCAAAACTTCCCTTTTTTTTGCAAGCCCACAATTTTGGGGACTCCATTGTTGCATTTTACCTAACAACAAATCTCCCACCCTTCCCTTTGAGCAGGTATGTTTCTGTGCTTTAGTGGTTGTTGCCACTACTCTTTCAATGGATATTCTTACACCTGTAAAGTTTGCCTCTTGGGGAAGAAACCTTCTCACCCCCATATATATGTTTCAGTTAGAAAGGGACCTTCAACAGATGTATGAACTGAAGTCCTATTGATGCTTCAGAAATGTTTGTTCTCAGTGGTCTATAGAACTCCCAACTTGATGCACTGTTCTCTTGGAAATACTGTTTTTTCTGAGATATCAGGTGTTCTTGAACTTATGCAGTATTGTTACATTTTTAAATTTTTGACTGAATTTGTGTGATATCCATTGGCATCCTCTTTTTCTATGATGTTCCACTATCCCTTTTCAGAAAATTACTTGATATCCTATCACTTTCTTTAGTTAGCTCCACTTTCTTCTACCACAACTGTGGCTTACACTGTTTCCTAGAATTGAACCATTATTTCCTTTTCTATCCTTTGCTTTCTGAAGAATGCAATGTTTTTGTCTATCATTTTCTTCCAGATTTTGTCTTAAGGTCTCTCAGATTAAAAGAGTTATGGAATTGAAAAGATCCTATGTCTACCAAAATCAAGCAGTGATTCCAAAATATCCCATCTGCCTTCACCTTCTTCAGGTGATTAATGCCACCCAAGAAATCAGCCTATCAGACCAATAGGGAAAGCAGGTCTAGCCTCAGTTTGATAAAGGCTCATCTCATCTTGACATAGGTAATGATTTTTTATTCATATTCCTTTAAGACCCAAGAAATATCTGGAGTTTATCTTATGAAAGTTTATTTGTGTGAATCTTAGCCAATAACACTTTGAATATTTTCTATAAATATTATGGGTTTCTTCTCAAATGAGCCCAGATTATCTAATTAATAACAGGTATTTATGGCAAATTTAAAAGTCAAAATATCTAATCATCTTATAAATTGAAGTATAAAGATCAAAGGGTAATTCCCACCTACTCTTTTTTCTTTTTTTACATCTTTATTGGAGCATAATTGCTCTACAATGGTGCATTACCTTCTGATGTTTAACAAAGTGATTCAGCCATATGTATACACATATCTCAATACCCCCTCCCTGTTTTGTTTCCCTTCTCCCTTCCTTATCCCACCCGTCTAAGTGGTCACAAAACACCGAGCCAATCTCCCTGTGCTATGCAGCTGCTTCCCACCAGCCATCCATTCTACATTTGGTAGTGTATATATGTCCATGCCACTCTCTCACCTCGTCCCAGTCCACCCCTCACCTTCCCTATGTCCTCAAGTCCACTCTCCACGTCGGCACCTTTATTCCTATCCTGCCCCTAGATTCTTCAGAACCTTTTTTTTTTTTTTTCAGATTCCATATAGATGAGTTAGCCTAAGGTATTTGTTTTTCTCTTTCTGACCTACTTAACTCTGTATGACAGATTCTGGGTCCATCCACCTCACTACAAATAATTCAATTTTGTTTCTTTTTATGGTTGAGTAATATTACACTGTATATATGTGCCACATTTTCTTTATTCATTCATCTGTAGATGGACATTTTGGTTGCTTCCATGTCCTGGATATTGTAAAAAGAGCTGCAATGAATATTGTGGTACATGAATCTTTTAGAACTATGGTTTTCTCAAGGTATATGCCCAGTAGTGGGATTGATGGGTCGTACAGTAGTTCTATTTTTAGTTTTTTAAGGAACCTCCATATTGTTCTTCATAGTGGCTGTGTCATTTTACATTCCCACCAAGAGTGCAAGATGGTTCCCTTTTCTCCAGACCCTCTCCAGCATTTATTGTTTGTAGACTTTTTGATGATGGCCATTCTGACTGGTGTGAAGTGATACCTCATTGTAGTTTTGATTTGCATTTCTCTAATGATTAGTGATGTTGAGCATCCTTTCAAGGGTTTGTTGGCAATCCGTATATCTTCTTTGGAGAAATGTCTATTTAGGTCTTCTGCCCATTTTTGGACTGGGTTGTTGGTTTTTTTTGATATTGCCCTGCATAAGCTGCTTGTATATTTTGGAGATTAATCCTTTGTAAGTTGCTTCATTTGCAAATATTTTCTCCCATTCTGAGGGTTGTCTTTTCATCTTGTTTATGGTTTCCTTTGCTATGCAAGCTTTTATGTTTCATTAGATCCCAATTGTTTATTTTTGTTTTTATTTCCATTTCTCTAGGAGGTGGGTCAAAAAGGATCTTGCTGTGATTTACGTCAAAGAGTTTTCTTCCTATGTTTTCCTCTAAGAGTTTTATAGTGTCTGGTCTTACATTTAGGTCTCTAATCCATTTTTGAGTTTATTTTTGTGTATGGTGTTAGGGAGTGTTCTAATTTCATTCTTTTACATGTAACTGTCCAGTTTTCCCAGCACCACTTATTGAAGAGGCTATCTTTTCTCCATTGCATATGCTTGGCTCCTTTATCAAAGGTAAGGTGACTGTATGTGTGTGGGTTTATCTCTGGGCTTTCTATCCTTTTCCATTGACCTATATTTCTGTTTTTGCACCAGTACTATCCTGTCTTGATTGCTGTAGCTTTTTAGTATAGTCTGAAGTCAGGGAGCCTGATTCCTCCAGCTCCGTTTTTCATTCTCAAGATTGCTTTGGCTGTTTGGGGTCTTTTGTGTTTCCATACAAATTGTGAAAATTTTTGTTCCAGTTCTGTGAAAAACGTCATTGATAGTTTGATAGGGATTGCATTGAATCTGTAGATTGCTTTGGGTAGTATAGTCATTTTCACAATGTTGACTCTTCCAATTCAAGAACAGCGTATATCTCTCCATCTGTTTGTATAATCTTTAAGTTCTTTCAACAGTGCCTTATAGTTTTCTGCATAAAGATCTTTTGTCTCCTTAGGTAGGTTTATTCCTAGGTATTTTATTCTTTCTGTTGAAATGGTAAACGATAGTGTTTCCTTAATTTCTCTTTCAAAGTTTTCATCATTCGTGTATAGGAATGCAAGGCATTTCTCTGCATTAATTTTGTATCCTGCTACTTTACCAAATTCATTGATTAGCTCTAGTTTTCTGGTAGATTCTTTAAGATTCTCTATGTATAGTATCATGTCATCTGCAAACAGTGACAGTTTTACTTCTTCTTTTCCAATTTGTATTCCTTTTCTTTCTATTTCATCTGTGATTGCTGTGGCTAAAACTTCCAAAACTATGTTGAATAATAGTGGTGAGAGTGTACAACCTTGTCTTGTTCCTGATCTTAGTGGAAATGGTTTCTGTTTTTCATCATTGAGAACACTGTTGGCTCTGGGTTTGTCATATATAGTCTTTATTATGTTTAGATAAGCTTCCTCTATGCCTATTTTCTGGAGTGTTTTTATCATAATGTGGTGTTGAATTTTAATGAAAGCTTTTTCTGCATCTATTGAAATGATTATATTGGTTTTATCCTTCAATTTTTTAATATGGTTTATCACATTGATTGATTTGCATATATTGAAGAATCCTTGCATTCCTGGAATAAACCCCACTTGATCAGGGTATATGATCCTTTTAATGTGCTGGTGGATTCTGTTTGCTCGTATTTTGTTGAGGATTTTTGCATCTATGTTTATCAGTGGTATTGGTCTGTTCTTTTTTGTGTGTGTGTGACATCTGTGTCTTGTTTTGGTATCAGGGTGATGGTGGCTTTGTAGAATGAGTTTGGGAGTGTTTCTCCCTCTACTATATTTTGGAAGAGTTTGAGAAGGATAGGTGTTAGCTCTTCTCTAAATGTTTGATAGAATTCACCTCTGAAGCCATCTGGTCCTGGACTTTTGTTTTTTGGAAGATTTTTAATCACAGTTTCAATTTCAGTGCTTGTGATTTGTCTGTTTATATTTTCTATTTCTTCCTAGGTCAGTCTCAGATGGTTGTGCTTTACTAAGAATTTGTCCATTTCTTCCAGGTTTTCCATATTTTTGCCATAGAGTTGCTTATAGTAATCTCTCATGATCCTTTGAATTTCTGCATAGTCAATTGTTACTTCTCCTTTTTCATTTCTAATTCTATTGATTTGAGTATTCTCCCTTTTTTTCCTGATGTGTCTGGCTAATGGTTTATCAATTGTGTCTATATTCTCAAAGAACCAGTTTTACTTTTATTGATATTTACAATTGTTTTCTTCATTTCTTTTTCATTGATTTATGATCTGATCTTTATTATTTCTTTCTTTCTTCTAACATTGGGGTTTTCTTTGTTCTTCTTTCTCTAATTGCTTTGGATGTAAGGTTAGGTTACTTATTTGAGATGTTTCTTGTTTTTTGAGGTAGGATGTATTGCTATAAACTTCCCTCTTAGAACTGCTTTTGCTTCATCCCATAGGTTTGGGGTCATTGTGTTTTCATTGGCATTTGTTTCTAGGTATTTTAAAATTTCCTCTTTGATTTCTTCAGTGATCTCTTGGTTATTTAGTAGTGTATTGCTTAGCCTCCATGTGTTTGTATTTTTACAGTTTTCTTTTTTCCTGTAATTGATATCTAGGCTTATAGCATTGTGGTTGGAAAATATACTTGATACAATTTCAATTTTCTTAAACTTACCAAGGCTTGTTTTGTCACCCAATATATGATCTATCCTGGAGAATGTTCCGTGAACACTTGAGAAGAAAGTGTGTTCTGTAGTTTTTGGATGGAATGTCCTATAAATATCAATTAAGTCTGTCTCGTTTAATGTGTCATTTAAAGCTTGTGTTTCCTTATTTATTTTCATTTTGGATGACCTGTCCATTGATGAAAGTGGGGTGTTAAAGTCCCCTACTATGATTGTGCTACTGACGATTTCCACTTTTATGGCTCAGCATTTGCCTTATGTATTGAGGTGTTCCTATGTTGGGTGCATAAATATTTACAATTGTTATATCTTCTTCTTGGATTGATCCCTTGGTCATTATGTAGTGTCCTTCTTTGTCTCTTGTAATAGTCTTTGTTTTAAAGTCTGTTTTGTCTAATATGAGAATGGCTACTCCAGCTTTCTTTTGATTTCCATTTGAATGGAATATCTTTTTCCATCCTCTTACTCTCATTCTATATGTGTCCCTAGTCTGAAGTGGGTCTTTTGTAGACAGCATATATACAGGTCTTGTTTTTCTATCCATTCAGCAAGTCTATGTCTTTTGGTTGGAGCATTTAATGCATTTACATTTAAGGTAATTATAAATATGTATGCTCCTATTATTATTTTTTTAATTGTTTTGGGTTTATTTATGTAGGTCTTTTCCTTCTCTTGTGTTTCCTGCCTAGAAAAGTTCCTTTAGTATTTGTTGTAAAGCTGTTTGGTGGCACTGAACTCAGCTTTTGCTTGTTTGTAAAGATTTTAATTTCTCCTTCAAATCTGAAAGAGCTCCTTGCTGCATAGAGTAATCTTGGTTGTAGGTTTTTCCATTTCATCACTTTAAATATGTCCTGCCACATCCTTCTTGCTTGCAGAGTTTCTGCTGAAAGATCAGCTGTCAGCCTTATGGGGATTCCCTTGTATGTTATTTGTTTCCCTTGCTGCTTTCAATATTTTTTCTTTGTATTTAATTTTTGATAGTTTGATTAATATGTGTCTTGGCGTGTTTCTCCTTGGATTTATCTTGTATGGGACTCTCTTCACTTCCTGGACTTGATTGACTATTTTCTTTCTCATATTAGGGAAGTTTTCAACTATAATCTCTTCAAATATTTTCTCAGTCCCTTTATTTTTCTCTTCTTCTTCTGGGTCTCCTATAATTTGAAGGTTCATGTGTTTAATGTTGTCCCAGAAGTCTCTGAGACTGTCCTCAATTCTTTTCATTCTTTCTTTATTCTGCTCTGCAGTAGTTATTTCCACTTTTTTATCTTCCAGGTCACTTATTCGTTTTCTGCCTTAGTTATTCTGCTAGTGATTCCTTCTAGAGAATTTTTAAGTTCATTTGTTGTGTTGTTCATCATTGTTTGTTTGCTCTTTAGTTCTTCTAGGTCCTTGTTAAACATTTCTTGTATTTTCTCCATTCTGTTTCCAAGATTTTGGATCATATTTACTATCATTACTCTGAATTCTTTTTCAGGTAGACTACCTTTTTCCTCTTCATTTTTTTGGTCTGGTGGGTCTTTACCTTGCTCCTCATCTTCTGTTTATTTCTCTGTCTTCTCCTTTTGCTTAACTTACTGTCTTTGTGTTCTCCCTTTCACAGGCTGCAGGTTTGTATTTCCCATTGTTTTTAGTGTCTTCCCCCAGTGGTTCAGGTTGGTTCAGTGGGTTGTGTAGGCCTTGGTGGAGGAGACTATTGCATGTGTTCTCATGGATGAGGCTGGATCTTATCTTTCTGGTGGATAGGAATGTGTCCAGTGGTGTGTTTGTGGTCTGTGAACTTAGTATGATTTTAGGCAGCCTCTCTGCTAATGTGTGGGGTTGTGTTTGTGTCTTGCTAGTTTTTTGGCATGGAGTGTCCAACACTGGAGCTTGCTGGTCATTGAGTGGAGTTTGGTCTTATTGTTGAGATGGCGTTCTCTGGGAGAGCTCTTGCCTATTGATATTACATGGGGCCCAGAGGTCTCTGGTGGACGAATGTCCTGAATTTGGCTCTCCCACCTCAGAGGCTCAGGCCTGACATCTGGCCAGAGCATCAAGACCCTGTCAGCCACACAGCTGGTGAAGATGGGCTATGAGCTGGGTGTCAGCTGCTGCCCTGTTGTAGCTCTGTCTCAGCTGTTTGCAAAGGTCACCCATTTACACTGGATTATTCCACCCTTCCTCCAAACTTGTACATGCCAATCTGGGATCTGTAGATGTCCTCCTCATAATCTTCATTGAAATACCTTGCATTCATGGTGTTGAGAGATATGCTAATAATGTTGGTTCTCTTCTGTTCAGAGACTGGCACAGTCTAAGCCTTCATGTTGCCAAGTCAAGAGCAGTTGTCCAATGGTCCAAAAGTGATAACATGTCAGATTCCAATAAGGCTTTCTGCAGTGTACAAGCAGTAGTCCCAAGCAGCTGCAGCACTCTGACCAGGGAACTCGGTGGGACCCTCAGATGAAGATTTCTGCTGGCCCTAGAGTGTGACTTGCCCACCCAGGCAAGGAGCTGGGGAGAGCTTCTCACTGCTCCATCTCACCAGAGGAGTGGACACCTGGGCACTCTTTCTTTTTTTAATTGAAATATAGTTGATATACAATATTATGTTAGTCTCAGGTGTAACACATAGTGATTTGACATACACATACATTATGAACTGATCACCACTATAAGTTTAGTAACCATCTTTCCCCATAAAAATATTTATAGTATTACTGACTATATTTCTTATGCTGATATTACATCCCTGTGGTTTATTTATTTTATAACTGGAAGTATCTCTAAATCCCCTTCACTTATTTTGCTCAACTCCTCATCCCCCTCCATTCTGGAAATCACCCATTTTCTCTCTATGAGTCTAATTTTGTTTCATTTTCTTGGTTTGTTTGTTTTGTTTTTCAGATTGAGATCATAAAGTAATTGTCCTTTTCCGTTTGACATTTCACTTAGTATGATACCTTATAGATCTGTCCATATTTTCCCAAATGGCAAGATTTTATTTTTAATGCCCGAGTAATATTCCACTGTGTGTATGTGTATGTGTGTGTGTGTGTGTGTGTGTGTGTGTGTGTGTGTGTGTGTGTGTATCCATCTATCTATCAATAAACACTTAGGTTGCTTCCATATCATGGCTATTGGAAATAATGATGCAATGAACATTGGGGTACATGTGTCTTTTTAAATTAGTCTTTTTGCTTTATTCACCTAAAGTAGAAGTAGAAGTAGACACACTAGATTATATGATAGGTTCATTTTAAGCTTTTTGAGGAATTCCCATGCTGTTTTCCATAGTAGTTGCAACAATTTATAATCCTACTAACAGTGAATGAAGGTTCTCTTTTTTCCAGATCTTCACCAATGCTTTTTATTTGCCATCTTTTTCATAATAATCATTATAACAGGTATGAGGTGATATTTCTTTGTGGTTTTGATTTGCATTTCCCTGGTGATTAGTGATACTGAGCATTTTTTCATGTGCCTGTTGGCCATCTGCATATCTTTTTTGGAAAAATATCTATTCAGGTCCTCGGCCCATTTTTAAATTGCCTTTTTTTTTTTTTTGACGTTGAGTTGTATGAGGTTTTTTTTGTATATTTCTTATATTAACCCCTAATTGAATAGATTGTTTGCAAATATCTTATCCCATTCACTAGGTTGCCTTTTTGTCTTGATGATGGTTTCCTTTGTTGTGTAAAGCTTTTTAGTTTGATGTAGTCACATTTGTTAATTTTTGTTTTGTTGTCCTTGTCTGAAGAGATAGATCAAAAAAGAAAAAAATATATTGCTAAGCCCAATGTCAATGAGTATACTTCCTCTGTTTTCTTCTAGGGGTTACATGGTTTCAGGTCTTACATTCGAGTCTTTAATTCATTATGAGTTCATTTTTGTATGTGTTATGTGTAAGTAGTCATGTCTTATTCTTTTGCATGTATGCATTAATTGATCATAAGTGCTCAGGTTTATTTCTGGGCTCTCTATCCTGTTCCATTGATCTATATGATCTAATTTGTTAGCTTTAATAGTTTTTTGGTGGCATCTTTAGGGTTTTCTGTATATAGAATCATGTCATCTGCCAACAGTGACAGTTTTGTTTTTTTCCAATTTAGGTGCCTTTTATTTCTTTTTCTACCATGAATACTGTGGCTAAGACTTCCAATAAATATTATATTGAATAAGAGTGGAGAGAGATGCTATCCTTGCCTTATTCCTGTTCTTAGAGGGAAAACTTTTAGCTTTTCACCATTTAGTATGTTCTCTATGGGCTTGTCATATACGGCCTCTATTATGTTGAACTATGTTCCCTCTATAGCTACTTTTCTGATAGTTTTTGTGATAGATGGATATTGAATTTTGTCAAAAGCATTTTCTGCATCTATTGAGATGATCATATGACTTTTATCCTTCATTTGTTGATGTGGTGTATCCCATTTATTGATTTGCAGGTTTTGAACCATCTCTGTATCCTTGGGATAAATTGCACTTGATCGTGCTGTATGATTCTTTTAATGTTCTTGTTGAGATTTTTTGCATCTACGACCATCAGTGATATTAACTAATAATTTTCTTTTTCTATTATGCTTTTGGCTGTTTTTGGTATCAGGGTGTTATTGACCTGGTAAAATGAGTTTCTTTCATTTTTTTGGAATAATCTGAAGATAGTTGTTAACTCTTCTTTATATGTTTGGTAGAATTCCTCTGTGAAGCTGTCTGTTTGTTGGGAGGCTTTTTTTTTTTTTATTACTATTTCAATTTCAATTTCAGACTGGTGATCAGTCTGTTCATATATTCTATTTCTTTTTGTTTTGGGAGATTGCATGTTTCTGGGAATTCATTTATTTCTTCTAGGTTGTCCATTTACTGGCACATAATTTTTCAGAGTAATCTCTTATGATCCTTTGTATTTCTGTGTTTATAACTTATACTCTTTCTGATTTTTTTTTTTTTTTTTTTGTGGTACGTAGGCCTCTCACTGTTGTGCCCCCTCCCATTGCAGAACACAGGCTCCGGATGTGTAGGCTCAGCAGCCAAGGCTCACGGACCCAGCCACTCCACAGAATGTGGGATCTTCCTGGACCAGGGCACAAACCAGAGTGAAGTAAGTCAGAAAGAGAAAAACAAATACCGTATGTTAATACATATATATGGAATCAAAAAAAAAAATGGTTATGAAGAACCTAGGGGCAAGAAGGGAATAAAGACACAGACCTACTAGAAATGGACTTGAGGATGCAGGGAGGGGGATGGGTAAACTGGTACAAAGTGAGAGAGTGGCATGGACATATATACATGAGCAAACATAAAATAGATAGCTAGTGAGAAGCAGCAGCATAGCACAGGGAGATCAGCTCGGTGTTTTGTGATCACCTAGAGGGGTGGGATAGGAAGGGTGGGATGGAGGGAGGCCCAAGAGAGAAGAGATATGGGGACATAAGTACATGTATAACTGATTCACTTTGTTATAAACCAGAAAGTAACACACCATTGTAAAGCAATTATACTCCAATAAAGATGTTTAAAAACAAAAAATTTGAAGGTGGCTTGGGGAAGATTCGAGAATTTCAGACTCACAGATGCATGTCTTTCTTGTCCTAAATATTTTCTTTTTAGAGATATAGAAACAGCCCTTGACTGTTATGAGACAGCCCAGGCCCTTCTTGAGCCAGTCACTGCCATGAACCCAGGGTGATGTGATGTAGTGAGACTGCCTGACCAGCATTTCATACTTTACCTGAGACAGAGCTGGGCATGGTCCTCTCAGGAGTTCCAGGACAGGAACTTTCTCTAATTCTAATTTCACAGTGAGGACCGCCTGTACTTTATTTACCCTATATTTTATTTCTCATATATGCATGCATTCCTATACTGCTTTAATAATATACTGATGTATTATAGCTTAGCAGATTTTTCTTAAACAAAAATGTATAGTAACATTAAAATGAGGTAATCAATAAATATTTTTCAATTAAAAAATCAAAAGACCATTGATATTATTAGTGAAGTCCTTCACTAGTCCTCCAGGTAGAACTAAACATGCTCATCCTTGTTGCAACCATGAAATCTGAACACACATCTATCAGTGTACCTATAAAGTATTAATTTGTTTATGTTCATTCCTTTTTACTAATTTCTTTGCTATTGCTGTTAAAAATATCTAAAGGTTAATATTAGATAGTATTAGTCCAGTTTCTTTTTTTTTTTTTTTTTTGCGGTAAGTGGACCTCTCACTGTCGTGGCCTCTCCCATTGTGGAGCACAGGCTCCGGACATGCAGGCTCAGAGGCCATGGCTCACGGGCCCAGTCGCTCTGCAGAATGTGGGATCTTCCCAGACCAGGGCACGATCCCACGTCCCCTGCATTGGCAGGCGGACTCTCAACCACTGCGCCACCAGGGAAGCCCTAGTCCAGTTCTTAATAAATCATTTTACAAATAGAAAAATAATTCAAACACATGTTGAGGCAATACATATTATATGATTATATTGCATTTATATATAATAGATAATATTTATATTTAGTAATATTAAATAATATATAATCATAAATTACATGTTAATATATATTAATAATATAACAATATTATGATATTATATATATCAATATATATTGATATAATTATATTGCATGATAATATACTATATATATATAAGATATGTGGTTTCATTACATTAAAAAAAACATAAGCTGTATGACATATTGATTTCAACAGAATCTGTTTAATTGTACCTTAATGTCAACACTGGCTTCTCTATGTTTTTGCAGTAGGTACCTAAAATAAGGAAGTGAACTGGTGACTTTCATATTTTTTATGTAATTTTTCCTGATGGCAGGCCTTGCAAGGAAGTAAAAACTCAGATAGAAATCTACACTCTTATACGCTTGAATAATACATAAAAAAAGTATGGGGATAGCACAGCAGCTGAAATTTCTGATGTTGTCCAACTGCAGATAATTCCAGATGTCTTCTTGGCCAATGCTGGGGAACATCAACAACTTCACACACAACAGACAGTGGAGCTGGAAGTAGTTTCCTTGGCAGTGGATAGTGAATCTGGAGCTCCAAGAATAAGGCTGCATGTGTCTTGCCAACTTTGTTTCCAAAGGCACAGAATTTTCTCTTCATTGTTCTGGTTCCTGACCATAGTTCTTTGTTTAACAGACTGACAGTCCAGAAAGACAATAATCCCATCTAACTTACTTTGATGCTTGCTACAATAATTTACTCTGGTCACTGTCTCATAAATAGACTTTTTCTTCATGTTGGTTTATGTCCCTTGAACTTTAAAGGTAAGACCTACACATGCAGCTAGATTAATTCCCAACACAACTTGATTATGTGCTCTTTAATCCCTCCTTTTCTATTGGCCAGGGTTGCTGAAAACTTGTGTGTATTGGACCTGTATGTCTGCTATGACATTTTTATTTCTGAAAAACGAGGAACTCACTATAGTTCTCCCAAATAGGATGACCAAAACTTAAAAGGTTACTTTAGTTCTCTTTCTTCCAAAATTTATCTTCCCACCTTGTACATTAGATCAGATCTGTTTACTGCCTCAGAGTTATTGGTAGTGGTGCTGGTTTGTTTAACTGGACCATGTCATGCAGAATTGGCACACATAATTTAAAGGTTATTATATGTTCTCTTCATTGGTCTAGGCTTAAATATTTAATAAACTATTAGCATCTGCAAATCTATAAATAGAAGAACTGAAACCTTGCTAAACATCTGACCACATGGTGCCCTGTATCAACCTATTTTGTTATCCCATGCCCTAAATTGACCATTACCTGGAATACTTTGCTATTCTTGTTATAAAGTTTTATATATATATATATATATATATATATATATATATATACAATTTTTTCATATATTCTATTAAACTTATAATTGAAACATGTTTTAAGAGTATAATACATTTCTATATGTGAATATATGTATATTCCTTTAAAAGTATAATAATTTTTATGTAGTAAATTATTCTTAAAATTTGTAATTAGTACTATGCTTTATGTATTTTGGGGGGTTTACTTATCTCAGTTAATATTGTTTTACTAGCACTTAGGAATATTATGTGGGTCTCTGTAGTTCATTCATTTTGAGCATTGTATAATATTCCATTGTCTGAATATACTGTAGTTAATTTACTATCTTTAATAAACATTTGATTTGTGCAGTAGACAGACATTTAGATTGCCCCCAGTGACCCCTTGGTATTCATGTGACTGTGTATGTGAATATGAGTATGGACTCTCTCCTAACAAATAAAATATGGTAAAAGTAATAGGACATCATTTCCAAGAACAGGTATAAAAAATTGTGACTTCTGCCTTGGTCTCTTTCCAGAGCTCTCACTCTGGGGGAGACAAGCTGTCATATCGTGAATTGCCCTGTGAAAAGACTAGCATGATAATAAACTAATGTTTCCAGACAAACACTAGTGAAGACCTAAAAACTGCCAATAGTCAGAAGATTGAGACTGGAAGACAACTGCCCCTTCATTGAGGCTTAAAATAACTGTAGCTCTGACCATCACCTTGATTGCAGCCTTTTGAATTACCCTGAACCAGAGGCATTCTAACTCAAACTGTGAAATAATAAAGTGATTTGTTTTAAGTCACTACATTTTGGAGTAATTGTGAACAAAAACATAGATAATACGGTTTGATTTGTGGTTTTGTTATTGCGAACACTAGCAATATAAATATTCTTGTACCTGTCTCCTGTTGAATATGTATAAGAAATTAGTTAAGAAAATATAGCAAGAAGGAAATAAGATACATGAAAAAAGTCAACCATTGGAGACAATACTATGTACTCTCTGAAGAAGCTACTCAAAAATCTACACTCTCACTAAAAAAGTGTAACTTTTACAATATAGCCACATCATTTAAATTTTCCCCATGTAATGAATATCAAATTGTATATCTCTATGGTCTCGAGTTACATTTCCCTAGTTGCTGTTTAATATCTTGTCTTATGTTTATATTTGTTTCCTCTTCTGTTAAATATTTATGTATCTTACACACTTTTCTACTATAGTTACATGAGCTCTCCTTATTGACTTGTAGGTGTTGGGTATAGCTTCTTGATAACCAATCCTTTGTTAATTATGGGTATCAGAAATCTATTTTCCAATGTTTGCAATTATGTTTCCACTTTCATTAAGGTATTCTTAAATGAATAGGAATAGCTAATTTCTGTCTTTTCTTTTACAGCCAGTAGTTTTGTGGCATACTAAGAAATATTTACATATTCCAGGTTGTAAAGTATACTACCCTAGATATTCTAATATGAGTATTCAAGTTTAATTTTGACAATGAATTCTTTATTTTTTTCTGAGAAAGGGATCTAATTTCATATCACTTAAATATAAATAAGGAAAATTTTGCAATTCCATTTTATTGAAAAGGGCTTTATTTCACCACTGATTTTAAATTCCTCCTTCGTCCATATGCCAAAATTCTATCTGTGTATGGGCTTGGTTTGGGGCACTTAACCTGTTGCACTATGAACTCATTGAGAGATGCACTAATACCACACTTAGTATGTCTTAAGAGCCATAACTTCATAATATATCTGGTAGATAAAGCCCTGCTTTTCTTCTGAAGATTTCTCTCAATAATTTGCACTTTTCTTTTGTGTATATATTTTAGAATCATCCAATAAACTTCCATGAAAACTCTACTAGGGGTATTATTGGAATTATGTTGAATTTCTTTGGCAATTTGAGATTAAATAACAACTTTAAAAATAGTATTTTTATTAATAAACATTGTATATCTCTTCAATTATCTAAATAGTTAATTTTACTTACTAAAGTTCTATGCTTTCTATACATAGAAATCTTGAATATCTTTTGTTATAGCCATAGGTAACTTACATTCACTACTACCAATAGAAAATGTCTTTTTTCATGTTTTCAACTTGCTTTTCCACTAAACTTTTTGTTTCATTTGCTTTAAATGTCTATTTATTTCAGCACTTTTCTTGGGACTGGTTCTGCCAAATGCTTAACATTTTTGAAATAAAAAAAAAAGTTTAAATATGTTATATAATTCAAAAGCTGCACAACAGGACATTTGGAATTTTTAAAGTTAATTGCATTATACAGAACATTGCAAAGACTTCCATTGGCCTTGAAGATAACGGTATTGGAGGCAGGTTAATTTGAATAATGATTTAATTTGTGTATATATGTGCTTGCCTCAAATGTACTTTCTTTCAACCAAAGATACAAAAGTATGTTATGAACATCCTTATTTCTCCCTTCCTTCCTCCCCTCCTTCCCTCTTTTACTTTTCTTTTTAAATTTTTATTTGTTTACTTAATGGTTGAGAAGGAACAGAAATGTCAGGACATTTCCAGACCGGACCTCCAGAGCCTGGAGAATCCCAGCTGCCTCTCCTCCTTCTCCATCCCCTTCTCCCCCTCTGCCTTCTTTTCCTCTTTCCTTTTCCCCCTGAAATAACAATGTAAGTAAAAGGAAAATCACAAGTGTTACAAATCTGCAATATCTATTTATGCTGAATAATTTAATAAATTAAAATGTTAATGAAAAACTAAAATGAAGTATAATTGTTTGATCCATAGAATTATTACAGGAATTTCATATGTGAAATAAAACATGTTGCAGGTCAGGTAATGTCATCTTTAATGGGCATTTAAAAGATGTATCATGAGCATTTTTCAAAACTTAATGTTGCTCTGTGACTCCATGATCATGACTTTGCAAAATACCTCGAAAGGTCTTACATGAATGTGACTCAGAATAAATGACAATTCTTGCCCTCTCTTGTCCTCATCCCTGTGATAGGCATGTGGCTGGCCCCGCCAGGGATACTTAATACAGCAAGTGCCCAAAGTAAAATCACACCTTGGCAAGGACATCCCTACATTGAAGGAGGGTACTTTTACTTGTGATTTAGGTGAAGTTGACTGGAAAAGGCCATCAATGTTGCTGAAATTAGACAAATAACCCTATCAATATTGGCAAGCTCATGTGCCCAAAACCAGATATGTCATTTATAACATTTGTGATGTTTTACCAATGCAGTGATCAGAGTTGAGTAATAAACCAAGAGAGAAGAACAGATATAATCAATTAGAAAGGAGGAGAAAAAAATGACCTTTGACAGCACTTGTGCAACACATCCAATATTGTTCCAGTGATTTCATTGCTGCAGAGACAATTAATTTATCAAGTTCATTGGGATGCATTTCCCAGCAGTATCCTTAGACTGGTATGGCATGAGAAAACATGTTTTTCTTATTTACTTGGAATCCTTATCTGGTATAATTATTCTTTGCCCTAGGTGAGTGGTTTTTAAGACTGCACTCTGAAGACAGAACTTTAAGAATTTTTTTTGAAGTAATAGTAAGTACAAACCTTAAAGCTCTTTAGGAAAAGCTAAAAAGTTAAATTTAATCTGATCTGTCAGTACGCAAGTTAATTTGGCATCACAGCCACATAGACCTGCTCAGAAATGAAGGCAAATGAGATGGGCATGGATACTGTTATTGACTAACCTTTTTGGGTGATGATCGAAATCATGAATCCTGGAGTGAGATAATCCCAATTCAAATATTAGCCTAGCCATCTACCAGCAGTGTGACCTGGGATAATATTTTTAAACTTCCTTAAGTTTTAGTTCCCTCTTTTGTCAAATATGAATAAGCACTAATCTTTTGGTGAAGACTAAACAAATGCCATGGTGTTAATAACCTAGAAAATAAATGTCAACCACTACTATTATTTTCTATTATTATTGTTGTTGATATTTTTATTATTATTTATCATTGACATACAGTAATAAAACAGGAGACTACAACTGGTTTGTACTTCCTGATGCAAAAATATTAAATCCAAAGGGTTTACATAAAATTGACTTCCAAGGAGGTGTGGAGTCCAAGGTAAATCATATTTTGCGTTAAGTGAACATAAAATCGTAGTTTTAAAGAAAAAATAGTCAATAGGAAAAGCAAAATTTGAGAGATTAACAATTTAATATCAACTACCTTTTGAATATCATTATGAACTTGGTATTTTTTTTTTTTTTCCTTACAACAACTCCTGGAGTGCAGAATTGTTATCCTCTTTTGGCAAATAAGCACATTGACGCTAATGGAGGATATTCGACTTGCTGAAATTCTTAACAAATAACAGGTGAAAGACTCAGGACTCAAATTACTACACCAAATAAGAAAACTAGTGCTTTTTCCAGCCCTTAATGTGGGAAATGAGAGGGGCTTCAAACTACTTTACTTTGGTTATGGAATGGCATGAACCTTAGGCTTATATTATCATCAGTAGGCAGTCTTCCCTCTGAATCCTAAGTCACTGCCCAGATTCCAAGGGACAGCTTGGGCTCACATTTACAACTTTAAAAGAAAAATTAAAAATTATAGTATATTCATACCATCTGTAGTGTATGTTTTAACTACAGAGCAGTGTAATACTTGGGCCAAAATTTATGGTGTGTGTTCATTTAACTTTATTTCTACACATTCATCAGCAGGAACTTAAGATATGTTCTAGTGGGTAGAAAGGTTTTTTTAAATATTTACTTTTTTTTTTTTTTTTTTTTTTTTTTTTTTTGCGGTTCATGGGCCTCTCACTGTTGTGGCCTCTCCCGTTGCGGAGCACAGGCTCCGGACGCGCAGGCTCAGCGGCCGTGGTTCACGGGGCCTAGCCGCTCCACGGCATGTGAGATCTTCCCGGATTGGGGCATGAACCCGTGTCCTCTGCATCAGCAGGCATACTGTCAACCACTGCGCCACCAGGGAAGCCCTAAATATTTACTTTTTAAAAACTGATTTTCTTTTAATTGTTTGAGTTGTCTAGTGTACTCCAATTTGAGTGTGGAAAGTTAAAATAATCATTGTCATATCACATTTTGCTTTGGCTGATTTCAATCTGACAACCCAACATCTCAACACTTGAAAATTAAATATATAACTCAAAAACAATTTGAAGCTAAATAAAAATATTGGAGAATCAGAAGTTTGATTGGGTTGAAATTACTCTTTACACATACATATATACATCAACAATATTGTTATTATTTTATTTAAAAAATTTCAGACAAGGTTATTTTCACCTATCAATTTTTCAAACAAGTTCATTAGACCTCATTTAGTTTGATAGAAGATATTATACTTTATATCTAAGTAGCTGTTAATTTGAATTTATAGATTTGATGTAATGCAAAGTATGCAATAAACATCATAAAATTAAACCAGTAACAATCAAAATAAATATTTTGTCTTTTCCTTGAAAATCCTCTATATTTTCAAAATAATAACTCTGCAGGTTTTTAGTGTATATTAATTACTGGAAGGAGAATGTAGTAATAAGACTCAATGATATTTATAAGAACAACAACAAAAAATCACTGGTTACTCATTTCCTCCTCTCTGTCCTTCCCTGAACTATATATATTAGACTTAATCTTTTAGATGCAATTTAATAGAGTGATCCTGAAACTTAAAGTCCCTGTAAGACCATTTGCATAGAATAAATAATGATATTAATTTGTACTGTATGGGACATATCTTTATGTCATGATATTTTTATCTAGCAAAAACAAATAACAGACTATTATTATTTTTAAAAGACTCTCCAGCCTGACTCTGTTATACTGGAACTCTTTGTCTCTTTTTTTGAACATTTTTTTTCCTATTAGTATCAACAGCAGAAAATCTCATCATATTATTCATTTATAAACAATGTAAAAGAAATGTAATTTGTTATTACCTAAGAAGAGGTGATATATTCACAAAATAAAAATAAAAAATACAAGTAAATAAAAAGTTATTTCCCTGGAGCTTGCTCCTGTCATTCTCTAAGACCTGGATGATGTGGAGGGATGGGAGTATGGCATTTTTATTTAGCGCTACATAATGCAAAGTCACTGCCAAATTGACTCTCTCTCTTTCTACTAATCTAACATTTTCCCAGGAGATCTATTAATTGTGTTGATCTCAAATCATTTTCAGGAATTCATACAGAGGGCTTATATTAAGTTTAGGGAAGATCTGAACATATATAAGATTCCTTTTAGGAACATATAAAGTATGTATAAACAAACATTTTTTTTTTTTTTTTTTTGCGGTACGTGGGCCTCTCACTGCTGTGGCCTCTCCCGTTGTGGAGCACAGGGTCCGGACGCACAGGCTCAGCGGCCATGGCTCACGGGCCCAGCCACTCCGTGGCATGTGGGATCCTCCCGGACTGGGGCACAAACCCATGTCCCCCGCATCGGCAGGCATACCCCCCAACCACTGCGCCACCAGGGAAGTCCAACAAACATACTTTTATTTGAACATTTTGATTATTTAGTGAGGACTGAAACCATCGACTCAATCAGCTTATTGCCTACATTAACAACACTTTACTCTTTGGCTCTCTTCACTAATAAAATTCCACTGTCTTCATCAATATGACTTTGTTCTTCCAGAAAGTTTTTATCCAAGAAGATAAAGGTTTAAAAACATTATTGTTTGTTTCAGGGACTTCCTGACTAACCCACTTGAATACACATAAAATTGTTCAACTTTTCTGTAGATAACAACAAACAACTTTTTACGCTCTAAAGATTTTGAAATTTATATCCATCACTTCTGAAATATTTTATCATGTTCCTTAATATATCCTAATCAAATTACGGTCTTGAAGCACCTACCTGAAACCAGATCACGAAACCTCATAGAGACTCCCCATTGATACTAAAACTCTGTCGAGGTAGCTCTCTTCCTTACTGCAGCAGGCAATGAGTGCAGCCTTGACTTAGAAATGTGTTGCTTGGATGGTATTTTCAAGAAGCTGGCATTTGACAAACCTTGCTCACTTTTACTTTCTACTTCTATGTGTACAATATTTTTTTGAAGATAAGCAAGCTATTTCAGTTTGTATAATTTTTTTTTTTTTTTTTTTTGCGGTACGCGGGCCTCTCACTGTTATGACCTCTCCTGTTGCGGAGCATAGGCTCCGGACGCGCAGGCTCAGTGGCCATGGCTCACAGGCCTAGCCGCTTCGCGGCATGTGGGATCTTCCCGGGCCGGGTCACAAACCCGTGTCCCCTGCATTGGCAAGCGGACTCTCAACCACTGCGCCACCAGGGAAGCCCTAGTTTGTATAATTCTTAAAGAGAGATTATTAGCAGGATTTTTGTGTGATGTTCTCCTAATACTCATGTCTTCAGTTGGCACTGGCAAATTATTAATATAACTTTTTGTATCACAGTTTGATTTATATATTGAACTTCAAATCAGGATTCATGATAGGTAGAGAGTAGTTTATTATCACACTACCTTCGTATTGTAACCAAAAAGCTGATACTAGGAAATATATATTTTTCCAAGGTCATGAATCATGTAAACAGAAAAGCAAGGACAAACCCAGGTGTTTGGACAACTGTATCTGTCATAGTCTACCTCGAACATGTGGTAGGCATGATTTTCCATCTGTGGACTTAGTCACCCATGAAATTACTTTTGTCCATTTAAAACATTTAATCATTAAAAAAATAGACTCTTGTGTTACAGGGATAAAATTTAAGAATCCACACTTTTCGATTAAAATGTCTGATCCAAGGACACCATGTCATTTCTGACATGACATGCAATCAAGAAACTGAAACTTTCTCAGTTGACTTCACTCCTACGTAAAATATTTAAAAACTAGAGTAATAAACCCATATGTTTAATCAATTTAATTTCCTATTTGATGGAATTCTGTTGATTTTGAATTCCTCTCAATTGAAAACACATTGCAAAGTAATGTTAAGCTCAATCAAGCTTGACTATATCATTTGTCCTCAGTAGGTCATGCTGTTTAATATTTTCTAAAGTTAATTTTTTAGGAAATCATCATTTCTGTTTAAAAAAGAATACTAACAAACTTGTTAGGGAACAGCAAAACACACCTTAAATTGTGAATTACAGCGGTGCTGCCTAGAATTTTATGAAAGTTTGCAGCCATTAATTCTTGGTAACTCTTAAATGAAGGTGAAAGAAAACTGGTTGTAGCTCTTTCTAACACTAAGTCTGTTTAAACAATTTTTTAAACCAAGAAAAAAAGATTTATTTTTGACAAGGTAAGCTGAGACAATGAATAGGCATACACGTGTACAGACTATACATGAGAAGAGGAGAATTAAAAATAAATGGATTGGGCTTCCCTGGTGGCGCAGTAGTTGAGAGTACGCCTGCCGATGCAAGGGACACGGGTTCGTGCCCTAATCCGGGAAGATCTCACATGCCGTGGAGCGGCTGGGCCCGTGAGCCATGGCTGCTGAGCCTGCACGTCCAGAGCCTGTGCTCCACAATGGGAGAGGCCACAACAGTGAGAGGCCCGTGTACCGCAAAATAAATTAAAAAAATAAATAAATGGATCCTGTAATATTTAATTTTATCTTTATGTGTGTTGCTTAAATTTTAATTTCTTAAATATGTAGTGTTACAAAGTCACTATCTGGGACCTGATGGTAACTTAAAATGTAGTTGCTCAAACCAGAAAATTGTTCAACCAAGATCTCTCTGGCAAATGAGTGCACTGCTATGGTTAAGTTGAAAATGATTTCTTTTGCTGAATGACAGTCTAAGGAAATAATCTCTATTACCCATTAGTGAGGCAAATGGAAAGACACCAAATATAAATTACTAGTCAGAAAAAAATTCTGTGACAGTTCTTAAAAGTTCCTTTTAAGATACCCAAAATTTTTAGAATATGTTTTTTTCCTTCAGAACCAGAGTAGGAGTACCTTGAAGAATTGTACTCTAAATGCCTTCCTCCTGAACTTTGAAAATTTCTTCAGCATGATCAGATTGTAAAAATGAAACATTTCTGGACAAAAAAGCATTCTTTTTCCTTCTGACGTTTCTCATTGAGGCAATAGGGTATTACATCGTGCAAGGTAGAATTTAGGTTAACATATATTCCAGTTTTAAAATTAATTTAAATCCCAATTTTCCCCCCACAAAGCATTTTCCTCTACCTCACAGGAAAAAGAGATGACTCTTCCATGGCTCACAAAACAGACCTACTAATGGGCAACACAGACAGCTCATGTAGTGGGAGGGTCAGACCCGAGATAGACTTGGCAATGGATGGATATTCAAGGCTGAGGACCAAGGAAACTCACCAGAGGCAATTAGTGACCAATATATCAAAACCTTGAACCTAAAGGTGTTTGTCAGAGTTACTGATTTCAAGCATTAAAAACTATCCTGTTTTTTTAAACAAAATAATAAATAAACAAAATGCACACAGCCTATCAGGGACTCATAAAATGTGTAGTTGCCTACAGGACCAGACTCGGAAAATAGGTGGGAGACAGGATAACCCTAGAACAACAAGGAATAGAAAGCCCTATAATTATCTTGTATGTGATACACAACACTTTATGTAATCTTATACAGACCTAAACACACATATGGATATGCATGTGTATGTGCATGTACACACACACACACACACACACACTGAGGTTATTTTTTAATTGATTAATTTACATAAAGGAGATTGTCTTATACAACCTTTATTGTATTTTTATCATTCATGACACCTTTTGGCAATTCCTTCCTGCCAGGTCTTCTGATGTACCTCTAATGGTCTTTTTTTTCAATAGCTACATAATAGTCCATGTATCATAATTTATTAATCCACTTCATTTAGATGAGTCTTCATATTTTGTATCCTATTAAATAGCTATAATAAACATCTTTGTAGATATTTTCTTAGAAATTGTAGATATTCTTTTATTTCCCTGGGAATAGATCCTTGACAGTAGAGTCACTGGAATTAATATTACATACATTTTTAATTTTAAGTAAATTCATTAGTTTCCAAAACTTGTAACAATTCATATGTCTATCATTGATTTACAAAAATACGCAAATACACTTTCTCCAATTTCCTCCCTCACCCCGTATCTCCTCTCAAGCAATACCACAACCTCTGTGGTTAAAGCAAACAAACATTGACATCCTCTTTGTTCTGGTCTCCTGGAGTTCCAGAGTCCTTGCCTTGACTGTACCAGGCATGTGCCTCTTCTGTGCTTGGGGAATGGGGAAAGGAAGCATTTTTCCACTTCAGCTTCCTTACTATATATACAGTAGGCACTTAATCTCATCAACACCTATGGCAATATATAACAGATGATTCCAACAAATAGGAAGCTAGTAAAAGTTTAAGTTCATTAATAGTGTCTAACCTAAGAGTTATCCATCTAGAAATTTCAAATTTCCAAGAACTTGAAATGCTATCTACCTATACATATCCACCTCAGTCCAGAGGGTCCTGCTTTCCCTAGTGTAGAGAATGTCAGTTCTTGCATTTTATACTGAGCAGCTTAAACTGATTTGAAACAAATAATGAGGATGGTCAAGTACTGGAATTGGCACAATCTCAGATTGTTAGTAAAAGCTTAAGCCACAGAGACAATTATGCTATTAAAACTAGCAAGATTTAGTTTAATCCATTGTCTTGGTGTTTAATTCAGTGCTATAGACATTGTGGTTCTATAATTCTTTTTCTGAGGTACAGTTCTGCATATTATGGGATATTTAGCAGCATCTCTGGCCTCTACCCTCTAGATGACAGTAGCAATCTCCACACAGTATAGCAAAGCAAAATGTTTCCAGGCACTGCAAAATGATGCCTGGGGAGCAATATTTCTCTTAGTTGAGAATTACTAGTTTATTCTGTAACAAAAAGAGAAGATCAGAGTTTGATAATTTGCCCTGTTAGGCCTATCTAACTTAAAATATGTAGTAGTTCAAGGTTATGTATTTTGTTAATTTTTAGTAACAGCTTATTAAGTGAAAATCTTACCACAATGTACCTCTCTTGAAACAGACAAGTGAAATAAGCAGGTAATAACACCACCTTGATTTTGTACAGATTTTTATTCTCAACCATTTTCTTATTTCTTTCTCTGCAATGTATTTGTAGAAAAGATTCAATTTTAAAGCACCATCACAAGCATGAATAATTCTAGCAGTTTTGGCTTAAACGATGGCCAAGTATGAAGGATTTATAGTTATGAAAGTCAAGAGAGTAGTAACTCTAAAGTCTATTGTCAGCAGAATTCTATTAAAACTTGGCAATGCATCTTGCCAAACACCTGAAGGTCTCCACTCTATTGTAAGATGGAGGCTCTATGGACAGAGATTTGCACAATGAAAAGTTGATGAGGAAGGCTGTGTTTAAAAGAGAATTGTTTAAAAAAAAAAGAGAGAGAATGGTTTATCCCATAGTCTATTTTTTATATTTAAAAGGCATGCAAAAACAAAATTAAATATCTATGTGTACATATATATATATATATATATGTGTGTGTGTGTGTGTGTGTATTTGTATTAGAAGTGCAGTGTGAACCTTCAGATCATTATCTTTGAATAAACCTTATATATACAATCAGTCAACCAACAGAGATTTATTGAAGACCCAATAAGTTCAGGTCATTATAACAGCTACTGTTGTTGGGGTGGGGGTAAGGAGACTGAAGATCTAAGAAATTAGATGATAGAATCCAATTCCAAACTACATATAGAATGTTGAGGTGGTGGCAAATGTGTCTAAAGATGCTGTATACTGGTCTTTACCATTCATTGTCAAATATGCATCATCCAAAATTCTAAGAAAGTGACTGATATGAACTCCCTTTAGATTTCTTGTCAGTAAATATCATTTAAGAAAATAAATGTGACTGATGTACATGATCTATAATCATGTTTATGTGTCAGAAATTTCAGTTTTGCTATCCCCAAAGCATTTGACTTATCAAGTTTAAGAATTCCTTTATTTGTATTATCTAATATACTAAACACAAGCAATTGGTTGATTGGTAAAATTATATATGTATATGTATGTATATATGTAAAAATAGACAATATAATTATGTATATGTAAAAATATACAATATAAGTATGTATATACATACATATTTATGTTGATCGTCTAGGTTACTATATGCACAGTAAATTTCTAAGTGCATAAAACCAGGCTCTAAAAGATGTCCCTTTAAATGAATTCAGTTAAACAAATTTGTTCACATGCAAACAATATTTTTTGTATGTGAGACACTTCTCCTTTGTTTTATTATTCAAATTTTTAATTAAGATATGAGTTTAAATCTGTTTAATAAGGTGCTTGTTAGGAAGATTGTTTCAGGATTAAATTGTATTGCTCCAAACTTTTATACATAATACCTTTTCCATCTTAAGTTACTTAAGAATGACAACAGAGGTTTTTAAAAAAGACAAAATAATTATCTGAAAGAAAATCAAATGGCCAGGGAATACAGTAATAAATGAAGACTTGACTTCTATTTTAAAATGACATCTGGTTTCTGGCCAGAAGCCCCCAGCATATTCTTTCCTAACTTTTCATCAGATTTTATATAGAAACAATATAAAAGATGAAAACTCACATCACCAGCTGACACTAAGATTAGTTCTGAATCTATCATTAAAGTTCAGCACTGCTCAGAGGTCAATCTACCTGCCTTAAACACTGAGTGAAATGGTCTGTCAGAAAATAGGAAGTAGTTAATCCCAGTTTCTCCTCTACCTACCACCTGAATAAGAAACACAAAGTCCTCATAGAAGTCCATTGCCCTGAAATCTATTCCCGGAACAAATGGTCTTTGGCCATCAGAAAAGCACCTTCCTTATCTCTTCATATATGCATACCTGAGTTAGAACAATATCTGGAAACTTGTAGGAAAGGATGTGCAAGTGTCCATTTAGGACCACAGATGTATCACAATCTAGGTAGTATAATTTTTACAACTGCCACAAGCCAGAAAAGAAGCATAATGAGAATTTTGGCAGACAATTGTGGTGACATTAATTTTTGATTTACATATGTGTTCAGAGTTAACCAATAGGAGAAGTCTGTATTTCAGACCAACAAAATTACATTAGATCAAAGACTGCTACATGAACTCGGAACTGGCATAAAGTCATGAAATATCTGCTTGTCATCCCTCTTGATCTAATAAGAGATTTGATCTTTACTTACTAATCAGGGAGTTGTGCCAAAGGCAATACTCAAACCTTGTTTAGTAGATAAAATTAATGCAGAAGTTTTATCTTACTGAAAGATGAGAAAACACACCAAAAAACTCACAACGTAAAGCTTATGAAAAATCAAGATAGATTGAGAAAAAATGCATGTCACCATACATCCAGTAGAAGCAGATAATAAAAAAATAATAATTTACTACAAAAACAAAAAGAAATTTAAAACTTGTTGGATATAAATGGTAAGATAGGTGATGGCATGGCTTCTGTAGAAAACGACAAGTTAAATATAAGGTGAGAGGAAAAGTCAACTAGATAAAATTAAAAGGAGATAGGTAAGATAAGGATGAATAGCAAGAAAATTGCAAACACCAAAATCAAATATTAAATTTATTTTTCAATACAGATTGAGTAGAACTGACACTTAGTAAGTGAATTTTTGTCTTACCAAAGAAAAACTCCAGTCATTTTCTGATGATTTTCTCCAAAATATCTATGAAAATTCAGAGAAATAAATGATAAGAGTATGCTTGATATGGTGAAAAGGAAATGAACCATACTAAAATCATCATCATTATTAATCATCATCAGTAATATCACTAATTTTTCCTAAAGTTCCTAATTATATCTACTAAAAAAGATTATTCACATCCAAAGAAAAACAATAAGAGAACTATATCTTGACTTATTTCTCTATGTTTTTGAAAGCCATTATTACAAAGACAAATCCCTTAAGATACCTAAGCATTTAAAAAAAAAACAAAGTCAAGTTACCTACAAAGAAAAAAAAAAAAGAAGGACCTCAGCTGGTGTCAGACTTTTGATTATCACTCCCTATTTGGAATTAGAAAAGCATTTGCAACACATTCATGGAGGTGTATTGTTTCTGTGCCAATCATTTTTTATCTAGCAATGTTATTTTTCAAGTTTGAAATCAACAGAAGTGAATTTCCCATATAGGCCAAAATGTGCCCTTAATTAGTTAAATACTCAAATAAGTGAATTAACAAGATATTTATTATAATAAAATAATACTGGAGAAATTATGAAATAAAAAGTATTGCAGAAATTATTTAATTAATATGGAGATTTGGTCATGTACTATAAATTGGATGCTATAAACCCAGTGCTGGAGGGTGGCCCTTCAGGGTTTTTCTTAGCTCTCCCCTCTCTTCACGTCTATCTTTATTTTGAACACAGAAAAGTACATACACAATAACTTTTAGCTTATTGATAGTCACTTATAATAATAGTACAATTTAATCCAAGTATCAAATCATTCAAGGTCAATAAAACAAATCTTAGACTGTCTTATCTAGGGCATATAAATATCTTTATAGTTATTATACTTAGAATTCAATGTAAACTTTTTACAGGCATCTAAACATATACTTGTTAAAAGAGTGATAGGATAAGAGATAACATATTTCATTATATTAACACTTGCATATATTAAAATGCTTATAATTGTACAATTAAATTTCTTATCAAGAAACAAGTATTATTTTAAAAATTCAACTTATAGGGCTTCCCTGGTGGTGCAGTGGTTGAGAGTCCGCCTGCCGATGCAGGGGATATGGGTTCGTGCCCCAGTCCGGGAGGATCCCACATGCCGCGGAGCGGCTAGGCCCGTGAGCCATGGCCGCTGAGCCTGCGCGTCCGGAGCCTGTGCTCCTCAAGGGGAGAGGCCACAACAGTGAGAGGCCCGCATAATGTAAAAAAAAAAAAAAAAAAAAAATTCAGCTTATATACATAAACATAATTGCATTTAAAAATTAAGCAAAAGCACTGGAAAGAAAAGTATCTTAAAAGTCAGCAGTAGTTTTGAGTGGCACTATGAATTAATTATATATATTCAGCTTTTTTTGGAATGTCTATAATTTCAATAATTTAAAAATTGAATTTTATTAAACATATGCATTTAATGATATCTTTATAAAGTGGAGATATGTAGGGGAAATCACAGAGCTCTTGACATCAAAAGAATATTCTTTAAAGTACTGTCTTTTTAATTTTTGAAAGTTAAGACATGATGTGAAAGCAATAAACAACACAAAACTAAATGAAAACTTGAAGAATTTTCAACATTTAAATATAAGTACATTCACATCTATATCATATATGTACAATGAGAACAACTTAAAGGAACTCTTCATTAGCCCAGATGGATCTCTCTTTATCCCCCATTTAATAATCTCCCATCAAATGTAACAATTATCCTTATTTCTACAAACATAAATTAATCCTACTGTTGAACTTCATGTGAAGTTATTCAACATATTCTCTTCTCTTCTTTATCTATTTTCTCTATCATCTGTCTATATATCTATCATCTTTCCACATATGTAATCATTCAATATATCTCTGAGTTTCATGGAACATCATTTTTAAAAATTGCTGTGTAGTTGTCCATTGTATGACTATATGACTGTAAGCTAATTTCTTCTACTTTTAATAGACATGAGTTTTTTTCAACTTTGGGCTATTAGGAATACAGTTTCCATAATATTCTTATACATGTATTTTTGAGAAAATAATAAATTGTGCCATTTTTGTGTTGAGTGAAAGCTGGGTGTAGTTTTAGTAGACACTGCCAAACAGCCTTACAAAGTGATTCTACAAATTTGTACTTCTATCAGAAAAATATATAAAAATTTCATTTGATCTAAATGCTTGTTGGGACTTGACATTATCAATCATTTCAATGTTAGTTATTCTGGTGTGTTTGCAGAAAAAGCACATTATGGTTATTTTCATTTTCCCGATGGCTAATGATGTTAGATGTCTTTCCATAAATGTATGTTTCATTTAGATATCCTTTTTGAAGTGCAATACTTGTTCAACTATTATGTCCATTTGTAAATTAGTCTTCTTTTTTCTTATTGTTTATAGAACTGCTTTATATTTTTGATATTAGTATATTGTTAAAGAAATGAATCACATATCTATTTTTAATATGTTCACTGAAAGCTAGAATTTTCCTCTAAGAACAGCTTTATCTGTAAATTATAAAGATTAATATCAATTTCAATTTGATTTTCCTCTCTGATGAATTATGTAAATTGCAAATCTCAATTTGCTAACATCTGGGAATTTGTGTGGTACTTATGATATTGTTTTGTACTTGATTCCACTATCATAGAAGATTCTTACTATGATTTCAATCTTCTGAAATTAATTGAAACTTGTTTTATGATCTAGCTATGGTCATGTTGATAAATAGTCCATGTACAAATATACAGTTGAAAGTATAGTCAGAAATATATACACATAAATAAAATCTAAATATATATGTACTTATTTAAATTAGCTAAACATGTTGAAACTTCAATTATGATGGATTCTATCTGTTTTTCTTTTCAGTTTCATCTGTTTTTTCTCTAATTTTTAGTTATATTTTTAATGTGCATATACCTTTACTATTTTTATAACTTGTCATTGAATTTATCCTTTTCTTTCTTTATTCTTGCTCCCAAATTTCTATTTCTGATATAAGTATAGTTCTACCATGTTTCATTTGGTTAAGATTTTCATGTTGCATATTTTCAATACATGTATATTTAACTTGTGAAATTATATTTAATGTGTGCTTCTGACAAATGGCATCTTCGAAGGTTTTGTGCTTTTAAACTGAGTGCTAGATATGGTGTATTAAAATCATAGAGGTATGATCTTATCTTCATATTTAGAGGTTTCCATTTCCTTTTTAAAGGCTGATAGAGCACAGTTAACCTTTAACTCTTTCATAATTTGAAGTTAGGCTTTTAAAACGCTGTTATTTCAGTTTTACCTTTACTACAGCAGTTAGTTCTTCTGAAATCTCTACTGAAATCCTGGCATGTGCTGCTGGGCCTTTCCACCTTGGTAAACTTTGAGCTAACATCTCCATCTCCAGCCTTATATGGTTGCTGAATTCTTTGCTGGATTGTTTATGTCCCCAGCTCTGCTTTCTGCATACATCTCAATAACAGCTAACACACAGATATTTGGGCTCACTTTCCTATTGTCACCTTCTCTAGAGAATCTTGTCCTTCAATTCCCAGTGAATTTGACATCTCCAAACTTAGTTTTTACTAGGACTCTCTTCTGCCATAACTTTAATTGGCAGGTGTTCTGAGGAAAGAGATTGGATTAATGTGACATTCAGATTGCTGTTCTTCCCTAACTTTCAGGAATTGAGCCCGTCTAAGTTGGAACCATTGATTCTTCTCCAGTGCCACCAAGTCTTTATGTTTGTTGTTTAGCATTTGTAATTGTTTTTGGAAGAAGAGTAGGCCAATGTAGGGTTCTCCATCATGACTAGAATATTTTAAAATTGTATTTTTGAAACTTTATCAAGTTCTATAAAATATTAATTGATTATAAGCATAATCAGAAGTATTTAAAATTATCTGATAATAGTTTCTTCATAGATTCTAATATAGGAGATAAGTCATTTTTGATTAGAGGTATTAGAAGCAATAATGATTAAAAGAGAAAAGCAGGTGATTTTTCTCTATTATCTCCCAGGCATGATTAAAAAGTATTTCTAAATATTTTTATAAGAACTTTAAAAACTTTAATAATAATAAACTTTGTTGAAATATGTATATTTGTTTTATTCTCCACATTGTCAAATAATTTAGCTTTTTATTCAAAACTTGACTCTAAAACGAAGTCTTTCATTTCTTGTCAATTATTTTAAAATAATACATATTATAAGATGATATAACTAGAGGATTTAAGACCCTTTAATAACTAAAGACCTCTTTTTAAAAATAAGAAAATAGTTTTCGGTAAGTAAATCTTTATAATACTATCACATATATCCAATGCAATGCAACAGAATTATAAATCAGCACAGAAATTTCTGAGTTATAAATTTCATTCAAAATACATCAAATAAAATTTAAAGTATCTTCATTTAGAGTTTTCCTGTGAATTCAGTATCTTTTCTAACTTTTGTCATTTCTCATTTTACAACTTCATTCATCTGATTATTTTTTCTCCTCCAAGTTCAAAATTTTCTGATTCTTTTTTATCATAATGTAAATATCTTCTTGAGAATATCTACTTCATATTTTGTTGTCTTACATTTTCCCTCTGTTTCATGAATTTCTTTTGGAGGGGGTGGGTGGGTAGGAGAATTAAGTTTTAAGCAGTCCCATTATCATATGAGGACCAATCAAGCACACTTCTGTTCATCAAAATTTTCTTCTTTGATCAGCCTGTAACATTTTAGTCCCTAGGACGGAAAGTTGTTTTGACCATTACATGACACTTTTTTCCTAATCTATTTGGTTTGATACATACAAAACTTAAGTAGCTGTTTTAAGACTAGATATACCAAGAAGAATCTCAAACAAAGAGCTAACTTAGAGATTCTGTACCAAAATTTTAAAAAAGAAACTAAAGGGTCCTAGAATTCCTTTGTGTATGTCCACAATGACTAGATTTATTTTGTTTGATAAAAAATTAATATCACTTAAACCTGTCACATTTTGAATTATATTAGAAAACACTGAATTCCCAAGCCACATGATTTACTTATAACTACAAACACACATACACACATGCACACACACACAAATAAATTTAAAAAAAAAATTAATCAATGAACATATGTACTGATTTTTTAACTTTTCCTTCATGGTAATTAAATACCTATGAGTTTTATTAAAATAATTTCAAAATTATAATAATAATAAATGTTTGATGATTCTCTGTGGTTGATTAACATCAGCCTCACTTGCTATGGATTATGTGAGTTTAATCTGGATCTAAGATTTCTTGCCTCCATTTTTTAGCATCTCCCCAGGACTTAGTCCTAGGATGAGACAATGTGTATCCTTCTATATTGCATATGTACAAACACATATATTTAATTTAAAAGATCCCGTGTGGGATGAAATTGTCATACCATCTTAGAATGAGCTTCTTACATTTATTATTAACATAATTGCAATTAAAAAATTTAACATAAATGATTTGACCTATTGACTCTAGACATGGAGATTTTCAGTGGCCAAGTGTTCAGTAAAATAAATGTGCTTCAGTGCTTATGAAATGATGGTCAAAATATATCAAAAATACCCTAGGAGGAGTTGTACTTAGTCTTCCCTATATTTTCTGTTAATAAAATAAAGTGGAGGATTATATTCTTTATCATTCTCCTGATAATGATACAGAAAGTAAATTTTGGGAAAGGTGTTGAACTAAAATTAAGAAGCAAAATGTGAAGTATGAAATACTGCACTCAAAGGAGTTTGGAGAGTTTGGGTTTGTTTTATTCCTTTATATTCTTTTTCTTGTATTAGTTTTGTACATTTAAGAGGACCTAGTCTCACTCACATGCTTGACTTATCAGTGATGTAAGTACAACAGGAACTCTTTTTTCTCCCCAGCTCCACCATGTTTATTGTTTTATAGACAAGACAATTAAGGCTGATGAAGTGTTAGGGCTTTTCCCAAGGTTGTACAATTAATGATTGATAGAAATCACACCAAACCATAATGTTTACTCCAAATCATATGATTTTCTTCACTATATCTGAGAAATAAATGAGCTAAAAAAAATAATGTGTTTTTCCTGAATGATTCTCCTGTAGTTTTTTACTCCTTTATTGAATCACATGTCTTTAATATCCAAGCTAAAATGTTGAGTTTTGACATTATGCTTACAAAGAGCCCTGTGTTCCCTATGTGACCTCAAAGCAAATGGGTTTTCGAGTATAAAGTATGCCCATCATTTTCATGTGACCAAGCAGTCACATCCCTGGAAACAGCCTGCAGAATTTTCTTTTTTTGCCAGTATATTTCTTTATTTTTTAATGCATCTTAATTGGAGCATAATTGCTTCACAATGATGTGCTATGTTCTGTTGTACAACAAAGTTAATCAGCCATATGCATACCTATATCCCCATATCCCCTCCCTCTTGAGCCTCACCCCATCCTCCCTATCCCACCCCTCTAGCTGTTGCAAAGCACCAAGCTGGTCTCCCTGTGCTATGCTGCTGCTTCCCACTAGCTATCTATTTTACATTTGGTAGTGTATATATGTTGTTGCTTCTCTCACTTTGCCCCAGCTTCCCCCTCCCCACCCCTCTGTGTCCTCAGGTCCATTCTCTATGTCTGTGTCTCCATTCCTGCCCTGCCACTAGGTTCATCAGTACCAATTTTTTAGATTCCATATATATGCATTAGCATACGGTATTTGTTTTTCTCTTTCTGTTGCTGTCTGTTTTACTCAGGGTTTTCCAGAAAGCCAGAAACAGTAGGATGTGTATATATTTATACATATATATATATATTTATTTTTAAAATTGTATTTACATTTGTATACAAAATTGTATATACATTTATTTTTAGGAATTGACTCACATGATTTTGGGGGCTGGCAAGTGTAAAATCTGCAGTGCAAGCCAGGAGATTGGAAATTCTGCCAGGAATCAACATTGAAGTCTTGAGTCCAAAGGCAATCTAGAGGTTGAATTCCTTCCTTTCTGGGGTCCCTCAGTCTTTTCTTTTAAGGTCTTCAACTGATTGGATGAGGCCTACCCATATTATGGAGGATAATCTTTACTCAGAGTCTATCAATTTAAGTGTTATTCATATCTAAAAAATACTTTCACAGCAACTTCTAGAATAATGTTTGACCAAACAGTTGGGTACCATAGGCTAGCCAAGTCTACACATGAAATTAACTATCACATAGTCTAAAGATTCACATGGTCATTGTAAGCTTGATAAAAGAAGGCCTTGGACTAGTTTTTCTTAACACTCCCTACACCAAATTACACACATAGCATAATGTGCTATAAATAAATATGTGTTTGTTGATTGAATGGAAGGAAGACAAATAGATTGTCATAGAATATTTTCATTATGCTATAAGAAATTCATGAGAGGAAAATGACTCTTTAAATGTAATTAATATATTTTTCAATGCAAAAAATTAAATTAAATAGAATTTAAAAACTGAGCCTCCTTCCCGTGTCAAGTCCATTCTCTATGTCTGTGTCTTTACTCCTGTCCTGTCCCTAGGTTCTTCAGAACCTTTTTTTTTTTTTTTTGTAGATTCCATATATATGTGTTAGCATATGGCATTTGTTTTTCTCTTTCTGACTTACTTCACTCTGTATGACAGTCTCTAGGTCCATCCACCTTGCTACAAATAACTCAATTTCATTTTTTTATGGCTGAGTACGGGTAAGCTGGGATGAAGTGAGAGAGTGGCATGGACATATATACACTACCAAATGTAAAATAGTTAGCTAGTGGAAAGCAGCTGCATAGCACAGGGAGATCAGCTCAGTGCTTTGTGTCCACGTAGAGGGTGAGATAGGGAGGTTGAGAGGGAGACGCAAGAGAGAGGAGATATGGGGATATATGTATAGCTGATTCACTTTGTTATAAAGCAGAAACTTAACACACCATTGTAAAGCAATTATACTCCAATGAAAATGTTAAAAAAAAAAAAAACAGCCTCTAGCTTTGCCATTGTGAGCAATGTGAGTCATATTCAATGACTTTATTCTTATACACAGAAGATGTATTCAGACATATATGCATACACACACACACACACACACACACACATATATATATTTCCCAACCTTTAAATTTGTGATCTTCATTCTCAGACCCTCATCCTGATCTGTTGGCATTCTGCAGTATCTTTCATTCTGGAGGTACTCTTGGAAGAAAGTTTAGATTAGTTTACATTGAATGGAATTGAGGGAATAATGAAACTTACATAATATTTATCTCACAACAGGAGTAGGTGTTAAGTTCATAAAGAACAAGAACAAGTTTAAGAAGAATAAGAAAGAAAAAATATTAAGAGTACTATCAATATCTTAATAGGTTACGTGTGATAAAATATGGGAAATAAAGATTATTCATATTAATTATAGAAGAGTTTATTTTTCTCTCCTCATGGAAATTGTGTGATTTTTAAATGATTGTATTTCAAATTTTACCAAGATTTATATTTCACAAATTTTATTGGTGATATCAAATTCTTTTGACCATTTGATCTCCTCCCCATCAGCTGTAAAGCATTCTACATCTGCTTCAAAAAGTTAAACTGAATATTTTCCTTCCCTTTGAATATGTAGTGCTATATAAATAATTCCAATCATTTCTTGACCTATCTACCTTATACCACTGCCTTAATAATCAAGTCTGTCTTCAACATTGCTGCCAAGGGTTATGTCTACAACAAAATTTTTATTATGGAATGTCTTGCTGGGACTCTGCTCTCTGCCACACAGAAGTTAATATAAAGTATCTTGACATGGTATTCCTGTACATGATATTTGGAGTATTCTTTGATATAATATTTATGGTATTGCTATTTATGACAGTCCTTTATAATATGTATTATTTCAGTGTTACAGTCACACACCATATGCTGTTCAGTTACAATGAATGAATCACAATCTACAAACTCAACAATTCCACTTCACATGTTAACCCTGAGCTATGGAAATCCTCTCAACCCTCTGTCTGTCAGCCTGTTGAATTTCATCACTGAAGAATCAGTTCAAATGTCCCCTTACTTGTAAAACACTTCCTAATCACTTTCTTCTTTGAGTGGTAAGGTGCTTGCTCTCTTTTCCTGATGTCAAAAATGCTTGAGAAAAGTTTTCCTCATAGTAAGGCAAGCCCTTGTTTTGTTTCTTCTACGTGAAGTTACAACTTCATTTCTAAAGTGTGGGAACTGTGCAGGTAGTAATTTTTGGTATACATAATCACATGCATTTGGAGTGGAATATTCCATTACACTCCCTGAGTCTTTTATTCCCTCAACAGTGGAATTATTAGAGTTTAGAAAGACCTATTGAAAGACCTAACACAAGTGATTACACGTTTTTTTTTTGTTTTTTTTTTTTGCGGTACGCGGGCCTCTCACCGCTGTGGCCTCTCCCCTTGAGCAGCACAGGCTCCAGACGCGCAGGCTCAGCAGCCATGACTCACGGGCCCAGCCACTCCGTGGCATGTGGGATACTTCCCGGATCGGGCACGAACCTGTGTCCCCTGCATCGGCAGGCAGGCAGACTCTCAACCACTGCGGCACCAGGGAAGCCCCGATTACACCTTTTTTATTACATAGGATATATTCAGGAGATCCAGAAAAATTATTTTACTTTCCCTCATAACTTCCTGATCAGTGGGAACAGAAAATCTATTTAAAAATCACAAAAAATATGGCTCAATAATGATATAAAAGTTTAAATTATACAGAAAAAGGATTGCATTGACGTAATTGCACACTAAATTGGAAATTACTACTATAGAGTTCCTGAGTTAGGATACAGGGAAGAGAAGTAAACACAAAGACTCTAGCAAATTAATATGGTTATGGGACACTAAGGGTTGCTAGGTCATAAATAAAGAGTGAGTCAGGGAAAGAAAAGTCTACATGGCAATTTCATTGGTTATGTCAGAAAAACTGAAGATGAGGAAGAAGAAATAAACAGGCTATGTTTTTCCTAACAGATTCTAATTCTTCTTCTTTTTTTAAATTACACCTATGGGGATAACAGAAGAGAAAATTTGAAATGAAATCATCAACATTTTCATTTTAAAGTATAAGGAATATGTTCAAAGCATTTGTTGGTTTTCTTTTTTTACAATAATATAGCAACTTTTTATTCAAATAAATTCTACACTTGACAACATAGTTCCTATTCCTAGCTATAAAACAAATGCAGAATTAGTGTCATTTGTACCTCATTAGATTAGTCACTAATGCCTCTTGTTTAAATTAGAAGCCATGTAATTACTGTTACCATTTAATGGAGTCACATAATATGTTAGTCATTCAATTAATATGCTTCCTGTTAAGATCACCAGTGGTTCAACATAACGTATTCTGTCCCATTTATCTGAGAGAACACATGGCTGTTAAATGGACAGTTGTGGAGGTATGTAACTCAACGATCCCGTGTGGTCAATGACTTATTCATTGCAGTGGAAAAGATTAGTTCAAATGGATATTTAATCCCATGGAAGAGAGTAGAGTTTACAAAATACTTCAGAGATGAAATAAGGCTGTTTGTCATGGCAGTAGAATTGCCTGATTTACCAACTGGCCTATGAGATAAGAATTGTCTCCATTAATTCAACAACCCACTATAATGTAATTTCTGAAAGAAAAAAAATGTCCTTCCTATTTTTATATATCTGTTTCTCATTACTCATATCTAAACTCAGTTTCCTACACTTACCACATATATAGCATATTCTTCAGATATTAGTAAAAGTTCCTTTCTGTATTTCTTTATTTTAATTATTTAATAAAACCCTGTCATCCTTCAAAACGTAGGCCACCCATTCCCTTTATGATAAAGTTTTGTATGAATATAATTAGTTTCCTTTCTTGAATGTTTGTTTTGCTTATCACAATGCATGACACATTGGGATGACTGAATGGTTGGCAAATTATTTCATCTCTATTTTCTGCCAGCTTCATGGTTATCATCTGAAGTATCATTTCTTTCTTTTGTCTGTTCTCTGAGTCCACCCATTAAGGATCTGCACAATATACAACGTTTTCTCTAATCATTCAAGCCTTGTAGTATGCAAGGTCTAAAGAAAGAACAAAGTTTTGAAAACAAAAGACCAGATTGAAAAAATTAACTCTACCTACCGCATCCAAGAACCAAAATTTCCTTAGATTTCTTTATATATATATCTGTATCTTTATCTATATCTATCACTAGATATCAAATAGTATCTATTGAGATAAAAATAAGACATTATAGTTAAAATTCTCTTTGAACTGCAAAACTTTTAGTAAATTTTATCACATTTTAATCTTTAGACACTATATATATATATATATATATATATATGTATATATCTTTTTACAATCATGTATCTTCTTTCATTGTTCAAATAAAGAACATATAGGAATACAAGATACAGACATATTGCTAAGAAATTGCCGGTTCAGTTTCAGTAACCATTACTGACTGACTGACCAGGGTGGTGGTTGCTGAAGGGTGGAGTGGCTGTGGCAATTTTTAAAACATAAGACAACAATGAGGTCGGCCTGCATTACCGGACTCTTCTTTTCAGGGACGATTTCTCTGTAGCATGCAATGCTGTTTGATAGCAATTTACCCACAGTAGAACTTCTTTCAAAACTGGAGTCAAGTCTCTCAAACCCTACCACTGCTTTGTCAATTAAGTTTATATCCTTTGTTGTCATTTCAACAATCTTTGCAGCATCTTCACCAGAGTAGATTCCATCTCAAGAAACCACTTTCTTTGATCATCCATAAGAAACAACTCCTCAGCTATTAAAGATTTATCATGAGATTACAGCAATTCAGTCACCTTTTCAGATTCCATTTCTAATTCTAGTTCTCTTGCTATTTCTACCATATATTATTTACTTCCTCCACTGAAGTCTTGTAACCTTCAAAGTCATCCATTAGAGTTGGAATCATCTTCATCCAAACTACTATTTACTTTGATCTCTTCTCATGAATCACAAATTTTCTTCACAACATATGGAATGTTGAATCTTTTCCAGAGGTTTTCGATTGATTTTTTCCAGATTCATCCAATGAATCATTATCTATGGCAGCTATAGCACTATGAAATGTAATTTTAAAATAATAACACTTGAAAGTTGAAATTATTCCTGGAACCATGGGCTGCAGAATGGATATGTTAGCAGGCATGAAAACAACATTAATCTCATTGTACATATCTATCAGAGCTCTTGGGTAAACAGGTTCATTGTCAATGAGCAGTAATATTTTGAAAGGAATTTTCTTTTTTCTGAGTAGTGGGTTTCAACAGTAGGCTTAAAATATTCAGTGAACCATGTTTTAAACAGATGTGCTGTCATCCAGACTTTGTTGTTCTGTTTATAGAGCACAGGTAGAGTAAATTTAACATAAGTCTTAAGGACTGTTAGGTTTTTGGAATGGTAAATGAGCATTGGCTCCAACTTACAGTCAACAGCTTCATTAGCCCCTAACAAGAGAGCCTGTAATTTGTTTTTTTTGTTTGTTTTTTTTTTTTTTTTGCGGTATGCGGGCCTCTCATTGTTGTGGTCTCTCCCGTTGTGGAGCACAGGCTCCGGACGCGCAGGTTCAGCGGCCATAGCTCACGGGCCCAGCCGTTCCGTGGAATGTGGGATCTTCCCAGATCGGGGCACGAACCCATGTCCCCTGAATCATCAGGCGGACTCTCAACCACTGCGCCACCAGGGAAGCCCTGTAATTTGAATCTTAACTGACATTGACTTCCCTTCTCTAGCTTTGAAAGCCCTAGATGACATCTTCTTCTAATAGAAGGGTATCTCATTTATGCTGAAAATCTGTTGTTTAGTGTAGCCACCTTCATTATCTTAGCTAGATTTGGATAACTTGCTGGAGATTCTACATTAACACTTGTTGCTTCATTTTTCACTATTATATTATGGAGATGGCGTTTTTACTTAAACCACATGAACAAACTTCTGCTTGCTTCAAACTTTTCTTCTGCGTCTTCCTCACTTTTTTCAGGCCTCATAGAATTGAAGACAGTTAGGACATTGCTCTGGATTAGGCTTTGGCTTAAAGGAATGTTGTGGCTAATTCGACCTTCTATCCAGACCACAACTATTTTCTCCATATCAGTAATAAGGCTGTTTTGCTTTCTTATCATTCATGAGTTCACTGGAGTAGCTCTTTTAATTTCTTTTAAGCATTTTTCCTTTGCACTCATAACTTGGCTAACTGGTGCAAGAGGCCTAGCTTTTGGCTTATTTTGGCTTTCAACATGCTTTCCTCATTAAGCGTAATCATTTCTAGATCTTGATACAAAGTGAGAGATGTGTGAATCTTCCTTTTACTTGAACACTTGAACACTTAGAGGCCATTGTAGGGTTATTAGTTGACCTAATTTCAATATTATTGCATCTCAAATAATAGGGAGGTCAGAGGAGAGGGAGATAAATGAGGGAACACCCAGTCAGTGGAGCAGTAAGAACACACACTTTATTGATGAAGTTTGCCATCTTACATGGATGCAATTTTTGGTGCCCCTCCAAATTACAATAGTAACATCAAAGATCATTGCTTGCAGATCACCATAACAAATATAGTAATAATGAAAAGTTTGAAATATCACAAGAATTACCAAAATGTGAGACAGAGACATGAAGTGAGAAAATATTTTTGGAAAAAAATGGTGCTGATAGACTTGCTCAACACAGGGTTGCCACGAACCTTCAATTTGTAAAAATGCAATATCTTGGAAGCACAATTAATTGAAATGCAATAAAATGAGGTATGCCTGTATTAAAATATAAACTAGAAGCTTCAAAGAATAAGTCTCTGACCATTCACTATTTTAATTTTTCTTTGGAATTCTAACTCTGTGTAAAAATTAGGCTAAAGAATTTACTCTCCCACTAAGAATAGTGATTTTTCAATCTTCCAGTACTTTGACATGTTCTTCATATTCAAGGTAGGATAGACTCATAAACTTCCCACTAAGGTTCAAGAATTACTGGGAAACAATTAACAATTTATGTTCCCCCCTTTTGTATGCAAGTGTTTATTGGAGTCACCTGTGCCTATATTACTATTATATATTACATATACAGAGAGAAGATTGATTAACTTTTAAGAATTTTGACCTTGGATCAAAAGGAGTCTATGATGTTTACACTGAATGGGATAATTATTTGCTTCACTGAGGAAAGGTTAAGTGCAATTATTAATAAGAAGAATGGACTCAGATGATTTCTAAACTTTCCTGACCCTTTGAGTTAATGTGTAGCCATGTGATTTACTTAGGTTGAGGAAATAAAAAGAGATGTGCTATGTGTTACTTCCATGCAAATGCTTTAAGAGTTGTTGGTGTGCTATTGATCTTACTCTCACTCTTGTTCTTGTATTCTCTCTCATTTTCTACTGCTATTATAATTATTGAAGCACAAGTCATGAGGAAACTCTGTGAGGCTGGATCCCTGATGGATTAAAATGAACAGATCAAGATGGCCAACTATTGTTCAACTTGTAGTATAAATGAGAAATAAATTCTGTAGCATTATGCCACTGAAATTTTGGGATTATTTGTTACTGCAGCATTACTTGCTTATCCAGACTGTCATATATACTTTTACAACCTGATCCTACCTCTTTCCCACCCTGTTTTTCATTTCTCTTTAGCACTTAACAACTTCCTAACACATGAAACACTTTTCTTATTAAAATTTGCTTATTTGTTTCCCAGCCTTCCTCCAACAGCAAGAAGAAAATTGAACCAGAGGGTTGCATGGGTTATAAGAAAGTACTGTCATGTAGGGAAACATATAAATTATACTAGGAAATCAGCTTAACTGTTGACTGCAAAAATAAATTTATGTTTTCACTTTTTTACCCAAAGATGTTAAAAGTAAAGCTCAAGACCAGTGCTGTTCAATATGAAAGTCACTAGACACGTGTGATTATTTCAATTTAATTTATCATTTAAAAATTAAATTAAATTTCACTTCCTCAGTTACACTGCTCACATTTAAAACCCCCTCTAGCCAGATGGAATGATTCAATGACTATCTATAAACAAGTGAAGATATAGAATATTTCTATCATTGTAGGGCATCCTGTTGGGCAGCATTGTTCCTGACAACAATAACAGAGAGAAGAGGATGCTCAGTCAGGAGTTGAAGCAACTTCACCATATTGTGGGTGAGACAAGTAATAAATACGTTATTAAGAAAAATAAATAATGTAGAAATTGAGTGCTGACTCCCAAAAGAACAGAAATAACTTCCAAAGTGGCAGTTTATTTTTTTTTTAATTAGAAACTTAATAGCAATAGCAGAGTGCAGTGCTTAAGACTATGGACGCTGTAGCCATATTCTCTAGCTACTAGCTTCATGGCCTTGAAAACGTAGATTTCTATGCTTTGGTTTCCTCATTTGTAAAACTGGGATGATGAAACTACCTACATTATAGGCTCAAGTGAGGATTAAATGAATCATTATATGCAAAACTCTTAAAAGTGTGAACATCTTGGTATCTTAAGAAGGAGGTAAGCTATAGATGACATTAAAACTGGATTAATGGATTTTTAATAGCACTAAACTTTCTCTGGCTTTCTACAATGTGCAAGTAAGAGCGAGCTTGTGTGAGCTGCATCCCCAAATGAAACAGAGACCCTTGTGTTTATGAGGTCAGCAGATGACAAGGCACTTTGGGGACACCTAATTGAAGAATAAAGGAGATTTAGGGTGCACTGTTCCACTTTCCCCATGGAATGAATAAAAACAGAGATATATTAAGAACTTTGTTCAATCCTTGCAAAATTTTCCAGACTGACAGAAATTTGAAACAGCAATTAATCCATCTCTTGAATCAGTTAAATTACTTATGTGAACCTATTGTAAAAGTTTAAAATGATTATCTCAGGCATTTACTAAAAATTCCTAGGAATATTTTTTTGTTTTTCAAATGCATTTCAGTAACCAGCTAAGAGTCCTTCAAGGAGGCTTTAGATTCAAAGCCTGGCAGGTGAGAATCCTAGATGTTAAGGGAAATGTGCTCTGCTATATAGTTTTTATTTGTTATTTGGGAGATTATATAATCTTCTATAAATACTTCTTCATCCTGAGAACTATATTCATGCAGGAATTTATTTTGTTGGTTATTAACATAGGACACATCCTTAAAATAAGCACTGCTATTAAAACTAAAATTCAGATTTGAAATAAGTTTAACATCTTCAAGTAGAAATCCTCATTTTTATCTTTTGTACTTAGAGGGTAAAATAAAGTAAGTAGCTAATAGTAGAATAAAATCACAACAGGGAATGCTGAACAGAGACTAAAAGCCTCTTGAGAACAGTAGATGGCTTGAGGAAGTATCATATATGTCATCTCTTTGTATTGAATTAAATGACATAAAGGCACACATAGTTTGTGATAATCAAGTTTGTTTCCCACATATTTAGTTTACAAAACATCATCATGAATAGCAAATATGCCCAACAATATATATTTATGTTTATATTTATTTCAAACATGTTTTGGTAATGTGTCCATATTATGTAGAAGTCAGTAATTTAAAATTGTGGGTTTGTAAATCTGGGCAAATAGTAAAATTTTGTACTTTCAGAGATTCCCAAATGAATTGGTTTTGGAATGGAATTACTGAATTTTATCACCCAGAAGCTACTGAAGAAAGATTATAGCTACTGCAGAGAGAATGTAAAATGCTTGCAACTTCTGGATACTCTGAATATATCTTTCCTATCTATGGCTGTCCATATAGTACAAAAGAAGGGCTAAACATTAATCAAGAATAATTTATACATACACACACATACTCACGAAACAGAAACAAACCATAAAAACATACTCTATTTTCTAGAGAAGAAAGATGTTGATTTTGATTATTAAAATTACTTCTTTACACAATACATATATGATAATAGTGGCCCATTTGTATTACATTCTACTGAAACAGACGTAAATCTGAAATAAACAACTTTGCCATTAAAACATGTGAACGTGTTTTCTGGCTTAAAATGATTGATATTTCATACCCATGCTGTCATTGTTTCTGGAAAATCAGAGAGACATATACATATGGGAATATTGACACAATCAAATGATCTCAAAGATCTAACAAACATTCTACAATTGATTTTGTAGTGGTAATTAATCCTCAGTAAAAATATATTTAATTTGATATTAAAATAAGAACAAATCTGTTAGCTTCTTCTAGGTAACAAAACTGGTTAAGGTGTAATGTCTTTGTGTAAATACTGCCACAGACCTGGGCACACTAGACAGTTAATGATGTTGATGATTATGAAGAGGAAGATAATATATCAAATCATAAAGTAAATGTTCAATATGTACAGAAAGCTCCATATACAATTGTACATATCCAGATTAAAAAGGTGTCTATACTTTTGTATTTATGCAAACACTCTACTAATGATTTAATTTTAAATTTCTACGAGGTATCTTCTTATTACAAATAACTCACTGAAAGAAAATAAATCAGGGAAGATATATAATATGTTGCTAGAAATAGAAGAATGAAATATAAGAAGCAAAGGTATATATTGGAAGACCATATATTAAAGTTACAGTTATAGTAAATATTAAGAGAAGTTTTAGAGATAATATGTTAGCATAATTTCTTTTTTCTAAGTACCTGCAATGAGAAAGTAGAAGCACATAGAACAAAGAAATTAAACAAGATACTGACATTAATAAAAACAAAACGTTGCATAAGAAAACATAGGCTTATTTAGATTCAACTGAATGACATAGTTATAGTCATATAAATTAATTATTAAATTATTCAGAAATTACTAAGAATTTTGAGAGAAAGGATGGGAGATACTCTGCTCACTTGACAAAATAAAAGGAACAGAGACATGATGTAAATAAGGTTGTAGATGGAATGGCAAGTTGTAAATGAATCAGGGTGATATCCTCTATCACTTTTCTAGGACATTTGATTTGGAGCTGTTTTCTGGGAGTGAGTGCTGAGATAGGAGACAGAATCTGAAGGCCCCATGGGGGCAGACTCTGTGACCATTCTATGTCCTGTTGTATCTCTAGTATGCTACATCAAGTCTTCCATACAGTGCCCAATATACAGGTTTTAGATGAATATATACAAAGACAAAACACCCCTAAAGTAAAAGAGAAAAAAACTAAATCTGGCTATGCAAATTTTAACAAATGTGTTACCAAATTTGAGGCTCTGATTTTTCATCGTTTTATTTTATTTTTCTATCTTCAAATGTTCTGAAAAGTAGAGACAGGGCTAGCATCACAGACATCTGATCTCTGTGGTTGTTCAGGACCCTGTGTGATCTGGAAGGCCAGAAATGGATTTAATGCTCTGCTGTTACAGACTTGAAATTCTTAAAAAAAATTGAACAAGGGTCCCAAATTTTCATTTGGCAGTAGACCCCACAAATTATGTAGCCATTCATCACTAAGGGATCAAGGAGAAAAGTTTCCTGCCATTAGAAGATTCTTTCTGTGTTGTGTAAATCAACAATGGCGGTTTTTAAATCAATACTATTTACATTAAATAGTTTAATCAAGAATATTTCTTTGTGTACTTTAATATTTCATAACATTTGAATCTGCTACAAGTGTATAATAAGCACATTATTATCAAATACATTTCTCCATTATAATGATGTTATATAATTAAAGGTTAATATCCTTCACTTGACCAAAAACCATAGATATACTTGCCCAATGCTTGAAGATTTCTCACTTTCTTCTTCCCACAATTCTCCCCCACCTCCCATCTCAAATGTTTGAATCTGTCTCTTTGGACTTTAATTTTAATGTTTTACGTCATGAGCCCTTTTGAGAAGAGAGCTTAAATCATTAGATTCTCTCCTAAATACATGCATGCATGTATATGACTAATACAAACAGCTGAGTACAGTATTTGTTGAATCTCAAAACATGAATTTACAAAATTTATAATCAGAAACATCCATTGTTTCTTCTGATCATGAGTTCTGCTCTGTCCTATGCCTTTTTCACTCTAGTAATGCATTAAACTACAGAACTAGTAAAATTTGTGCCTAATACAGAACTTATTGAAAGAGGAACAATTCTAGTTACAGAATGGTGTTTTGAGTTCTGAAATTCTAAACTGTAATTCAAAGTAAAAACTGGCATGCATCTAAAATCTATACCCTTCACACCTTCTCCAACCTATTTGTTAACTTTCCACCTCTTGTAAACACTTGCAGTGCTGACTATAAATACATTTCTCCCCAAGAAATCTGAGTTTTGGGACTTGCAAAATATATCTTGCAAAATATATTTCTACAAAGGGAATGGATTTGGAGAGAAAGCTAAATCCTCTCTGAGGAGCTGCATTTTGTCACATGCAATGATTAATTCTGTCAGGAAAATAGATTCTATGAAGTACTGTAAACCCCTTTGGCAAGAAAATTCATTTAGTCAAAAAGTTTAATCTATCTTGGTGACAAAATACTCTTTAGTTTATTGCTTAAAAATTGAGTTTTATAATTTCCATGCATTTTTGTAAAAAAAGATTGCCATTTTATGATGATTTTATGGCAATCCTATGTCGCATAAAAAGTAATTGATCACTATGTAGGAATTGAGATTTTGTATATTAAAAATGGATGGTTAGTATGATGTAAATATGTATTTTTCTCTAAAATATGCAAGTACTTTAATTTATTCTTCATGAAGTTTTAAGTCTGCAGATCTCAAAACAACCACAATATCTTTAATGATATAATGGTCATTAAAGATTGTATGCTATAACTAAGTTTTCTAATTCCCGTTAAAAAAACTAAAGTTAAGTTCTTTGTTCAAGTCACTTTTATTATCTAAGTCACAGTGCTTTTATCCACAGAATAAATTCCAAATGTCTTGGTCTGGTTTCTAAATCAGGTACAATGTTTTAACTATTTTGTTTTCTTTGTTTTTTTTTTTTTAAGTTTACCTACTTTCTTTTATAATTTTTTAAAAATTTATTTAAAAAATAAATAAAACATAATGGTACAAAAAGGTTGAAAGTAAAATAATTGGAAAAGATATACTGTGCAAATATAAACCAAAAGGAAACTATATAATAACAGATACAGTAGACTTGAAAGCAAAAACGTTACTAGAAATAAACAAGGGCACTTCATATAAACAAGTCCAATTTACCAGGAAGTTTTAAATTTCTATGCACTTATCTTCAAATTATATAGAGCAACAGAGTTACAAGGAAAAAATAGACAATTTCACTGTCATAATAGGCGATTTAACATACTGCTGTCATTCACTGATAGAGCATACCTCTTACAAAACCAGTAGACACCCCACAAAAAAAATTAGTAAGGATATAAAAAACTTAAGTAACGTGAGCAGCAAATTTGATTCAACAAGCAGATATATAGTCACTATACTCCAAAACTTTAAATTACAAATTATTTTCAAGCACACTTGGAACATTTTTAAAACTGGCCATATTGTGCTATAAGGAAAATTTTAAGAAATTTCAAAGTATTAAAATTATACAAAGTGTGTTTCTTGACATGTAGTTAAACTACAAATCAGTAACAAAAAATTAACTAGAAGTTATGAAAAACACTACTTCTAAGTAACCCCCCAAGAAACATATCACAATTGGAGTTAGAAAATAATTTGAACTGAACGATAATAAAAATATTACATACCAAAACTTGGATGTGACTAAAGCTGTATTTACAGGAAAATGTATAGTCTTTTTTTTTCAAGGTAACAGTAGTGTTTTTTTTTTAATTGCACACATGTCTATAAACTTAATAAATAAATATACAGCAGGCTCTTATTAGTCATCAATTTTATATGCATCAGTGTATACATGTCAATCCCAATCACCCAGTTCATCACACCACCTTCCCACCCCACCTTGGCTTTCCCCCCATAGGTGTCCATACGTTTGTTCTCTACATCTGTGTCTCAATTTCTTCCCCTGCAAACCAGTTCATCTGTACCATTTTTCAAGGTTCCACATATATGCATTAATATACGATATTTGTTTTTCTCTTTCTGACTTACTTCACTCTGTATGACAGTCTCTAGATATATCCACATCTCAACAAATGACCGAATTTCATTCCTTTTAATGACTGAGTAATATTCCATTGTATATATGTACCACGACTTCTTTATCCATTCATCTGTCGATGGGCATTTAAGTTGCTTCCATGACCTGGCTATTGTAAAGATTGCTGCAATGAACATTGGGGTGCATGTGTCTTTTTGAATTGTGGTTTTCTCTGGGTATATGCCAAGTAGTGGGATTGCTGGATCATATGGTAATTCTATATTTAGTTTTTTTAAGGAACCTCCATACTGTTCTCCATAGTGGCTGTATCAGTTTGCATTCGCACCAACAGTGCAAGAGGGTTACCTTTTAACCACATTCTCTCCAGCATTTGTTGTTTTTAGATTTTCTGATGAAGCCCATTCTAACTGCTGTGATGTGATACCTCACTGTAGTTTTGATTTGCATTTCTCTAATAATTAGTGATGTTGAGCAGTTTTTCATGTGCTTCTTGGCCATCTGTATGTCTTCTTTGGAGAAATATCTATTTAGGTCTTCTGCCCATTTTTGGATTGGGTTGTTTGTTTCTTTAATATTGAGCTGCATGAGCTGTTTATATATTTTGGAGATTAATCCTTTGTCCATTGATTCATTTGCAAATATTTTCTCCCATTTTGAGGGTTATCTTTTCGTCTTGTTTATGGTTTCCTTTGCTGTCCAAAAGCTTTGAAGTTTCATCAGGTCCCATTTGTTTATTTTTGGTTTTATTTCCATTACTATAGGCAGTGGATCAAAAAAGATCTTGCTGTGATTTATGTCAAAGAGTGTTCTTCCTATGTTTTCCTCTAAGAGTTTTACAGTGTCTGGTCTTACATTTAGTTCTCTAATCCATTTTGAGTTTATTTTTGTTTGTGGTGTTAGGGAGTGTTCTAATTTCATTCTTTTACATGTAGCTGTCCAGTTTTCCCAGCATCACTTATTGAAGAGAATGTCTTTTCTCATTGTATATCCTTGCCTCCTTTTTCATAGATTAGTTGACCATAGGTGCGTGGATTTACTTCTGGGCTTTCTATCTTGTTCCATTGATCTATGTTTCTGATTTTGTGCCAGTACCATATTGTCTTGATTACTGTAGCTTTGTAGTGTAGTCTGAAGTCAGGGAGTCTGATTACTCCAGCTCCTTTTTTTTCCCTCAAGACTGCTTTGGCTCTTTGGGGTCGTTTTTGTCTCCAAACAAATGTTAAGATTTTTTGTTCTAGTTCCGTAAAAAATGCCATTGGTAGTTTGATAGGGATTGCATTGAATCTGTGGATTGCTTTGGGTAGTATAGTCATTTTCACAATATTGATTCTTCCAATCCAAGAACATGGTATATCTCTCCCTCTGTTGGTATCTTCTTTAATTTCTTTCATCAGTGTCTTATAGTTTTCTGCATACAGGTCTTTTGTCTCCCTAGGTAGGTTTATTCCTAGGTATTTTATTCTTTTTGTTGCAGTGGTAAATAGGAGTGTTTCCTTAATTTCTCTTTCATATTTTTCATCATTAGTGTATAGGAATGCAAGAGATTTCTGTGCATTAATTTTGTTTCCTGCAACTTTACCAAATTCATTGATTAGCTCTAGTAGTTTTCTGGTGGCATCTTTAGGATTCTCTATGTATAGTATCATGTCATCTGCAAACAGTGATAGTTTTACTTCTTTTCCAATTTGGATTCCATTTATTTCTTTTTCTTCTCTGATTGCTGAGGCAAGGACTTCCAAAACTACGTTGAATAATAGCGGTGAAAGTGGACATCCTTGTCTTGTTCCTGATCTTAGAAGAAATGGTTACAGATTTTCACCATTGAGAGTGATGTTTGCTGTGGGTTTGTTGTATATGGCCTTTATTATGTTTAGGTAGGTTGCCTGTATGCCCACTTTCTGGAGAGTTTTTTCATAAAATTGTGTTAGATTTTTTCAAAAGCTTTCTTCTGTATCTACTGATATAATCATATGGTTTTTATTCTTCAATTTGTTAATATGGTGTATCACATTGATTGATTTGAGTATGTTGAGAAGAATCCTTGCATCCCTGGGATAAATCCCACTTGACCATGGTGTATGATCCTTTTAATGTGTTGTTGGATTCTATTTGCTAGTATTTTGTTGAGGATTTTTGCATCTATATTCATCAGTGATATTGGTCTGTAATTTTCTTTTTTTGTAGGATCTTTGTCTGATTTTGGTGTCAGGGTGATGGTGGCCTCATAGAATGAGCTTGGGAGTGTTCTTTCCTCTGCAATTTTTTGGAAGAGTTTGAGAAGGATCATGTTAGCTCTTCTCTAAGTGTTTGTTAGAATTCACCTGTGAAGTCATCTGGTCCTGCACTTTTGTTTGTTGGAAGTTTCTTAATCACAGTTTCAATTTCATTACTTATGATTGGTCTGTTCATATTTTCTATTTCTTCGTAGTTCAGTCTTGGAAGGTATACCTTTCTAAGAATTAGTCCATTTCTTCCAGGTTTTCCATTTTATTGGCATAGAGTTGCTTATAGTAGTCTCTTAGGGTGCTTTGTATCTCTGCAGTGTCTGTTGTAACTTCTCCTTTTTCATTTCTAATTTTATTGATTTGTGTCCTCTCCCTCTTTTTCTTGATGAGTCTGGCTAATGGTTTATCAATTTTGTTTATCTTCTCGAAGAATCAGATTTTAGTTTTATTGATCTTTGCTATTGTTTTCTTTGTTTCTCTTTCATTTATTTCTGCTCTGATATTTATGATTTCTTTCCTTCTGCTAACTTTGGGTTTTGTTTGTTCTTCTTTCTCTAGTTCCTTTAGGTGTAAGATTAGATTATTTATCTGAGATTTTTCTTGTTCCATGAGGTAGGCTTGTATTGCTATAAACTTCCCTCTTAGAATGGCTTTTGCTGCATCTCATAGGTTTTGGATTGTCATGTTTCATTGTCATTTGTCTCTAAGTATTTTTTGATTTCCTCTTTGATTTCTTCAGTGATCCCTTGGTTATTTAGTAATGTAGTGTTTAGGCTCTATGTGTTTGAGTTTTTTATGTTTTTTCACCTGTACTTCATTTCTAATCTCATAGCATTGTTGTCAGAAAAGATGCTTGATATGATTTCAATTTTCTTAATTTTACTGAGGCTTGATATGTGACACAAGATGTGATCTTTCCTGGAGAATGTTCCATGTGCACTGGAGATGAAAGTGTAATCTGCTGTTTTTGGATGGGATGTCCTATAAATCTCAATTAAGTCTATCTGATCTCTTATGTCATTTAAATCCTCTGTTTCATTATTTACTTTCAATTTGTGTGATTTGTTGATTGGTGTAAGTGAGGTGTTAAATTCCCACACTATTATTGTGTTATTGTTGATTTGCTCTTTATAATGGTTAGCAGTTGCCTTATGTATTGAGGTGCTTCTATGTTGGGTGCATATATATTTATAATTGTTATATCTTCTTCTTGGATTGATCCCTTGATCATTACGTAGTGTCCTTCCGTGTCTCTTGTAACATTCTTTATTTTAAAGTCTATTTTATCTGATATGAGTATTGCTACTCCAGCTTTCTTTATTTCCATTTGCATGGAATATCTTTTTTCATCCTCTCACTTTCAGTTTGTATGTGTCCTTAGGTCTGAAGTGGGTCTCTTGTAGACAGCTAATATATGGGTCTTACCTTTGCATCCATTCAGCAAACCTGTGTCTTTTGGTTTGAGCATTTAATCCATTCACATTTAAGGTAATTATCAATATGTAAGTTCCCATGACAATTTTCTTAATTATTTTGGGTTTGCTTTTGTAGGTTCTTTTCTTCTCTTGCGTTTTCCATTTAGAGAAGTTCCTTTAGCATTTGTTGTAGAGCTGGTTTGGTGGTGATGAATTCTTTTAGCTTTTGCTTGTCAGTAAAGCTTTTGATGTCTCCATCGAATCTGAATGAGATCTTTACCAGGTAGAGTAATCTTGGCCGTAGGTTCTTCTCTTGCATCACTTTAAGTATATCATACCACTCCCTTCTTGCTTGTAGAGTTTCTGCTGAGAAATCAGCTGTTAATCTTATGGGAGTTCCCTTCTGTGTTGTTTGTCCTTTTTCCCTTGATGCTTTCAATAATTTTTCTTTGTCTTTAATTTTTACCAATTTGATTACTATGTTTCTCAGTGTGTTTCTCCTTGGGTTTATCCTGTATGGGATTTGCTGAGCTTCCTGGACTTGGCTGCCTATTTCCTTTCCCATGTTAAGGAAGTTTTCGACCATAATCTCTGCAAATAATTTCTTGGGTCTTTTCTGTCTCTCTTCTCCTTCTGGGACCCCTATAATGTGAATGTTGTTACATTTAATATTGTCCCAGAGGTCTCAGGCTGTATTCATTTCTTTTCATTCTTTTTTTTTTTTTTTTTTAAATTCTGTTCTGCAGCAGTGAATGCCACCATTCTGTCTTCCAGGTCACTTATCTGTTCTTCTACCTCAGTTATTCTGCTATTAATTCCTTCTAGTGTAGTTTTTGTTTCAGTTATTTTATTGTTAATCTCTGTTCGTTTGTTCTTTAATTCTTCTAGGTCTTTGCTAAACACTTCTTACATCTTCTCGATCTTTGCCTCCATTGTTTTTCTGAGGTCCTGTATCATCTTCACTATCATTATTCTGAATTCTTTTTCTGGAAGGTTGCCTATCTCCACTTCATTTAGTTGTTTCTCTGGGGTTTTATCTTGTTCCATCATCTGGTACATAGCCCTCTGCCTTTTCATCTTGTCTATCTTTCTGTGAATGTGGTTTTTGTCCCACAAGCTGCAAGATTGTAGTTCTTCTTGCTTCTATTGTCTGGCCTCTGGTGGATGAGGTTATCTAAGGGGCTTGTGCAGGTTTCCTGATGGGAGGGACTGGTGGTGGGTAGAGCTGGGTGTTGTTCTGGTGGGCACAGCTCAGTAAAACTTTAATCTACTTGACTACTGATGGGTGGGGCTGAGTTCCCTCCCTGTTGATTGTTTGGCCTGAAGCAACCCAACACTGGAGCCTACCTGGGCTCTTTGGTGGGGCCAATGGCAGACTCTGGGAGGGCTCACACCAAGGAATACTTCCCAGAACTTCTGCTGCCAGTATTCTTGCCCCCATGGTGAGACACAGCCATCCCCCGCCTATGCAGGAGACCATCCAGCACTAGCAGGTAGGTTTGGTTCAGTCTTCCCTGGGTTCAGTGCTCCTTCCCTGGGTCCCGATGCACACACTACTTTTTGTGTCCCCTCCAAGAGTGGAGTCTGTGTTTACCTCAGTCCTGTCAAAGTCCTGCAATCAAATCCCACTAGCCTTCAAAGTCTGATTCTCTAGGAATTCCTCCTCCTGTTGCTGGACCCCCAGGTTGGAAAGACTGTTGTTGGACTCAGAACCTTCACTCCAGTGGGCTTCTATGGGTGTAAGTGTTCTCCTGTCTGTGAGTCACTCACCCAGCAGTTATCGGATTTGATTTTGCTGTGATTGCGCCCCTCCTACCATCTCATTGTGGCTTCTCCTTTGTCTTTGGATGTGGGGTACCTTTTTTGTTGAGTTCCAGTGTCTTCCTATTGATGATTGTCCAGCAGCTAGCTGTGAGTCTGATGTTCTCACAAGAGGTAGTGGGAATACTTCCTTCTACTCCGCCATTTTGGTTCAGGCTTCCAATATATGCACTATTTTTGAACTCTTAATAGTATCCTCACTTCTGTACCCATCTCCAAGCTGAGTTAGCAAATTTATGTCTCTTAACTTGGACATTAGAATATGATTGTTTTCTTTTACAATCCTAGGTATTTATTTATTTATTTATTTATTTATTTATTTATTTATTTATTTTGAGGTATGCAGGCCTCTCACTGTCGTGGCCTCTACCGTTGTGGAGCACAGGCTCCGGACGCGAAGGCTCAGCGGCCCTGGCTCACGGACCTAACTGCTCCATGGCATATGGGATCTTCCAGTACTGGGACATGAACCCGTGTCAACTGTATTGGCAGGTGGACTCTCAACCACTGTGCCACCAGGGTAGCCCCTAGGTATTTAAGTTAAAACGTTATTCTGGGTAAGTTTCCACAGATTTTACCAGACTGCTAGAAGGGTCTATAAAACAAAAAAAATGGTAAAGAACCCCTACCAGGAAATCTGTACTTATAAGTAAGCTTATTCTATGTAGAATCTAAAGAAAAATTGATACAAATGAACTTATGCACAAAACAGAAACAGACCCACAGACATAGAAAACAAACTTACAGTTACCAAAGGGGAATGGGGTGAGGGGAGAGGGATAAATTAGGGGATTAACATACATACTACTATATATAAAATAGATAACCAACAAATACCTACTGTATAACACCGGAAGCTATACTCAATATTTTATAGTAATGTATAAGGGAAAAGAAACTGAAAATAATAGATACATATGTATACGTATAACTGAATCACTTTGTTCTACACCTAAAACTAACACAACTTGTAAATCAACTATACTTCAATAAAAATAAGTAATATTTTTTTAAAGTAAGCTTATCCGAGATTGCTATGCATGTCTTTTATAGAACTCAAGGTCATTCACATTGGATTCATTTTATTTTTCTCTTGGCCCAATCAAGACCATATTTATATGTGTAATATTATAAATATATTATTTTCTTTCCTTCAGGATTTGCACCACTGAGCCCCTAGATCTTTTATATTAGTCTCCTAGCTGCATAATGCCACTGAATCATTTTCTCCTACAATTTTGAGTGGTCAATAAGGAATTACTAGAATTACAAGGCACCATGCCATCAAAGCTTCCAAAAGCCTAAAAGCACCCTCCCTTTGCAGGTGTGCCAGCTCTGCTAAGGGAGTTTTGAGATATCAGACCTTATTCCTGACTGCAAAGGAATGTCCTATGCCAGAGATAACTCATTCTTTTTGTAGACAGGCTTGTATTAAGACACACAAAGCATCAACTTTTAAAAAGAGCCATGATGTTTAAAAATGTTAATTTGATAGTAGACATAAAGAATAAAGCAACACATTTTCTGTGGCCTTATGGCCCACTGTTTAAAAATTGTCTGGACCTCAAAAACCACTCTAAACCCCTAACTGCCATGAGGAATCCACAATAGGTCTGCAGAATCTGCTACACCTAGGTTCAGTGACATGCCTTTCTATGAAATACAGGATCCTTACCATCCGAGCTGAAATAGAACACTGATATTTGTAACACCAGTTTGGGAAAATGCTCAGAAACTATCCTCAAGATGAACTCATAGAGCCCTTTACTCCACTATGCCCTTTTTTAAAAAAAAAAAATCCATATGGAGATTTCTGGATTATAAGGGAACCATTCCAAGTCATAAGTCTGTATATATGAAGCCCATGCACATACTACTTCTGTTTCTTGAGCCTTGACATGGCAGGAACTATATCACCTAGCCAACAACTGAGGGAGCATACACTTCTAGTACATCAACATTTTAACATCATGCTTACCAGTTTCCACCTTGGGTCAATTCATACTTGCCATCTCTTTCACTACTAGCTGAAGTAAGGAGCTCACAAGAAAGTAAAAAATTTATTTTCTGATACCTATTATTCTACCATGTTGTGTATAAATCGAAGACCCTTGAAAGTATATTTAAGTTAACGTTTAAAAAATCCTACAGGAGGGCTTCTCAATCCTTTGCTCAAAGACAAAAAAAGAATAGGCAACTGTGATTTTGTTGGAACTAAGAAGCTGATTAACACTGCTTCTCAGATACCTTCATGAAGTGAAACAAAAGTAGAAACTATTCTGTAGGGATGTTTTAAGCATTAAATACATACTTGTAATGTTCTTAGAGGAGTACATGCCAGAAATATACAAATTGCTTTATGATTGTTGATTTTCTTGATTCTGTATTATTGTTGCTGTTATCATTATTACTTATTATTTATCCCCACTAATACGCACATTTTGGAACAATGTCATAGATTCTGAATGTTAGCAAATTAGCTTTCCAGAACAATACAATCCTATTGGTGTCAGGGAACATGGTTTTCCAGTTAGGTCATGGCCAGCATGGCAGCCATGGTGTGACTTTTGACTTAGGAAGTGACCTGGCTCTCTACCAACTTTGATTATGAGTGCCTTCCATGGCATTTTAGACACTTCTTATAATCTGTTGACTATCATTAGGATCTACTTCCTAAATAAAAATCGTGAAACTGAGTTCCACTAAAATCTATTTCCCTTACTGAGTGTATGATTAATCCTTCTATCCAAAACTTTATTTCCTTCTTGTTCCCTCTGACCTCAATCCTGTGCTAACTGAACACTAATCAACCAGAGTCAGATGACTAAAATCGCTGTTGTCGATTATATCGTTAATGTATAACTAAAATTACTATTATGGACATCATCACCATATGAACTCAGGTTGTTTCTCCCTGGCAACATGAGCTAACAGACCCCCAAGCCATGGACCACCTGACCTGTGAATCGTAAACCAGAGACATTCTGGCTTCCAAAAGACAAATATCATATGATATCACTTATGTAGAATCTAAAAAAATGATACAAATGAACTTATTTGCAAAACAGAAACAGACTTACAGACATAGAAAACAAATTTATGGTTACCAAAGGTCAAGAGGAGGAGGGGTGAATTAAGAGTTTGGAATTAACACATTACTATATATAAAATAGATAAACAAGGACCTACTGTATAACATAGGGAACTATATGCAGTATCTTGTAGTAACCTATAATGGAAAAATGTCTGAAAAATAATATATATAGTCAATGTATAGTCAATATATATGTATCTAAATCAATTTTTTATACACCTGAGACTAACACAACATAGTAAATCAACTGTTCTTCAATTAAAATAATAAAAATGTCACAAGATAATGATTAATCCCAGCCTCCTTGTTCTTCACCCTTTAAAAAACAAACCCTAACTCAAACAAGTTGGAGTGGATCTGAGGCTTGCCTCCCACTCCCTTACTTGGCATTCTGCAAATAAACCCTTACTTTGCTGCAAACACCCACTGACAGGGTTGGGATTTCTGTGCCACAGGTACACCAGCCCTTGTTTAGTTACACTTTTATAATTCTTGGCTTTGAGAAAAGCTTATTCTGCAGCATTCATGTCAGGATAATAAATTCAGAAAGTATAAGAGAAGAATTGAGGAAGAGATGCATCTCTTCCCAATGTTCAATTGAGGAAATATGATATTTCCTGTTCTTTAAACATTACTGTTGGTTTGTTCAGGACAACCCTTGCTTATATTTACTGTTTTTAAATTAACTCTCAGATCTTTTTTTGTTGAACATTTATATTTTTCTGTTAAAATTTATAAATGTCTATTTCATTTATGCATGTTTTCTTAATCTTACACAATTCCTATGTTTTCTGTCTTTGTAATATAGTCAGTGTTTGCTTAGATTTTTTCCATGTCCATTAATTTGGAAAATATTCTGTCTTTGGGTCCTGACACTACATTACATAATATACATAAATCTATATATTTACCTTTATACAACTGGTTTATGAGTATGGTGATATATTTTATAGCTTTATATATTTTAAATCTATCTCCTTATGTTAGTTGATATCAATAATATAATACTATATTTGGACACTGAATATGAAACAGAAATTATTGAATATCTATATATCCATATTTAATGTTCACTGCTATTTTTTAATCCATTTATTCTGGAATTTGGGCTGTGTGTCAATTATTGTTAATGTATAGTTATTTTTTAAATTATGTGTCTTACTGTATTTTTGTGATAACTAAACCAATTTTTGTTTTTCAAAAATATCTCACATTGACGTCATTAAACTACAGTCTACCTTTATCTGTATTAAATATACTGTTAATTATTTCACACAGAAGCTTCACAACTTGTTGATTCCTTTGTTTCATTTTTCTTTATATAGAATCTCCATGGAAATAGAAGGAGTAATACATTTCACAATTTCTTGATAACTGGTACTATGTAACTGTTAACTTTATGAAAAACAATAATTTGGTAAGATTTATCTTGTGACTTGAACTCTTGAAAGATACTCTTTGTTGTCAATTATTTGTATACAACACATATAAAAAGCTATGCTGATTTTCTTCCCTCTTAACATTTTTCTTATAAGTGAGTGCTTATTCATTTAATTAGAAAGGATATATTTCCATTCCATTTGTTGTTTGTTAACATTTTTAGGGAGAAAAAAATAAAATATTAAGGCTGCTAATACAAATACTTATAATCTTATGTTTGAGAAAATTTCCTGTATGTATGTATGTATATGTATATACGTATATATTTTCTTCCAAGAATGTTTAGTATTCTTCATCAGTTATCAGAAACTTTAACATAATGGATATTCATCTATGTCCTCCAGAGTTATAGCTTACTTTTTTTTTACTTATATAAACAGAATTATTATTTGTAGTATTTACACACATAGCCTTCCATGGTAATGTTAAAGTTACCATTTTCCTCAAATGCCCCTCAAAATAACACACTTTGCCTTCCAAAGTGAATCTTGGACAAGGATATTCAGTGAAAGTGATCTACTCATGACTGTGTCCAATGTCTCTCTCTGTTTTTTTTAACATCTTTATTGGACTATAATGCTTTACAATGGTGTGTTAGTTTCTCCTGTATAACAAAGTGAATCAACTATATGTGTACTATATCCCCATATTTCCTCCCTCTTGCATCTCGCTCCCACCCTCCCTAACCCACCCGTCTAGGTGAAAACAAAGCACCAAGCTAATCGGCCTGTGCTATGTGGCTGCTTCCCACTAATTATCTATTGTTATATTTGGTAGTGTATATGAGTCATGAGACTCTCTCACTTCACCCCAGCTTACCCTTCACCTCTCCTTGTCCTCAAGTCCATTCTCTATGTCAGCATCTTTACTCCTGTCCTGCACCTAGGTTCTTCAGAACATTTTTGTTTTGTTTTGTTTTAAAATCCATATATATGTGTTAGCATATCATATTTCTTTTTCTTTTTCTGCCTTACTTCACTCTGTATGACAGTCTCTAGGTCCATCCATCTCACTACAAATAACTCAATTTTGTTTCTTTTTGTGGCTGAGTAAAGTTCCATTGTATATATGTGCCACATGTTCTTTATCCATTCATCTGTTGATGGACACTTAGGTTGCTTCCATATCCTGGCTACTGTAAATAGTTCTGCAATGGACACTGTGGTACATGTCTCTTTTAGAATTATGGTTTTCTTAGTGTATATGCCCAGTAGTGGGATTGCTGGGTCATATCGTAGCTCTATATTTAGTTTTTTAAGGAACCTCCATATTGTTCTCCATAGTGGCTGTAAAAATTTATATTCAACCAACAGTACAAGAGGGTTCCCTTTTATCCACACCCTCTCCAGCACTTATTATTTATAGACTTTTTGGTGATGGCCATTCTGACTGGTGTGAGGTGATACCTCATTGTAGTTTTGATTTGCAATTCTCTAATGATTAGTGATATTGAGCATCCTTTCATGAGTTTGTTGGCAATCTGTATATCTTCTTTGGAGAAATGTCTATTTAGGACTTCTGCCCATTTTTGGATTGGGTTGTTTGTTTTTTCAATGTTGAGCTGCATGAGCTGCTTGTATATTTTGGAGATTAATCCCTTCTCAGTTGCTTCATTTGCAAATATTTTCTCACTTTGTGAAGGTTGGTTTTTCATCTTGTGTATCATTTCCATTTCTGTGCAAAAGCTTTTACGTTTCATTAGGTCCCAATTTATTTATTTATTTATTTTTATTTCCATTTTATTAGGAGGTGGGTCAAAAAGTATCTTGCTGTAATTTATGTGATAGAGTGTTCTGCCTATGTTTTCCTCTAAGAGTTTTATAGTGTCTGGCCCTACATTTAGGTCTTTAATCCATTTTGAGTTTATTTTTGTGTGTGGTTCTAATTTCATTCTTTTCCATGTAGCTATCCAGATTTCCCACACCACTTACTGAAGAGGCTGTCTTTTCTCCATTGTGTATTCTTGCCTCCTTTATTAAAGACAAGGTGACCATATGTTTATGGGTTCCTCTCTGGGCTTTCTATCCTGTTCCATTGATCTGTATTTCTGTTTTTCTGCCAGTACCATGCTGTCTTGATTACGGTAGCTTTGTAGTATAGCCTACAGTCGGGGAGCCTGATTCCTCCAGCTCCGTTTTTCTTTCTCATGGTTGCTTTCGTTATTCGTGGTCTTTTGTGTTTCCATACAAATTGTGAAAATTTTTGTTCTAGTTCTGTGAAAAATGCCACTGGTAATTTGACAGGGATTGCATTGAATCTGTAGATTGCTTTAGGTAGTAGAGTCATTTTCAAAATGTTGATTCTTCCAATCCAAGAACATGGTACATCACTCCATGTGTTTGTATCACCTTTCATTTCATTCATCAGTGATTTATTGTTTTCTGCATACAGGTCTTTTTTTACCTTAGGTAGCTTTATTTTTAGGTATTTTATTATTTTTGTTTCAATGGTAAATGGGAGTGTTTCCTTAATTTCTCTTTCAGATTTTTCATCATTAGTGTATAAGAATGCAAGAGATTTCTGTGCATTAATTTTGTATCCTGCTACTTTACTAAATTCAGTGATAAGTTCTAGTAGTTTTCTGGTAACATCTTTAGGGTTCTCTATGTATAGTATCATGTCATCTGCAAACAGTGACAGTTTTACTTATTTTCCAATTTGGATTTATTTTATTTCTTTTTCTTCTCTGCTTGATGTGGCTGAAACTGACAAAGCTATGTTGAATAATAGTGGTGAGAGTGTACAACCTTGTCTTTTTCCTGATCTTTTTGGAAATGGTTTCACTATTTCACCATTGAGAATGATGCTGCCTGTAGATTTGTCATATATGGCTTTTATTATGTTGAGGAAATGTCCCTCTATGCCTACTTTCTGGAGTGTTTTTTATCATGAATGGGTGTTGAATATTGTTGGAAGCTTTTTTGCATCTATTGAGTTGATCATATGGTTTTTCTCCTTCAATTTGTTAATATAGTTTATCACAGAGATTGATTTGCACTTATTGAAAAATCCTTGAATTATTGGGATAAACTCCACTTGATTGTGGTACATGATCCTTTTAATGTGCTGTTGGATTCTGTGCTGTTATTTTATTGCTATTATTTTCTTGAGGATATTTGCATCTATATTCATCAATGATACTGGCTGGCCTGTAGTTTTCTTTTTTGTGACACTTTTTTTTGGTTTTGGTATCAGGGTGACAGTGGCCTCATACAATGAGTTTGGAGTGTCCCTCCCTCTGTTATATTTTGGAAGAGTTTGAGAAGAATAAGTGTTAGCTGTTATCTAAATGGTTGATAGAATTTGCCTGTGAATCCATCTGGTCCTGGGCTTTGGTTTGTTGGAGGATTTTTAATCACAGTTTCAATTTCAGTGCCTGTAATTAGTTGGTTTATATTTTCTGTTTGTTCCTGGGTCAGTCTTAGAAGGTTGTGCTTTTCTAAGAATTTTCCCATTGCTTCCAGGTTGTCCATTTTATTGGCATATACTTGCTTCAACTAATCTCTCATGATCTTTTGTATTTCTGCAGTGTCAGTTGTTACTTCTCCTTTTTGACTTCTAATTCTACTGATTTGAGTCTTCTCCCTTCTTTTCTTCATGAGTCTTGCTAATAGTTTATCAATTTTGTTTATCTTCTCAAAGAACCAGCTTTTAGTTCTACTGATCTTTGCTATCATTTCCTTCAATTCTTTTTCATTTATTTCTGATCTGATCTTTATGATTTCTTTCCTCTGCTAACTTTGAGGATTTTTGTTCATATTTCTTTAATTGCTTTAGGTATGAGGTTAGGTTGTTTATTTGTGATGATTGTTGTTTCTTGAGGTATGATTTTATTGCTATAAACTTCCCTCTTAGAACTGCTTTTACTACATCCCATAGGTTTTGTTTCATCATGTTTTCATTGTCATTTGTTTCTAGGTATTTTTAAATTCCCTCTTTGATTTCTTCAGTGATCTCTTGGTTATTTAATAGTGTATTGTTTAGCCTCCATGTGTTTTTTTTGTTTGTTTGTTTGTTTTTGTTTTTTGTTTTTGCGGTACGTGTGCCTCTCTCTGTTGTGGCCTCTCCCATTGTGGAGCACAGGCTCCGGATGCACAGACCCAGTCACAATGGCCCACAGGCCCAGCCGCTCTGTGGCATGTGGGATCTTCCTGGACTGGGGCACGAACACGTGTCCCCTGCATCGGCAGGCAGACTCTCAACCACTGCGCCACCAGGGAAGCCCCATGTGTTTGTATTTTTTACTGATTTTTTCCTGTAATTGATATCTCATCTCATAATTTTGTGGTCAAAAAAGATACTTGATAAAATTTCAATTTTCTTAAATTTACCAAGCCTTGATTTGTGACCCAAGATATGATCTATCCTGGAGACTGTTCCATGAGCACTTCAGATAAGGTGTATTCTGTTGTTTTTGGATGGAATATCTTATAAATATCAATTAAGTCCATCTTGTTTAATGTGTCATTTAAAGCTTGTGTTCCCTTATTTATTTTCGATGATCTGTTCATTGGTGGAAGTAGGATGTTAAAGTCCCCTACTATTATTGTGCTACTGTCGATTTCCCCTTTTATGGCTGTTAGCATTTGCCTTATGTATTGAGGTGCTCCTATGTTGGGTGCCTAAATATTTACAACTGTTATATCTTCTTTTTGGGTTGATCCCTTGATCATTATGTAGTGAAGTTTTTTGTCTCTTGTTATAGTCTTTATTTTAAAGTCTATTTTGTCTCACATGAGGATTGCTACTCCCATGCTATTTTGATTTCCTTTTGCATGGAATATCTTTTTCCATCCCCTCACTTTCAGTCTGTATGTGTCCCTCAGTCTGTAGTGGGTCTCTTGTAGACAGCATATATACAGGTCTTTTTTTTTTTTTTGGTATCCATTTAGCCAGTCTATGTCTTTTGGTTGGAGCATTTAATCTATTTATATTTAAAGTAATTATGAATTACCTTATGAATGCTTCTGTTACCATTTTATTAATTGTTTTGGGTTTCTTATTGTAGGTCTTTTCCTTCTCTTGTGTCTCCTTCCTAGAGAAGATTTTATAGCATTTGTTGTAAAGCTGGGTTGGTGGTGCTGAATTATCTTAGCTTTCACTTATTTGTAAAGGCTTTAATTCCTGGTCAAATCTCAATGAGATCTTTGTTTGGTAGAGTAATCTTGGTTGTAGGTTTTTCCCTTTCATCACTTTAAATAATTCCTGCCACTCCCTTCTGGCTTGCAGATTTTCTGCTGAAAGATCAGCTGTTAACCTTATGGGGATTCCCTTTGATATTATTTGTGGCTTTTCCCATGCTGCTTTTAATATTTTTTCTTTGTATTTAATCTTTACTAGTTTGATTACTATGTGTCTTGGTGTGTTTCTCCTTAGATTTATCCTGTATGGGACTCTGCATTTCCTGGACTTGATTGACCATTTTGTTTCCCATATTAGGGATGTTTTCAATTATAATCTCTTCAAATATTTTCTCATTCCCTTTTTTTTTTTTCTCTTCTTCTTCTGGGACTGTTATAATTAGTATGTTGGTGTGTTTAATGTTGTCCTAGAGGTCTCTGAGACTGTCCTCAATTCTTTTCATTCTTTTTTGTTTATTCTGCTCTGCAGTAGTTATTTCCAGTACTTTATCTTCCAGGTCACTTATCTGTTCTTCTGCCTCAGTTATTCTGTTTTTGATTCCTTCTAAAGAATTTTTAATTTCATTTATTATGTTGTTCATCATTGTTTGTTTGCTCTTTAGTTCTTCTAGGTCCTTGTTAGACATTTCTTTTATTTTCTCCTTTCTAATTCCAAGTTTTTAGATCATTTTTATGGTCATTACTCTGAATTCTTTTACAGGTAGACTACCTATTTCCTCTTCATTTTTTTGTTGTGTTGGGTTTTTACCTTGCTCCTTCATCTTCTGTGTATTTCTCTGTGTTCTCATTTTGCTTAACTTAATGTGTTTGGGGTCTCCTTTTCACAGGCTGCTGATTCATAGTTCCCATTGTTTTTGGTGTCTGCTCCCAGTGGTAAGGTTGGTTCAATGGGTCATGTAGGCTTCCTGGTGGAGGGGACTGGTGCCTCTGTTCTGGTGGATGAGGCTGGATCTTGTCTTTCTGATGGGCAGGACTGTGTCCAGAGGTGTGTTTTGTGATGTCTGTGAAATTATGATTTTAGGCAGCCTCTCTGCTAATGTGTGGGGTTGTGTTCCTTTTTGCTAGGTGTTTGCTATGGTGTGTCCACCACTGTAGCTTGCTGGTCATTGAGTAGGGATGGGTCTTAGCATTGAGATGGAGATGTCTGGGAAAGCTTTTGCTGTTTGATTTAACATGTGGCAGGGAGGTCTCTGGTGGTGCAATGTTCTGAACTTGGTTCTCCCACCTGAAAGGCTCAGGCTTGATACCCGGCCAGAGCACCAAGACACTGTCAGTCACATGGCTCAGAAAAAAAGGGAGAAAAAAGAAAGAAAGAAAGAAAGAAAAAAAATACCAAAAAAAAGAGAAAGATACTACCAATAAAGAAAATTACAGATCAATAATCCTGTTGTATATAAATGTAAAAATCCTTCACAAAATACTAGCAAACAGAATGCAACAACACATTAAAAGGATGATACAACATGATCAAGTGGCATTTATCCCAGCAATTCAAGGATTTTTCAATATACATAAATCAATCAATGTGATAGATTATATTAACAAACTGAAAAAGAAAAAAAATATGATTATTTTAATAGATGAAGAAAAAATTTTTGACAAAATTCAACACCCATTTATGATTAAAACTCTCCAGAAAGTGGTCATAGAGGGAATCTATCTCAACACAATAAAGCCCATAATTGACAAACCCACAGCAAACATCATTCTCAATTGTGAAAAACTGAAAGCATTTCCTTTAAAATCAGGAAAAAGACAAGGATGTCCACTCTCACCAGTATTATTCAACCTAGTTTTGGAAGTCCTAGTCACAATAATCAGAGAAGAAAAAGAAATAAATGGAATCCAAATTGGAAAAGAAAAGTAAAACTGTCACTGTTAGCAGATGACATGATATTATACATAGAGAATGCTAAAGATACCACCAGAAAACTACTAGAGCTAATCAATGAATTTGGTAAATTTGCAGGATACAAAATTAATTCACAGAAACCTCTTGCATTCCTATACACTAACAATGAAAGTTTAGAAAGGGAAATTAGTGAAACAATCCCATTCACCATTGTAACAAAAAGAATAAGATACCTAGGAATAAACATACCTAAGGAAGTAAAAGACCTATACTCAGAATACTATAAGACATTTATGAAAGAAATCAAAGATGGCACAAACAGATGAAGAGATATACCATGTTCTTGGATTGGAAGAATCAATATTGTGAAAATGACTATACTACCCAAAGCAATCTACAGATTCAATGCAATCCCTATCAAATTACCAGTGGCAATTTTTACAGAACTATATCAAAAAATCTTAAAATTTGTTTGGAGACAAAAAAGTCTCCGAATAAACAAAGCAGTCTTGAGAGAAAAAAACGGGGCTGGATGAATCAGACTCCCTGACTTCAGACTATACTACAACACTACAGTAATCAAGATATTGTGGTACTGACACAAAAACGGAAGTATAGATCAATGGAACAGGATACAAAGCCCAAGGATAAACCCATGCACCTATGGTCAACTAATCTATGACAAAGGAGGCAAGAATATACAATGGAGAAAAGACAGCCTCTTCAATAAGTGGTACTGGGAAAATTGGACACCTACATGTAAAAGAATGAAATTAAAACACTCTCTAACATCATACAGAAAAACAAATTCAAAATGGATTAAAGAACAAAATGTAAGACGGGACACTTTAAAACTCTTAAAGGAAAACATAGGAAGAACACACTTTGACATAAATCACAGCAAGATCTTTTTTGATCCACCTCCTAGAGTAATGGAAATAAAAACAAAAATAAACAAATGGGACCTAATGAAACTTAAAAGCTTTTGCCAAGCAAAGGAAACTACAAACAAGAAGAAAAGGCAACCTCAGATTGGGAGAATATATTTGTAAATGAATCAACAGACAAAAGACTAATCTCCAAAATATATAAACAGCTTATGCAGCTCAATATTAATAAAAAACAAACAACCCAAACCAAAAATGGGCAGAAGACCTAAAGAGACATTTCTCGAAAGAAGACATACAGATGGCCAAGAAGCACAGGAAAAGCTGCTCAACATCACTAATTATTACAGAAATGCAAATCAAAACTACAATGAGGCATCACCTTACACCACTTAGAATGGGCATCATCAGAAAATCTACAAACAACAGTGCAGGTAGGGTGTGGAGAGAAGGGAAACCTCTTGCACTGTTGGTGAGAATGTAAATTGATTCAGCCACTATGGAGAACAGTATGGAGGTTCCTTAAAAACTAAAATAGAATTACCATATTATCCAGCAATATCACTGCTGGGCAAATACCCAGAGCAAGCCATAAATCAAAGAGTCATGTACCACAATGTTCATTGCAGCTATTTACAATAGCCAGGTCATGGAAGCAACCTAAATGCCCTTCAACAGATGAATGGATAAAGAAAATGTGGTACATATACACAATGGAATATTACTCAGCCATATAAAAGGAATGTAATTATGTCATTCCTAGAGACTGTCATACAGAGTGAAGTAATTCAGAAAGAGAAAAACTAATATCGTATATTAACGCATATATGTGGAACCTAGAAAAATGGTACAGATGTACTGGTTTGCAGGGAAGAAATAGAGACACAGATGTAGAGAAAAAACATATGGATACCAATGGGGGAAAGTGGCAGGGGGGATGGTGGTGATGGCATGAATTGAGATATTGGGATTGACAGATATACACTAATGTGTATAAAATGGATAGCTAATAAGAACCTGCTGTATAAAAAAATAAATAAAACAAGTTTCAAAAATTCAAAAAGAAAATAAATAAAAGAAAGATTAAAATAAAAAAATTAAAAATATTATTAAAAAAAAAATAGGGCTTCCCTGGTGGCACAATGGTTGAGAGTCTGCCTGCCAATGCAGGGGACATGGGTTTATGCTCCTGTCCGGGAAGATCCCACATGCCATGAAGCAACTAGGCCTGTGAGCCATGGCCACTGAGCCTGTGCATCCGGAGCCTGTGCTCTGCAACGGGAGAGACCACAACAGTGAGAGACCCGCGTAGCGCAAAAAAAAAAAAAAAGTAATAGAAAGTAAAAATTTAAAAAAGAAAGAAAGGAAGAATAGAACAACCAAACCAATAAACAAATCCACCAATGATAGCAAGGGTTAAAAACTATACTTAAAGAAAGACAGACAGAACCCTAGGACATATGGTAAAGGCAAAGCCATACAGACAAAAATCTCACAAAGAAGTATACACATACACACTCTCAAAAAGAGATAAATGAAAAAATATATATATATATTTAAAATAAAAGGAGAGCAATCAAATTAATAAACAAATCTACCAATGATAATATGCTATAAATACTAAACTAAAATAAACATAAAACCAGAAGAAAATTAGATGCAGACTGCAAAGACCAAGTCTACAGTTGCTCCAAAAATACACTGCCTCAATTTTGGGATGTTTACTTTTCTATTCAGGTATTCCACAGATGCAGGCTACATTAAGTTGACTGTGGAGATTTAATTCATGGCTCCTGATTCTGCTGGGAGAAATTTCCCTTTCTCTTCTTTGTTCACACAGCTCCTGGTGTTCAACTTTGGATTTGGCCCCGCCTCTTAATGTAGGTTGCCTGAGGGCGTATGTTCTCAGCCTAGACAGGACGGGGTTAAAGTGGCAGCTTATTAGGGGCCTGTGGCTCACTCATGCCTGGGGGAGGGACGGGTATGGGATGGGGGGGTGAACCTGCGGCAGCAGAGGTCAGCGTGTGGTTGCAGCAGTCTGAGGTGCACTGTGTGTCCTCCCAGGGAAGTTGTCCCTGGATCAGGGGACCCTGACAGTGGCAGGCTGCACTGGCTCCCAGAAGGGGAGTTGTGGATAGCGACCTGTGATTGCATGCAGGCTTCTTGATGGCTCAGCAGCAGCCTTAGCATTTTGTGACTCTCTCTGGGGTCCGTACTGATAGCCATGGCTCATGCCCATCTCTGGAGTTCGTTTATGGAGTGCTCTGAATCCCCTATCCTTGAGCACCGGAAACAATGGTCTCTTGCCTTTAGGCAGTTCCAGACTTTTTCCCGGACTCCCTCCCAGCTATCTGTGATGCACTAGCCCCCTTCAGGCTGTGTTCATGCCGCCAACCCCAGTCCTCTCCCTGGGATCTGACCTCTGAAGCTCAAGCCTTAGCTCTCAACTCCCACCTGCCCAGGCGGGTGAGCAGACAAGCCTCTCAGGCTGCTGAGTGCTGGTCGGCACCAATCCTCTCTGTGGGAATCTCTCCACTTTGCCTTCTTCACCCCTGTTGCTGAGCTCTCCTCTGTGGCTCCGAAGCTTCCCCACCACAACCCCCAGTCTCTGCCAGTGATGGGGCTTCCTAGTTTGCGGAAACTTTCCTCCTTCACAGCTCCCTCCCAGAGGTGCAGGTCCCATCCTTATTCTTTTGTCCATTTTTTCTTTTTTCTTTTGCCCTACCCAGGTACATGGGGAGTGGTCTTGCCTTTTGGGAAGTCTGAGGTCTTCTGCCAACATTCAGTAGGTGTTCTGTAAGAGTTGTTCCACTTGTCAATGTATTTTTGATATATTTGTGGGGAGGAAAGTGATCTCCACATCTTACTCCTCTGCCATCTTGAAGGTCCTCTATAGCTTACTTTTTACTATCATTTATTTATCAATCTTTAAATTTATAGACCATGTTTTTAGTGTCAGATCTAGAACTCTTAGGCCCTGGATCCTGAAGTTTGTCTCACATTTTTCTAAAAGTTTTATAGTTTTACATTTAAATTCATGATACATTCTGAGTTAATATTTATGTAGCACGTGAGAGTTACACCATGTCTCATTTTATTTTTTGCTTACATATATACAATGCTTCAAGCCTCATTTGTTGAAAAATTTGTCCTTTTTCCATTTAATTTCTTTTGTATCAAAAATAAATTGAGCACATTTTTTTGGTTCTTTTTCTGGGTTCTCTGTTCCTTTCCACTGACTTACATGTCTATCCTTGGCCAAAACCACACAGTTTTAATTTTTGTACTGAACAGTACTGTACTATATATACAGTAGTTTATACATAAATCTTGAAATTAGTAGATGATTCATTGCACTTTGTTCTTTTTCAAAATTGTTTTCGATATCTAGTCCTTTTGCCTTTTCATGTCAATTTTAGAATATCCTTTTCTATTTCTACAAAAAATACTCACTGGGTTTTTTGAGAGGAATTTTGTTAAATCTATAAATCAATTTATGTATAATTGACATAATTACTGTGTTGAGTCTTCCTATCCATGGACATAGTGTATCTATTGATTTATTTAACAAATCGTTTTGATTTGTTTCATCAGCATTTTGTAGATTTCCACATACAAACACTATACTTGTTTTTTTTTTTAGATTTATACCTAAGTATTTTCTTTTCAAGTGTTTGTAAATATTATCATATTTTTAAACTTTGGTTTACTGCATATTCATTGTTGGTATATAGAAATGAAATAGACTTTGGTGCATGATCCTGTGTCTTCTTAAAACATTTATTACTTCCAGGATACTTCTTTTCCCTTTTAGGTTCATTGGGATTTTATACACAGACTACCATATCATCTGCAAATGATAATTTGATTTATTTTTTCTTTCCAATATATATGCCTTTATTTCTCCTTTTCTGCTTGTGGTGATTAGAACTTCCAGTTCTATGCTGAATATCAGTGATTAGAGAAAATATCTTTGCCTCTTTGATAATAGAGAAAATAAACATTTAGTTGTTCACCATTAATTATGGTATCACCATTAGGTTTCTGTAAATGTTCTTTTAAAGTTGAGGAAGCTCCTCTCTATTCCTATTTTCCTTTGAGTTTTTATCATGAATCATGTTGAATTTTTTCAAACAGTCTTTCTGCATCAATTCATACAAGTCTAGAATTTTAATTCATTACCTTGTTAATATTGTGGTTTACATTAACTGCTTTTCAAATATTGAATGATTATTCCATCTCTGGAATAAGCTTCACTTGGTATTGGTACATAATTATTTCTATATACTGCTTAATTCTGTTTAGCAATTTTTTTATTAAGATTTTTACATCTATATTATTGAAATATGATAGCCTATAGTTCTTTATTTTTTTTTTAATCCTGCCTTTTTCTGGTTTGGGTGTCAGGTAAATGAGATGGGGAGTATTCCCTCCACTTCTATCTTCTGGTAGAAATTGTGTAGACTTGGTGTTAATTCTTTATTAAATATGTAGTTAAATTCTCTAGTAAAATCATTTGGGCTTTGAGATTTCTTTTTTGTGATTTTTTTTATTCCGAAGTCTAACTTATCTGACATTAATATAGTCACTCTTGCTTTTCTTTGATTGCCTGCATGGTATATCTTTTTCCATCTTGTTACTTACAACCTATGTATATAATTATATTTGAATTGAGCTTCTTGTGAACAATTAAGCAATTTTTTTCTTTCTTTCCCTTTCTTTCTTTCTTTCCTTCTTTGTTTTTTTTTTCTTTTTTACTCTGACAATCTGTGTCTTTTTGTTTTGCTTTGTTTTTGTTTTTTGTTTTTTTTTGTGGTACGTGGGCCTCTCACTGTCTCCCATTGCAGACCACAGGCTCTGGACACGCAGGCTTAGTGGCCATGGCTCACGGGTCCAGCTGCTCCGCGGCATGTGGGATCATCCCGGACCGGGGCATGAACCCGTGTCCCCTGCATCGGCAGGCGGGCTCTCAACCACTGCACCACCAAGGAAGCCCCAATCTCTGTCTTTTAATTGGTGTGTTTTGACTATTTACATACAATGTAATTATTAGTATGGTAGGGAATGAGTCTGTCATTTAATTTTTGTTGTTGTTTTCTCCTTATTCTCTCTTTCTCCCTCTCCTGTTTCTGCCCTTGCTGTGGATTATTGGAAATTTTTATAATTTCATATTGATTTATTGATAATGTTTCAGAGTGATATGTTTTACAGAATTTTTTAGTGGTTGCTTTAGTATTTATTATACATACATAATCTATAGCATTCTATTCATTCTATTGATGGTAAAGATTTTACCCACTCATGTGGAATATAGAAATCTTATCTCTCTTTCTCCTCTTTTTATAATATAATTTGTATACACATTTTCTCTCTGTATGTGGAGAACCACATTAAACAATATTAAAATGTTTGCTTCAATAATCAAGCATAATTTACAAAACACAAGAATAGAAGTAAAGTCTATTTATTTATTAAGAACTGTGCTCTTTCCCTTATCTTTTCTTCCTTTCTGATGTCCATGGTTCTTTCTTTTGTCCTTTACTTTTTTTAGGAAATGTACTTTAGCTGTCCTTTTAGGATATATCTATCAACAAATTCTCTCAGTTTTCATTCACCTGAAAATGTATTGATTTGCCCTTTCTTACTCAAGAATATTTTCACTCAATATCAAATTCTGGGTTGGCAGATCTTTCAGCACTTAAGATATGTACCATTTTATTCCAGTCTACATAGTTTCTGTTGAAATATCTGTTATTCAAATTGTTTTTCTCTTACAGGTAATGTATTGGTTCTTTTGGACTGCTTTCAAGATTTTATCTTTGTTTCTAATTTTCACAGATTGAACTCTTATGTGTCTTGACATGAATTTTTTAAGGTATCTAACTTGGGGTTCACTTAGCTTCCTGTATCTATAGTTTTATGTCTTTGCTAAATTGGGCAAATTTTCACTATTAAATGTTTGATTTCTTTTTTTGATTATACTTCTCTCTCTGAGACTCCAATGACATAAATGTTAAATATTTGTTATAGTGTATTTCAAAACATCTCTGAAACTCCTCAATTTTTCTCAGTCTACTTCTCCCTTTTGTTAAGGTTGTTTAATTTCTATTGTTCTGTCTTCAATTTCACTAATATTTTCTTCTGTCCTCCACATTCCACTGTTCAGACATTCATGGAGTTTTGTGTTTTTGTTTTGTTTTGGTTTTGGTTTTTGTATTCCTTAATTCTAAACTGTCTGTGTCTTCTTTGTATCTCCTATTGATTTGCTGAAGCGTTTCATTCTTTAGCATTTGTTTTAAATATGCTTGTAATTGCTCACTGAAACATTTTTATAATGTTGCTTTAAATCCTTGTCAGATAAGTCTAACATCTGTGTCACCTTGGTGTTATTTCCTGTTGATTGTCTTTTCTCATTCAAGTTGAGAACTACATTGTTCCTTGTATGATGAATGACTTTTAACTAAAATCTAGGCATTTGTGGTATTATGTTAAGAAACTCTGGATCTTAATTAAATTTTGTCCATTAGCTGCACATTCAGACACTGTTGTTGCAGAAGGAGGTGCTGCCCAGTTGTCACCATATGGGAGAAAAATTCCAGGTTCTCCCCATTGACTTTCATTGACATTGGGAGAGGGAAGAAATCCTTGTTACTGCTTGATGAGAGTGGGATTTAGGCTCCCTGCTAAGCCTCTGCTAATAATTCCCTGACTAGGACGGGAAAGGACACCTTATTGTTGCTCCTCACTTTGCTTCCACCAACATTGAAAGGAGAGTGTGTTCCTACCACTAAGCAGCTGTGAAACTCCTGACATTTCAGTAGGCTTTGCCTGAAGTAACCCCAGTGGAGTGAGGGGAGAAGGGACATCTTATTACCACTAGGTAGGGGTTGAATCTAAGCTCCCCACATGGTCTCCACTGGCATGTCAGGGTGGGGGTTCTTGTTAAGTTGAGTTTGGAATGAAGTCTTCTCTCCTCACTCACCTTTCTTTGTTGCTTCCCCATTGCTGGAGTACTGAGGTACCTCTATATAACCTGATGAGTGCAGAAATCTAGAGTCTCTACCCAACTTTTGTTTGGCAGCTTTCTGATTTCCTGGATTTTCCAATATCCCGAGTGGGGACTCACAATTATGTCATTCCTACAACAAGTTTCCAACAGGTTTTTCACCTTCTCTCTATTTTTAACAGGTTTTTCACCTTCTATCCATTTTTAAGAATCTCCTTATGTTTGTTTCATTTATAATATTCAGGGTTTTTAGCTCTATTTCATGAAAGTAAGAGGGATATTTTCTTATTCCTATGTCCTAAAGTGGACATATTTGTCCACTTTATTTTTCCATAACTAGGATTTATAAGAATATTTTTGTGGAAAATATTTTTACTCATGAGAACTGTGACTTTTTACTGAGAGTAGAAATAATATTTTTACCTCAACAATATGAATTATATACTTATTAGTGTGCAAAAAGGCTGGAAACAAGATTTGAATATGAGTCAAAAAAGGAGAGTCCTAAATAACTGAGAGGTAAAAAAGTAAAAACAAAACAAAACAAAATGAAAAAGATACTTAAGAAAATATTGAGTGTCAATTTGGTGTAACTAAAAATATATAATCGGTTCAACAGAAAAAGGAAAAAATCAAAGTTGGGCATCAGATTAAAATTTTAGGATCACAACCAAAAATCAGTACAATAAACTTAGTTAAAAATAAATAAAAGGTAATTGTCCTTTGTAATTTTTGATTACTAGTACTTGTTTTATGGATGTCAATAATCTGTCCTACCAATCCCACCCATTTTCCTCCTAGACACAAACTATTCATGGATAATTTGCTTATATCTATTCTCTATTCAGAGATTCTTTTCTAACAGCCTATGCAATGTAGGAAATAAAATGAATTATTCCATTTCTTGGGCACAGTTCTATAGAAAAAGAGATAAGATATGATTCAAACTGGTTGTCTTTTTTGACACTTTGGGATTATAATTAAAAAAAAGTACTGCACAGTCTGTTGAACTTTTGATCTGAGAGGCTGTGTAAAGCAGAGATAACTGAAGCAAAGCACACCTCAAATCCAAATAGTGAATCAATCTCTCTGAATAAAGGTCAAGACTTGTGTGGCCCTGGAACCATTGGGAAAATAATATGGCTCCTGACTTACCAGCTTCTACAGCAAATCTTTAGAAGCCACATTTTAATTTTTGCCTGTGGGTTTTATAAAATATCTCTCTTTGTTTATGTAAATTAGGTTTTAAAAATATTAATGAGACTCTCTCATTTAGGTAAATGTTATTCTCTAAGTTCTCAAAATTTAATACAGAACATGTTTTTTTCACATATTATCACTTGACTTTTATTCTAAGATTTAAACTGTAATTGATAACTTTTACTTTGAAAGCTTATACATTAAAAAAGAGTAGAGCATAAAGAAAGGAGAGGGATAAGGAGGGTGGGAGGGAGATGCAAGAAGGAGGGGATATGGGGATATATGTATATGTATAGCTGATTCACTTTGTTATACAGCAGCAACTAACACAACAATCTAAAGCAATTATACTCCAGTAAAGATGATAAAAACAAAACAAAACAGAACAAAAACTATAGTCCAGGATTGCAAGCAAAAATAAAAAAAGAAAGAAATAAATAAAAAGGAATGGGAGAAATCCAAGGCATGTTTTGAAATTTATCAGCATATAAAGTGACTCATTTAAAAAAAAACTATATATATTGTGAGTGATAAAATACACAGTGGAGAGCACTTTCCAGAAAAATCTAATCAACTCAGAAAAAAGTAAAGTATAACAAGGCAGGATAAATAATAATTTGTACATAAATATCTGTTCAGTACAAGGTGAGATATTATAAGTCAAATTAATTAAGAATGATTACCAAATACAATGAATGTAATAAATAATTTGGGAGATAAGAGTTGGAGAACTACATTAGTCTCAGAGCACTTCATGGATGATTAAGTCAGGCTGGGGAGAAAATGGAGGAAAAAATTTACACTCATTTTCAAGTGAGAGTATTAAAATTAATATTTCTAAGTTTGAAATACCAAAAGTATAGATATACAATAACTATAAAGAATTAGAGGATTATGGAATCTAGAAAGGAGAACTGTCACCCAGGGAACTCATTTTAACAAGGGAAAATTTCTATTTTTGAAAAATAAATAAATAGATAATGCCATTAGTCATGTAGTAAGGCATACTAGTAGAAGAAAAGTCTGGTTCTGAGTAGGTCATCAGAGGACACTAGTCAGTAATATAGTGCAATTGTATGATGATACAATTGTAAAAATATGGTACTGATCAAGAATGCTTGCTCAGTGTTATATAACTGATGCAGTGTGAGCTCATAATTGTTACTGTATTTCCACTTGCTGATCTTTTGGTTTGACTCTCATCCCATCCCCACACTTTTGTGGTACTCTTTTGGACACAGGGGGAATTTTTGCTTAGAAAAGGAAAGTAGCTAGCTCTTATGGAAACATGCCACAACTTTGATTACCTTATTGTTGTATTCTTTCTTATGAAAAGCAGAAAAAAAGCACTCCATTCTACAAAAATATTTGGAATGGTGTTTTGTTTTATTATGGCATCATTCTATACTTATAAAAAGATGAAACAGTCATCACTATGGAAGAAAAAATAGGGTGCAGTTATTCCATTTATTTATCAAGTTACACCAATCCAAATATGGTTATTTTTTCTAATCACCATTTTTTTATTGATAAAGACGTGTATCTGAAAAATGTGAAATAAAATTTTTCATTCATCATTCTGCAAAATGGATGTTTCTACTCATTAAGCCCTTATGCCTATATTTTGGATGCATTAGACCAGGATTTTAAAAATTGTCCAAAAATATTTCAATATGAGGAGATAAATGGCTTGACAAAAATATTTATATTAACTGTTCATGCTTCCACATTTATGTAGATGTACTCCCCTTAAAAAAGAGAATACTGATGAAAAATTATTCCCTTGAAGTTGACATTTCAGAGCTAGGATCTAGAATTATAATTCTTAAGCTAGAATGCTCTAACATAGGAGAATGAATCTAATGTTGTTATTGGAATAAACTGATTTATCCATCTTGTAAGGGGTAAAAGTAAAACTGAAAACATTATAAAATTCTATATTGTGATATATTGGACTCTAGAAAAGAGAATTCAATTTCCAAAAAAGAAGATAAAAATTAGTACTTTTTGGAAAGATTTTATATCCACCATGCTAACTCCTTATGACCTCAACAGACATCATCATGCTGGACAATATGCAGTTGAAATAATATCATTCTTTAAACGTACTTTGCTTTTAAATTCTTTTGAAAATCAAAATGTTTACAGATGCTCTATGAATTATTACATGTAACTATTTTATAAAATTCAAACCAAGACATTTTCACAGAAAATATAGAAATACAAATTGAGTGCAGACTCAAATGAACTCAGAAAGTTAATAAAAGAGCTGTTTACTATAAGGTCATTACTATACCAATATCTTAATTTCTATAAACTTCTATTTACATTGTCCCAGATACAGGCAAAAAAAGTTGAGTTTTGTAACACATCAACTCTCACTTGATGATGGATGGTAGCAAGGAAAATATATCTGGAATCTTGAGGAGAGAAAGAGAAAGTCTTCAGAAACATCAAAAATTCTTTAAGAGTGGCAAAGGATAAATCGTTGCTGGAAAGTTTTAATAATAAAGCATTTTGTAATAAAAGGTCTATGTATTTAGTTTGGCTAACAATGTGAAAGTCATTCTAGATTTCTTCTTTTCTCTTGCCCCATCATGTACCATGCTCTTGTTCCATGTAATTTTTACTCACTATAAAAAACCCTTTCCAATGCTGATTCATCATCTCTCACTTGAGCTACAGTGATAGCTCCCCAACTACTATCCTTGATTTCAATTTATCTCCTCCAGCACTCTCGCTTCATTTCCACCTTCAATCCACTGTTGACAACCTCCAAGTATTTTTCCAAAGTATATCTTCAGCCACCTAGTTTTATCTCCAATGAATTTCAAAGACACTCAACAACCTGTAAAAGCCTGAACACAAAGATGCTGTAATGAAAAACTTGAATTGACAAAATACTATTGAAAAGAAAAGAAAATGTATACAACTAATGCATCAGAGTCTCAGAGAAATTGGTAAAATTTAGAGCAAAGGTGTAATCTTATGATAAATTTAGGAGATACTGTGATGTAAATACATTTGAATATACTTTAACATACATTATTGAACACTTTACTTAAGCACATAGAATACAGGGATTAATAAGGATCCTTTTTTTCCTGAATTGTTTCACATTTAGCAGGGAGACAAAATTCATTTTAATAGGCATTATATAATCAGGAGACTAGGAGGTCAGAAGATGCACAGAAGAATGACAGCTCAATTCAACATAGGGCAGTCAATAAAACTATTGCCCTTTACAGGCATGAGCTTATGAAGTGACATTTTGGATTCAACCTCAAAGATGAATATTATGTCTGGGTGTTGCATCAAAAGACCACATTCAGCTGTTACATAAAGGCATGCTCTACCTGTTTATTTCAAGATTCTTAACATTTAAAAGGTAATCATGGTTTCTAAATTATTTAAACTTTCTTTAAAAATATATATTTTAAATAATATATATGTAAATTATATACAATGCATGATTACACAAGTATATATTATGTAAACATTTATAAAATATACAATTATCCAAATATAATTTTTGAATGATTATAACATATCTCACATTTTAATTCTTCGAACCCATCAACTTCTCTAAAGCAACTTTTCACTTCTCTATCAAGCCAGTAATAGTGGTACATCAATGAATTGAGATAACAGGAAGCTATTAAACAGAATCTTTTGATAGGCAGGGTAATAAAGAAAAGAGCATGGTTTTTTGAATCTTTGGAGGCAGAGATACTTGTAACTGAGCCTAATTCTGATGATCATTATACAAATACTTGCTTCTAGTTTTTATCATCTCAATTTTGTGCTTTCATTTATTTTTGAAATGCAAGACTAATATTTACCAAACGGGTGCTTTTGATTTAAATGAACTTGCACAAATAAAATGCGACACCAAGTTCTTTCACAGAGTTGCAACACTAAACATGTATTAGCCATCCCCCACCCCCAACCATTCCTAAGAATATTTGTTTAAGAAAACTGAAGACTCTTTTTTAATAATTTGAAGAATTCTGGACACCAATGTTGATAGTATAGTTTGGATTTCATTCAAATGTAACAAATCAGTGTATGCCATATATTTAGGTATGCTATTTCCTCCATTACATACTTAGCATTATCATTATTCCATAGCATTTTTTCTCAGATGTGTTTGTGTTGTTCTTGGGATACAGGGAGTACAGTGGTTAACTAAAAGTTTCTTGAGTCAAACAGCCTATCTTGGATCCTGGCTCTACCTCCTGGTATTGGAAAAGTAACTTAGCCTCTTTGCTCTGAAGTTTTCTCAAGTGTCAGAGAGATATAGAATGTTCCAACCTACTTCAGTAGGTTGATGCAATGATTAAATATGATGGTATGTATAAAGGGCTTCCCACAATATCTGGCATAAATAAAGGGCTCAATAAATATCACCTGCTCCTGCTCTTGTTTCTATTGCTGTTGTTTCAAAGGATCATTCTCCTCCATTGAGCCACATCAAGATATGCCGACATGATTATCTACCCCAACCCCTCTCACTTTGACCAGGAAAAAAACCTGGTGTGTGTTGATCTAGGTGCACACCATTGGAGATATATATATATATATGTTTGGATTCAGTGGAGATTGTAAGGAGAGCTATGCCAGTGCCACACATGCCTCAAAGCCACTCTTTGCAGAGCTGAACTGTAAGGCTGAACTCTGCGGAAGAAGGTTTCTCTCCCACAGGAAAAAGAGAGTAGTGAGTAAGTACCCAGCTACCCGCGTTGTACAAGGACCTAGCTGGAGAAACCCATTTCTCTCCATCATCATCCAGAGTACTGAGACAGAACCTCCATGTCTTGGGGGAAGGAGGAGATAGGAAAATAGGCAGATAAGAATATCAAAGGGCATTAAAGGCAGAAAGTTTCTGCTGCCTACATCCAGGACTTCAGCGGGAAGACTGGTCATTCTGGGAGTACCCCAGCCAAGGATCCACCCACTAAGTACTTGGGCACCCTCAACCCTGAGTGCAAAACCCACACCTGCCCCCACTCTGCAGTGGTTCCTTGTGTGCACTCTCAAGTGCAACAGAGAGATCAAGTCTGATAAATGGAATGCTAGCAGACAAACAGACCACAATCTGTGGACTGAAAGTAGAACAAGCAGAAGAGTCGTATGAGGAGTGGAGGAATTGGGGAGATATTGTTTAAGAGTAAAGATATGGGGCTTCCCTGGTGGTGCAGTGGTTGAGGGTCCGCCTGCCGATGCAGGGGACACGGGTTCGTGCCCCAGTCCGGGAGGATCCCACATGTCACGGAGCTGCTGGGCCCGTGAGCCTGTGCTCTGCAACGGGAGAGGCCACGGCGGTGAGAGGGCCGCATATCACAAAAAAAAAAAAGAGTAAAGATCTGCAGCTACTAAATACATAAGTCCTGGAGAGCTAATGTACAGCATAGTGATTATGAACAATCATATTGTTTATATACAAATAATTGCTGAGAGAGTAAATCTTAATTGCCATGATCACAAAAAATAAATGATAATGATGTGACATTATAGAGATGTTAGCTAATGCTACAGTTGTATTCATATTGCAATGTACAAATGTATCAAATCAACACTTTTGGTAAACCCTAAACTCACACAGTTATATGTCAATTTTCTCAACGATAATATAAATAAATACATACATACATACATAAAATTATACAATTTCTCTGAACAAAACCCCTAGTGGTTTACCATCCCATTCCAAATAAAAGTTAAATTTCTTACAAAGTGTCTAGTCCCAGGTATGTCTCATGTTCTCTATCTTGATACTCTAATACTCAAACACTAACTCTTCTGAAGAAAAACTGGTCTCCATATTTTCCCTGAAATATATAAGGTGTTTCCTCACCTTAAGAATAAAAGCATAGAGTAAGTGATGCACGTCAAAAGCATTACAGTTGAGGGCTTCCCTGGTGGCGCAGTGGTTGAGAGTCCACCTGCCGATGCAGGGGACACGGGTTCGTGCCCCGGGCCGGGAATATCCCACATGCCGCAGAGCGGCTGGGCCCGTGAGCCATGGCCGCTGAGCCTGCGCGTCCGGAGCCTGTGCTCCGCAATGGGAGAGGCCACGACAGTGAGAGGCCCGCGTACCGAAAAAAAAAAATGCATTACAGGTGGAAGGAGCAGAAAGAATAAAAATCCTAATATTAGGAAAGGGTCACTAACAAAGCTTCCTTGAGTCATGTGGAGCTTATGCAACAAATTGGAAAATTGAGAGTCTCCAAATGAATGGCTGATTTTCTCCATGGACATTTGTTGAGTCCCATAGAAATTACTTGCAATCTGGGAAGGTAGTAAGCTACAATAAAAGCTTCTAAAACATAGAGTTAAAAAACTCATTTCTGTAATGAAAACTATAATCGAGCACAAGAGCAAAACAAACAAACAAATCATGAATGTAGTATGGATACAGGCTACAACATAAATGAATTTTGAATACATAAGGCTAAGTAGAGGATTTAGTCACAAAAGACCACTTATAGTATGAATTTAAATATATGAACTATCTATAATGGGCAAACCTACAGAGATAGAAAGTAGATTTGTGGCTGCTTGTGGCTGGGGGGAAAGGAGGTTTGGGATCAGGATTTCTTATGAGGGTAAAGAAAAAGTTATAAAATTGATTGCAGTGAAGGATGCACAATTCTGAGAATATATAAAAATCCACTGAATTGTACATTTTAACTGTGTGAATTATATCCTGTGAGCCATTAACTGTATGTATCCTGTACACCTCAAACTGATCTAGGTTATTTTTTTAACACCTTTATTGAAGTATAATTGCTTCACAATGTTGTATTAGCTTCTGCTGTATAACAAACTGTATCAGCTATATGTATTCATATATCCTTATATCCCCTCCCTCTTGAGTCTCCCTCCCACACTCCCTATCCCACCATTCTAGGTGGTCACAAAGCACCAAGCTGATCTCCTGGTGCTATGCAGCTGCTTCTGACTAGCTTTTTTACATTTGGTAGTGTATATATGTCAGTGCTACTATCACACTTTGCCCCAGCTTAACCTTCCCCCTCCCTGTGTCCTCAAGTCCATTCTCTATGTCTGTATCTTTATTCCTCTTCTGCCCCTGTCCCTAGGTTCATTAGAAACTTTTTTTTTTTTAGATTCCATATATATGTGTTAGCATATAGTATTTGTTTTTCCCCTTTTGACTTACTGCACTCTGTATGACAGACACCAGGTTCATCCACCTCACTATAAATAGCTCAATTTCATTTATTTTATGGCTAATTTTCCCTTGTATATATGTGCCACATCCTCTTTATCCATTCATCAGTCCATCCATCTGTTGATGGAAACTTAGGTTGCTTTCATGACCTGGCTACAGTAAATAGTGCTGCAATGAGCAATGCAGTATATGTCTCTTTTTGAATTATTGTTTTCTCAAGGTATATGTCCAGGAGTGGGATTGCTGGGTAACATGGTATTTCTATTTTTAGTTTCTTAGGGAATCTCCATGCTGTTCTCCATAGTAGCTGTATCAATTTACATCTGCACCAACAATGCAAGAGGGTTCCCTTTCCTACACACCCTCTCTAGCATTTATTGTTTGTAGATTTTTGATGAAGGCCGTTCTGACTGGTGTGAGGGAATACCTTACGGTAGTTTTGATTTGCATTTCTCTAATGATTAGTGATGTTGAGTATCCTTTCATGTGTTTGTTGGCAATCTCTATATCTTCTTTGGAGAAATGTCTATTTAGGTCTTCTGCCTATTTTTGGATTGGATTGTTTGTTTTTTTGATATTGAGCTACATGAACTGCTTGTATACTTTGGAGATTAGTCCTTTGTCAGTTACTTTGCTTGCAAATATATTCTCCCATTGTGAGGACTTTCTTTTCATCTTGTTTATGGTATCCTTTGCTATGAAAAGGCTTTTAAGTTTCATTAGGTCCCATTTGCTAATTTTTGTTTTTATTTCCATTTCTCTAGGAGGTGGGTCACAAAGGATCTTGCTGTGATTTTTGTCATAGAGTGTTTTGCCTATGTTTTACTCTAAGAGTTTTGTAGTGTCTGTCCTTACATTTGGGTCTTTAATCCATTTTAATTTTATTTTTATGTATGGTGGTAGGGAGTGTTCTAATTTCATTCTTCTCCGTGTAGCTGTCCAGTTTTCCAGGCACCACTTATTGAACAGGCTGTCTTTTCTCCATTGCATATCCTTGCCTCCTCTATCATAGATAAGGTGACCATATGTGCATGGATTTATCTCTGGGCTTTCTATCCTTTTCCATTCATCTATATTTTTGGTTTTGTGCCAGTACCATACTGTCTTGTTTACTGTAGCTTTGTAGTATAGTCTGAATTCAGGGAGCCTGTTTCCTCCACTCCGTTTTTCTTTCTGAAGATTGCTTTGGTTATTCGGTGTCTTTTGTTTTTCCATATACATTGTAAATTTCTTTTCTACTTCTGTGAAAAATGCCATTGGTAGATTGATAGGGATTGCATTGAATCTGTAGATTGCTTTAGATAGTATACTCATTTTCACAATGTTGATTCTTCCAATCCATGAACATGGTATATCTCTCCATCTGTTTTTATCATCTTGAATTTCTTACATAAGTGTTTTATAGTTTTCTGCCTATATGTCTTTTGTCTCCTTAGGTAGGTTTATTCCTAGGCATTTTATCTTTATGTTGCAATGGTAAATGGCAGTGTTTCTTTAATTTCTCTTTCAGAATTTTGTCATTAGTGTATAGGAATGCAAGAGATTTCTGTACATTAACTTTGTATCCTGCTACTTTACTAAATTTATTGCTTCATTAGCTCTAACAGTTTTCTGGTATTATCTTTAGGATTCTCTATGTATCGTATCATGTCATCTGTAAACAGTGACAGTTTTACTTCTTTCCCAATTTGGATTCCTTTTATTTCTTTTTCTTTGCTGATTGACATGGCTAAAACTTCCAAAACTATGTTGAATAATAGTGAGACTGGGCACCCTTGTCTTGTTCCTGATCTTAGAGGAAATGGTCTCAGTTTTTCACAAATGAGAATGTTGTTGGCTGTGGGTTTGTCATATATGACCTTTATTATGTTGAGGTAGGTTCCCTCTATGCCTACTTAGTGGAGAGTTTTTATCGTAAATCCATGTTGAATTTTGTTGAAAACTTTTTCTGCACCTATTGAGATTATCATATGGTTTTTGTCATCAAATTTGTTAATATGGTGTATCACATTGATTGATTTGTGTATACTGAAGAATCCTTGCATTCCTGGGATAAACCCCACTTCATCATGGTGTATGATCCTTTTAATGTGCTGTTGGATTCTGTTTGCTAGTATTTCATTGAGGATTTTTGCATCTATGTTCATTAGTGATATTGGCCTGTAGTTTTCTTTCTTTATGACATGTTGTCTGGTTTTGGTATCAGTGTGATGGTGGCCTTGTAGAATGAGTTTGGGAGTATTTCTCCCTCTGATATATTATGGAAGAGTTTAAGAAGGATAGGTGTTAGCTCTTCTCTAAATGTTTGATAGAATTCGCCTGTGAAGCCATCTGGTCCTGGGCTTTTGTTTCTTGGCAGATTATTAATCACAGTTTCAATTTCAGTGCTTGTGATTGGTCTGATTATATTTTCTCTTTCTTCCTGGTTCCGTCTCAGAAGGATATGCTTTTCTAAGAATTTGTCCATTTCTTCCAGGTTGTCCATTTTATTGACATACAATTACTTGTAGTAATCTCTCATGATCCTTTGTATTTCTGCAGTGTCAGTTGTTACTTCTCTTTTTCATTTCTAATTCTGTTGATTTGAGTCTCCTCCATTTTTTCTTCATGAGTCTGGCTAATGGTTTATCAATTTTATTTACCTTCTCAAGAACCAGCTTTTAGTTTATTGATCTTTGCTATCATTTTCTTCCTTTCTTTTTCATTTATTTCTGATCTGATCTTTCTGATTTCTTTCCTTCTGCTAACTTTGGGTTTTGTTTGTTCTTTCTCTAATTGCTTTAGGTGTAAGTTAAGGTTGTTTATTTGAGATGTTTCTTGTTTCTTGAGGTAGGATTGTATTGCTATAAATTTCCTTCTTAGAACTGCTTTTGCTGCATCCCATAGGTTTTGGGCCATAGTGTTTTCATTTTCATTTGTTTCTAGGTATTTTTTGATTTCCTCTTTCATTTATTCAGTTATTTAGTTGCATATTGTTTTGTCTCCTTGTGTTGGTATTTTTTACATTTTTTCCCTGTAATTGATATCTAGTCTCATAACATTGTGATTGGAAAAGATATTTGATAAGTTTTCACTTTTCTTAAATTACCAGGGCTTGATTCATGACCCAAGATATGATCTATCCTGGAGAATGTTCCAGGAGCATTTCAGAAAAAAGTGTATTCTCTTGTTTTTGGTTGAAATGTCCTATAAATATCAATTAATCCATGTTGTTTAATGTATCATTTAAAGCTGTGTTTCCTTATTTATTTTCATTTTGGATGATCTTTCCATTGGTGAAAGTGGGGTGTTAAAGTCCCCTACTAATATTGTGTTACTGTTGATTTCCCCTTTTATGGCTGTTAGATTTGTCTGATGTATTGAAGTGCTCCTATGTTGGATGCATAAATATTTGCAATTGTTATATCTTCTTTTTGGATTGATCCCTTGGTCATTGTGTAGTGTTCTTCTTTGTCTCTTGTATTAGCCTTTATTTTAAAGTCTATTTTTCCTGATATGAGAATTGCTACTCCAACTTTCATCTGATTTCCATTTGTGTGGAATATCTTTTTCCATTCCTTCACTTTCAGTCTGTATGTGCCCCTATGTCTGAAGTGGGTCTCTTGTAGACAGCATATATACAGGTCTTGTTTTTTATCCATTCAGCCATTCTAAATCTTTTAGTTGGAGTATTTAATCCATTTACATTTAAGGAAATTATTGATATGTATGCCCCTATTACCATTTTCTTAATTGTTTTGGGTTTGTTATTGTAGGTCTTTTCCTTCTTTTGTGTTTCCTTCCTAGAGAAGTTTTTTTAGCATTTGTTGTAAAGCTGGTTTGGTCATGCTGCATTCTTTTAATTTTTGCTCATCTGTAAAGGTTTTAATTTCTCCATCGAGTCTGAATGAGATCCTTGCTGCATAGAGTAATGTTTGTTGTAGGTTTTTCCCCTTTCCTCACTTTAAATATGTCCTGCCACTTCCTTCTGGCTTACAGAGTTTCTGCTGAAAATTCAATTGTTAGGCTTATGGCGGTTCCCTTGTATGTTATTTGTTGCTTTTCCGTTTTTGCTTTTATTATTTTTTTCTTTGTATTTAATTTTTGATAGTTTAATTACTATGTGTCTTGGCATGTTCTCCTTGCCTTTATCCTGTATGGGACACTCTGTGTTTCCTGGACGTGACTATTTCCTTTCCCATGTTAGGGAAGTTCGCATGTATAATCTCATCAAATATTTTCTCAGACTATTTCTTTTTCTCTACTTCTTCTGGGACCCTTATTATTCTAATGTTGGTGCATTTAGTGTTGTCCCAGAGGGCTCTGAGATTCTCCTCAATTCTTTTCATTCTTTTTCCTTTATTCTGCTCTGTGGCAATTATTTCCACTCTTTTATCTTCCAGGTCACTTCTCCGTTCTTCTGCCTCCATTATTCTGCTACTGATTTCTTGTAGGGAATTTTAAATTTCATTTATTGTGTTGTTCTTCATTGTTTGTTTGCTCTTTAGTTCTTCTAGGTCCTTGTTAAACATTTCTTGTATTTTCCCCATTGTATTTCCAAGATTTTGGGTCACATTTACTATCATTACTCTGAATTATTTTTCAAGTAGACTGCCTAATTCCTCTTCATTTGTTTGGTATGGTGGGTTTCTACCTTACTCCTTCAGCTACTTCATATTTCTCTGTCTTCTCATTTTGCTTAACTTACTGTGTTTGGGTTCTCCTTTTTGCAGGCTACAGGTTTGTAGTTCCCATTGTTTTTGGTGTCTGCCTCCAATGGGTGAGGTTGGTTCAGTGGCTTATGTAGGCTTCCTGGTGGAGGGAAAAGGTGCATTTTTTTCTGGTGGTTGGAGAAGGTCTTATCTTTCTGGTGGGCAGGACCATGTCTGGTGGTGTGTTTTGGGGTGTCTGTGTACTTAGTATGACTTTAGGCAGCCTCTCTGATAATGGGTGGGTTTGTGTTACTGTCTTGCTAGCTGTTTGGCATGGGATGACCAGCCCTGGAGCTTGCTGGACGTTGGGTGGAGCTGGTTCTTAGCACTGAGACAAAGATCTCTTGCAGATCTCTCACCAATTGATATTACATGGGTTGGGAGGTCTCTGGTGGTCCAATGTCCTGAGCTTGACTCTTCCACCTCAGAGACTCAGGCCTGACAACAGGCTGCAACACCAAGACCCTCTCAGCCCCATGGCTGAGAAGAAAATGGAGAAAAAAATAAAGAAAAAAAATGAAAAAATAATAAAATTGAGAAATTAAAAAAATAAATTAAAATAAAAACAAAATTAATATAAAAGAAGAGAGCAACCAAACCAACAAGCAAGTCCACTGACGATAACAAGCACTAAAAACTAAACTAAGATAAACATAAAAATCAGAAACTAATAAATTTTAGACTGCAAATCCTATGTCTATATTTGCTCCCAAAGTCCAATACTTCAGTTTGGGACAATTTGTTGTCTCTTCAGGTATTCCATAGATGCAGAGTAAATTGGACTGATTGTGGGATTTAATCCACTGCTCCTGAGGCTTCAGGGAGAAATTTCCCTTTCTCTTCTTTGTTTGAACAGCTCCTGGATTCAGCTTTGGTTCTGGCCCCACCTCTGAGTGTAGGTTGCCCTCAGGCATCTGTTCCCCTCCCAGACAGGAGGGGATTAAAGCCGTGGCTGATTAGGGCACTCTTGCTCACTGAGGCTCATGAGGAGGGAGGGGTTTTGTAGTCATAATTGGAAGTCCAGTGAGACTGCATTGACAGAGGCCAACGTGATGTTGCAACAACTGGAGGCATGCCATGTTTTCTCCCAGGGATTTTGTCCCTGGATCACAGAACCCTGGCAGTGATGGGAGGCACAGGCTCCCTGGGAAGTTGTGGATAGTGACCTGCCCTTGCATACAGGATTCTTGGTGGCAGCAGCAGTAGCATTAGTGTTTCATGCCCGTCTCTGTGGTCTGAGCTGATAGCCGCAGCTTGTGCCCATCTCTGCAGTTCACTTAGGCGGTGCTCTGCCTTCTGTGGGCACATGGGGAGGGAATCGCTGTGCTCAAGTACCCTGAAAAAGTGGTCTGTTGCATTTTGGCAGGTCCAGACATTTTCCTGGACTCCCTCTTGGCTAGCTGTGGTGCACTAGCCCCCTCAGGCTGTTTTCACGCAGCCAACCCAAGTCCTCTCTCTGGGATCTGACCTCCAAAGACCGAATCTCAGCTCTCAGCCCCCACACACCCTGGTGGTTGAGAAGACAAGCCTCTCAGGCTGTTGATTGTTGGTCGGCACTGAGCCTCTGTGTGGGAATCTCTCCAATTTGCCTTCTGCACCCCTGCTGTTGTGCTCTCCTCCATGGCTCCAAAGTTTTCCCCCACCCAACTTCTGTCTCTGCCAGTGAAGGGGCTTCCTAGTGTGTGGAAACTTTTCCTCCTTCACAGCTCTCTCCCAGATGTGCACGTGCCATCCCTATTCTTTTGTCTGTGATTTTTCTTTCTTCTTTTGCCCTAGCCATGTACGTGGCAATTTTCTTTCCTTTTGAGAAGTCTGAGGTCTTCTGCCAGCATTCAGTAGGTGTTCTGTAAGAGTTATTCCATGTGTAGGTGTATATTTGATGTGTTTGTGGGGAGGAAAGTGATCTCTATGTCTTATTCCTCTGTCATCTTGAAGGTGCCCCTCCTGTTCTAGGTTATTGAGAAATATTAACTGTTTTAAACCTTATTACAACACTATGATGTGCATATTGTTTATTATCCTTCTATATAAAAAAGTAAACAGATGAAAAAACGTTTGCTCCTTGGCTGCACCCTAGGAAGTGATGAAATCTGTAGATGAAAACATGTGGTCAATATACAGTATCCATGCTCTTCATTTTTACAGTATACTATATTTGTCAGATGGTAATTTAATGTATTCACTTATATAATAGCAGGATCCATTTGGATATTCAACATCATGTGGAAAAATAGTAACTGATTTTTTTTTTCCCCCCACAGGGCCAGGAGGATTACATATACTATGTCTTGCTCTGGTCACATCAGAAACCCAAAGGAGCTGTAACTTGGAGCAGAAAACATGCTCTCCCACCATTGCAAGTTATTATTTTAATCAGAGTTTACTCTGTGCATCAATGACCTGAAACCACCAGCAAAAAGTAATCATGCCTACAATTGTCATCCTGGGCTGCTGGCACTAAGCAGTGGTTTCTTTCTCTTGACACCTACTGCTTAGCTGCTGGCATGACAAGTTGTTTTCTCACTGAAGCTCCAGTAAAACACTATTGATTTTTTCTGAATGGCTAAAAACGTGTCACTTTCTTTTTATCTCACTTGCATTGGTCTGGGACTGTAATTTTCCAACCTAGGCATAACATGGCTAAAAATACCAATCTCTTACATTTAAAAAGAGTGAAAATTACTAATAATTTTCCCCTTTTCTTTATTTTTAACCCAATGAATCCCAATGAATACAATGAAATAGGTAGCTTTTCTCTCGGGTGAACTTCTTAATGATGAGTTATTCAACTTTATAAAGTCCTTCTCAGCCAAAGAAATATCATTTTCTGGCCAAAGGGGAAAAAATCCTACTGAAATATAAGTCTAAACTTTCAGAAAGTCAGTGGCAGTCACAGTAAATATTTTTGCCTTTGCTTTATTTTTCCTCACTGCATTTTTCGAGCCTGATGGGGTAAGTCCTTCCATTTTACACATATATCTATTTATCTCAAGGTAAGAACAAAATATGAGTTGTCACAGTTGAATATGTTCATTTTATATAAAAATTTGTGATTATCATAGAAGGGATTTGTACATTGTAGTGGAGATACTAGGAGTGTCTTTCTCCCTGAGAAACTATTCAGAAAGATGTCTTTATAATGAAGCCTGTAGTTCAGTATCCGTTACCCTACATTCTAGCTGAAGACCAGGAGTAGAAGAGAAAAGAAAGGAGAAAAGATAGCCATTGAAATTTATCTCTACCACAATAACTGCCAATACTATTTATTATAACTTTCTATCAAGCACCATCTTAATCACACATATGAATTATCTTGTATACTCCCTACAGAAACACCATGAGATAGATTTTTATTAACTTCATCTTACAGTTGAGAAAACTAATAATCAGAAATTTTAAGGAACTTGCATTTAATTGTACTATATAAAAAAGTTGAACCGAGATCTGAGTCAAAACTTATATCCTTTAAGCACAATGATATAAACCATAAACCTTATCTGCTCAATTTCTTTATTACTAAATTATGTGGATTGGTCATTTGATGATATTTAAGGTAAGCTTTATTGTTGAATATCCAAAAAAACAATGAAAATAAGAGAACACACCTTAAGGTCAGAGAAGTGTGTGTGCGTGGAGAGGGTAGGGGGTAAAAGAAATGGCAATCAGCAGAGAGAATATGAAATATTTAGATATACCCCATTGTTCCTTAGCAGTAAGTGGTTGTCCATAACATAGAAGCATTCTACGAAAAACAGGGAAATTGACCCAATGGGACCAAATATTTCCTCAGAATGTTTCTCAATATAGCTCTTTTGACAGAAACTAACACTTGTTTATAAGTTATTTATTATAATTTATTTTTCAAAAAACAATCCAATTGAAGAATTTCTAAAATCTGTCTATAATGGTCCTTGTTAGGGTAAATTGTTCTGATTTTCAAGTAAAGAACTGAATCTTAATCTCAGACTGATCATAACCAGCAAAATCTAATAGAATCTGTTTCTCAGCCTTATCTTGATGGACATCAACTTCTCTACATTTTCAAAAATGCCATCTGTGGTAACAGTCATTTAGCAAGATCAAGGGAAGCCAAAACCAGAGCATTCAAAACACAAATTTTCCCATATGTTAAATGCCTGTCAGCATTTTCTTCCATCCATTCCCAAGTTTCAAAATCATCTGCATGTCTTAAATATAGTATTTTATTTCTTACATGCCCCTGGACCTTCTTTTTCATAATTGTGAGGTAAGTCATTTAATCACTTACTGTTCAAGTTATAATTCTCAAATATCCCTTAGTAGTCACTAATTCCCAAAAAGGTGTTTTTTACATTTTTATTTTATATTGGAGTATAGTTGATTAACAATATTGTATTAGTTTCAGGTGTACAGCAAAGTGATTAAGCTATACATATACATGTATCTATTCTTTTTCAAATTCTTTTTCCATTTAGGTTATTACAAAATATTGAGCAGAGTTCCCTGTGCTACACAATAGGTCCTTGTTAGTTATCTATTTTAAATGTAGTAGTGTGTATATGTCAATCCCAAACACCCAATTTATCCCTCCCTTACCCCACCTTTCACCTTTCGTAGCCATAAGTTTGTTTTCTAAGTCTGCGAGTTTGTTTCTGTTTTCTAAATAGGTTCATTTGTATCATTTTTTTAGAGTTCACATACAAGTGATATATGATATTTGTCTTTCTCTGTCTGACTTACTTCACTTAGCATGATAATCTCCAGGTCCATCCATGTTGCTGCAAAAGGCATTATTTCACTCCTTTTAATGGCTAAGTAATATTCTATTGTATATATGTACCACATCTTTATCCATTTTTCTCTCAATGGACATTTAGGTTGCTTCCATCTCTTGGCTATTGTAAACAACACTGCAATGAACATTGGGGTGCATGTACCCTTTCAAACCTTGGTTTTCTCCAGATATATGCCCAGGAGTGGGATTGCTGGATCGTATGGTAGCACTAGTTTTAGTTTTTTAAGGAACCTCCTACTGTGCTCCATAGTGGCTGTATCAATTTACATTCCCACCAAGAGTGCAAGAATGTTCCCTTTTCTCCACACCCTCTCCAGCATTTATTCTTTGTTGATTTTTTAATGATGGCCATTCTGAAGGGTGTGAGGTGATAACTCATTGTAGTTTTGACTTGCATTTCTCTAATAACTAGTGATGTTGAGCATCTTTTCATGTGCTTCTTGGCCATCTTTATGTCTTCTTTGGAGAAATGTCTATTTAGGTATTCTTCCCATTTTTTATTGGGCTGTTTGTTTCTTTGATATTAAGCTGCATGAACTGTTTATAGATTTTGGAGATTAATCCCTTGTTGGTCTCATCATTTGCAAATATTTTCTCCCATTCTTTGGGTTGTCTTTTCATTTTGTTTATAGTTTCCTTTGCTGTGCAGAAGTTTTTGAGTTTAATTAGGTACCATTTTTATTTTTGTTTTTATTTGCATTCCTCTAGGAGACAGCTCAAAAAAGATTGCTGTGATTTATGTCAGTGTTCTTCCTATGTTTTCCTCTAATAGTTTTATAGTAGTAGGTCTTACATTTAGGTTTTTAATCCATTTTGAGTTTATTTTTTTGTACTGCGTTAGAGAATGTTGTAATTTCATTCTTTTCCATGTAGCCGTCCAATTTTCCCAGCACCATTTATTGAAGAGATTGTCTTTCCTCCATTGTATAGTCTTGCCTCCTTTGTTGTAGTTAATTGACCATAGGTATGTGGGTTTATTTCTGGGCTTTCTATCCTGTTCCATTGATCTGTATTTCTTTTATTGTGTTAGTATCGTACTGCTTTGATGACTATAGCTTTGTAGTATATAGTCTGAAGCCAGGGCGCCTGATTCCTCCAGTTCCATTATTTTTTTCAAGATTGCTTTGATTATTCAGGGTCTTTTGTGTCTCCATAAAAATTTTAAAATATTTTGTTTTAGTTCTGTGAAAAATGCCATTGGTAATTTGATGAGAATTGCATTGAATCTGTAGATTGCACAATTTTTTCATATTAACACATGAGTTGTACATTAACAGTTTTCTCTATATAGGTAGCTTTGAAATGATGGACCATCACCATTACTAATCTAAAACCTGTTACCTACTATTGAAGGGGGAGGAAATTGAAACCATGAGCATCATTTTGTTTGTTTGTTTGTTTTAATTACCCTATTCAGGATGAAAAAAAAGAGATTTTGTCTATCTGACAAAAGTAAATTTGTCAAAAAATTCTGATTTTTATCAGATTAGAAATCAATAAATTTTAGAAGAATGAAATGTGAATTGCCTAACACATATTGTTGGTCTTATTTTTAGTATACTTGGTAATGTTAATATTATATCTTAGAAAATAATATTAAATATATATTTGAAACTAGTGACAAGAAATAGAAAAATATATTCCAACACATTCTCTTATTTTTAAGACTTGAAAATCATAATATTTTATTATAAAATTTCTGGTAAAGAACCTGGTAAGTAGATTATAATATGGAACAAGGAAACAGGTAATAAAAGTATTTTAGTCTATTAAATAAGACAAAAAAGAATGAAATAAAAAATACTGGTAATAAATAGATTCAGCAAAGGAGTAACGTAGTATAGATAGGCAAGATAACAAGTAATGATAAAAGAATGAGATGATATGAGTTTGTATAATATATGTTGAATGCTTATGAATATCATAACTATAAAATAAAAAGATATGGGATGATGTTTTACTCAAAAAAATTAACCAGTTATTCTCATTAAAAATAGTATCTGATGGGAATTTATAATTCCAGTTAATACTATGCTTTAACAGAGAAGGTATAAGGCAGTTTATAGCAGAGCAGAAAGGGAGAAGAGGGGTACCATATTATTCCCAGTATTTCATTCTCCAGTGTCCAAAGGCACTTAGCAATATTTTTTGCTTAGTGGACTTCGCTTGTGGTGCATCATTTTTAATATGATACTTTTCCAAGTTTGCAAGGTAATAAAATAAAAAAAGCAACTGCAACAATATCTTTATAAAAAACAGTAAAAAGAAACTTCAATATGGATTACTCATTATAAAAAATATATGTAGGGGAGACCTTCAATATGACAGAGGAATGTGGGGATCACCTTCCTTTCCACAAACACACCAAAAATACATCTACATGTGGAAAAACTCATACAGAACACCTACTGAATGCTGGCAGAAAACCTCAGACTTCCCCAAAAGCAAGAATCTCCCCATGTACCTGGGTAGGGCAAAAGAAAAAACAGAGAAAAAAGAATAGGGATGGGACCTGCACCTCAGGGAGGGAACTGTGAAGGAGAAAAAGTTTCCACACAATAGGAAGCCCCTTCACTGGTGGAGACAGGGGTTGGGAGGGGGGAAACTTCAGAGCCACTTAGGAGGGTGCAGCAGCAGGGGTGCAGAGGGCAAAGCAGATAGATTCCCACACAGAGGATCTGTGCCAACCAGCACTCCCCAGTCTGAGAGGCTTGTCTGCTCACCTGCCTGGCGTGGGTGGGGGCTGGGAGCTGAGACTCCGGCTTTGGAGGTCAGATCCCAGGGAGAGGACTGGGGTTGGCTGCATGAACACAGCCTGAAGGGGGCTAGTGTGCCACAGCTAGATGGGAGGTAGTCTGGGAAACAGCCTGGAACTGCCTAAGGGCAAGAGACCATTGTTCCTGGGTGCGGGAGGAGAGGGGATTCAGAACACCACCTAAACGAACTCCAGAGACTGGCATGAGCCACAGCTATCAGCATGAACCCCAGAGACAGGCATGAAACGCTAAGGCTGCTGCTGCAGCCAAGAAGCCTGTATGCAAGCAGAGGTCACTATCCACAACTCCCCTCCTGGGAGCCAGTACAGCCCGCCACTGCCAGTGTCGGCTGTTGCAGGGACAACATCCCTGGGAGAACACACAGCGCACCTCAGGCTGTTGCAACATCTCACTAGACTCTGTCGCTGCAGGCTAGCCCCGCATTCCATACCCCTCCATCCCACGGGCATGAGTGAGCCACAGGCCCCTAATTGGCTGCTACTTTAAGCCCATCCTGTCTGAACAGACGCCCTCAGGTGACTGACATGCAGAGGCAGGGCCAAATCCAAAGCTGAAAGCAAGGAGCTGTGCAAACAAAGAAGAGAAAGGGAAATTTCTCCCAGCAGCCTCAGAAGCAGCAGGTTAAATCTCCACAATCAGCTTGGTGTAGCCTGCATCTGTGGTATACCTGAATAGACTAAGAATCATCCCAAAATTGGGGCAGTGGATTTTGGGAGCAAATGTAGACTTGGGCTTTGCTTTCTGCATCTAATTTGTTTCTGATATTATGTTTATTGTAGTTTAGTATTTAGAGCTTATTATCATTGGTAGATTTGTTTATTGATTTGGTTGTTCTCTTCCCTTTTAAAATATATATATATATATTTTTCCTTTATCACTTTTTGTCAGTGTGTATGTGTATGCTTCTTTGTCTGATTTTGTCTCCATGAGTTTGCTTTTACCATTTGTCCTAGGGTTCTCTCTATCCATTTTTGTATTTGTTTTTGTTTTAGTTTTAGTAAAGATTTTAGTGTTTGTTATCATTGGTGGATTTGTTTAATGGTTAGATTGCTCTCATTTTTCTTTCTTTCTTTTTTTGGAATACTTTTTTATTTTCTTACTTATAATAACATGTATTTTTATTTTATATTTTAATAATATTCTTTATTTTATTTTTTCTTCCTTTTTTTCTACATTTTTTTATGAGCCATGTGGCTGACAGGGTCTTGGTGCTCCATCCAGGTGTCAGGCCTGAGGCTTTTAGGTGGGAGAGGTGAGTTCAGGATTTGGATGATTAGAGATGTCCCAGCACCACATAATATCAAACAGCGAAAGGTCTCCCAGACATCTCCATCTCAATGGTAAGACCCAGTTCCACTCAACCACCAGCAAGCTACAGTGCTGGACACTCCATGCCAAACAACTAACAAGACAGGAACACAACCGCACACATTAGCAGAGAGGCTGCCTAAAATCATACTAAATTCACAGACACCCCAAAACACACCAACGGACAAGGTCCTGCCCACCTGAAAGACAAGATCCAAACTTATGCACCAAAACAAAGGCACCAGTCTCCTCCCTCAGGAAGCCTAAACAACCTACTGAACCTTCCTTACACACTGGGAATAGACACCAAAAAAAAACAGGAATTACAGACTTGCAGCCTGTGAAAAGGAGACCTCAAACACAGTAAGTTGTGCAAAATGGGAAGACAGAGAAATACACAGCAGATGAAGGAGCAAAGTAAAAACCCACCAGGTCAAACAAATGAACAGGAAATACGCAATCTACCTGAAAAAGAATTCAGAGTGATGATAGTAAAGATGATCCAAAATCCAATAGTTGCATAAAGATGAATAAAATGCCTAAGAATAAATTTAACCAACAAGGTGAAAGTCTTGTATTCCAAAAACTATAAGACACTAAGGAAAGAAAGTGAACATGACACAAATAAATTGAAAGAAATACCATGCTCAGAAAAAAAAAGAAATACCATGCTCATGGATTGGAAGATAAATATTGTTAAAATGTCTATAATACCCAAGGCAATCTGTAGATTCAATTCAATCGCTATCAAAATACCCATGGCATTTTTCACAGAACTAGAACAAATAGTCCTGAAATTCATAGGGAAACACAAAAGAACTGAAATAACCAAAGCAATCTTGAGAAAGAAGAGCAAAGCTGGAGGTATCTTGTTCCCCAATTTTAGTCCATACTACAAAGGTATAGTAATTAACTCAGTATGGTACTGACACAAAAACAAACACAAAGATCAATGGAAAGAAAAGGAATTCCAGGAATAATCCCATGTTTATATGGTCAATTAGTCTACAACACAGAAGGTGAGGATATGCACTGGGGAAAAGACAGCCTTTTTAATAAGTCATGTTGTGTAAACTGGATAGCTACACACAAAAGAAGCAAACTGGACTACTTTTCACCATATACAAAATAAATGTAAGATTTTTTTTTTTTTTGGTATGTGGGCCTCTCACTGTTGTGGCCTCTCCCATTGCAGAGCACAGGCTCCGGACACGCAGGCTCAGCGGCCACGGCTCACGGGCCCAACCGCTCCATGGCTTGTGGGATCTTCCCGGACCGGGGCATGAATCTGTGTCCCCTGCATCGGCAGGCGGACTCTCAACCACTGCGCCACCAGGGAAGCCCAATAAATGTAAGACTTTTATGTAAGACTTAAATGTAAGACCTGAAACCTTACAATTACTAGAAGAAAACATAAGCAGTAAGCTCTTTGACACTGGTCTTAGCAACATTTCTTTTTCTTTTTTTTTTTGATCTGTCTCTTCAGGCAAGAGAAATCAAAGCAAAAATGTACAACTGGTACTATGTCAAACTAAGAAGTTTTTGCCCAGCAAAGGAAACTCTCAATAAAACAAAAAGGCAATCTTTTAAGTGGGAGAAAGTATTTGAAAATGATATATGATAAGGGTTAATATCCAAATTATAGTAAAGAAATGACACAACTCAATATCAAAAACAAACAAACAAGCAAACAAACAAACCAAAAACAAATCCATTTTAAAAATGAGCAGAGGACCTGAATCTCCAAAGAAGATATCCAGACAGTTGAGAAGATACTTCACCTCACTAATCATCAGGGAAATGCAAATCAAAACCAAACTGATATACCACTTCACATCAGTCAGAATGGCTATCATCAATAAGAAATCAAAACACATGTTGGAAATAATGTAAAGAAAAGGGAATCCCTGTGTGCACTATTGGTGTAATGTAAATTGGTAAAGTCACTATGAAAAACACTATAGAGCTTCCTCAAAATATTAAAAGTAGAGCTGTCATATCATCCAGCAATTCCACTTCTGGGTGTTTACCTGAAGAAAACAAAAACAGTAATTCAAAAAGATATATGCAATCCTATGTTTATTGCAGCATTATTTACAATAGCCAAGATATGGACACAACGTAAGTGTTCATCAATATATGAATGGGTAAATAAGATCTGATACACACACACAGCAGAATATTACTCAGCCATAAAAAATAATGAAATCCTGCCATTGACGACAACATGGTTGGACATAAAGCATATTATGTCAAGTAAATAATTCAGACAGAGAAAGACACATACAGTATGATCATACTTAAGTGTGGAATTAAAAAACAAAACAAACAAAGCAAAACAGAAAAGGACATTGATACAGGGAAACCTGGTGGTTCCCAGTGGTAGAGGATGGGAATTTGGTGTCATAAGTAAGGGGGATTAAGAGATACAAACTCCTAGTTATAAAATAAATAAGTTGTGGGAACATAATATACAACATAAGGAATATAGCTAATAATACTGTAATTATTTTATATGGTGGTAGATGTTTACTGACCTTGTCGTGATGTCATTTTGTAATGTGTTTGATTATTGGATCACTATGCTGTACACCTGAAATTAACATAAAATGCACACCTACAATACTTCAATAAAAAATATACAGATGCAAATAAATGTATGAAATAATGCTCATTATATTTGTCATAGGATTTGCAAATTAATACAATAATGAGGGAAAAGAAAACACCTATTAGAATTACTACAAATGGCAATGCCAAATTATAGTGAGGATGCAGAATATCAGGAACTTGTATTTATTGTTGGTAGGAATTAAAAATGGTACAACTACTTGATATAAAAAGTGGCAGTTTATTACAAAGGTAAACATGACAACCCATGTTCATGAAAAAAACTTACATGCAAGTATTTATAATTTTATTTATAATAACCACATCTGGAAGTAACCAAGATATGCTTTGATACACATCCATAGAATGGAATATTATTCAATGATAAAAAGAAATGAGCTGTCAAGCCATAAAAAGACATGGAAGAACCTTAAATGCATAGTGATAATTGATAGAAGGTTCCTGTCAAAGCTAAATATTGTATGATTCCTATTACTGGACATCCCAGAAAATATAAAATTCTAGAGACAAGAAAAGGACCCCAATGGTTTCTGGGGGCTTAGAGGGCTGGGATAAAAGGTGAAGCACTGGGAATTATTTGCACAGTAAAATCATTCTATGTGAGATTGTAATGATGGATACAAGATATAATATATTTGTCAAAATCCATAAAGAATCTTCACAAAGAGTAAATCTAAATGTATTAAAGTTTTTAAATTCATTTAGGAGCCAGGGAGAATCCAAGAAAAGAATGAAGACTACCATAGGAAAATGTAACTGATTTACAAATATATGAAACAACTTCACAGAAGGGGATGGAGGAAAGAAATGCTGACCAAAGTGTCTTTAGAAATGAGTGAAGTCTATAAAACTAAAGTCAAAAGGAACTGCACATAGATACTGTACTGTAGTTGATAAAATTTTTTCTCATCAGTGTATGATTCAACAATTCTGGTACTACCATATATGTATACTGAAATGACATAATGAAGCAGATGGAGGTCAGATGGTAAAAGTCAAGAGTCCTACTGGTGGAGTCCACCAGATAAACAAGGTGAGGAAACAAGAAAGATCTATGTGGTAATTAACTAGCAATAGAGACATTAGTGTAAGCTAATGTTTAGCTTAATATAGATACAGATAGTTACATAATAAAATATTTCTAAATATGTTCACGAGTTAATATAAACACATATTTTTTGCTCCATCACCTGAGGGATGCTAAAGAAGAAATACTCTAGCTTCAATAAATATGACTCACACCCATAACTTGGTTTCTAAAGCCACTCTTAAATTAAAACAACTTAGGTTCCTTGGAGAAATGATTGAATCTAGAACTAAGGCAGGAAATATACAAGATGAGCCTGAAGTATCTTGAAGAACCAGAAAGTAAGGAAATACTCAAAAACAAAACAAAACAGAAAACAACAGCAATAACAGAAAAACCCTACACACGTTGATGAGGGCATGTCACGGTGGCGCAGAAGCCTATTGAAATAACTCCCAATGCCAAGCTGAAACTATTTGAGCAATAAAATAGAGTATTATTGGATTATAACCCAAAGTATAAAATAAATATCCATGTGTCCAGATTAACGTAAATAAATTACTACATAGATTAATAGAGAAGAGACAAGTCTCCTATGCAGAAAAATTTCAAAGAGCACACCTTAGATGCTGGCTGCATATTTTGACTTTCCTGCAAAGTATACAGTATGGAAACAATGGAAAGGGAGAATGTGAATGCAGTGAGATGACTGACAAATACTAACATAGACAGGTGATCAAGGTCAACATCAATAGCCATAAATCATGTTGATTGTACATACAATTGAAATGATGTGATGAAAATGGCACTTTACCTCCATGGTCTTCCTCCAAGTGATCTACAAACCCAGTCTTGTCATGAGAAAAAATCAGAAAAATTCTAATATTGGACCATCCTGTAAAATATTTGACTCCTCAAAACTGTCAAGGTCATGAGAAAACGAGAAAGTCAGAAAAACTGCCACAACCAAGAGTAGCCTAAAGAAACATGAAAACTAAATGTAATACGATATCTTGGATGGAATTCTGGGACAGAAAAAGGATATTAGATGCAGCTAAGGAAATATAAAGAGACAACTGACTTTTAGTAACCAAAAAAAGCTAAGTTAGACTTTTAGATCATATTTTAAAATTACATTTCAAATTTAGTAATAGAACAGCCCAACAAAAATTAGCTTTATATTTTAACAGATATTTTCAAAAGGACACATGTGAATTGTGAATGAGTACTGGAAAAAATTCTCAAAATCTCAATGTGATTAGTAACAAGGAAAATGCAAATGAATAGAGTTCAGAAAGTACTGTTTGAACACTAGAAGATAACATAGACAGAAAACTAGGAGTGAGGAACTGGAAATAATTCCCAACCAGTTGGTCCCTCTGTCACAGATATTTCTATACTTACTGGAGTTTCAGAGTCTGCATCTGATAATTATGGAACTGAGCAGGATTATCTCTGAAGTCTCTTTTAATTCTAATATTCAGTGAATTTATGTTGAGTAACAAGGATAGATAAGTTGTATATTTTTTCTTTTATTTTTCTTCTGACAGTTGCATTAATTCAACTTCTTTGGATAATTGCTGCAAAGTGGTAAGAAGTTATAAGAATACAGATTCATCAACAGTTTGAGCACTTTCATTTGTAATTTGCAGTATAAGCAAAAGTGCTATTACCTTTAAAAGAATTTTATCAGAAAGTGGCAGGAATATGGTCCTTAATTTTCTAAAATGGAAAGTTATAATGTCTCCGTTATTAATCTAAACATTGGAAACTGGAAAATGTATATCCCAAGTGTTACTATAACTTAAAATTTTGCTTAAAATATGTCCCAGAAAATTAAATTCACCCCTGAACTGAGCCCTGGGGCAATGATTGATCTAACTATAAATTTTACACCTAAGGTATAAAACTCTGAGGTTGTTATTTTTTAATAAAAACACTGACAGAACTTTTAAATTTCATTTTTTCTATCCATGTTCTTATGAAATTACAAGTTCCAGTCAATATCTGAAAGTTTAGGTAGCAAAAATAACTTTTTAAGTTTATATTAGTGACCAATATATACCAACAAAATAGAATGTCTTTAATCTGTGCACCCAGGTTGTTCCTCCCAGGACAGAACTGGAGATACTGAAGCTGCTCCTGAACAGCTTAAAGGAAATAAACTCTTCGCATTCAAGTTGTTTTATAACACCAACATCATCTATACTGAGCACAAACAAATATAAGTGTACAAAAAACAGCCCTCAAAAGTCTGTTCATAAAGACATGAAATAGAGTGAAAAAACATTCTATTTTTTCATGATATAACAAATAGATTTTAACACATTAAATCTGCATCATTTGTTTATCAACCATTATGGAGAGCTGTGTTGATTTCCAAAGAAAATACAGTTTCATTGTGTCAAGTTGCATGTCTGGTGTTTTTGTTGCCAACTTATTTGCCTCAAGAAGTTTCATCACACAATAGATAGGCTATAAGACAATTTTACCATAAAAGGTAAAATAACAAAAATTTAATAAAATAAGTATGCAATCTGGCTTTACACTCTCTTACTTCACAAATCCAGTAAGTTTTCTTATCCCAGTATTTTCTAACAAGTCGATACACATAGTTGTTATCATTCACTATTTTAAGACCACCACTTCCACTTGTCACTGTACAGACCATTATGAGGCCTAAGATTTATATAAGTATAAAAATGAGAGTATCGTGTCAATGGAGAAATGGAGCCACATTGTCAACCAGTTGAAACCAAACTGTCAAATCAAAATGTCAACCAGTTATAATTGCCTTACTACCAGTAAATTTTGTGGTGAAACTGCTAGCAGTAAAGATTATTATGGCAAGAAAAACCCTAGAACCAACAAATTGAAGTATTTTACCCTAAGAAGTTGTGGGTCATGTTAGAGACTAAAGCATGAAGATCAGCTAAACCAGGAAACACCAGAAATATTAAATCTAGAGAAAATCTTAAGCAGGCTGAGTTGGTTAATAATAGTAAGAACTAATATCCATCCACCAATGTCAAAAGAAGGATCACAGGGAATTCAGTAAGTAGAGAAGCAAGGCTAGAAAGAAATAATAGGATGACAAAATAGTGAATATAGAAATTGGTAAATATAAAATTAAATCTCGGTAACCATTGATGAAAAAAATAAATTTGAGGGGCAGTGAAAAAACAAAAAAGAAGATGAAACTGTAATACAAATATAAGGGGTAAAAATGAAGATACTATTTAAATTAGGGAATTTTGAAGTCAAATATTTATGTGGAAATTTTAAGAGTTATCAAACAAACAAAAAACAAAGTAGCATATTTAATTTCCAAATCAGAAAGAGAAAAGAGGAAGACCTAGAGAAAACTAAGTAAATCCAACAGAAAACAGCCAAAGAGAATGAAAGCAGAAGCAAAGATAAACTTGCTAATTGTGAGATACAGAGCATAATTTTTGAAATAACACTTATTAGCAATCAAAATAAATTCAGATTTACAAAACAGAAAATTAAGTTAAAGTTTGTAAAACTGATTTTATGGTGAGACACACTTAAAATATTGTGAGAGGAATGTTTTCAGTTGATGTATATAAATATATACTATACAAATATTAACTAAAATTAAGTTAGTGGAATAGATATAGAACTCAGATCTTGATGCTCAAACAAACTGAATCAGGGATCCTTGGAATAAAAGCAAATTTTAGGACCAGGGCAAAAAATATACAAGGTGATCCTAGAGCACTGTGCATTGGTGGAAGAATGTCAAAGGAAAACATGACCCAAATAGAAGAGCTCCCAATGGTTCAAGCCAGAACAACTTGAGCAGTGACAAAAAGTAGTACTGTATTATCACCCAAAGTATAAATATCCATTAGTTCATACTGACACAAATAAATGAGAAAGGTGGAAGGAAGGAAGGAAGGAAGGAAGGAAGGGAAGAAGGAAGGAAGGGAGGAAGGGAGGAATGAAGGGAGGATGGAAAGGATGCAGGCAGGCAGTCAGGCACAAATCTCTCATGCAGAAAAATTCCAAATAATTTATGTACATCATCTATCCTCAAGAAAGTGCAGTGTAATTCTCCACTTCATAAGCATGAGCCTCACATATTGACTTTCTTCCAAAGAGCATAGTGTTGAAAGGAGAGGGCAACTTTACAGTGGAGAAATCCAACAAATACTACCTCAGCCATGTGGTTAAGGACAGTATGAACAGTGATGTCATGTTAATATGTCTTGTTATGATATAATAATAATGACGCTTCACCTCTGTAGTCTTCCTCAGGGTAATCATAAGAAAAACAACAGAAAAATCTCAATGGAATGACGTTCTACAAAATATCTGACCAAGACTCCTCAAAACTCTCAAGGTCTTCAAAACAAGAAAAATGTGAGAAATTGACATGGCTGAGAGACGAGTAGGGAGAAAAGAGAATAAATGTAAAGTGTATCCTGGATAAGATCCTGGGACAGAAAAAGGACATTAAAAATAAGGAAATCTGAATGAAGTATTGACTTTAGTTAATAACACAAATATTAGAATGTAATTGATGTTACAATATTAATAGCAGACAAAATAGAATTTATGGCAAACAGCATTACTAAGCAAAAGGGATAATTATATTTTTATAAACGGACAATTTCACAAAGAATATGAGTCATTCTTTTATATCTACACTCCAAGTATGCAGCTACTAGAAAGAGTAATTTACATATGTAATTTTGATATTTAGATGTTAAGGAAAAATCTGCAGGAAATAAGATCTGGAATTCAGTTAATCAGCATAAAATATAATGATTGAAATATGCAATAATATAGCAAAATATATCCGTGACACATACTTGAGCAGGGTACACTGTTCTAGGAAGAATAAACACTTTATTTTATTTATTTATTGTTTTATTGCTCAGAGACATTCAATCCTGTTGAGGAGTCAGGCTTCCTACAAAACAAAAAGCAGAGTAACAATAAGGTGTATGAACCAAGTCAGGAAAGTGGCCCAGTGAATGAGGGAGTGATCCAATTTGCAGAGTAAGAATATTATGGTTACTTTAGCAACTTTAGATGTTATATTATAATATAGATGGACATCAAGCAGATATTAAGACAATATATAATCCAGATAGTCTGGAGATGATCCTGCCCTGAAAAAACAGATTATTATCAATGATTGCCAACAGGAAACAAAGTACAGCTATCTAGATCATGAAGAGAACTAAAAAAGAAAACTGGCTGAAGCAGTCTAGGATTTTTAATCAGTCAAGTTTTTGCACAGAATCTCCTGCACGTATGTGAGTGCAGACTATCTATTTGAGGGCAAGAAGGTGAGTTGACAGATAAATGCCACTTGTCAGGGGGAAAGGAAATAGAGGTAAGTCAGTGGAAGGACCAAAATTTTTACACCTGATATTTTTAGAGTTAAATATTTTAATTCAGGTACTCCACTTTGAAACTTTAGAAACACCTTATGGGTTTTTTGTGCATTTTTCTCTCTCTTAATGTTGAGTAAATTGTCTGAAAATATATTATTTTATTTTCTTAAACGTAAATCTATAAAACAAATAGAGTCTATCAACTCTTTAGCCAGTGGTTCACAGGTAAGAATTGAGCAGTTTCTATGCCATTGCTTGCCAAGTGGAAGTATAATGGACTGCAAGTAAAAGATTCCAGAATCTTGTAGCAAAATTAATCATTTCTAAATTGATGTCATTTTGTACCACTATATATGTTGAATCCTTCGAGTTTTTCTTTTGAACTCTCATTTATTTCTCCTCTGCCTCAGTTTTTGTGTCTCACCTCCTCTAAGTCATACCTATGATTTTGTCTTCTAATTTTGGTGTTTTGTTTTCTCCCTCTTGGCCTGACATTGCTCAGTTCAGTGACCCAAGCTCTAGCTTAGCTTGAGACTCTGTTTCTTGAACCTTTCCACTGAGACTGTCACAGCCTTCCTGAGATTTGGATGCTCCACATCCAGGGTGCTAGATACGATGCTCACTCTGGCCAGTAGTATTAAAGAAAACCACATATAGAGCAAAATGAGGAAGATAGCATCTCCTTTGTATGTGGAATGTCCCCTCCCCATCTTTCTCATTGTAGGTAGTGGTGCTGAGCATGTGATGTCCCTAGGGTCGCTTTAATCCTAAGTAGAGCATTTGGCATACTCTGATCCCCCCTGCCTGATTTGAAATGTTCTTCCATTTATCTCTTTACTTATTTAATCTCTCTAAGACTCAGAGCTGTTTACTGTAAAATGGGAATAACTATCCCATGGGATTGCATGACAAAATGAAGATACAGTGTCTTTCATAAAAATTTGTCTTATGTTTCTAATTAGGTTAAAACAAACTAAGGGAAATTATTACCTCTGCCCATGCTCCCTATACCTCATACCAATGTGAATATATCTGAATACCATGGATACTAATGAACCTGTAGACGTACCTACCCAATCGATGTACCAAATGTAATGTTCAAGAGATTATGATAAACTGTATTAGACATTGCTATAATAATAAGCAGATTTAATTTATTTTGTTGCAATTACTTGGTCAAGTTTTTCAGTTATATTTTTTGTTTTCAATGTGTTAGGACAAACATACAAGTTTCTTATATATCTACAATTTTTTGGCACTTGAGAGACCATTCATTACTGTCAAGGAGCAGCTGATGTCATAAGTGAATTTAGTTCAATATTCTAAAACATTTCCCAGAAAGCAGCTAAGTTCCATTGTAAAAATACTGTGTTCACACGGCTAAGAAAGAGTTGTTTTATTAAAAAACCAAAGTATTTTTCTATGATAAGTATGCCTTCAGGAGATTTGATTCCAAACACAATGGTTTTTACTGTGCATTGCTACCCAATAGCACTTCAGGAAAGTTGAGTTATATAGGATTGCAATGATGCATGAATGGCTGAGAATTAGAAAAGGAAATGGAATTTTGATGTCAAGGTAGCATTCTTTTTTAGAATTCTGAATTGCTTTGAAGCTTTTCCTGTCTCTTCTAATTTTAGCCTGAGGTCATGGAAACAAAATGTAGCTTATTAAATTTCCATGAACTATAGATGAGACACTTAAAAACTTTTAAATGTCTTTTTTTCTAAAGAAAACAATAGTTAAAGCTTACAACATTATACCCTAGGCATGAATTAACAGTCCATAGAGGCATTATGTGATTCAATGTTAATAAATATAACATCAAATATTCATAACTGTTGAAGTAATATCTTATTAAAAAGCTTACTTTTATTTCCTTTTACCATGAGAACCAGTTTTTACTCATTTGTGGAGATTCCAAAAACAGAAAAATGATATCAGAAACTGTTAATATGGATTAGCCCAACTAGAATTATTAGAATGTTAATCTACTAGGATTCCAAGACATCACCATCAAATATCATAAATAGAGAACATTTATTCCACATTTCCATTGGTTATTCCTCACAAAATTGTAAAATATTTAGAATTAGTCTGCTTTCCTCTGTTAACTATAGAAAGAAAATGAAAACCAAGTTAATTTAAAGCAATGGTAAAAAGAACACCCACATTAACACACAAAATCATCTGCCTTTAGACATTTCTGTGGAAGGTGATTCTCTGCACACATAGATATTGTAAAATGTTATTGTCAGTGGTTGCAGGCACATTATATTTTGATTTTGAATAATGCATAATATGTTTATTTAGAACTAGATATTAGTTTAATTCTCTAAAACTTTAACCTCTTATTATGATTCCCATGGATTTGTCTGGTTCTGACAGTTTCAGAAAATATCAATAATTATTGAACGAAGGAAATATTTTGCCACAATAAGATTTAGGAAAAAAGTATATATTAAACCAGACTTTTAATTGTATGTATGTGAGTTCCTCTATTTTCATGAAAGTAGGTAATTAATGCTACCAAATTATGAATAATGTTTGTGGGTAGACATTGATTGTTGTCGACCAAACAGACCCACTCTTCTCCATCTCAACAAAACCCTGGTTTTCTTCTTGTATTGTTTCTTCATAGAGAAGCTTTATGCTTCAGGTTAGGTGAACGTCAAGTTCATCTTACCAGTGATTGTTTAAAGCCTGGAGATATGATAAAATTTGGACCAATGGGATGTGAGGATAAGTTTTATGGGGGATTATTTGAGGATAAGTTTTATGGGGGATTATTTGAAAGGTTTCTGCACTGATCAGTAGCACACAAGAGGTATCCAAGGAGAGAATGTTTCTCTTACTCTAACTTATACTATCATGTCTGTATATAATTCCTGGTGCTGTGACAGCCACTTTCCTTTCATGAGGGAAAATAGGATGAAGATGACAGAACCTAACATTGAAAAGGAACCAGATGAAGCTGGAGCTGATTTACATAACATAATAAAGTGAGAGTTGTAGCTTAAACAGTCAGATCCTAGCAGCCCAGAACAAGAATTTAGAAGGTTGTGAACAAAAAAATAGAAATTTTAACATCTACGCTTTAAATTTAGAACATTCTTCGTAACTTTTTCATATATGTCATGACATTTTTTCTTTCTTATAACTCTAAAATAGGCATATTTTCCTACCATTCTAATGGTAAGGAAACTGAGATTGTGGAGTCTTATATCAATACAAATTTTTGATTTCAAGGGCCATGAAAATTGGAAACGTGATCAAGACTGGAGCCCATGATTTCCAACTCTGAATATAATGATTTTTCTATATTCCTATGGTGGGTCATCCTAAGAATAGATAAAAGAATTCCAGTTGACATTATTGGTTCTTAATGACTTAACATAAATACATTGTCATGTCATCAGCCAAAGAGTGAAATAAGAATAATAATGGAAAAAGAAGAAACTATCATTTTATCATTTGTACTGGGGCAGTTCTTTGAGCAACATACCCACAAATTTCACATCCAGCTTAAGGAATTAAAGAAAACTTTCCAATTAACTGCACTGCTTCATTTTGGTCATCCTGTATTTTTAATGTCAATATTCCTAGATTATTTCCCAATGTCTCCCATATACAAATTTGTCTTGTATTATATCTTCCTAATTTAGGCTTTAAAATTTATTTACAAGTGTTCAGTATCCAGTCTTTTCTATCTACATTAGTTTTTTTTTTAACTTGTTTAAGAAATATTTATTATCAGCTATAGTCCAGGTACTGTGGACTCATCAAGGAACAAGACAGACAAAGCCAGTGCTCTCCTAGAGCTGACAGTTGAGACTCAAATAAAAAGCAAGTAAACACAACAAACAAAATAATTATGAAACAACTGATCCAGTTTCTACAATGTTATCTTAAAAAAGGAGAAGGGGTTTCTGCTCTAGATTTATTTTTTTTCTTAGTTATTTTTTTCTTTTATTAACATGTTTATTGCAGTATAATTGCTTTACAATGTTGTGTTAGTTTCTGCTGTACCACAAAGTGATTCAGCTATATGTATACATATATCCTCATATGCCCTCCCTCTTGTATCTCCCTCTCACCCTCAATATCCCACTCCTCTGGGTGGTCACAAAGCACCATGCTGATCTCCCTGTGGGATGCAGCTGCTTACAGCTAGCTATCTATTTTACATTTGACGGTGTACATATATCAATGTTACTCTCTCACTTCATCCCAGCTTAATCTTCTCCCTCCTCATGTCCTCAAGTCCATTCCCTACATCTGCATCTTTATTCCTGTCCTGCCCCTAGGTTCTTCAGAACCATTGTTGTTGTTGTTGTTGTTGTTGTTTTTTAGATTCAATATATATGTGTTAGCATATGGTATTTGTTTTCTTCTTTCTGACTTACTTCACTCTGTATGACAGACTTTAGGTCCATCCACCTCACTACAAATAACTCAATTTCATTTCTTTTAATGGTTGAGTAATATTCCATTTTACATATGTGCCACATCTTCTTTATCCATTTATCTGTTGATGTACACGTACGTTGCTTCCATGTCCGGGCTATTGTAAATAGTCTTGCAATGAACATTGTGGTACATGTCTCTTTGAATTATGGATTTCTCAGGGTATATGCCCAGTAGTGGGATTGCGGGGTCATATGGTAGTTCTATTATTAGTTTTTTAAGGAACCTCCATATTGTTCTCCATATTGGGTGTATCAGTTTACATCCCAACTAACAATGCAATAGGGTTTGCTTTTCTCCACACCCTCTCCAGCATTTATTGTTTTAGATATTTTGATGATGGCCATCTGACCGGTGTGAGGTGATAACCTCATGGTGGTTTGGATTGACATTTTTCTAATGATTAGTGATGTTGAGCATCCTTTCATGTGTTTGTTGGCCATCTGTATGACTTCTTTGGAGAAATGTCTATTTAGGTATTCTGCCATTTTTTGGATTAGGTTGTTTGGTTTTTTGATATTGAGCTGAATGAGCTGCTTGTATATTTTGGAGATTAATCCTTTGTCAGTTGCTAGGTTGGAAAATATTTTCTCCCATTAGGAGGGTTGTCTTTTCACCTTGTTTTTGGTTTCCTTTGCTGTGAAAAAGATTTTAAGTTTCATTAGTTCCCATTTGTTTATTTTTGTTATTTCCATTTCTCTAGGAGGTGGGTCAAAAAGGATCTTGCTGTGATTTATGTCATACAGTGTTCTCCCTATGTTTTCCTCTAAAAGTTTTACACTGTCTGGCTTTTCATTTAGGCCTTTAATCAATTTTCAGTTTACTTTTTTGTGTGGTGTTAGGAAGTGTTCTAATTTCATTCTTTACATGAAGCTGTCCAGTTTTCCATGCATCACTCACTGAAAAGGCTGTCATGTCTCCATTGTATATTCTTGCTTCCTTTATCAAAGCTAAGGTGACCATATGTGGGTGGGTTTATCTCTGGTCTTTCTATCCTGTTCCATTGATCTATATTTCTGTTTTTATGCCAGTACCATACTGTCTTGATTACCATAGCTTTGTAGTATAGTCTGAAGTCAAGGTGTCTGATTCCTTCAGCTCCGTTTTTCTTTCTCAAGATTGCTTTGGCTATTCAGGGTCTTTGTGTTTCCATACACATTGTGAAATTTTTGTTCTAGTTCTGTGAAAAATGCCATTGGTACTTTGATAGAGCTTGCATTGAACCTGAGGATTGCTTTGGGTAGTATAGTCATTTTCACAATGTTGATTCTTACACTCCAAGAACATGGTATATCTCTTCATCTGTTTGTGTCATCTTTAATTCCTTTCAACAGTGTCTTATAGTTTTCTGCATACAGGTCTTCTGTCTCCTCTTAGGTAGGTTTATTCCTAGATATTTTTTTGTTGCAATGGTAAATGGGAGTATTTCCTTACTTTCTCTTTCAGATTTTTCATCATTAGTGCATAAGAATGCAAGAGTTTTCTGTGAATTAATTTTGTATCCTGCAACTTTACCAAATTCATTGATTAGCTCTAGTAGTTTTCTAGTGGCATTTTTAGGATTCTCTATGTATAGTCATCTGCAAACAATGAAAGCTTTAATTATTCTTTTCTGATATGGATTACTTTTATTTCTTTTTCTTCTCTGATTGCTGTGGCTAAAACTTCCAAAACTATGTTGAATAATAGTGGTGAGAGTGGGCATCCTTGTCTTGTTCCTGATCTTAGTGGAAATGGTTTCAGTTTTACACAGTTGAGAACAATGTTGGCTGTTGGTTTGTTGTATATGGTCTTTATTTTGTTGAGGTAAGTACCCTCTATGCCTACTTTCTGGAGGGTTTTTACCATAAATGGGTTTTTTCTGCAACTATTTGCATCTATTGAGACAATCATATGATTTTATCCTTCAAACTGTTAATATGGTGTATTACACTGATTGATTTGAGTATATTGAAGAATCCTTGCATTCCTGGGATAAACTTCACTTGATCATGGTGTATGATCCTTTTAATGTGCTGTTGGATTCTGTTTACTAGTATTTTGTTGAGGATTTTTGCATCTATGTTCATCGGTGATATTGGCCTGTAATTTTCTTTCTTTGTGACATCTTTGTCTGCTTTTGGTATCAGGATAATGGTGGTCTCATAGAAAGAGTTTGGGAGTATTCCTCCCTCTGCTATATTTTGGAAGAGTTTGAGAGGATAGGTGCTAGCTCTTCTCTAAATGTTTGATAGAAATCGCCTGTGAAGCCATCTGGTCCTGGGCTTTTATTTCTTGGAAGATTTTTAATCTCAGTCTCAATTTCAGTGCTTGTGATTGGTCTGTTTATATTTTCTCTTTCTTCCTGGTTCAGTCTTGGATGGTGGTACTTTTCTAAGAATGTGTCCATATCTTCCAGGTTTTCCAATTTATTGGCATGTAGTTGCTTGTAGTAATCTCTCATGATCCTTTGTATTTCTGCAGTGACAGTGGCTACTTCTTTTTCATTCCTAATTCTATTTATTTGAGTCATCTCCCTTTTTTTCTTGATGAATCTGGTTAATGGTTTATTAATTTTGTTTTATCTTCTCAAAGAACCAGCTTTTGGTTTTATTGATCTTTGTGATCTTTCCTTCATTTCTTTTTCATTTATATTTGATCTGTTCTTTATGATTTCTTTCCTTCTGCTAACATTGGGGTTTTCTTTGTTCTTCTTTCTCTAATTGCTATAGGTGTAAGGTAAGGTTTATTTGAGATGTTTCTTGTTTCTTGAGGTAGGACTGTATTGCTATAAAATTCCCTCTTTAAACTGCTTTTGCTGCATCCCACAGGTTTTGGGTCCTATTGTTTTCATTTTCTTTTGTATTTGGTATTTTTTTAATTTCCTCTTTGATTTCTTCAGTTATCTCTTGGTTATTAAGTAATTTATTGTTTAGCCTCAATGTGTTTGTATTTTTTACAGATTTTTTTCCTCTAATTGATATCTAGTCTCATAGTGTTGTGGTTGGAAAAGATACTTGATACAATTCCAATTTTCTTAAATTTACCAGGGTTTGATTGGGACCCAAGATATGATCTATCCTGGAGAATGTTCCATGATCATTTGAGAGGAAAGTGTTTTCTGTTTTTTTTTTTTTTTTTTTTTGATGAAATGTCCTATAAATATCAATTAATCCATCTTGTTTAATGTATCATTTAAAGCTTGTGTTTCCTTATTTATTTTCAATTTGGATGATCTGTCCATTGGTGAAAGTGGGGTGTTAAAGTCCCCTACTAATATTGTGTTACTGTCAATTTCCCATTTTATGGCTGTTAGTTTGTCTTATGTATTGAGGTGCTCCTATGTGGGGTGCATAAACATTTACAATTGTTATATCTTCTTCCTGGATTGATCGTTGGTCATTATATAGTGTTCTTCTTTGTTTCTTGTAATACTCTTTATTTTAATGTCTATGTTATCTGATATGAGAATGGCAACTCCAGCTTTTTGGTTTCATTTGCATGGAATATCTTTTTCCATTCATCACTTTCAGTCTATATGTGTCCCTAGGTCTGAAGTGGGTCTCTTGTAGACAGCATATATATATATATATATATATATATATATATATATATATATATATATATATATATCTTGTTTTTGTATCCATTCAGCCAGTCTGTGTCTTTTAGTTGGAGCATTTAATGCATTTACATTTAAGGTAATTATCAATATGTATGTTCCTATTACCATTTTCTTAATTGTTTTGTGTTTGTTATTGTAGGTCTTTTCCTTCAGTTGTATTTCCTGTCTAGAAAATTTCCTTTAGAATTTGTTGTAAAGCTGGTTGTGTAGTGCTGAATTCTCTTAGCTTTTGGTTGTCTGTAAAGATTTTAATTTCTCTGTCAAAACTGAATGAGATCCTTGTTGGGTAGAGTAATCTTGGTTGTAGACTTTTCCCTTTCATCACTTTAAATATGTCCTGCCACTCTCTTCTGGCTTGCAGAGTTTCTGTGGAAAGATCAGCTGTTAACCTTATGGGGATTCCGTTGTGTGTTATGTGTTGCTTTTCCCATGATACAATTAATATTTTTTATTTGTATTTAATTTTTTATTGTTTTATTAATATGCGTCTTCACCTGTTTCTCCTTGGATTTATCCTGTATGGGACTCTCTGCACTTCCTGACTTTGTTGACTATTCCTCTTCCATGTTAGGGAACTTTGCAACTATAATCTTTTCAAATATTTTCTCAGCCCCTTTCTTTTTCTTTTCTTCTTCTTGGATCCCTATCATTTGAATGTTGGTGTGTTTAATGTTTCCCCAGAGTTCTCTGAGGCTGGTCTCAATTCTTTTCATTCTTTTTCTTTTATCCTGACCTGCAGCAATTATTTCCACTATTTTATCTTCCAGTTCCCTTATCCGTTCTTCTGCCTCAGTTATTCTGTTATTGATTCCTTCTAGAGAATTTTTAATTTCCTTCCTTGTGTTGGTTATCATTGCTTGTTTACTCTTTAGTTCTTCTAGATCCTTATTAAACTTTTCTTGTATTTTCTCCATTCTATTTCCAAGATTTTGGATCATCTTTACTATCATTACTCTGGATTCTTTTTTAGGTAGACTGCCTATTTCCTCTTCATTTGTTTGGTCTCATGGCTTTTTACCTTGCTTCTTTATCTGATGCATATTTCTTTGACTTCCCATTTTGTTTATCTTACTGTGTTTGCAGTCTCTTTGTGCAGGCTGCAGGTTTGTAGTTCCCACTGCTTTTGTTTTCTGCCCCCAGTGGATGAGGTCGGTTCAATTGCTTGTGTAGTCTTCCTTGTGGAAGGGACTGGTGTCTGTGTTCTGGTGGGTCAGCTGGATCTTGTCTTTCTGGTGGGCAGTGTCACGTCTAGTGGTGTGGTTTGGGGTGTCTGTGAACTTAGTATGATTTTAAGGAGCCTCTCTTCTGATGGGTGTGTGTGTGTTGCTGTCTTGCTATTTGTTTGTCATTGGACGGCCAGCACTGGAGTTTGCTGGCTGTTGGATGAAGCTGGGTCATAACATTGATATGGAGATCTCTGGGAGAGCTCTCACTGTTTGATATCATGTGGGGCAAGAAGGTCTCTGGTGGTCCAATGTCCTTACCTCAGCTCTCCCAACTCAGAGGCTCAGGCTTGACACCAGGCCGGAGCACAAAGACCCCATCAGCCACATGGCGTCCTGAAGGTCAGAGCTCTGAAATGGTTTCACTGGGCTGAAATAAAGGTATTGGCATGATCATGGTCATTCTGGAGATTCTGCTGAATCAGTTAGCCCTGAAAATGGATGGCACTGGAGCATGGCACTGCCAGAATGTTTGCTGGCAGTCAGAGAGCGTGGGAGAGGGTCTGGAGTGGTGAAGCAGTGTAAGGTGTACCTCTTCTAGAAAATTTTTAATTTCATTTATTGTGTTGTTCTTCATTGTTTGTTTGCTCTTTAGTTCCTCTATGTCCTTGTTCAACGTTTCTTGTATTCTCTCCATTCTAATTCCAAGATTTTGGGTCAGCTTTACTATCATTACTCTGAATTCTTTTTTAGGTAGACTAACTCTTTCCTCTTCATTTCTTTGGTCTTGTGGGTTTTTACCTTGCTCCTTCATCTGCTGAATATTTCTCTGTCTTCCCACTTTGTTTAACTTGCTGTGCTTGGGGTCTCCTTTTTGCAGGCTGCAGGTTCATAGTTCCCATTGTTTTTGGTGTCTGCCCCCAGTGGTTGAGGTTGGTTCAGTGGCTTGTGTAGGCTTCCTAGTGGAGGGGATTGGTGCCTGTGTTCTGGTGGGTGGGACTGGATCTTGTCTTTCTGGTGGGCAGGGTCATGTCTGTTGGTGTGTTTTGGGGTGTCTGAGAACTTACTATGACTTTAGGCAACCTCTCTGCTTATGGTTGCAGTTGTGTTCCTCTCTTGATAGTTATTTGGCAATGAGCGTCCAGCACCGGAGCTTGCTTGCCATTTGGTGGAGCTGGATCTTAGCATTGAGTTGGACATCTCAGTGAGAGCTTTTACCAATTGATATTACATGGGACCAGGAGGTCTCTGGTGGTTCACTCTCTTGGAATCAGTTCTACCTCAGAGGCTCAGGCTTGACACCCTGCCAGAGCACCAAGACCCTGTCAGCCACATGGTTCAGAAGAAATGGTAGGAAAAAAAAGAAAACAAAAGAAAACAAAAAGAAACAGAACCCCAAACCAAATGAATAAAGCAAAACCCAACAGGCAAAATCACACAAAGAAACATACACACACACACTCATAAAAAGAAAACAAACAAATAAACAACAACAACAAAAATGAACAGTCAGAACCCTAGGACAAATGGTGAAAGTAAACCTAAAACACCAAAATCACACAAAGAAACATACACATACTCACTCACAAAGAAAGAAAAAAGGAAAAAAGAATTAAAAATATTAAAAAAAAACTTAAAAAAATTTAAAAAAAGAAGATAGAAACCAAACCAATAAACAAATCCACCAATGATAACAAGCACTAAAAACTAAATTAAGATAAACATTAAAATCAGAAACTAATCCATTGCAGCAGCAAACCCCAAGTCTACATTTGCTCCCAAAGTCCACCACCTCAATTTTGGGATCATTCCTTGTCTATTCCGGTATTCCATAGATGCAGGGTTCGTCAGGTTGATTGTGGAGATTTAATCCACTCCTCCTGAAGCTGCACAGAGAAATTTCCCTTTCTCTTCTTTGTTCACACAGCTCCCGGTTTTCACCTTTGGTTCTTGCCCCACCTCTGCATGTAGGCCTCCTTCAGGTGTCTGTTTCCTTCCCAGACAGGAGGGGGTTAAAGCAGTGGCTGATTAGGGCTCTCTCGCTCACTCAGGCTGCGGAGAAGGAGAGGTACGGTAGTCATATTTGGAATGAGGGGTGAGCCTGCAGCAGCAGAGACTATCGTGACATTGCAACAGCCTGAGGTGTGCCATGTGTTCTCCCAGGGAAGTCGTCCCTGTGTCTCGAGACCCTGGTAGTGGCATGCTGCACAGGCTCCTAGGGACGTATGGATACTGACCTGTGATTGCACACAAGATTCTTGGTAGCAGTGACGGCAATGTTAGCGGTTCATGCCCGTCTCTGTAGTCCGAGCTGATAGCCGTGGCTCATGCCTGTCTCTGGAGCTCACTTAGGCAGTACTTTGCCTCCTGTTGGCACACGGAGCAGGAATCCCTCTCTTCCCACACCTCGAAACAATGGTCTCTTGCCTCTTTGGCAGGTCCAGACTTTTTCCCTCACTCCCTCCTGGCTAGCTGTGGGGTGCTAGTGCTCTTCAGGCTGTTTCCACACAGCCGACCCCAGTCCTCTCCCTGGGGTCTGACCTCTGAAGTCCAAGCTTCAACTCCCAGCCCCCACCCACCGCAGTGGATGAGCAGACAAACGTCTCAGGCTGGTGAGTGCTGGTCAGCACCAATCCTCTGTGAGGAATCTCTCTGCTTTGCCTTCTGCCTCCCTGTTGCTGTGCTCCCCTCCATGGCTCTGAAGCTTCCCCACCGCCCCCCTCCAGACCCCATCCCTACCAGTGAAGGGGCTTCTAGTGTGTGGAAACCTTTCCTCCTTCACAGCTCCCTCTCACTGGTGCAGGTCCTGTCCCTATTCTTTTGTCTCTGTTTTTTCTTTTGCCCTACCCAGGTACGTGGGGATTTTCTTGCCTTTTGGGAAATCTGAGGTCTTCTGCCAGCATTCAGTAGGTGCTCTGTAGGAGTTATCACACATGTAGATGTATTTTTGATGTATTTGTGGGGAGGAAGTTGATCTCTGTATCTTACTCCTCAGCCATCTTGAAGGTCTCCCTCTACTTTAGTTTTTATGTATAATCCAGCTATTTCATAAGCCATTTTCTAAGAAATATGTGACACGGACTTCTCTGAGTGTGGTTTATGGATGAGTATATTTTGTTTTAATAAGAAATGTTCCTGCCTGCCTTTGCTTCCTTATTTGCCTCTGGCTATAGAGCACACAAACTCCATGTTCCTTTTGCCGTTCCACGAAGACACAGATAGCTGAGCACTCAGAATTGCTTTTGAGTAACTGTTAATGTTCTTGTCCTATTAGTATGCCCCAAGAAGGGCTTTGTAGATGAATCCTGTGGTAAGAAGTAATCACATGATCTAATCAGCTTTTGCTTACAGGCCAGTTGAGACTCCTCTCTCTAGGAAGTCATGCAAATTATGCATTATTTAAGTTAATTTTGAATGAAAAAGAAAAATCAAATTCATCTCTTCTAGAAAGATAACCCTGCAGTAATATTGAACCACACATATTTCTCATCTCCAAATATTTCCTTTTCTATCCTGCAAATCAGCCTTATTTTCCCATCAGTTAGTCCTTGGAGTAAATCCAATAAGAGTGACGTTAGTTTGGTGTGACAATTGCCATTTTGGCTACTGTCATTTACCTATGTCCATCATGGTTTGTGTCTAAATTCCATGGCTCCAACACCCATTCAACAGTATCTCCTTTCAATTTCTTCCTAACTTTACAAGTTTCCCTGATACCCATTGCCAGAAATGAGAGGGTTTTATCTGCTTAAGTCCTGGTCAAGGGCATATTGGAAGAAACAGGATGTTTCATGGCTGTTTCCTTTTTATCACTCTGTCAGCACCAGTTTTTGGTGCCTACATCCAATCTGGTTTGTTGCGTTGCTAGAAACTATCTGCCTATGCCCTTGCCAGCTGCCAATTCCCTTAATCTGAACAACAGTGCCGGCTGTTGGGTCTGTGTGGCGAAGTTGGTCTTTGAGGCTCACCTGAACAATCCCCTATAGTTTCTGAAGTTAGCAATTCTATAGGAACATAGTAACCATCCCTTCCTCTGTTGAGTTATCTGCTTCAAAACTTCTCAGTTGGGCCCCATTACCTCTTAGATAGTCCTTAACTGGGAAGGGTAATAGTTCTTCAGATCCACAAGGAATAAGGAGTCCTTATTATATGAAGTATGGCTACTTTGGAAAACTTTATGCTTTTCCTAATTCAATAAGCACCGCCTCCACCCCATGGCCATTTACTTAATTGCTAGTGGTACCAGGGTCTGTCTGCATGTCCTGACACCCAGTCAATTCTATCTGGGAGAAAGATGCTAATCTCTCCTATTTCTAGTTTGACCAACTGACCAAGTGTTCTCTTGATTCAGGAGATTTTCAAAATGTGGGACGTTACTTTTTTTTTTTTTCTTGAGGCACGCGGGCCTCTCACTATTGTGGCCTCTTCTGTTGCAGAGCACAGGCTCCGGACGCGCAGGCTCAGCAGCCATGGCTTATGGGCCCAGGTGCTCCGCGGCATGTGGGATCTTCCTGGACCAGGGCACGAACCCATGTCCCCTGCATCAGCAGGCGGACTCTCAACCACTGTGCCACCAGGGAATCCCGGGATGTTACATTTTAAAACAGGGGACATCCTAGACAAGTGGGCCAAGTTGACCACCCTACCTGCTCCTATTCATCCTCATATTTCATAAACATATACAAATACCTGTATAAGACATTCAATGCTGGACACAGACTCTCAAAAACTTTCTCTAACAACGGAGCTGTCTCCCTTTCTACTTCCCTTGCCTGGTGTCAAAATTCAGAAAAACACTTCTGGAATCTTAAGGTATTTTGGAAGAATCTGAACCAAGAATAAATGAGAAGCTCAAGTAGTGCCTCTCTTTATTCTCAGGGATGAGTTGTCAGTTACAACATTATAGTCTTTGGGCGAGCTGGAATATAACACAAGAAATCCCAACCTCACCTTACTTACCTTTAAACAGTTTTACTTGCAGTTTCCTGGTTTCCCAAATATATTCTAATTATTTTAAGGGCAGAGTGCATTCTTTATTCTTTACTGTTATTATTAAATTTTGCTTTGTTTTGTATTTTCTAGCCCATTAGATATATTTGTCAAAACCAGCTATGAACATATATTTCACACCCACAAGTATCCACCTAGATCAAGCTTCCTCAGGAGCTTCATCTCTGAATGGAAAGTAACAGAAAGAGTTACTGTGAATAACAGAAAGAGTGCCTTCATATACATAGAACAATTTATTCTCTCTCATTTTTTCTTCCTGCATTTCACATCCTTCCCTTTGCCAGAAAAAATATTTTCTGCTTCTATTAATCCACCACAAACTTTTTTACATATTTCTCCTCACAGTGGCCTTGCTTATCAGACTCTCAAGATGTTTTCTGATATGTGGTCTGTTTCCAACTAAAATGTATTGTATTTATATTGGTGACTGCAATTGCCAGTTCATGTCCATAAATAAACTCCAATTTTAAGCATAGTTCACTGGGGTGATTGATGTTTTATTTAACCTGGACAAGACAAATACCTTCTTTGTTACTGAAGAGCACTGTGCTATAGTCAAGGCAAGTTTGATGGTATTATCTCTTCCTTTGCATTTTCATCTACCCCATCCTCACAGGCATAGTACCATTTCGTGCAAGTAAAGAAAGCATAGCTTTTTTTTTTTTTTTTAAGCAACAGTGGGGAAACTATTTTATCTGCTGAAGTCTTTCTGATTACCTTAGACAGCACCTTTCTACCTTCACTGTGTATGAGGAAAATCCTGCTAGGCTGACAACATATTGAGAAATCAAGAATAAAAGAAAGGAGAGAAGACAGGGATTAGACAGATAATATATAAAACATTTACAGAGTTGATAATTGGCTGGTTAACCTGACCTACCCCTTTCCCTAAAAGTCACTTTGCATAGATTAGGGTGCCTTTTAATTTTTTTTTTCTTTTTATTTTCTTCAAGCCCAAGGGATTCAGTCCATTTTCTTTTGCATTATAACACTCCTATTACACGTTGTTACTCAGTACAGAGAGAAATAGTCTCATCAGTTTTACCATTCCTCTGTTCCAAAGCATAAGAATGCATTTTTTTTCTTTTGGTATTGTCTTTAAGCTATTCTATGTGGGGATACAAGGGTAACATAAATAACATAACAAACTTATAGAAGTTATAAAGGTCCAGGAGTTCCCACAATTTATCTCAGACACGGTTTTAGGGTTCTAGATAAGTCAGTGTTTCTTTCTTCATTTTTTTCTCATCCCAGTTATTTTGGAGAGTAGAGAGCCAACCATTTAATTTTTCATCTATGCATATTTGCTTTTACTTTCCTGCACATATCATGATGTATTGCATGGCAAGATTATGCTTATATTGTCTCCTCTGACTAAAATATCATTTCTAGTCACATTAGTCTGGATAAGTGTCTTAGTCCTTTTGAGCTGTTATAGCAAAATACTGTAGACTGGGTAGTTTATAATCAAGAGAAATTTATATCTCACAGTTTTAGAGGCTTGAAGTCTATGATCAGGGTGTCAGGATAGCCAGGTTCTGGTGAAAGTCCTCTTCTGGATTGCAGACTGCCAGCTATGTGTCCTCATCTGGTGGAGGAAGGGTAGGCAGCTCTGTCAGTCCTCTTTTACAAGGGCAATATTTCTATCCACGTGGGTTCTCCTCTCATGACCTAATAACCGTCTAAGGGCCCCAACTCCTAATAGTTTTACACTGGGGGTTAGGTTTCCAACATTTGAATTTTGGAGGGGACATAAACATTCAGACCACAGCAATGACCCTACCTAGTCCTTTAAGACTCAGTTTAAATGCCACCTCTAGAAGGACTTTTCTCACCCAAAGATGGTCTATGTGTTCTCTGTGTGTGCCCATGTAGCACCATGCATATGTACTTATTCTGACTTTATCCTGCATTTTCTCTTTATTAAACCAGGAAATCTTTGATAGCAGGATCGCTGATGTATTTATCCTGCTATCTAGAGGCCTCAGGTAATTGTGATACCTCAGTGCCTGTCACAGTATTTTAGAATATGTATTTATTCTTTCACATCAGTTTCATTGATCCACTTTGTAATCTTGCTGGACATTCTCTTAGCTCTTTCCCCACCTTCCTCTAACTGGTGTCTGTAGAAAGCATATTCATCTCTCCATTCAAGACCAAGGAGTTGTTCCCTATCCCCCCTCTCCCTGCTACACACTGAACCATACTGCCATCTCTTAATTTACAATTAGTGGAGTTATTACATCTAATTGTTTCAAGGCTTCCCCTCTTTAAACAAAAAGGACGCTTCATAAAGCTGAAAACTTCAGCTTTCAATAGATTAATAAAATTATTCCCTTCTTATATGACTCTATGTTCCTTTCCTCTAATTTTGACCCTCAAATTCAGCTCTCCTGAGTTAAGGCCCCCATTCTCATCTTATCAAGATAAAATTTCTACCCCATATAATGTCCAAGTATTTGTTATCATGTCACCCTTTGGAAATATAACTAACAAATAGAAAGGCTCTTTAAGAAGAAAGTTTGTCAAATATTTAAAATAGAAAATATGTATCTTGGAATTGTCTCTTCCAGAAGGGAAACACTCCTAATTCCCTTCAATATTCCTTATCTGAGATATGTATACATATATATGTGTGTATATATATTTAGTTTGTCTTTATTTTGGGAAAACTTCTCTGATCTCCCTAAGATAAATCCCTCTAGTATAATCCCTCATAATATGTATTTCTTATTCATATCCTTTGTCACAATGTAATTTCACATTTAGTCATGGGACTTTCTGATTAATGGCCCTTCTAGCATTATACTATAAACTCCAAGAGGGCTTGAGTTATTAAAAATGGTTGCTTAGCATATGGTGTAATACAAATATTTGTTTAATAAAAGTAAATATGTATTGGTTCAGTGAAAGTGGATAAATTAATGTTTTGGATCTTTATGCCATTCTTAAAATAAATCTCCAGCCTCTCTGTTCTCCCCTTAAAGTATGGTGTCTGGAATTAAGCATATTAAAATGGAAGTGACATGGTGCAAAGTGGAACATGAGCTTCTTTCCTTCTAATGATGTTTCTCTTTAAGCTTACTGATAGCTAAACTATACCACACAGTTGGCTTATTTCCAACCATAGCTCACGTTTATGTGATTCCATTTTTTCCCCTTGGCCCATTACGATACTCAACAGGATTCTGACCTTATTGTAATATTAATGTTTATTCTCATGGATTCAAGCCACAGTAGATGATGACTCCCATCAGCCCTTGTATGATCTTGATCTTCAGATCTATACATACTAGTCATACCAGAAATATTTGAAATCTTATGTATAATTAAAGAGCCCTATATAATAATACTTTAAAAATAACTGTAAATCTTTTTGTGTGTCCTGGCTTATTTTACCACATCGTGCCTATTATGGACTGAATTGGGTCCCCACCTCTGAAATTCATATGTTGAAACCCTAACACCTAGTACCTCAAAATATGACTGTGTTTGGAGATAGAGCCTTGAAAGGAATACTCAAGTTAAAATGAGGTCCTCAGGGTCTCTCCTTATCCAATCTGATTGGTGTCCTTATAAAAAGAGGAGATTAAGACACACAAGGAGATCCCAGAGGCATTCCTGCACAGAAGGAAGACCATGTGAAGAAGGAGCAAGAGAACTGCCATATGCAAACCAAGGAGAGAGGCCTCAGGGGAAATCAATCCTGGTGGCACCTTGATTTTGGACTTCTAGCCCCCAGAACTATTAGAAAATAAATTTCTGTTGTTTAAGCCATTCTACCTTTGACATGGTGTCCATCTGCCAACTCAGAAAGAAACCTCAAATTTCCCTTCAGTGGTTCACTTTTTTTTTCATCTACCTCATCTCATTAAATGCAAAGTACTTCTGACTCCATAACACTAAAGCCTTTAGACTCTGCCTGTCTCTGTTCATCATGTGTTTCACTTTCAGTGCCAAGACATAGCCCATCCCAGCACGTTCACAGATTTTCTTGACACAACTACCCCTTGACTCTAGGTCTTCTTTTAAAACATCACCAATAATCAGCTTTGTAAAATGGAACTCTCTTCAATTCTTCCCCCCATTTAAAGATTTTTAATAAATATATTTTATTTTCAAAATCTCTTTTGCCTATTTTCCTATTTATCAGAGAAGGAAAACCCTTCACACATCAATCCCAGTCTTCTTGAAGTGTCATCTATTGCCCCTTTCAAGTTCCTCCATATGTTATACCCTAATTCTAGAAACAGCCAATTACATAAAGGTACCCTAAATGTCACACATTTTCATGTGACCAGGGTTTTATTCATACCTCCTATGCCATAGTTTGACTTCCTTAGAAATGCCACTGTATATGTTGTATAGTTCCCTATTCTTTAGCTAAGAGGGCTTTTTGCTTTATGGATTTCCATAGAAGGTTACACTTCTCTTTTATATAATAGTCACGTCTCTGAGTTATAACTGTTCTTGCATCCCTTCCTCCACAATTAACCTGGGAGCTCCCAAGAAAGAAACAGGACACAGTTTATTCCTCTTTATTTTCTCAGATTCCTAGTATAGTAGCTGCAACAAAGAAAGGACACAATTCACTGCTGTAGGACTGAGTTCACTTAAACACCTTTTTCAGCAAAGAAAAAAGCAACAAAAGAGATAATGGGCAAAGTGATTTGCTAAGAGTGCATATATTGGTGGGGCAGTTGACATTTTAACTCCTGTCCCCTTATTAACAACATCAGACAGGGTTCAAGCATTCTATTAATCAACATTAAAGAGATGTACAAAGGATTATTACTAGATAGGTCCAATTGTATTTATTATCATGTAGTTCTGTGTTAGAAAACTGTCCCAGTACACTCTGGTTGAAAGCTCCATTCACAGCACAGTGTGGTAAAATTGGTTGTGGTGTGGAAGCAAGGCACCCTTGCTGATGTGCCTCTCATCTCACCCCAGATGAGAGCTGGGGTAGTCACTGTCTGCACCGTATGCAGCAACCAAGTGCAATCACAACTCTCAGTGGCTCCATGAAGTATGTAAGAGTCAGTGGGTCTCACGTTTTGGCTCTTCTCCAGGTTGTGCATCACGTTGAGGTCTAATGTGTCTCTCATTGTGGGTCTAGGCTAAAGCAACAATTGTTTTTTCACATTCCAGTGGTCAATACAAGTCACATGGTCAAACCTGAATCAATACAATCTAGCACAAGTGCTCTGACATTCACAGTGCATTGAAAAGGGCAATATGTCTTTTCTGCTTTTCTGGTTTTGCTATAAATGGACCTGAAGTCTTCCTGTGAACAGACCTTCACTGTTAATATTGTGAAAGTATTAAGCTGTTTGAAAAAAAAAAAAGAAGAAAAAGAAATACATTGCTTTTTCTAGTTAAATTCTCTAACTTAGGAAACATAAGGAGAAAGTCTAATAAAACACGAGGTTTATGAATTGAGTATTCCACTGCATGTAGTACTAAGGTTTGGGGAGAGGTAAGAATATGATAGATTCCACTCATACATAGTTTGCAGAATTTGACTTTTTCATTAGTTATAGATCAGGAAGTCATAGCTCCTTGTTCAGGGACTAGAATTAAAAATAAAAGTAAATCAACTTTTTTTAATAGAGAAAAGAACATATAGCTCTAAGCCAAATATTACCTACTGTTAATGCATTATTTTTTCACATTATTGTAAAAATAAATTGAGTTGCATTATTTTTAACCAAAATCCTAGCCCAGACTCTAAATCAGTTAAGAAATGGAGCCCTGTCCTAGACCACCCTGAAAATGAAATTACACTTCTGCTCTAAGCACATGCCATGCACATTGGCATGTTGAAAATGAATTTTAGTGATCAGAAAAACCTCATGAAGTATTTTTTTTAATGTCAGATATTGTGTGACTTATCCAGAAGCAAATTGACCACATCAGTCTGAATATGAACCATAAAACTCATTGATGACCATTCGTTTTTTTTGCATAATGTTTGATATTTCTTAAGATGAACAGTACCTAAAATACTGGGCAAATAGCCCAACTTTTGGAAATATGGCTCATTTTAGAAAGTCAAATGGAGGAGTAGAAGAAGTAGAATTTTTTAAATTGCCTTAAAATATGTTACAAAGTTTTAATGATTATTGCCTTCATTCTGATCTCATGTCGAATTAATCTACACCATTCTAAAAGAGAATAACACAATTTTAGAAGTGTTTTGTAAGAAAATGTGTCCAATCACACAGGAAGATCAATACAATGGAACTGTACGGTACATTATACATATATTTTCCTATTAACAACTTACAAAATGATGTTTCAAGTAGGAGTGACAAAGCAGACAGAGGTACATAATTTTAAAGACAGGAATTTATTCAAATAAGCCCCTGGAGTATCAGGAAATAATTATTCTTTTTAATATAGATTGTTTTATTGATGTTCATAAAATTGTTCCTCCTTGGAGATTACCTCTGAGCTAATTAATTTGGTGATTCAATTCACTAAATGACATAATTCAATTTTGTGTCAGATTTGGTTTATTGAAGGGAAATGAAGTGAAAAGGAAGTTGAAAGTGATAGGAAAAATTTGGCTTCTTTCAACAACTAGGAACTCATGGGAGGGAGAATCACAGATTTGCAATTAAGATTTTTTAAAAATAAATTTAAAGGAATTTAAATTTCCAGAATTAAAAAAAATATTAAGAAATTGGAATCAATTATTTGATAGAGCAAGAGAGAGAGAACTTTAAGTATTATAATTCTGCTTTTTAAAGGAGTAAAATGTGGAGGAAGTTAAGTTGAGTCAGGATTAAAAATGAAAGATTGAAACAGGAAAAGATATGAAGTTATAGATAGAGAGAAAAATAGAAGACAGATAGGAAATAGAAACAAGTCCAAGGGTGTTGGGGAAAGCAGAGAGGGCTTACTACTGACTTTGTTAACTATATGGGAACAGGGTTTTTGTCACTTCCATCTCTTACATGGGCTACTACAATATTATAGTGGTAAAGCTTTGCCTATTATCTCTAAACTTTGAAATTATGTGTAATCCAAGGTAATTTTTCTGTTTCAGTAACTTCACAAAAAGAGCTTGAAACATAACTTCATGAAATTTTAGATGCTCTGTATAAAGGAAAACAATTTCTTAAATGTTAAAAGTTTAAATTCTGTCCATAGTTAAAGTTAGAGGTTTACTTGCACAACCATTCTTGGAAACTTACACTTTTGCTTTAAAGTTAACATCACCTATGTTTATTTGTTCTTAGTTATGAATGAAACTTCCTCTAAAAGCATATGAGCTGAGAGGTTCTGCAACCTAGCCAAGATTGCTTCCAGATTCTCTGAACAGATCATGTTAAACAACTGTGTTCGGAGTGGGAGGTGGGTCAGGTTTATGCATGTTGGTGACTTTCATGCATCAAATTGACTGGATTATATGTGGATTTTGTTTCCTGTGAACTTGCTTGTGTTTCTTGGGATGTTCATCACTGAAACTACTGACATACTGTGCTCATGGTAGCAGTTCTTAAATGTATCTTTGAACTCTGCAGAAGCCATGGAAATTCTACCCACAGAAATGTTGAAAATCACCAGAGAAGAACTCCCAGTCCACAGGGTTAGATACACTTCACATTTTAATTTAATCTTGACATTCCATCAATCTTATTCCCCTTGATTTCTCTTAATCTTGATAGATTTTTATAGAAATGGCTTTGTTGTCTTCTAAGGACCTCAGCTTTCTGGTTCTGCTTACTGGGAAGCAGACTTCCTTCCCTGGATCTGGATTCTCATCAGCATTTCTAATCCACTAGCTTAAAACATGCAGTGGGTGAACATAGCTACTGATGACTTTTCGATATTGATATGGGCTTAATAGTTGCCTCTTGGGAGTCAGCACGACTTATGCCAGATATTTACCAATTCTGCCTTGATCCTTCCTGTGCTCCCACTGCACCATTTCATGCCCTATAGCAGTGATTCTTAAACTATTGATGGGAAAGAATCTGTCCTCCCAAACTTTAATTGGTAATGGACTGATACCTTTATGTAATGGAAAAATTAAATTACTATAAAACTGAAATTAAGGACAAAAACCAAAACTACACAAATAAACAGGTCCACATATTTTATTATCAGATCCATTATATATACTTTTTTAGATCAAACTGCTGTAAAATAAATATTTATTCAGTTTACAGTCCAGTACTTATTTATGAATATATATATATGTCCATAAATATAATGTATATCCTATATAATATAAATATTTATTCACGTATATTTGTGAATAATACATATATATCTATATATTACCTATGACATATATAATATATATCCAGTTATCATATATCCATAAAATTTATAAATATTACCTAGTTTGCAGTCCAGAACTTGTTTATCAATAAAATTTTGAGTTGCAATGCCCTACACAGGCTGGAGGTCTTCCTTAGAATTCTGACTGTAAAAATTCACTTATTCGAAACATAGAGTTTGAAATCAGTCATACAATTGGTATTTAAAATTAAAATTGTAAAGCAATTGTTTAAATAAATAAATTTAATTCAACATATTTGTATTTGATTTCATAGGGCTCTGATTTGGTTGGTTAGTTTGGTAAGGTTTTGGGTGGAATTTTGTTCTCCTTTTAAACATGTCTGCATGTATACTTGAAATTTTCATTTTTATGTATGGTGAACACATATATACAGCAGTACTAAAATAAGAGGATACTAAAGCAGTGTGCTTTCCACTTCAAAAACCACAGGCAACACCATAACTGTAAAAATGTTGTCTTTATTATGCCTGGTGTTTGTTTTTTCTGTGATTCAGTCTTCACTTGCAGGCTTATCCCTTCCCACTCTCTGATGTGTAATACCTGCAGATATACTCCTGGCCTCCTTATATCAATCTTGTTAGCACAAATGATTTGAGAAAAACTTTCTCCATAAAGTATAAATGAGTAATACAGTGTCCTGTCAAGCACATGAAGTAAGAATGGAAGAAATTTAGGCATACAGCATCATTTTTTTTTTGAAGATGTTCACTACCAAAAAGAACCATCCTCTGTATGGAGCTGTGTTTTTCAACATATAATAGCATACCAAATAGCACAGATATTAAATAATTAGTCCAGGAAAAATCAACTAATAAATGATGGTTAATGGAACATAAGACTACCAGATTCATAACACATGATGTTTCCAATGTGCGGTAAAGAATCCCTTGCTTAAAACTCACTCTTTTTTTTCCAATATATATTTAAGAGCAGAGGTTGACGAATTATGGCCTGCAGGCCAAATTCAGTCCACCAACTGTTTTGTGAACAAAAATTTGTTGGAACACACTCATTTGTTTATGTATTGTCTGTGTCTTCCATTCTTCAAAGGCAGCGTTGAGCAGTTTAGTACAATTTTGCAACGGGCCCTGGAATATTTACTGTCTGGGCTTAAATAGAGAAAAAGTATGTTAACTTCTGTTTATGAGACAATTTTTTAAGTAATTAAACTACAAGAATCTTAGGAAGATGTTTAAGCATAAAGCAAATATTAGGATTCCAATGGCAAGACCATCTTTAGTGTAGAGAAAACTGTAACAGACATCCCCTATGATTTATCATCAAACATTCAAATAAGCTATTCTTGACCTTCGTTCATGCCTCTCAAGCCATCTTGTGCCAATGATTTAATTTCCATAAAGTTCCACCTTCCTTTGGTTACAAATACTCAAACTGCACTTTCAGGAAGACATGCAAGGTATAAATGGGGCCCAAACCCTCTGATTATCAATGTTTTCTTCTTAAACTGCTTGCCTTCTAAACATTGAATGATTTTATTTTTTCAGTGTCTTAAAATTAGCTTCCACAACTGTTCACTGTGCAGATATGGCTATTCCAATCTTCCTTAAAATTAAATATTTTTACAGTAAATTTCTTAATGGGCACTCTGGTGACAGATTTTTTAAAAAAGAATCCTGAAGGAAACAAAATCTTAATATAATTTTTATGTTGGATAACTAATTTCCAATAATTATAGGCAAAACAAATTGAACTTTATTAAGGAACACAAGAAGTGTGAGACAAGGCAGTTTGTAGTGTTACCAGAGCAGAAAACGTGAATTGATTGGAGAAGGCTGACAGGATGAAGAAGGAAACTCTGAAATAGGGATCACTTCTTTTATGTCAGGCACTTTTTATATGCATATAATTTATTTGTCACAGTTGCCTAGCACAGGGAAACAGTTTCTTTTTCTGTCAATAAGAAAACGGAGATTCATAAATGTTAAGTTACAAGTCACAGTGATAAGTGTCAAGCCTGGCCATGTGAGAAAAAAGCCCTAGTTTCTTCATGACTGTGATCTGGGAAATGCACTGCTTAATTTCCTTTACTTTTGATTTTAAGAGTCTGAACTATAGGTAAGGAAAAAGAAAAATAAAAGCAAAGAAACAAAGAATCAAAAATGGGCAGACTGACTTAAGTGTTTCTGTCCTGTAATGCCAACATTACAGGAAGCTGCTTTTAGATCTCATTAGCACACAGATTTCAATGACATCTAATTTTGCTAAGTATGTGATACATAAAAGTGGCTGCTGTTCAATAAATCAAAAACAACAAATGACAAATACAACAGTATTGTAATAGTTATCATTTTTAAGTACTTAGTGTATATCATCTCTTAAGAATTACATATTAGGTTTAGATAATTGCTTAGTTCATTGTTCTATGCAACTTACATGTATTTACTCCTATAAATGACAATGAAACAATATCTACTAATATCCTCATTTTACAAATAAGAAAACAGAGGTTGTGAGAAATTGAGTGACTTGCTTATGGTGAAAAGTGGCTGGTAAGCAGCTAATAAGGGGTTAAACCAGGACATGAGTTAGTCTATGAGCCTTTCCTCTGAACCATTGTTATACTGCTTCACCTGTACTGGCTTTTCAATTAATATAATCATCTATTCAAAAATATATATTGTGTTTCTACTACAAGCTGTTCTTACTGGAGATATCACAGTGAGCATAAAAAATTTCAAATTTCTGCCTTCATGAAGTTTGGTAAATAAAGTTAGAAATTTAATGTGGCCCAGTGTTAGATTTGGTAAATAGAGTGGGGGAATTTTCATAGAAAAAAAACAAATTTGCTCCTGAAATTATATGTACATATTTTTAAAAATCACGGAGAAGGGAAGAAAACCACAGCTCTAGCAATTTAAATATTCAAATGAAAGTTAATTTTAAGACATTGAAAAATTGAATTATTCAACATATAGAAGGCAAGCTATATAAGAAGAGAATATTGATAATTATAAATTTTTAGTCCCATTCATATCTTGCATGTTTTCCTGAGAGTGAAATTTGAGTATCTGGGTCATTGGAAGAATAAGAACAAGCATGTTTGTTTATGTGGTCATGTCCCTTGCTTAGATCTTGTAAGAGTTAACTAGTAAAATATCTTTAAAGTGTAATGGACTCTGGAAATTTTATTTTTGACCTCAGAGACTCTCAACTGTATCAGATATTTACATTATATTTCCATTTTCTAGTTTATTTTCTCATTTGACTTCCAAAGCTTTTTGAAGTCAACATTAACTGCCATCCTCCACACCTATCTACCACCTTTTCGTAAGGCTACTAAGATACTAGAGGAAATGAGTTTCCAAAGATTTTACGGTCAATTAGAAGTAAAATAAAGATCCAAATTCTATATTAGTGATCTGTATACATGTTTCTGGTATGTGTGAATATGGACTATTTTAATACTGTAACAGGGTATAAGTTGCTTATTCAAATTAGGAAGAAAAGCTAACAACTAACAGAAATTTCAAACCTCAAAACTCATTTTCCAAAATTAAAGTCAATGCTACAAAATCAACCCAAACTTTTAATAGAAAGTGTTGTGTGTTAATTGCACCTCCCCAAAATGTATTTCAAGGTCCTAATCCCTGGTATGTGTGAATGTGACTTTATTTAGAATAGTCTCTACAGATGTAATTAAAATGAGGTTATACCTGAATTGTGCACTTAATCCAATACAACTGGTGTCATTTTGGGAAACACAGAGGAGAATGCCATATGAAGACGCAGACACACAGAGTAAAGAGGCTGTATGATGACAAGTTAGTGATTGGAATTATGCAACCTGAATCAGGGAATACCAATGACTGCCAGCAACCAAAGAGAGGGTGGCCCTGCTAACTTGATTTTAGAGTTCTAGTATCCAGTAATACAAAAGAATAAATTTCTACTGTTTTACACCCCTCAGTTTGTGGTAGTTTCTTACAAAATTCATAGGAAATTAATATATATGGGTTCTTTCGTTTAATGCTCAGAGCTAATTTTGTTGGTAAGCATCTTCATAACTGATTTTTTTTTAATAAAATATAGAAAGTTCTGCTCACAAATGCAATCTTCTTTTTTTAAAAAAATTATTTTCCCATTTAGGTTATTACAGAATATTGAGAAGAGTTCCATGTGCTATATAGTATGTCTTTGTTGGTTACCTATTTTATTTATTTATTTATTTATTTATTCATTTTTTCACAACCTTAAGGTGCTCTACACATTCAGAGAAACTTCTCTAGTAATGAACTATAGAAATGATACCTGAAATTATAGTCTTGCCTACCTATTTTAAATGTAGCAGTGTGTACATGTCAATTCCAAACTCCCAAGCTATCCCTCTCCTCCACCCTTCCCCCCTGGTAACCATAAATTCATTCTCCAAGTCTGTAAGTTTGTTTCTGTTGTGTAAATAAGTTCATTTGTATCATTTTTTTTAAAATTTGTATGGAGACACAAAAGACCCCTAATAGCCAAAAGAATTTTGAGGAAGAAAAATGGAGCTGGAGTAACCAGGCTTCTTGATTTTAGACTACATTACAAAGCTACAGTCATCAAAACAATATGGTACTGGCACAAAAACAGAAATATAAATAAATGGAACAAGATAGAAAGCCCAGAAATAAACAATGGAGAAAAGACAGTCTCTTCAACAAATGGTGTTGGAAAAAATGGACATCTACATGTAAATAAATGAAACTAGAACATTGTTTTACACCATACACAAAAATGAACTCAAAATTGATTAAAGCCCTAAATGAGAGACTGGATACTATAAAACTCTTAGAGGAAAATGTAGGCAGAACACTCTTTGACACAAATTGCAGCAATATCTTTTTCTATCTATCTCCTATAGTAATGGGAATAAAAACAGAAATAAACAAATGGGACCTAATTAAAATCAAAAGCTTTTGTACCGCAAAAGAAATCATAAACAAAACAAAAAGACAACCCACAGAATGGGAGAAAATATTTGCAAACGATGCAAAGGACAAGTCATTAGTCTCCAAAATTTACAAACAGCTCATGTGGCTCAATATTAAAAAAAAAAAAAAAAAAAAAAAAAAAATCAAAAAATGGGCAGAAGACCTAAATAGATATTTCTGTAATTTTCTTTTAACAAAAATTTATTCTTTAATGATTTATCTTTTTTTGGGCTAAATTTTACTAATTTGTTTGCTTATTCTGTTGTCTCATTCTGGAGTTCACATTGTTCATAAAGCTATCAACTTTTTCATTAAAAGTATCTGTGGCATCATAAAGTTTATTCTCCTTTTCATTTTTCTTAAAGACAACAATCATTCAAATGTGGTGGGTTTGTTGTTGTTGTTTTCAATAAATTAACCAGCTTTAGGAGCTCTAATCCACAAACTTGAAAAATTTAGAAAATAAAATAATCAAAGCTAAAAGTTCCCTAATAAATAAGTTCTCATTTGGTGCTTTTAAGGGAGAGTTCTCAGCAAATATGTTAGAGAATAAATTCCAGAATAGAGTTGTCCATTTCTAATTTTAATATATATTTTTAATTTTGTAAAATAATGTACACCCAGAAAAGTACATTTAAATCAAATATACATTTAAACAAATAATTTAAAATTTAATACCTAACAACCACTCATTGAAAACCAAATATTGTCAGAATTCCACATGTGCCAAGCATACCCTCGTTGTTACAACCCACTCCCATTGCCTTATTTATAACTGCTAGCCTGAATTTTAAGATGATCATTTCTCTGCTCTTCTTATAGCCATACCATATGTATACATATATGAAATATTGTTTATTTTGCAGCAAATTATCATTTTCAAAAATTACTACAGGATTATTCCTTCTCCTAGATGTTATTCTACTATGTGATTTTGCCACTCCACTATCTAAAGGTGGAAAGTAATTCCCTTCCTATTAAAATTGGGCTAGCCTTTGTAACATAATTGCAACTGAATGATGCTATGTGATTTCCCAGGCTTTATCAGAAGGCTTGTAACTTCTGCCTTGGTCTTTTTAAACATTTGTCTCTGAATACTCCCTTTTGGAAGATTTTCTCTCATAATCTAGCAACATGTTTTGAGAAGCATGTGAAGTGCTCTAATCAATTGTCACAGCTGAGCTCAACCATAGAGAACAGTGACCAGCTATATGACCAAAATGGTCCTGGTTTTAGCACTAAACATCCAGCATATTAGGAACCCCTTCAGTTCCAGGAAAACTGGGACAGTTGGTCAAAGTATCTTAGACTCATCCCCACCTAGACACCAAAAATGTGACTATAGAATCTTCTACATAATTACAGCTGCAATCATTCAAGTCACCCACAGCCTTTCCAACCTTCTCAGCTGAAGCATCTAACATAGTGAAGCAGAAAATAATTCATCCCCCCATGCTCTATTTGAATTACTGACTCACAGAATTTATGATAATAACAAACCAGTTATTATTTTATGCCACTGAGTTTAGAGTACTTTTTTACACAGTAATACATAAGAAAAATATTATAAAATTTTCTTGAACTTTTTATAAATAACATGATTTGTACTTTACTGCTTTCATTTTTTTGCAGAATAAATGAATAACAAATTTGAAGATATACAATAGAACAATAAAAAATTAAGAAAAATATGTAAATGAGGCAAATACATGAGGCAAAAAACATTGGAATTGCAAGGAGAAATAGACAAATCCACAGTTATAGTTGGAGATTTCAACAGCTCTTTTTTAGTGATGATAGAGCCAACAAAAAGAAAATCAGTACTGATACAATTGAATAAAACAGCACCACCAGTACACTGGATCCAATTAGCATATATAGAATACTCTATTCAACAATAAAGTAATACACATTTTTCAAGCTCACATGGAATATTCAGCATGATAGACCATATGTTGTGTCAAAAATCTGAAAAAAATGTAAAGGAACAGGAATCATACAAAATATATCTTCATTCCACAATGGAACTAAACCAAAATTAATTACAGAAAGATTGCTGGAAAAACTCCAATATTTGGAGATCAAACAATACACTTCTGAATAACACATGGATCAAAAAGAAGTGTCAAAACTAAAAATATTTTCAAGTAAATAAAAATTTAAAATATAATAATATTTCTGAGATAGAAGGAAAGCAGTGTTTCAAAGAAAATCTGTAGCATTAAATGTATATATTATAAAAGAAGTTGGACCTAAAGTAAAAATATAGTTTCCAACATTTTACACTACATAAATAACAAGTGGAAGCCTAAAGCTAACAGATGAAGATAAATAATAAAATGTAGAGGACAAATTTATAAACTTAAACTAGTAAATCAAAGGAGAAAATTAACAAACTGGAAAGCTAATTGTTTGGAAAAGAGGAATGAAATTGATAAAGCTGCAGCCAGGCTAAACAAGAGAAAGAGAAAAATTACCAATATGGAATTTTTCAGTAATCATTACTACTGACTCCATGGAAACTAAGATTATACTAAAGGAATACTACAAATAATTCTAAGGCCACACATTTTGTAATTTAGGTGAAATGTATCAATGATTTGACAGACACAAATTGTCAAATTTCACATGAGGAGAAGTAGATCACGTATACAGTTCTATACACATATTAAGTTGAATCAGTAATGAATAAGTGCAAGGATTCTTCAATATATGCAAATCAATCAATGTGATACACCATATTAACAAACTGAAGGATAAAAACCATATGATAATCTCAATAGATACAGAAAAAGCTTTCAACCATATTCAACACCCATTTATAATAAAAGTTTTCCAAAAAGTAGGCATAGAGGGAACTTACTTCAGCATAATAAAGGCCATATATGACAAACCCACAGCAGGCATCATAATCAATGGTGAAAAACTGAAAGCATTTCCACTAAAATCAGGAACAAGACAAGATTGCCCACTCTCACTATTATTATTCAACATTGTTTTGGAAGGTTTAGCCACAGCAATCACAGAAAAAAAGAAATAAAAGGAATCCAAATTGGAAAAGAAGAACTAAAGCTGTCATAGTTTTCAGATGACATGATACTATACATAGAGAATCCTAAAGATGCTATCAGAAAACTAGTAGAGCTAATCAATGAATTTGGTAAAGAAGCAGGATAAAAGATTAATGCACAGAAATCTCTTGCATTCCTAAACACTAATGATGAAAAATCTGAAAGAGAAGTTAAGAAAACACTCCCATTTACCATTGTAACAAAAAGAATAAAGTACCTAGGAATAAATCTACCTAAGAAGACAAAAGACCTGTATGCAGAAAATTATAAGACACTGATGAAAAAAAGTAAAGATGATACAAACAGATGGAGAGATATACTATGTTCTTGGATTGGAAAATCAGCAGTGTGAAAATGACTACACTACACAAAGCAATCTACAGATTCAATGCAATCCCTGTCAAACTACCAATGGCATTTATCACAGAACTAGAACAAAAAATTTTCACAATTTGTATGGAAACAACAAAAAAACCCTAATAGCCAAAGCAATCTTGAGAAAGAAAAATGGAGCTGGAGGAATAGGACTCCCTGACTTCAGACTATACTACTAAGCTACAATAATCAAGACAGTATGGTACTGTTGCAGAAACTGAAAGATAGATCATTGAAACTAGATAGAAAGTCCAGAGATAAACCCATGAACATATGATCAGCTTATCTTTGATAAAGGGGGCAGAATATACAATGGAGAAAAGACAGCCTCTTCAATAAGTGGTTCTGGGAAAACTGGACAGCTACATGGAAAAGAATGAAATTAGAGCACTTCCTAACACCATACACAAAAAGAAATTCAAAATGGATTAAAGACCTAAATGTAAGGCCAGACACTATAAAACTCTTAGAGGAAAGCATAGGCAGAACACTCTATGACATAAATCACAGCAAGATCCTTTTTGACCCATCTCCTGGAGAAATGGATATAACAAAAATAATGGGACCTAATGAAATTTAAAAGCTTTTGCACAGCAAAGGAAACCATAAACAAGATGAAAAGACAACTCTCAGAATGAGAGAAAATATTTTCAAACAAAACAACTGAGAAAGGTTTAATCTCCAAAATAAACAAGCAGCTCATGTAGCTCAATATCAAAAAAACAAGCAATACAATCCAGAAAATGGCAGAAGACCTAAATAGATATTTCTCCAAAGAAGCATTCAGATTGTCAACAAACACATGAAAGAATCTCAATGTCACTAATCATTAGAGAAATGCAAATCAAAACTGCAATAAGGTTTTACCTCACACCATTCAGAATGGCCATCATCAAAAAATCTACAATCAATAAATGCTGGAGAGGGTGTAGAGAAAAGGGAACACTCTTGTGCTGTTGGTGGGAATGTAAATCAATAAGGCCACTATGGAGAACACTATGCAGGTTCCTTAAAAACCTAAATATAGAACTACCATGTAACACAGCAATCCTACTACTTGGCATATACACTGAGGAAACCATAATTCAAAAAGAGACATGTACCACAATAGCCAGGACATGGAAGCAACCTAAGTGTTCATCAACAGATGAATGGATAAAGAAGGTGTGGCACATTTATTCAATGGAATAGTACTCAGCCATAAAAGGAAACAAAATTGAGTTATTTTTAGTGAGGTGGATGGATCTAGAGACTGTCATATGGAATGAAGTAAGTCACAAAGAGCAAAACAAATACCATATGCTAACACATATATATGGAATCCAAAAATATAAAATTGTTATGAAGAATCTAGGGGTAGGACAGGAATAAAGACACAGACAAAGAATTGGCTTGAGGATGCAAGGAGGGGATAGGTTAAGCTGGGACGAAATGAGAGAGTAGCATTGACATATATACACTACCAAGTGTAAAATGCATAGCTAGTGGGAAGCAACTGCATCCCACCAGGAGATCAGCTCAGTGCTTTGTGACCACCTAGAGTGGTGGGATAGGGAATGTGGAAGGGAGACACAAGAGGGAGGGTATATGTGGATATATGTATACATATAGCTGATTCAATTTGTTATACAGCAGAAACTAACACAACATTGTAAAGCAATTATACTCCAATAAAGATGTTAAAAAAAAAAAAAAAAGAAGAATCTTCCATATGAGAAATCATCAGACCAGCAGATTTTTTACCTGTGCATTCTGTCAATCATGTAAGTTAGAAATAATATCAATTTTCCACAGATGAATCAGATCTGTGGAAAATTGGTATTAGATGAAGACATTAGAAGAAAAAAAGAACAGGCCAATATCACTCATGAATACAGATGAAAATAACCTTCACCAGGAATTAGCAAATCAAAACTGTAAATTAAAAAAATAATAAAATTATATATAATGGAAAATGGGATTTGTTCTAAGTTTGCAAGGGTATTTCATCATTTAAAAATCAAGGTAATACACTATATAGAAGAAAAACATACAATCATATCATCTGAAGCATAAAAAAATATTTGACAAAATCCATCACTTATTTATGACCAAAATGACTCAGCTATCTATGAGTAGAGGAAAAACTTCCATAAATTTATCAATGATTTCTCTGAAAAACTGATCAATAACCTCATATGTAAATTGTGATAAAATGGACATTTTATCCCTAAGTTGAAGAAAAAGGCAAAGCTGTCCTCTCTCACATTATGCTGGAATTGCTAACTGAAGCAATCGTACAAGGCAAAGAAATGAAATGCATGCACATTGGTAATAAATAAATAAAACTGATTTTATTCACAGAAGACAATATTGTCTATGTAGAAAATTCCAAGAATCAACATGAACAACCAAAAACCTCCTAGAACAATTAAGTGAATGTAGCAATATCACAGGATGCAAGACTAACATAGAAAAGTCAATTACTTTCCTATATACCAGTAAGGAAATTATTTTATTTAATTTATTTTTTATTGAAATATAGTTGACTTACAATATTATTTTAGTTTCACATTTACAGTACAGTAATTTGATATTTTATAGAATATATTCCATACAAAGTTATTATAAAATATTGACTATATTCCCTGTGAAGTGTATTATATCCTTGTAACTTATTCATTTTATACCTGGCATTTCATACCTCTTAATCCTCTTCACTTATTTGGGCCCTTCCCCCACTAACACTCCTCTGGAAACCACTAGTTCATTCTCTGTATCTGTGTCTGTTTCATTATATTTGTTCCTTTGTTTTACATTTTACATTCCACATGACAGTGAAAATATACAGTATTTGTTTTTCTCTATCTGATTTATTTCACTAAGCATAATACTCTCTAGGTCCATCCATGTTTTCACAAATGGCAGAATTTCATTCTTTTTTATGGCTGATTTTATATATATGTGTGTGTGTGTGTGTGTGTGTGTGTGTATATATATATATATATATACACACACACACACACACACTTCTTTATTCATTCATCTGTCGATGGACACTTAGGTTGTTTCTATATCTTGGCTTTTATAAGTAATTATGCACTGAACATTGAGATGCATATATCTTTTTGAATTAGTGTTTTTGTTTTCTTTGAATAAATACCCAGGAGTGGGATTGCTGGATTGTATACTAGTTCTATTTTTAATTTTTTAAGGAACCTCCATACTGTTTCTCATAGTGGCTGTACCAATTTACATTCCCACAGACAGTGCACAAGGGTTACCTTTTATCACCAACACTTGCTATTTCTTGTCTTTTTGACAATAGCCATTCTGACAGGTATAAGGTGATACCTCCTTGTTTTGATTTGCATTTTCCTGGTGAAAATGCAAATCATGCTGAGCATTTTTTCATGTGTCAGTTGGCCATCTGTATGTCTCCTTTGGAAAAATGCCTATTCAGGCCCTCTGCCTACTTTTTAATCAGATTTTTAAAAATATTGAGTTGTATGAGTTATTTGTATACTTTGGATATTAACCTTTTATGGGACATTTCATTTGTAAACATGTTCTCCCATTCAGTATGTTGTGTTTTCATTGTGTTTATGATTTCTTTCTCTGTGCTAAAACATTTTACTTTGATTAGGTCTCATCTGGTTATTTTTGCTATTATTTCCCTTGCCTGAGGAGGAAGATATAAAAAGGGCTAAGACCAATGCCAAAGAGCGTACTGCCTATGCTTTCTTCTAGCAGTTTTGTGGTTTCAGGTCTTATATTTATGTCTTTAATCCATTTTCAGTTTATTTTTGTGGATGATGTGAGACAACTCTCTCCTTTCATTCTTTTAGCTGTCCAGTTTTCCCAAAACAACTTATTGATAAGACTATAGTTTCTCAATTGTATATTCTTGCTGCCTTTAGTCATAGACTAATTGAGTACATATGCGTGGGTTTATTTCTGGGATCTATCGCTATGTTGTGCCATCGATCTATGTGTCTGTTTTTGTGCCAGTACCATACTGTTTTGACTACTGTAACTTTGTAGCATAGCCTGAAGCCAGGGAGTTTGATACCTCTAGAATTGTTCTTTCTTTTACCAAATTGCTTTGGCAATTCAGGGTGTTTTTTGGTTCCATTAGAATTTTAGGATTATTTGTTCTAGTGCTGTGAAAACTGACATGGGCATTTTCATAGGGATTGTATTAAATTTGTAGATTGCTTTTTGTAGCATGGGCATTTTAACAATATTAATTCTTTCAATCCAGGAATACTGAATATCTTTCCATTTATTTGTACCCACTTCAACATCCTTCATCAATGTTTTATATTTTTCTGAGTACCAGCCTTTCACTACCTTGGTTAAATTTACTCCTAGGTAGTTTTCCTTTTGATTTGAATTAAATGGGATGTTTTCTTGATTTCTGTTTCTGATGGTTCACTCTCAGTGTATAGAAATGCAACAAATTTCCTATACTAATCTTGTACCCAGCAATTTTATTGAATTCATGTATTAATTCTTATATATATATATATATATATATATATATATATATATATATATATATATATATATAAGTCTTTAGGGTTTTCTATATATAGCATCATGTCATCTGCAAATAGTAACAGTTTTACTTTTTCCCTTCCAACTTGGATACCTTTTATTTCCTTTTTATTGTCTGATTTCTGCAGTTAGGACTTTCAATACTACATTAAATATGTGGCAAGAGTGAGCATCCTTGTCTTGTTCTTTATTTTAAAGGAAAAAAAAAAAAACTTCCAGTGTTTCACCATTGAGTATGAAGTTAGCTGTGGTTTTGTCATAAATGGCCTTTGTTATATTGAGGTATGTTCCCCCTATACCAACTTTGTTGAGAATTTTTATCATGAATGTCCGTTAAATTTTGTCAAATGATTTTTCTGCATCTATTGAGGTGAGGTGATAATGTGATTTTTATCTTTTCCTATGTGTTTACATTTTCTGATGAAATTTTTCTTTCCAACATTTTCTTATTTCTTGGTATAGCCTTTTCTTTTTTGCATAAGGAAGACATTAACATTTCTTGTAAGATGAGTTTAGTAGTGATAAACTCTTGGTTTTTGCTTGTTTGGAAAACTCTTTATTTGCCCCTCAATTCTGAATGATTTGCTGGGTAGAGTATCCTTTTTTGTAGGTTTCTTCTTTAAGTACTTTAAATTCATTAAGCCACTCCTTTCTGACTTGTGAATCTTTGTTAAAAAATAAGCTTATAGGGATTCCCTTTTATGTGACTCTGTTTTTCTCTTGTTGCCTTTAAAATTATCACTTTGAATTTACATTTTAATTATGATATGTCTTAGTGTGGGTCTTTTTGGTTCATCTTGATTGAGTCTCTCTGTGCTTCTTGGACTTAGATATCTGTTTCTTTCTTCAGATTAGGAATTTTTCAGTCATAATTTCATCAAATATGATTTCCTCCCCTTTCTTCTTCTTTGGGACCCTTATAATGATAATGTTAGTATGCTTGATGTTGTCTCAAAGGCTCCTTAAACTACCCTCATTTTTAAATTTGTTTTTTCTTCTTGCTGTTCTGATTGGAAGGTTTCCAATACCCTGTCTTCCATGTTGCTTATGCATTCTTCTGTATCATCTAGTCTGATTCCAGGTGAATCTTCAGCTTTCGTTATTTTTATGTTTTCTAGTTCTTTGCTGAAGTTCTCACTGTGTTCCTCTATCCTTTACCCAAGGTCAGTGAGCATTTTTTTATTCACTATTGCTTTGAATTCTCTTAAGTAAATTATTGATCTCTGTTTCCTTATGAAAACATAATGAAATGTTTATTTTCTGGGGTTTTATTTGTTCTTTCATTTGGAACATATTCCTCTGTCTTCTCAGTTTGTTTGACTTTCTTTGCTTGTCTTCATGAAACTAGGTGAAACAGTTTCCTATCCTAGGAAACTTGTGTGAGAGCATCCCTATGTAATTTGTTAGTGCCTAGTAGTTTTGGTGCTAGAGGCAAATCTGAAGTGACTACTGGCTGCATCTTTTCCTGGGTTGCTCTGGCAGTCTCCATCTTGGTGTGGCATAAGGCTGGAATTGTATGGGCTAGAAGTGGAATCAGGTGTGAGCCAGCACTCCTCCCAGGCTCAATGGACACTCCCACCCTGATGAGGGATGGGACCAGGATCCAAGAGGCTGGAGAAGGGGCCCTGAGGGAGCTGAGATTCTCCCCAGTATGACAGCCACTTTTTCCTTGGTTGGGGCAGGGCCAGGGTCCAAGTGTCTGGAACAACAAATCTGAGCTATCTCTGCTTCTACTCAGTGCAACGGTGATCTCCAGATTGGCTGAGGTAAGGCTGGGCCCTGTGGGGTTAGAGCCACAATTCTAAGCTAACTCCACTTCTCCAGGGAATAATGGAAGATTCTGCCCTGGTTGGGGCCAGGAGGGATTGGATCAGGAGCCTGATGTGGGCTGGGGAGCATCCTGAGGTGGTCTGGCAGGCCAGCCAGATCACCAGGAAGTTTTCATCAATCTGCTGTTTCTGTGCTCAAACTAGGAGCAAGCACCTCTGGGCACCCTCGAGAAGAGCAGACACTTGGTTTCCTATAAGTCCAGTAAGTCTCACTGCTTTCAAACCAGGCAAGAGAGCTCATCTTCCCAGTGCCAGACCTCATTGCTGGTGTGCCCAATATGAGATTTGAACGCTTTGCTCCTTAGGGAGTAACCCCAAGACTGTGATATATCTCTCCTCTTCTGGGTCACCTACCAGGAGTGTGGCTGAGTAGATTGCTTCTCCTCTCTTTCTACCAAACTCTGTGTTTCTTCCTGTATAACCTTGGTTGTAGAAGATCCACTCTGCTAGTCTCCAGGTCATTCTCAAAATGAGTTGCTGTATATGTAGTTTTAGTTTTGATGTGTATGTGAGAGGGTGAGAGGGTGAGAGGAAGTGAGCTCAAGGTCTTCCTACTCTGCCATCTTGATCCCACCTTATATCCCTATAATGAAAGAGTGAACTTTGAAGAAGAAAAAAAAAAAGAAAAAGAATACCATTTACAATGGTCTCAAAAACAAGGATAAAGTTAGGTATGAATCTATAAATATGTGCAGAGAAACATATTCAAAAAACTACAAAATGGTGATTCAGAAAACGAGTCTTAGCAGGCTTTTCTTTAAGTAACAGATTTCATTTTTTAGAGCTGGTCTTTGTTTACAGAAAAACTTAGCATATACACCCTCAAACTCACAGATTCTACTCTTTTTAACATCTTCAGTAATGTAACATATTTGTTACAATTGATGAACAAATACCAATACATTATTATTAATTAATGTCCATAGTTTACATTATGATTCACCTTTTATGTTGTATATTTATATATTTTGGCAAATGCATAATCACATGTGTTCACAATTACAGCATCATAAAGAATATTTCATTGTCTTTTGTGTAGTATATTTTGAATGTGGGAAGTGTGAGTAATCCAGCTTAGTTCTTTCTTTGGTTCTTTGTGTTCTTCCTTGTCCCTTGTATTTCCATATGAGTTTTAGAATCAGCTAATTTATTTCTGCAGACAAGGCAGTTTAAAAGTTGAAATATAGGTCAATTTGGAGGGTAGTGACATAGTAATGAAAAGTTTTCTGTTTCATAAACATGGAACGCCTTTCCATTCATTTAGACTTTTAATTTTTTCAACAATGTTTACGTAGTTTTAGTGTCTAAAATTCTTGAATTATTTTTCAAATACATTTCCATGTTCTTTGTTTTCTAATGCTCTTGATTTCTTAATTTAAAATTCATACCACTTATTGTTAGTGCATAAAAATACAACAGATTTTTGTGCATTGACCTTATACCCTGCAATTTTGCTGAACTTGTTCATTAGTTGTAATAATTTATTCTTATTCTTCAGGATGTAGTATAAACAAGATCATATCAAGTACAAATAGTTTTAATATTTCCTTTTCAATCCGGATACATTTTATTTTTTACCTAATTTCTTTCAATAGAATCTCTAGTACAATGTTGAACAGCAGTGGTAAGAGCAGATATTTTTGTCTTTTTCTTGATCTTAGATAGCATTCACTCTGTTACTATATCACTGTTAAGTTTAATTTTAGCTGTGGATTTTTCATAGATGAATTTTACCAGATTGAAGTAGTTACTTCTTATTTCTATTCCATTGAGTGTTTTTATCACAAAAGGATGCTGCGTCAAATGATTTTTCTGCCTCTACAGAGATTATCATGTGGTATTTTCCCCTTTATTCTATTGATACGGTACAGTAAATTGATTGATTTAGAACGTTAAATTAGTCTTGAATTCCTGGGACAAATCCCACTTTGTCATGGAATATAATCTTTTTACTATGTTGGTGGAGTCAGTAATTCCAGTAGTCTAGGCTTCCTTAGGAATGGTTTCTGTCAAAGTCATTTTTGTATTTTCGATGAGTCATACTTTCAAGCTTCTTTGAATGCTTTGTAATTTTTTGTAAAGAACTAAGAATTCTCATGTGGTAATTTTGTTATATAATGTGGTAATTTTGGAAATCTGACTCTCACAGTCCTCAGGGATTGTTGATTTTGCTTGTGTAGGCTTGGAAATGTCCATTTTTGACTTTTCCAAATGATTTTTGCAAAGTGTGTACTCTTTGTTGTGTGTCATCACTGAAATTTCTGGCCTGTTTTCTCTATCTTCAGACAGTGATCTTACAAAAATGTCCTTAAATGTGTGATTCCAAAAGGGGATGTAGAAGAAGGGTTCTGCCTCTTTAAATGCCTTCAATGATGCCAGCAGGGGAAATCAATTCAGCCAAAAAAGCTAAAACCAAGGAAGGTGTCTCTGGCATTTTTTCAGGGTTTCACCACAACAAACCAAATTCACAACCTCTAATTTTTGGAGCACAAGGTCTCCTATGCTTGCTGCAGCACCAGCTATACAACAAAGGAATGCAGACCACTGTCCCCAGTTCGACAATGGGGCTGAGAAATGGGGCATGGTAAATGGTTTGTGGATGCTGCTTTCTTACCAAAATGAGCTCCATCAAGTAGTCTCCTTGTTATATGTGAACAATCATATTCCTGTGTTCCAAATTAGTTGATTTAATTCTTTTCAGTTGAATGGTTGCTTAGATGGAGGGACCAATACTTGGATCTTCCTGCTCTGGCATTTTGCATGTATGTTAGATTTATTGGGCACTCAGGGACCTTAAAAACTCTGCTGCTTCCATTTGTTTCTTGCCAAAATTCTGATTAAAGCTTTTGTTCTTATTTTAGAAAGACTTCAATGTTTCAAAGTTCTGAAAATATTCTCTTTTATTATTTTCTGAGACATTTAAATTTCCCCTTAAACATATGTGTTAAACCAACCACTTACAAACACCTTTTTATTGAAAAATAGTTTTCCCCCTGTCTGCAGTTCCACCTCCTTCATATGTCAATAGCTATACATACTTGTGTCTATATATAGTTTCCTCATTCCATTTCATTGGTCTATTTATACAACTTTGTTATTACTACAACATATCATTTTTAAGACTTTAAAAACTCAATACTTTGTGCAATTAGTATGATAGTGTATTGCCTACTCTTGGCTCCAGGCATTTCCAGATCAACTTACTAAGTTGTGTAAAATAACAATATAAAACATTTTGGATTGCAAATACAAACATTGTATATATAAATTGAATTAATAAGGCAATTTTGAGGACATGCTTTTAAAATGCAATTTCTAATGCATTACATATATCCATTTATCAAGCCTTCTTTAATGACTATCAATAAAAGTATGTAATTTTCCACAGATAGGTCTTGTCTTTCTTTGTTAGATATTTTCCAAAGCAATTGATATTTTTTCATTTTATTGTAAATTATTCCCCTGTCAGCTGATAGTATATAGAACTACAATTGATTTGGGTATATTGATTAGATATACAGAACCTGACAAACACTCTAATACATTTTTTAACAAGCGTTTTAAATTTTCTCTATGCCCAGGGATATCAAATAAATTGATTACATTATAAAACTATTTTTCAATGTATATGTAGCACTGGATATTACCTCAATTAAAACATTGAATATTAGCAGATATTGTAGTTTTCCCTGTTTATTTTTTATTTTAAAAGAAGAGACTTCAGATTTTTAAATTTGAGCAAAATGTTTGTTGTAGGAATTTATGAATTACTTACATTCTATTTAAAAATACTTTCTTCCTCACCTAGTAAGGTATTTAATCACAAATAAATACTGAGTTACATGAGAATTTTCTGCATCAATAAATAAAATCAAATATATTTTTCCTCTTTTTTAATCAATATATTGTTATACTGATTTATTTTCTAATATTAAATAGCCTACATTGCTGGGATAAACCCAAATATCCATGCTGTATTATTCATTTTGTATAATGCTATAATGAAATTTCCTTTAAGTTTTGTTCAGAATGTGATATTGGCCTGTAATTTTCCTTCCTTTTAATGTCAGCTTCAGATTTTGGTATCAAGGCTTTGCATCCTCATAGCATAAATTGGGAAACATTGCTACCTTCTCTATATGTGTAAGGTTGAATTTACTTCTTTATTAACATTCTGATGTAATTTGCTATTGAAAACAGCCTAACTTGCCTTGTTTTTGTTTGTGTATGTCTGTGTGTGTTATTTTGTTTTTAGGGAAGGATCTTTTTAAAAGTTAGTTTATTATCTTTAGTGGTTGTAGAATTATTCTTGAGTGTAGGGAACTATCCATTTTATCTGAAACCTCAATACTGGTGTAAAACTTTCCATAATGCTTCAATATAATCTTGTTAAAATCTGCAGACATATTTTGAAGTACCTTTTTCATTTCCGATATTTGTTGTCTGTCTACTTTTTTTTTCTTTCTTTTTTGTTTGCTTTTTTCTTATTATAGTCAGAGATTTTTAGATAGTATGTATTTGTCTCTGTTCAGTCTCCCTCTATTACAATATTATTTTCTAATTTATTAATTTTTGTTTAAACATTATTTTCCTTTCCTTGTACATTATTTAGAATTTTCTGCATTTTTCTAATCATTTTAAAAATATAAACACATAGACTATTTTATCATTTGCATGAAAAGTATTTTTTTTTCCTGAATCATATTGGTGTATGTCAGTTGTTAGCATAGCGTCCTCTATATCTGAATAATTTACTGTGTAATCCCTACAAAGATTTTCTTCTATATAACTATAATATAGTTATCAAAACTAATTAAATTTCGGTGATGAATTAAATTCATATAATGTACAGTCTTTGTTCAAGTTTCATGAGTTGTCCCAGTAATGCCCACTGTAGCAAATGCCTCCAATTTACAATCATTTGTAGCAAGCCTCTTTACTTTCCTTCTGTCTAAAATAGTTCCTTAGTCTTTCCTTTACATGCTGCTGCTGAGGATTCCAATTCAATTATTATGAACACTGCCTCTCAATTTGTGTTTTTCTTATGACTCATCATGATTATATTATGTTGTCTGTTATTTTGGTAGGTATATCTCAGAACTGACAGCGTATTCTCATTACATCCAATCATGTGGCATAAGAGCTTTGATTTATTTTATTATTCGTAATAAATGGAACAAATTGTTGATTTTGTTAATCTTACTTACAAGGTGTCTTCCAAGTTTTTCATCTGTAAATGTATTCATTTCTCTCTCTCTCTCTCTACCCCTTTCCTTCATTGCCTTCTTGTGGGTTGACTGAATATTCTTTTAATCTTTGTGTTTGTTGGTTTTTGTCTACCTCTTTGGAAGTTATATACTTTGTTTTTTTCTTCTGGTATTAATGCTAAAAATTAAACATAATTTTACAAAATGTAAAATAGATAGCTAGTGGGAAGCAGCCACATAGCACAGGGAGAGCAGCTCTGTGCTTTGTGACCACCTAGAGGGGTGGGATAAGGAGGGTGGCAGGGATGGAGACTCAAGAGAGAAGAGATATGGGAACATATGTATATGTATAACTGATTCACTTTGTTATAAAGCAGAAACTAACACACCATTGTAAAGCAATTATACTCCAATAAAGATGTAAAAAAAAATTGGTAATTCAAAATTAACCAATAGATTTAATCTCCTTCAAGGTAATGAAATTATATTAGAATACTTTAGCTTCACATTCCTAACATATTTTTAACAGTTTAATTCTAATTTTATAATACTATAAAATGTTAGTATTTTGCTGTATTGTATATTTAAGTTCATTCAGTTTTACCCACAGAGTTACCACTTCTTTGCTTTACATCTCTTCCCAGAACCTCAGTCTACAATCACATTCCTTCTACCTGACGTATATACCTCAGAAATTTACTTAGTAAGAATTGGCTGGTGATAAACTCAGAAGTATTGGTAAAGAACACTTCTACTCATTAGTACTAGACCCTTGTGTTCTAGCTATTGAATACATAGCACTACCTAGCAGCCATTTGTTTAATGCATTATAGAGCTTTCATATGTAAGGATGATTCTTTCGATTGGGGTTTAGCTGAGATTTCAACAGTTCATTCTTTGGTTCCTTAAGACTCACTGCTTCTGGATGATGGGATAAGTCATAAGACCAGTACATCACAAAGTTATAAGCCTATTATTTCACCACCTGTTTTTGTAAAATTGCTCCCTTATTCTGAGGCAATTTAAATTGAAACATCCTGTCAATAGACTGTCATTTATCTTGGATGCCCTTGGATGACCACATTGGTGCTTGCAATGTGGTCTGTAAAGGTAAGCCCATTTCCAGAATAGACCTTGCCAAACTGAAGAAGATTTGATGTGATCAAGCTGTTTGCACTTGGATGGTTAATTAACTAATGAAGGGGCTGTATTGGGCTCAGCATAATTATTGTGATATAGGATTAGATATTCAGTCACACCATTGTGCTCAAGTGTAACATACATTCTTCCAACAGTGTCTAGTTTGTCCATGAGGAAGAGGCTAGATATACCTTAACATGAGACACAGAGAAAAAGATCTGCATGATTTTGCACACATCATAATTCAATTCACACTTCTTCTCTAGACTTGTTTCAATATTCTAACGCTTTTATTTCCAAGCCTATGACCACTTAGCCAAAATAGTTTCATTTTCCTGGACTATGTATTGGTATTCCAGACCACTTTTCTTGTAAAAAAAAAAAAAAAGTGAACAGGCAATTGTATTTCTCTTTGCTTTATCCAATGGGAGAATTTTCCAGGGCTTCCCGGTGGTGCAGTGGTTAAGAATCTGCCTGCTAATGCAGGGGACACAGGTTCGAGCCCTGGTCCAGGAAGATCCCACATGCTGTGGAACAACTAACCCCGTGCACCACAACTACTGAGCCTGCGTTCTAGAGTCCACGAGCCACAACTACTGAAGACTGCACGCCTAGAGCCAGTGCTCCGCAACAAGAGAAGCCACCACAGTGAGAAGCCCGTGCACCACAAGGAAGAGTAGCCTCCACTCACTGCAACTAGAGAAAGCCCATGTGCAGGAACGAAGACCCAGTGCAGCCAAAAATAAATAAATTTATTAAAATAAATATATTTCCCTTCACAACCTGCCTTTCAAGTGGGTCTATAAACAAGAAGAATATATTTTTGTTGATAATCAGAATATCATGGCAATCCGTCTATAAAATAAGCCTGAGTTCTTACTGCTGTCATCTGTTGGTTATTCTGAAGCCCCATGAGGTTAAGGTGTGAATTATGGGCGATGCTCTAGTGCAGCAGCAACATTTTTGGCACCAGGGACCAGTTTCGTGGAAGACAATTTTTCCATGGTGGTGGGGTGGGGAGTGGATGGTTCAGGTGGTGATGCAAGTGAAAGGGAGCAGCAGAGGAAGCTTCACTCACTGGCCTGCCACTCACCTGTGCAGCCCAGTTCCTAACAGGTTGCAGACCGGTCTGTGGTCTGGAGTTTGAGGACTCCTGCTCTAGTGTGACTGCAGGAAATGACATAGATATTTGAACTACCTGTTCGTGTAACTTACACATACCTTCTGAACCTTCCCAGGTCTAAGCCTGAATATACCAGTTTGATTGTATAATAGGTGGCTATTATATCCACCCTGACTCATAATTTTGAGAAACTGAATACACTTATCTCACAATAGACTGCTTTGATCACATAGTCAATGAGAATCACAAGATCATAATGAAAAACATCACATCTTCTTTTCTATAGAGAATGGCTCATAGGCACAGTTTATCTGTAGATACTACTTCAAAACAAATCTTATGTAGCTAAACAACTTTTTTTAAAATTTTGAATTAATAACCACTATGTTAATATATCACCTTGTATTGCTTCCCATATTAGCCTCATCTCATTTTTTCTCTCTTGATGCGCTTGGATTATTTTTCCTAAAAATAAGATGAATTCTTCCTCAGACCACTATGAAACCTGATCTAAGACAGAAGTGGAGGAAAGACAAGTTTAAAGAGCTAGTCCAATAACAGTTGAATATATTTTAATATGTTAACATAGAAAGGGGAAATAGCAACCTTTGTAAGATGTGCAGCATCAAGAAAGATTTAGAATGAGCAGTTATGTTTGACAAAAATAGAACAAAGCAAGGTAAATACCACTGAGAAAACTCAGGAAGTAAGCAAATACTAAATGACAATTTATTTTAGGCTTTAAGTAATAAGCTAAAATAACAAATTTACTTTCATTATTTTACACATTAGAAGCAATGACATTTTTACACACTCAAGGTCTATAAATTATCTCAGGAGGATTATTATACTGTGTTTGGATAATTTTTAGCTCTATATTTTTACAAATTATATCACCAGTTTAAACGTAACCTCTTAGTATATATTATTGCATGTTTTGTCACTGCTTTCTAAGAGTGTGTGTGCACAATATCTATCTACCTTGTACTTTAAACTTAACCCAGATTTCTCCTATTTTGTGAGGGCTTTTCATGGCCATCACAGTCACAGTTTTTAGGGTTCCAAATAACAGGGCTTGTTCTACACCCAAAGAAAATAATGGCATGTTATAAGAGGGAGGCAGAGGTCTTTGCCCCATCACACAATTTTCTGTCTTCCAGAGAAAGTTTTCCATCTTAATGTTTCTATCAGTGACTATAATAGTCATAGTGGACTAGAATATATTATCATAACAAACAATATGAATCTCACAGTATTCCTAAAACACAAGTCTCTCACCACACTGTAGTCACTCTAGCTGATGGAGTTTTCTTAACACTCTTTGTTAAACTAACTTCGTCAGGATTAAGACAAAACAGTGAATTATGCACTGGCTCAAAATGTTGTTCCTGAAAGTGAGGTACATCACTTCTACTCACATTTCATTGGCCAAAGAAAGTTACACAGCTTTATCTAATTTCAAAACAATGCAGAAGTGTGATCTTTAAAAGTACATACAGAGGTTACTCTAGAGAACTGTGATATTTGGGAAGAACCCTAGTGATCCCTGTAGTGACAAAACTTTATGAGGGAGTAGAAAAAAATAAACATTTACAACTAAAGGTTTCAGTTATTCTAGGTGGAACTGAATAAGATGATCTTGGAGTCGTCAATTTAAAATTCTTATGTAGAACTATGAGTTTCTGTTTGCATTATATAACTTAACTTTCACAGGTACCTTATGAAATCATTAAGCAATTTATAAAAAGTCACTCCCTCAGGATACTTTCATATAGTTGGTTATTACTATCTTTTAGAAATAAAAGCCTAGACTGACCATTAACTGAGACCCTGAGCTATCCTTTATAAGAAGAACCTTTGAAAAAAATATATACCCTTTAACTTTCTAACTTGTAGTATAACATTATTTCATGTTTCTCAAACTCATGGCCATAAAAATCATGTAAGGTGCTAGTGAGAATGACACTTATGGTCACCAGCCATGGACAATTTTATTTTTTAAGTCTGGGAGAAATTTTGGAATCTGAATTTGTAAAGTACCACAAATGAAAATTTGTATCAATGGCACATAAAAACTGTGCTAATGGATAACAACATTAGTTTTGGCGAAAGTCAAACGTCCCTTCCAATTTAGCTTTACTGCTTAGAAGCCTCTTGGCCTTAGAGAAACTACATATAACTTAGGACATCAATACACTCATTTCTAAAAAAAGAAATGCATTTATTTTATTTTGATCTACAAATGCTACCGCTTAGAGTGATATATATTTAATGATAGAAGATTAAATTTCATTTTCTTCTCTAATAATATCTATCTCATTGAGTCATGAGAATTAAATAAGATAATAAAAGTGTAGAGCTCAGCACAGTATCTTTGTTATGAAAATGTCCCACTAAATAATAACGATTGTTCTTGCAGCTATAAATAGTAGTAGTAGTAGTAATGGTGGTAGTAGGTGGGAGTAGGATTGTAGATAATGCCTTTTCTTTTGTATCACTTTCCTGTTATGTTCTTACCAAGCGATCATTAGTTCTAGGTTTGAATACATAGAGTGTGTTAAGGGCTCAGTGGTGTCCCCAAAAATTCATACGTTGAAACTCAAACACCTGAATCCTTAGGAAGTAAATATATTTGAAGATGGGGCCTTTACCAATGTGATTAAGACAAAATGATGACATTAGAGTGGACCCTTATCCAATTTGCCTTATGTCCTTAGAGGAAGAAGAAATTTGGGTACACAAAGATACCCAAGGAGGCCTCTGCACAAAGAAAAGACAACATGAACACATAGCAAGAAGGCAGTCATCTGCAAACCAAGGAGAGAGGTCTGAGAAGAAATCAAACCTATCATCACCTTGATCTTGAACTTCTAGGCTTCATAACTGTGAGATATTATACTTTTATTGTTTAAACTACTTAGTCTTTGGTATTTTGTTATGGTAGCCTTAGCAAACTAATAGAATGTCACAAACTCATAGCAGAGGGAAGAAAATTATGCTTATTAAGGGTCTCTTTGGTTTTAAGTCTAAGACTTCACACATCTTAAGGTTTTGTTTGCATTTTAAAAACATTTTTAAGCTCTATAATATGGTTTATCCATGTTATACCACCATTTAAATAAGCTCTGAATTTATTTAGCAACTGGTATGGGTCAGAATACACAATCAGATTCATAAGATACAAGTAGGCTTCAATCTGATAGTGCATTGACTTAACTTTATGGAATAAAAAGGACTGAAGAAGCAGCAGGTAGATTTCAATCTCATTTGGAGGACCAGTGGCTCTACAGTTCTGAATTTCTTTTGCCACTTACCCCATGGTTATGTAGGTCATCTTGACACAGAGAACCTGAAAAGTCAGCATCTCACCAGCTATACAGGCTTACAGACTGCATGCAAATTCAGTTTGCTCCATTCAAATGAATTTTACCAGTTAGAAGTTTATAAAGTAGAACAGACACAAAATTTCACATTGACTTCAAATGTAGTTTTTTAGAAAACAAACATCAAGGTCATTTACCAGCAGGCCAGTATCAGCCCAGGCCAGCTGTTAATCCTCTGCTCACAGGTCCATTAGGAAAGTTTGAAGATAATGCATAATGAAAGGAGTAGGTGTGATCTTGGAAAGTCTCCCAGACCCTACAGTGTTTCATTTATTCCAAACCTGAAATCACCCTTTTGTATGGTCTTGTAGGCTCAAAGATTCAATTTTCCCAGTTTGTCAAATTTGGTAAGACTTAATGCTAAATCAGGGTAAAGATGCGTATAAATGGCAGATGCATAAAAATCAGAATTCATTAGAATGTATTGAGCAATAAGCTATTAGCAGGACCAGAGAGCCATTATAAATGGGCCAGTGCATTTCCTTCATGTAAATGTCTACACAACTTGTAAGACAATATCACTTAAAGAAGTTTAGAAAGTATGGAATTAGATAAAATCTATTACAGAATCATCCATTTATTGGCATTAGACTCTGGTACCTTTCATGCTTACACCAGGGCTTCACGTCTTCCACGTCTGTGAGGTGTGCTAAATGTTTATGTCAATTCTAAATGGTCTTTGTTCCAGTTCCCTGGAAAAAAAAAAAGTTATGAGTTTTATCAAAATTGGTTGCGTGCTGATCCTTATCCTCACCAGCCTAACAATGTCCTATATACACTACGATGTATATATGAATGATTGCCATTAGAAAACTAAGAGATAAGCTGGGTTTTTACTTTTATTTCTAAATACTTATCCTCATGTCTTCTCTATGTGTAAATTTGCTTTCTCTGAGTTTCCATTCGCTTGTTTTCTAGAAATTGCTCAACCTTCAGCTCTTCATTTAACCTCAGTTTTGTTCATTGCCACATGACAAATGCAGTTTCAAGTTCTGTTTTAAACCATTGTAGTCAGAGAGGCAGGCCACATTAGACTCACATAGTGGCTAGGGTCCATCATTAGTGGTGAGGTTCTCAAGGGAAGAATACTTTGGGGGATAAGCAGTCACTCTAATAATATCCACTAGTAGGACCTAAAAGTAAATTCCATTTTGTAAACTTTAGCACAACATTCTAGCCTTCCAAATTCTTTTTTTTTTTTTTTTTTTTGGATACTGGTGAAATTTTTAAATATTTTTTAGCATTTGTTACAGTAAATTTGAAAAATTATGTTTTTTTCTTTACAAATTGAAAGGCTTTCAAAGCTTCATTAAGAAAAGGATTCTTCAGCTTGTCATTAGAGATTTCTCTCTATGTAGTCATGGATTAACATGGATTCTGGTGAGATTATAAAATTTTAGGTTTCCATCACCTAGAAGTAGGTGCACATTTATCTTGTGTTAGCATTTTTCATTCTTGGTCTTCATGATATTCTATTAAATGTTTTAATATTTATAAGCTGTTTCAATATCTAGTCTGAATTTTGTTTAAAATGATATTTGAGTTTATCCCTTGCCTCAATGTATACTATTCAGCTTTAAAATTTTTCAAAAATGTTAGTAGACTTGAAGCACAATATGTTTCATATTTAAAATAGTCTAGAAATATTATATTAATGTGTTCATTCTTGACCACTATATAGTATCAATGAATTTCCTTGTTTTTGACAACTGCAAAATTGTCAAGTACTTTTCTATTTATCTACATGTGAGATTTTATAAACAAGTTTGCTTAACAAGTGTTAAACTCTTTAAAACTGAAATAGAAACCCACTTGTTTTGTAGTCTGATTTGTATTGCCCAGTAATTGAATTTCTTTATTCTATTTGCTCTCCAGAGGAGTACATACAATTCCATTAAACTCTAAAAATAGCTGCTATAATAAAAACAGCTTCTGCTTCATTGTCTTGTTATTAACTTAAAATTTTTGATCTTATGAAAGACCTATATCCTACTACAAGGTGTGGGAATTAGAGTGTGGAACTGTTTCTCAAATTGCTTTCTTTAAAATTGACCCTTATTCACTTTGTTAAGCTTGATACCAAAGACATGTATATTAACTTGCCTCTTGGAGACCACTGGGATATAGCACAGAAACATCAACTTCATCATGTCCAATTGCAATCATATCACTGTCATCAACTACCCTAGCCTCAAAACATACAAGCACACAGATGAACTGTAACCTCTGTTGGTCATTCAGTTAGCAATTTAGAAAGCAGTTCTTATTAGAAATAAATTTAGCATTCTTGCTGATGGGAAAAAGAACACTTAGAGCATAGGAGCAACAACTTATTTTTAGTGCCAACAGTAAGGAATGAAACCAATTAATTGTTTAACAAATATTTAGTTAATCGAGTTTTTAATCACATAGCCTCAAATGGTTTCTTGAATTTGGGCACTAAGATTTGGCTTCTTGCTAATAAAAGTATGTCTACCTGCAAATGGAAGTATTTCTTCATTTGTGTTGTACATATGGATGTTTTACCACTTTTTCTCTATGTAGAAAAGTATCAGGATATTTATTAAGACCAAAAAAAACCCCTATATTACCTGCTGTGATATATAAATTTGAAGGCATTACTCTTCTCTAATTCAATTTTTTACTTCTTAAATGTAAATGTACAGACATAAAACAAAATTTACATACTTGTGTGATTATTTCTTCCCAACTATACATCAAGATGTTCACTTTTATTCTATCAGTTGCTGACATGCACAGAGATATGTGACTCCTTTGTTAAATAGTGTTGATCATTTCTACCTCACTAGGAGCACACCGAGAATAATGTAATGGTTTATATGCAAAGCACTGCAAATTTTCCTGAAGCAGTCCAACAAATGGCAGATGTTTACTAAGAGGATACCATGTTCCTGAATCTTGATAGAAAACAGGATCATGAAATGAGGCTGTGCTTGTGGCCATTTGGCTATTGAAGCTACTGAAGCTTCTTTGCAGTTTCTTTACGTGCAGATGTAGGGTCTTGAAGAATTTAATAGAGTTCTGGTAACTTCCCTGAATGTAGACATTTTGAATAAATAAAATCAGTGTAACTTTCTCAACATACAACTTTTATGGGTCCAATAGATTTCTCAGACATGTTTGTGTGCGTGTATGTGTACATGTAGCATTCAGCCTATTCAGTGTCAGAGAAACAAGGCTTTCAAACTGCAATGAAATAAATTCCAGAGAAATAGTGACAGAGGACTATTGGTTAGATTTCTCTTGATGTCAACATACCAGAGAATTAAAGTGTTTTTTTTTTTATTCTATGAACACAATTAATCAAAAAATCATACTATATTAACTTTGAGAATTAATGATAAAGAGGAAAATAAGAAGATAAAGAGACCTATTATGCTCAGTGTGAAGCAGTGGCCCTTAGTTTTAAAACTCTTTGGCAGAGGGAGGAGAAATCAGCCTATGTCTTATTTATATTCTCAAGCCAAAATTCGTAGTAGTGCTGGAAGGAGGATATGACATATTTATGCTTAGAAAGATTTCCATTAAAACAGAATCTAACACTATATTAAAAAATCATATGTCAGATATCAACAGACTTTTTTTCAGGAAAATAAGAATGAGCCAATTCTATTAAAATAACTTACCTAATAATATATATCATTTTTCCCTGTGGACTGAATTGTATTTTTCCAGTTTTACTGAGGTGTAATTGACAATAAAAATTGTGTATATCTAAGGCTTAAAACATAATGTTTCAATACACATATACATTTAAATGATTACCACAATAAAGCTAATTAACATATCTATCACCTCACATGGTACTTTTAAAACCTTTTTGGTGAGAATACTTAAGATCTACTCCTTAACAAAATTCAAGTATATAATACAATATTATTAACTATAGTCACCATGCTGCACATTAAATCTCCACAACTTTTTCATCCTGCATAATTGAAATTTTGTAACCTTTGACCAATATCCCCCTATTTCCCCTATTCTCTAGTCCCTGGCAACCACCTACTCTCTGCTTAGATTTTATCTTTCTAGATCCCACACATAAGAGAGATCATGCAGTACCTGTCTTTCTGGGCCTGGATAATTTCACTTAGCATAATGCCTTCCAGGTTCATCCATATGGTTGCAAATAGCAGGATTTGGGGGGCTGAAAAATATTCCATTGTGTATACATCACATTTTATAATCTATTCATTGATGGACACTTAGGTTATATTTATATCTTACCTATTATGAATAATGCTGTAATGAGCCTACAAGTACAGCTGTCTACTCAAGATAATGATGTAGTATCCTTTGAGTATATACCCAGAAGTGGGATTGCTATATCATATGGTAGTTTTATTTTTAATTTTTCAAGCAATCTCCATATCGTTATTCATAATGACTGTAGCAATTTGCATTCCCATTGACAGTGCACAAGGGTTCCCTTTGCTCTACATCCTTTCCGGTGCTTGTTATCTTTTTCTTTTAATAATAACCATACTAAAGTAAAGTGATATCTCATTGTGGTTTTAATTTACATTTCCCTGATGATTAATAATGTTGAACGCCTTTTCATGTACCTGTTGGCCATTCATATCGCTTTTTTGAGAAGTGCCTATTGAAGTACTTGCCCATTTTAAAATCAGGTTATTCTTTTCTTGATATTGAATTGTTTGAGGTTTTAAATGTTTTGGATATTAACTCCTTGTAAAATGCATGCTTTGTTAATATTTTCTACCATTCCATATGTTGTCTGTCCACTCTGTTGATTGTTTACTTTTCTGTGCAGAAGCTTTTTAGTTTGATGCAATCCCATATCCCATTTGTCTATTTTTGCTTTTGCTACCTGTGATTTTTGTATTGTATCCAGAAAACTATTGCCAAGACAATGTCAAGAAGATCTTCCCTTATATTTTCTTCTAGAGGTTTAACAGTTTCAAGCATTATGTTTTAAGTCTTTAATCCATTTTGAGTTCATTTTTGTTTGTAGTGTGAAATAAGTGTCCAATTTCATTTTTCTGCATGTGGATATTCAGTTTCCACAACATCATTTATTGAAGAGATTATCCTTTCCCCATTGCATGTTCTTGGCACCTTTGTCAAAAATCAGCTAAACACAAACACAAAGATTTATTTCTGGGCTCTCAATTCTGTTCCACTGTCATTCCATATGTCTATTTTGATGCCAGTACCATACTTTTTTGACTACTGTAGCCTTGTAATATATTTTGAAATGTAGCTTTGATGCCTCCAGCTTTGCTGTTCTTGCTCAAAATTGCTTTGACTGTTTGGGATCTTTCTGGTTTTACACGAATTTTAGGCTTGTTTTTCTATTTCTGTGAAAAATCCCAATGGAATAATAATAGAGATTGCATTGAATCTGTAGAGTATTTTGAGTAATATGGACATTTTAACAATATTAAGTCTTCCAAACCATAAACGTGGGATATCTTTCCTATACTTATGTATTCTTCATTTTCTTTCATCAATAGTTTATAGATTTCACTGTACAAATCTTCCTTTTCCTTGATTAAATATATTCCTAAATCTTTTATTGTTTTTGATACTATTGTAAATGGGATTATTTTCTGTCCCTCCATCCTCTTCCTCCTCCTCCACCTTCTCTTCCTCCTTTATTTATTTATATTTTCCCATGCCACACAGCTTGTGGGATCTCTTAGTTCCCCAACCATGGATCAAACTGTGGCCCACGACAGTGAAATCATGGAGTCCTATTCCTCCTTCTTTCTTCAACGGTTTGTGTCTGCTGGAAGAATGGATCTTAAGAATGGATCTGGAAGAATGGATCTTTCCTGTACATAATAGGAATATTTTTCAGTTCAGTTACTGTATTCTTCAGCTCTAATATTTTTGTTTGGATCTTTAAAATTTTTCTATTTGTTTGCTGATTTTCTCATTTTGTTCATTTACTCTTTGCTGAATTTTGTTTTGTTATCTGCCCATGTTCTTTCATAACTCACTAAACTTTTTAAAGACAATTATTTTAAATTCTTAGGCAACTCACAGATCTTTAATTCTTTCAGGTTTTTACTAGATATTTATTTTCTTCCTTTGATTATATCATACTTTTTAGATTTTTCATGTTTTCCTTGTATATTTGTTTCATACCTGCATATTTGAAAATGTAGACTTTTGTTCTGCAACTTTTCACAGTCTTGCAGATCAGTGCTGGCTGTAAGATGATGCCCTCCCTTTTCCTTTATTCCTAGCTGTCCCAAAGCCCAGACTCTGCAGATTGTTCAGCACTCTCAGTATGAGGCAAGACAGGAACTGGCTCCATGAGGACACTCTGAAATGCTGGGGATAAGGCCCTCTTTACACATTCCCACCCTTGTGGAGGCAAAAACCTCAGTTATGTGCCATATTCCAAACTCATAAAGCAGCACTGGCTGTAAGAGCATGTCCTCCCTTTTTCTTTGCTCTTTGCTGTCCCAGAGGACTGGACCCTTGCAGACTGTTCAGTGTTTTGTATGAGGTGAGAGAGAAACCAACTTGATGGAATGTGCCTGAGAGGAGAGAAGGCCAGGCAAACATATGCACACGCCAATCTCACTTTTCTTCCCATGAAAGAAATTATAGGCTGACACAATCTTCTTGGTGCTGAGGTAAGCTGGTTTGAAGGAGGGACTGATGTGAGTAAATCAAAATTTCTCTTCTTACCCATACATACTGCTCTCAGTTTGTGCTCCTTTTATTTGACTTCTTATCTGCATTTTAAAATTCCTTTCAAGTTATTTTGCTCTCAAAATCGTTGTTATATCAGTGATTCTGTGAAGAAACAAGAGCCAGGGTTTCCTACTCCACCATCTTGATGATGTCACTGTCTCCAATCATATATTACCTCAAATGTAAAAATTCATGTTTTTAGATGGTTTGTAAAACACATCTATCAGTATTTCTTACAGTGTTTTCTTCAACTTTCTAAATTAATTAACTTAGAGACCACCCACTATTTTATTACATGCATTTGTTTACAGGCATACCTTGTTTTATTATGCTTTGCTTTATTGGGCTTTTAAGATGCTGCATTTTTTTACAAATTGAAGGTTTGTGGCATCCTGGCATTGAGCAAGTGTATTGGTACCATTTTTTCAAAAGCATTAGCTCATTTCAGGTTCTCGTGTCACATTTTGGCAATTCTTACAATATTCCAAACTTTTTCTTTATGATTGTATTTATTGTGGTGGTCTGTGATCAGCAATCTTGATATTACTATTGCAAAAACTTTTGACTAGATGAAGGCTCAGATGACTTTTAGCATTTTTACTTTTTATTAAGTTATTTACATTATATTTTTAGACATAATGCTGCTGCACACTTAATGGACTATAGTATAGTGTAAGCATAACTTTTATATGCACTAAAAAACTAAAAGAAGTCTGATATTGGTTTTATTGCAGTGCTCCTGAACTGAACTTGCCATATCTTTGATGTATGTCTATACTTTTAACACTGGTCTTGATGCAGGAATTCACTGACTTTTCTCCACTTCAAGATTTCCCAGCTGGTCAAAGTGGAAATGGTGTCACATGACTAATTACTTAGGTGTCTCTTTTCTCCACAGAAGCAAAGGGTCCAGGTAATCATTGGGCTCTGGGGAGATATTTATCACTGTCTAAGGCTCATACATATTTTTAGGTTCTCTTTGGAGTCAAGTGCCTTTAACTGACTTTTTTTTAGTCCTGCCTGAGATGACTACTTTTTTCAGACAGAGTGCAGTAACCTCATTTATGGAGATTCTAGAATGATAATCTACATGTGATGTTTAAAATGAACTATAGTTAACATTAATTTGATGTGTGACTAAAACTTAAAAACATTCATTATCAATTTTGGTACACTTAAATATTAAACTGCTGTAAATATGCAATAAAAATAACACCAAAGCCATTCATTGATGGTAAGGATACATGAAACCTTTAATGAAGTGTAGATTCATCTGGTCCTCGATCAGCACAACAAATGCAAAAAATGATACAGAATAATAACAATAGAGGGATACTATATTTTACATGAATACCTACACATAAAGCCAAATCTAGAATCATTAATTTTGAAATCATTAAATTTGAAACAATAAAAAAGTCACTGATGTAGTAAAAAGTGAAGCAAAAATGCCCATCTTTTCTATTAATATTTAGCATTGTTCTAGAAGGACTAGAAATACAATTTGGTAAGAAGAATAAGTGGTATAGTCATTGGTAAAGTGGAAATAACATATCTTTATTTACAAGTAATAAAGTCACATATCTTGAAAAGTTAAAGCTAAATCTTACCATAATGTAAAAATCTTATTGAATCATAAAAATTGGATATTTATTTTCAGAAAAAATTGGAAAGCATAATTAAAGAATACATCCCATATACAACAGCAGTAAAAACTTAAACTGCGGACAAATCTCACCTTACAAAAAATGGCCTTCAAGTCAAGAACATTTGTGTTCCTGTGATAGGGGCATGATCTTCTTATGAAGACATTTGAATCTTCAAGGATTCAATTTTTGTTTTTGACAGAATTTGTATCATTTAAAGGCAAATGTGTAGTCCACCTCTAGGTAGTAGAGAGGACACTATGATATGTTTTTCACATTATCTACCCCCATGGCTGAAGTTTATGACTTTAGACCTTGACTTTCTTCTGCCTTTATAATCTGCATTCAGTTTATTGTAATATAGCTTATAGATCCCTGCAAGTCATCTTAAATGTGCTTTTGGATTAAGACAGTATGTAAATAAGTAAACATAAAAATCAGAGACAGATATATTGAGCATGCTTTATTAATAAGGATAGTCAATATCCTTTCTGTATACTTAAACTATTGTAAACACTAGGAGACCTTTAGGTTTTATATCCAGTACAATCTCTACATCAATACTAATCTTTGTCTAAAAACACAAACAAGAAGCAGTCCTAGAATTTAGGTTCCATGACATTTGTGCAGTGTCTCACCATTATGTCAACTTTCATTCTGCACGTAGAATTGATCTTATGGTCAGACTTCTTCCTCAAATTTCAAACTCTCCTTCTGACATTAAAGATTTTTCTTTTTTTCTGATGACAAAAATCATCACTACAAATAAATGTAATAAGCAAATAAGGCAGATCTGTTGAATGCATAAAGTAGGACAGATTTTATTCTAAATACATTAATGTATTAACTAGTTGTCAAACAAGCACATCAAAGTCTACGATGGAGTTCTATTTTTTTTGGTTGTTTTATTCCCTTTTTTCCACCATTTTACAGATGAGGAATTCCAGGCATAGAGAGGCTTGTAAGGTCTGCAATCATAGAGTTAGTGATGGAGAAGTATTTTACCACAAGCACTCTAATATAGAACTTACACTTCTAACCACTTTATTATACTGCCTAATCAAGGATAAATGAGAAGAAATAAATATAGGAAGATATTTTAAACGAGTATGTCAACTGAATTATGTACTATATATTAAGTGATACAGCTTTATTATCTTAACAAATACATATAATAACATGCTGTACAACATAAGCATCAATTAATTAATGGATATGGCATTATGAATTAATAACATTATTAATTATTTGTAAGCATTTATTGTGCTCCAATAATTTTCTAAATCATTAAGACCAATATATCCTTTGATATATTAAATTACCCTAAAACATGAATTTTCTTATTGCTGTATTTACAAATGAGAACACTGAGGGAAAGGATGGTTAAATTGCATTTCTTTTCCTTCAAGAGATGCTTATCTCAATTTCCTTTAACAGGTTTAGTACCTTTTAACTAAACTCACCACACATTTATTTTTTCCCCTTCCTAGTAGGAAAAGAAGATTAAAATGACATTTTGTGAATACTAGCTACTGTTCTCAAATAGGTCTCAACTAATTACTGTGGATTTTTTTCCTCTAAAAACAAACTAAATTTTACATGAGAGAACTAAGTAAAACTGTGATACTTGCAAAGTTACTGTGAACTATCTCCATCAAAATCTCTTTTTAGGTGTCTTCTAAAAATTATTACTAAACTCTAGAAGGGTGCTTTCCAATTAAAGCCATTTAACATGAAGAAAAGAATTATGGTTACTTGTCATCTCTGCCTATCATCTTGTCCAGAGAGAGGTTCTGTAAACAACTACAGCAGCCCTCCCTCACACTGAACATAACTGAAAACTTCTGTGTCCAATAATCCCATAATTTAGATTTCTAAATATGATCATATATATGTGTGCATATATATATTATAAATGCATTTATATATAGATAGATAGATCACACTAAAGACTTAAAACTGAGGTTGTAATAGCCTTTTTTTAATTAGAAATAATTCTCACTGGGAAAATTTAAAGTAACCCAATCAAGGAAATCCTCTGATTTGATAAGCACCCAAGGTATATACTCAAAATGACACAACTAATAATGCATGCCTGAGTCATTTCTAAAACTCAAATGACATATTGTAAGTAAATATGTATCATTAAAGTAACTCACTGCATACTGGACAATGAGTAAGTTAGTTCTCTTCTCTGGGCTTCATTCATTTTATTCACTTGTAAAATTTGGAATATGGACTGGGTGCTATTTAAGTAGTATAACATTTTATAAGTCTATAATTCTACAAAGGAAGTCATTTGTTCTTTTCAGGAGTTTAATTCCTAATTTATTATCCCTGACATAGTCCATCAAAGCTGTTTATGCCAAAAATCAACATAGCAATCCCCTTATACATAAATACTGAAAGGGTATATTTTAGTCCTGCTGCCATGAGGTCTGAATTAATGAATTTCCAAAAGTGCTGTGTTTTATAATTTTCATTTCTTTGTTTATAACAACATTTATGACAGCATTTCATGTATCCTTTTCTTTGTGAAAATTTAAAATAAATATTATTTAAAGTTATAGTTCTCTCATTAAGTTTCTAGTAACGTTTCCCATGTCTTTGAGGGTGTTTTGATAATATATGATAAATAGTCATAACTCCAGGGCCAACTGACTGATGGTAGGCAAAAAATAATAATCTGGAAGATAATGGGATGAAATGTAAGATGCACATCGTACAAGGTTTATAAAATAATATTTCTCCAACTCAAGAGTTATTGTTGGAAAGGCTCAACAATCCATGTCACCCACCTGCCTGTCTGTCTACTCTGTCTCCTCCTTCTTCTCCTCCTCTTTCTCCTTCTTTCAATGCTGTGTGTTTGGTGGAAGAACAGACTTAATGACTCAGTGAGCACATTTCCTGGACATAACTGAAGCAGGATGACTCTCACTATTGCTAGTAATGTAACTTTGTCCTTCCTTCATTTTTTCTTTCATGGCATATTTGAAGGAAATATTATAGGTTGGGGGTAACAAGAATGATATTTATAATATTTAACAATTTGTTAAAAATGGGTACCTGCATATCAGAACCGAAGCTGCATATAGTGTTGGAGCAGAGTCCTGTTGGATTAGTCTTTATTGTTTGGTGGATTATGGGGCTATTTCTTGTGAGGGGAGATCTGAGACAGCACCAAGGTGGGTGAGAGCTTCAATGTGAGATATTTATCAGCTTGTATGGAAGCATTTAAATACTTAAACAACATTTAGGGCTGCATTTGTCAGCTTTGGAAATTAGAAGGTTGAAATTATTAATAATTTGAAAGTTTGTTGCCTGAGTTTTTGCTCAAACTACAGAGATTTAAAATCTAATTAATTAAGCAATGGTAATGTAGAAGACCATGAAGAAGGCTCATGTTTAAGACTGAGATGTCTTAAAGTACCCAAACACTCTTCAGGCAGAAGCTGAAGGATAGCAATAAAAGGCTTTTTGATCATATTTTTGTTACCACAGAGATTCCACATTTGATTAAATTGAAGTTATATTTAGTAACATCTCTTTCCCTTTATATTTTAGTGAAAATAATCTTCATGAGTTGAAAAATATTGAAAATATAGTTTTGAGTGGTTAAGGTGAGTCTATTCAATACAAATAATGGCATCCGCAAGCTAAAAGAATTATGGCACAGAGGTACATTTCACAGCTAGAAGTTTATTTTTTCATCAAAAAACACCATGAATCCTTGTCTGCTACCATGTAAAATAGTATGAAAGGTGCTTTTTCAGCGTTTTTAAAATACATTTTTCTCAAAAACAAATTTGTCAAATAAATTTAAATTAATTTTTTTACAGTTTAAACAGCATACACCAGAGAAATATGGGAAAATTGAATACTACCACTACCATCACAACACAGAATGTTTCTCAGGGAAACAAATCATTGTTAGCACATACGATTGGCCAGAAAGCAAGGAAGAAGTAAAAGTTGCTGGTGCTCTGTCTGAAACATGCTTACATGCTAGTTGAACAATGGCCTGATACCTGTGTTGCTTTTCTTTTTCTTTTTCTTTTTTTTTGAGTCTAAATGTGTTCAGTAATTGATATACCACACAAAGGGATAAAGAGGGATGATTTCAGCAGAGCTTATGATACTAATGGGTAAACCTGAATTGAAACTTGGTCATTAGTTTGTTTGCCATTGCAGGATTTAACAGAGGACAAACAGTATAACCAAATCCTTCATAAACACTGGTTTGAACCATTTGCTTAGTGGAATCCGTAGGTGAATTTTGCTTCTAGTCTGAATAATTGGTGAAACTGTACTCATTAACTGAATAAATGAGATTGACATTCCTTTACATCCACTAAAATCTTTTAATATTTTCAAATAATGAATTTCTTCTTCCTTAAACATGGCTTCTAATATAAGTCCTTATCTAGGATATTCAATCCAGACTTTCTTTTTTATCTTTTTGAATGCTGTCTATAAATTATATTCTTACTTTTAAATCACTCTATTTTTCTTTATTTCCTTTTTGAATAGTAATACTGCTCACATAACTTTACCAAATTTTCTTAACAGTTCTACTTCAAAGAGCTATTTGTAATTCTGAAAGGTCTTTGCACCACTTAGCATTCTTGTATATGTTTGCATATACAAGAATAATAATATTATTCAGCATGTATATACAAGGCATATAATATATATGTATACATATATCATAATATTTATAATATATTTTACACACACATGTATAAATACAGACAGACATGCACATGCATGCACATATAGATCAGGTATTGATTATTGATATAGATATTTTAAGTTTTTTCATTTACCTCTTATGAAGCACACATGAATTTAATCATAATTTATTCACTTATATAGCAACATAAAGTTTCAGTGATATTTTGCTCTTTATTACAAATAGTAGGAACTAATTATAATTAATTAATTTTAATTAATTCCTATTATTAAATACTCATTCTGCCATATACAACTTTACTCCTAAAATTCTCATACAAGAAAAATCAATATTCTTAACATCACTTTGTAGATGCATCTATAAGAAAATATATTCACTTTGCTATAGTCTAACAGAAAGTCTGAGTTCTGAAACCAGCACAGAATCTGTTGAGTTTCCAATATCAACATCTACTAATACCTCACACAATAACTATATGCACAGAAATTCCCCATAAGCTATGTGAAGATGCAGATGATTCCTACGACTGAATATAGGAAGCAGTTTTGAACACCTGTCATGGGCCATTTTTAGAACACCTGTCATGAGCCTAAAAGTCAGACTTAATTTAAATTTGTTTGCTCTCATTTTATCAGTTTAAACTGGACACTCTTAAGTCATAGGTAATTCTAGATGAATACTAGGAGAAAAAAATAAAGCTAATATTTTAAAAGCTGTTTTATAATGGAAAAAGTGGGCCTCATGTTTAGAAACCAAAAGTCACCAAACCAAGCATATTTATTATTTAAAGTATAGCTAAACAATGAAGTATTTGTGAACAGACCCTCTTATGCTCACTGCTTTTGTGAGGAATTCAAATAGGAGCTGCTCTTGGAATCCACTGGAAGTATGAGAAAGAATTCTAACTTCACGAGCATCTTTTCAACAGAAGATACAAGTCAAACTTTTATATTATAGGTCAGAAAAAGTTTCAATTGTCCACAACAGGGTGAAAGGAGGTTTCACCAGAAACTAAGGGTTTATAAGACAATATCTTGTTGGCATTAGCTTTTTGGAAAATACTCTAAATTGTTTGAGTCTACTTTATCGTTGTAGGTCAGTTAACACTAATGAATGTGAAAGCTTTTGAAGATGAGGATCTGATCCCAAAATAGAAATCTGAGTATCTTCACTGGAGTCAGAGTCATAACTAAAAAGCAAATTCACTCTGTGACCTTGAGACTGATTATTTACCCCTGGAGTTGTGCATTTTACCAACATATAAAACAAAAAATCATTGAACTAGATAACTCTTAGAGTCTTTCCTAGAACTAACATATATGACTATTTGATTTTACTTTATTATATGAAAAGGAAAAGTGACTTTGAGCAATGTTAAGAAGGGAAAATAATATCATAACAGATATTGTTTACTAAGAATCTGGGCTGAGAAAAAAATCTCATCCAGCAGTTGACATCTTTGGACTATTGTAATTCAATGGGTAATTTAATCTGCTACCTGGCAAACTCAGTTCCATCTAAAGTGCTGAAATGAACAGAGTGAAGTTTTTACTGCAGTTTTAAAATAAATTATTTTGAATAACTTAAACTAGTAAGGAGAATGTAAAGAAAGTTTTTATTTAAAAACCCTCTACTACCCCCAACTGTGCTGCAGGAAAAACGAAATTGAAGAATCTGATCTGCAATTGCTGTTAATATAATACATGAATATTTTCAGAATAATAGACTCATTCAGAGAAAATGATAACAGCATTGTCTGTGATGGTTTTTAACATAAGAAAATCACATTTTAGAAAATTTGGAAGCTATACCTTAGAAAGAAGAATATATGCCAAGAAACTCACTATTCAGGTGCTTAATATAATATAAATTATTATTATTATTATTATATAATTATTATTAAAATAAGATTATGTCATTTGTTTTTCTACTATATTTACGTATAAATATATGTATATAATGCTTGGTGATGACTTTTAATGTGATAAAATATTTCTTAAACAAAATTAATTTGGTTTTTAAATCTGACAATAAAATTTTACACACTTTGTCCTTTGTTTCTGAGAAGAATCAAGTGATTTTTGAGTTTGAGAAAGTGACAACAATCCATTTCAAGCACCTGAAGAAAGTTGATATAGAAATGGTTACTTTTTTTTTTTTTTGCTAGTAATGGAAATATTTAAGGCAGGAATGAAGTAAAATTAGAAATTACAATAAAGTAGGAAATGATTAATGGATATTGTTCTTGGTAAATAATGGATCATTATCTTTTTTTTGTTTTGTTTTGTTTTTGTTTTATCAATAACGTTTATTCCAGAAGCAAACACAGAAAATGTTAAACAGTGTCTCTTTGGATTGTGGAACAAGTTCCCTACTTTCATATATTATTACCTGAAATTATATTCAAAAGTTGAGTGTCTGAAAATTAGAAAATTTTTACTATATGGGAAGACTCATACCAAAAAAATAATACAATTGAATTTTTAAATGAATATCATTATCTTTTAATGAAAGAGGCTAGAAACACCTGGGATCCCCATTTGGTAGTAAACTTATTTGCAGAGAGGAATGATTTGCCTAAACTTTGATAGGGAGTTAATAATAGACCAGAGACTCAAAAACCAAGTTCCTTGAATCCCTACCCAAGTCTTCAGTCTGTTTAAGAAAAACTTCATAACTTAAATTTTTAATTTAAATTGCATACAATCGTGTTTTAAGCTGTGGTAGATTGTCTAGTAAGAGTGAAGGATAGTAATATGTTTCTTCATTAATAATGCTAAATCTTCTGCTTTGAGTAACTCTTATATGTAAATAGAAAATGTTGACACCTGAACTTCCCTGGCGGTCCAGTGGTTAAGACTCCGTGCTTCCAATTCAGGGGATGCGGGTTCGATCCCTGGTGGGGGAACTAAGGTCCCACACAACACATGGAACAGCCAAAAAATAAAAACAATAATAAAAAAATAAAAAGAAAATGTAGCCACCTATATAATAGGATTTACAAGGGGTCAAAGGCCCTTCCCAAATGCACTCTCTCCGTGACTTACATAAAACCTGATCTTACCAGTAGCTCATGTTTTCAAGACCAGCATTGTGTAAATGCAATAGCTTGTATAAGTACAAAATTAATTTGTAAATAATATTGATAGAGATGATTATCACATTAATTAACCTCATAGAGCAGAACCTTAAGGAATAATACAGGGGAAGGTGGATGGTAAGATTATCTCTGGGAAATGCCTGCCATACCAGATTCTATCAGGTGTACTCTTATATTAACAATATAAGAAACACCAGAAGAATTATTTCCCACTAATCTATTATTGGTGCTTGAATTTTCATACTTAAATATTAATTCATTTTAGAGAAACAAAGATATTTTCCTGTAAGCTTCTTTTATGGATTTATAATAGGAATAAATGGACCTAGAAATTAAATTGAAATAGAACTGAAATGTAACTCTGTATCTGCTACTAACTCACACTAAATATTTACAAGTTGCCTGAATTCTTTGAAAATCAGTTTTCTATTATATATAATGGGAAAGATAATAATATCTAATTTATCTAGCTATTATTAGGAGTAAATATGATAATGTATATAAGGTACCTAATTACTGTAACAGCATTGCCAGACAATGTGCATGGATCTCTTCCAGTCCTTTTTAGATAAGCACAATTATTATTTCTATTTCACAAATTAGTAAACTGAGGGTAAATACATTTTTTACATGACACAGCTAATAAATGACAAAACCTAGAAATAGAACCATGTCTGTCTGAATCCAAAGTTTTGATGCATTTAATCTCTCTGTTATATTCCTTCTCATAGAGTGTGATAGGTAATTTTATGTGTCAACTTTAGTGTACTAAGGCATGCCCAGTTTCTAAGTGCATCTGTGAGGGTGTCTCCAAAAGAGATTAGCATTTGAATCTGGAGACTAATAAAGACAATTTGCTCTCACCAAGAAGGGTGGGGATCATCTAAACAGTTGAGGGCTTGAATAGAAGAAAAATGCGGAGGAAGGGCAAATTCACCCTCTCTGCTTCAGCTGCCATATCCATCTTCTGCCCTTGGATGTTGGTGGTACTCCTGGACCTTGGGCTTTCTGACTCAGATTGACACCCTAATCCTCAGACCTTTCCTTTTGGACTTAATTACATCACTGGTTCTCTGGCTTATAGACAGCAGATCATGGGACTTCTTGACCTCCATAACTATGAGAACCAATTCCTATAACAAATATAACAGGCCCCACTCTCTTTCCCTCTCTCTCTCTCTCTCTCTCTCTCTCTACTTCTGTAGAAAAGAATTCCTTGCTCTGACATGAATGGCAATCCTTTATAATTATTAAGCGGAGAAAGAGGCTTAATTCTTATTGACTAGGAAGAAAATTTTAGCAATGTTCAAACTTTGCAAAAAGTCATCTTGCCCTTTCACCATTCATAACATTTTTTAAACTGGATTTAATTCAGATAAACAATTTGGCTTTACAAAAATAGACTTTCAATATCTAAATAGATACACACAGACCTTATCAGACTTAAATAAGGAATGTAGCTCCAAGAAGATGGTAAGTGTTACAACTGTGAATATGACTACAGAAATGTAACTGATACATAGAAAAAAAGAGAACAACTACAGTCCCAGCCAGATAGCTTAAAAATGCCTCTGCTAGGGCTTCCCTGGTGGTGCAGTGGTTGGGAACCCTCCTGCAGGGGACGCGGGTTCGTGCCCCAGTCGAGGAAGATCCCACAAGCCCCGGAGCGGCTGAGCCCCTGAGCCATGGCCGCTGAGCCTGCGCGTCCAGAGCCTGTGCTCCGCAACGGGAGAGACCACAGCAGTGAGAGGCCCGCATACCGCAAAAAAAAAAAAAAAAAAAAAAAGCCTCTGCTAAGTTTGGTTATTAAACTGAGTAGTATATAAGACAAATTGAGAATCACATAGTGGTAGAGAAAGACATAAGATTTGTATGAATATCTAAGGGCTCTGACTGTAAAACCTAAACCAAGAATAGGATAAGCCCCGTGAAAAAATGATGAAGGGAACAAAGGGAACCTTTGAAAGGAGGTAAATTAATAAAAATGAGTATAGGAACACTATTTGAAGGATATAGTATGATATTAGCATATGCCAAAATTTTATTTGAATGATTTGGATACAGGAGGTAAACAAATGAAACACACATGGAAAGGGTTTACTCATTAGTGAACAGGTACCGTACATCAGGGGTTTTATATTATATATATTGAATATATATAATTTAATATATATTATATGTACACATAATCTATGTTGTGTATACATATATGTGTGTGTGTATATATATATATATATATATATATATCTCACAAAAATCTTGGAGGATATTATTATTTTCATCTAGGAGACAGGAATTCAAATCACTTAATTTTCCAGGTCACATATTTCGGAGATGCAAGAATTGACCCTGAACCCATTTTCTTTTTTTTTTTTTTTCTGTTTTTACATGTTAAGGGATCTAATTATTTATGTTAAATTGATTTTTTTAAAAATACATTTATTTATTTATTTTTGGCTGCATTGGGTCTTCATTACTGCACACCGGCTTTCTCTAGTTGCAGCGAGCAGGGGCTACTCTTCGTTGTGGTGCACAGGCTTCTTATTTTGGTGGCTTCTCTTGTGGAGTATGGTCTCTAGGCACACAGGCTTCAGTAGTTGTGGCATGTAGGCTCAGTAGTTATGGTTCACAGCCTCTAGAGCGCAGACTCAGTAGTTGTAGCACACGGGCTTAGTTGCTCTGCGGCACGTGGGATCTTCCCGGACTAGGGCTCAAACCTGTGACCCTTGCATTGACAGGCGGATTCTTAACCACAGTGCCACCAGGGAAGCCCTTAAATTGATTTTTATTGGAGTATAGTTGCTTTACCATGTTGTGTTAGTTTCTGCTGTACAGCAAAGTAAATCAGTTATACATATACATATATCCACTATTTTAGATTATTTTCCCATATAGGTCATTACAGAGTATTGAGTAGAGTTCCCCTATGCTATACAGTAGGTCCTTATTAGTTATCTATTTTATATTTAGTAGTGTGTACATGTCAATCCCAATCTCCCAGTTTATCCCTCCCTCCATTTCCCCCATGGTAACCATAAGGTTTTTTTCTACATTTGTTACTCTGTTTTGTAAATAAGTTCGTTTGTACCCTTTTTTTAAGATATCACATATAAGCGATATCATGAGATATTTGTCTCTCCATCTGACTTAACTTCACTCAGTATGACAATCATTTCAACTTTCAGTCTTATAATCATATATGGAACAAATCTGTCCCTCACTGGATTGAGAGCATCTTTAAAATAAAGAAGAATTACAAGGGTTTGAAACTTTAAAAAAATATATTTGCCTTATATTGTTGTAATGTAGATGTGGTTTGAAATATCAGAAAGTGGAGGAATTAATTCTGTCCTGGGGTGGGCATGAGAGAAGCCTATACAGATGAGGAAATATCTATCAGCCTGCAAGCTCAAAATAACTGGTCTTCTCTGTTTTATCCAATGCTTTGTTCCTGGGGTTGTATCAGTGTCCTGTACATGGTAACTGCTCAACAAATATTTGTTGGTAAACTAATTTGGAACCAGTGTGCAGATAATGAACTCACTGGGTTATAAACAGTAAATGTTTTTATTTTTCAAAAAAAAGTCCCCAATTTATCCCACCCAGACCCACTTCCATCTACTTAGTTATTACCTTCTCAGTATCCTTATGGTTTTAGCCATTTCTAAATAATCTCACTGTGGTTCCTAAAAGTATTTTTTGATTGTGTTCAGAACTGTGATTTTATACACAATTCAAAATTATTTTTCTCTGTTTCCCATGGTACAAGCTACAGCAGGGGTGTTATTGGGGCAAAATAAGGAAAAGGACAAAAGACACAGAGCTATCATGCTGAATGTTAGGGAGCACTTCTCGCCTTGGAGGTGATTGCTGCACTCTAATGTAATTTTTGTACCTGATGTGGATTTGGCAGTGGAGTGGTGGAAATTCGAAGAGTCCTGAAGACAAAGGGCTCACTCCTGAGCAAGCCCCTATGGCTAGCCCCACATCCTGCTGCTCCCTTACAGTCCTGCAGAGCTCCAATACTTATGTCTCTTCAGAAACTCTGTTTCCTGTTCTAAAAAGTACACTATGAATCAACAGGTCTCCTGGTTGAGCATTGTCCAACTGAGTCATACAATGAAAGCCCTCCTATTTTTCAGATACTCTTCAGTTTTAATTGTGATTCTGTTTAGATTCCCTTGGTATCCAGGGGGATGGGTACCATTATATTTGAGAAAAGGGTATGAAAAGAGAGAATAACCAGCCACTGTATTCCTACAAAAGACAGATCTGCTCTCCTTAGTAATTGGATGTGGAACTGAAGATAAGGACTGGTGCCTGAATTATCAAATCCCTATGACTATGAGATCAAATCTCCAAGGTATACCTTGGAGAGAAAGACTGATACCACCTGGTCTTGGTTTATTTGACTTAAAATGTAGGACAAATGGATCACATATCCTCAGTCCTAATACTTCCTCACAATTCCAGGCCAAGAGTAATAATTCTTTAAAAAATTCCTGCTCCAAATTACTAAAAGAATAAGCAAATTAATGTAGTATTTTTAACCATGTCAAAAAGCTGAGTAAGTTTGCCTTTGTAGAACTACACAGAGTGGGGAAGAATAATTCAGTGAGGAATTAGTAAGGAGGAAAGCAATAATTCAACTAAACTATGGTTGCATAGAGTAAGATTGTATGAATGGACTGGGTTTTAAGAACAAGCTATGCAGAATGCTAAGATTTTGGACATTATTCTGAAGCCCTTGAAAAGGCACTGGAACAGGTGAAGTTGTGGAGAGATTTTATTGTGTCTATAATCAAAATATAATACCTATATATGCATCCAAGTTAGGATGGAAGGAAGGAAGTAATTTATGTAGTGAGATGGTGTAATATTTCAGGAAAGAGCTAAAGAATTTGATGTAATCACAAAGGGAGTGGAAATTTAAAAAAATATATATTAGAAAATATATATTTAAATATATATTAGAATATATATTTAAAAAATTATATATATATAATTTATATAATTTAAAAAATATATATATATAAATTATATCAGATGTGGAGAATTTATTCCTAGTTAGGTGTGGTGGGCTGAAAGGAAAATGTTGTCTCCAGGATTCCTCTTAGAAAAAACCTGGAGTATGTAATTGTAGCTAACTAGGACAGGAAAGAACAGGTTTTATTTTAATAAATGTGAATTTGAGTTGTTTCTTTTTGTTACTTTAATATTTATGAATATGGAATGTCTTGATTCTGATAAAGGGTAACTTCATACACACTATCTCAAGTTTATGGAAGCATTCCTACACCTATGTTGAGATGTATTTTCTATAGAACAATGAAAGATGCATAGTTTGTCTTTATCTACTTTGAAAATGTAGGGGATGAATCTTCATTGTTTGTCCTTGAAAAAAGTATATTATTTCTTTGTCTCTGCTACAAGAAGTCAAAACTCAAAGGGAGATGCATTACCACAAATAACGCAGGGACAAGTATCTACACTTTGAAACCACCTTTGGCAAAGCTATTTATGTAAAATGAAGTCTGATCTGCCCTGCCTATTTATTACTCTGCCAATTTTTTTTATTGCAATTCATTTCTTTCCCTGTTCTTGTTTTTTTTTTTTTTTCATCTTGGACTTCCCACATGAATTTTTAGTGGCCTGGCCTCAAAACACCATAGAAGTAATGAAGTTTATATTTTGCTTGCAAAATCAGCACTGGAGGAAAAAAAAAAAAATCAGCACTGGAGAGAATCACTTGCTTACAAATTGACCCTGGTAAGTTCTTAAAAGCTCAACCTCACCCCAACTTTCACATGTGAAAAATTGAAGAACTCTTGTAGATAACTCAGGTTACTTATATCGGTGTGACAGGATACAGGCAGATTGTAAATAGTCAGGAGGAAGATTGTACTTGGGATTTGTTTCTTAAGATTCTCTTCATCTCTGGGTGATGGAAGTCATCACTTCATCAAACATGGAATGAACATCTTTGTTCTGAGAATTGCTGAAATCACCACTATTTCATAAACAAGGAAAAATTCATAATATTTATTATTTTTTGCTTTATTTAGTATCTGTTTTACAAATTGATCATGCCTTGAATCTCTCCAGTAAATATTGTGGGTCAATATTTACTTAGCAAGAAGTGATAGAGCCTATCAGTGAGGAAGTTATTGTTCTATTCAGAAGAGCCGGTGTTAATCCAGGAGTGGTGATAAACGTAGGCTAAGATAATGCAATATCAAGTTCTTAGTGTTAAATGGGTTAGTCAAGAAAGACATCTGAATAGAAGTTTTGGGAACCATCTTCAACAAAGGAATAGAGATGGCTTTATGTTAAAAGTTTTGATGACTATGAGACCAAGAGAACTTAAAGCCCTTTCCATAAGTCAATGTCTTCTGAAGTACACATCTTTTAAAACTAGAATTTTATGGGAAATCTCAAAGGTGCATTTACAAAATTGTGGAAACATCCAAATATTTATTTTACAAATATTTACTATATTAATTTTGCTGGCATTTAAGTTAGAATAAAATAGAATAGACATAAATACTAAAATAAAGCATATTTAGAGTCAAATCATGGTTTCCCTTTTATTTGTGATTATTTTGGATTTTTCTCTAGGCTTCAATTTCATTATCTCAAAAATGGAGGAAACAACATTTTTCTCAGGGATCTTGAGGGATTTGAGTAAGAAAATGTATACAAAGCCCTTAGTATTGTGCCTGGCACAAAGAAAATACCAATATATGTCTGTTTTTCCTAACTTCTATCTCTACATTTCAAAAGTATGATCCACAGAACAATAAGTCTATTAGATGTTTTGTGGAAAATGCTTAATTTTGTAACCTTACCCTTTGAGTGTATATTACTGACTAAAAAGACAGTTGGTATTTAATATTATTTCCTCCATGACTCTCATTTTGTAATGAGAGCAATAAACTATAAAAAGCAAATACTTTAAATAAAAAAATAGTTATTCAACCACAAAAATGGGATTCAGAGAGTCAGTTAATTAGTTCTGAGGGTCTATCGTCTCACCTGTAAAATTCTTTCATTACCCATTGAATTAAAATTTATTGAGTGCTGATTACGTTGAAGATGTTGTGAGGTTTTGAGGGTTAAGTTGTCTAAATATATAATCTATGAATTCAAGGAGCACAGCAGGGAGGAAACAAACAGCAAAATAAGAAAAACAATCCAAATGAAAATAAAGAGATTTGGAGCTTGAAATAAGCAAAATTATAAATAGCATGCATAGCATGGTTCTATGAGACCAACATGCAGGACAGTCCTTCACCCTAGTGGGATTCAGAAAAACCTCATGGAGAAGTTGAAACATTAATTCAAAAAGGTTACTTCATCAAACTTTGTAGTCAACTACCTCACCTCTTACTTAAGGCATTTACTGATTTGTTTTCTGTCACTATATATTCATTTGGCTTGTCCTACAATTCCATAAAATTAAATGAGAAAAGTAGCTATTCTTTGTGTCTGACTACTTTCTTTCAGCATATTTTTGAGATTCATCCATATTTTTATGTATCAATAGTTTACTCTACTTTATGGCTGAGTAGTATTTCTTTGTATGACTATACCATAATTTTCCATTAACCTGATCATGAACATAAGGGTTGTTTCATATTTTCTTATTATTATGAATAAAGCTGAATAGGATAATTTGTGTATAAGTCTTGTATTGACATGTTTTCATTTCTCTTGGATAATATCCAGGAGTGGGATTGCTGGGTCATATGATAGGTTTTTATTATAAATCAGGGTTTTTCAGCCTCAGTTATATCGCCATTTGGGGCCAGATGATTACTGTGGGAGGCTGTCCCACACATTGTAGGATGTTCAGCAGCATCCTGGTCTCAACTAACCTAGATGCCAGTGGCACTCCTTGCCAGTTGGGACAACCAAAAATTACTCTAGATATTGCCAAATGTCCCTTGGGAGGCAAAATCAGCTCCCAGTTGAGAATTACTGGTTTGCTTTATAAGAAAATGTCAAATAATTTTTGAAATACTTCTGCCAATAATATATATGTAGTGTCACATCCTTAATAATAGTATTGTCAGAATTCTTAATTCTAGTCATTAAAGGATGTATATATAATGATATGCCATCAGAGTTTTAATTTGCATTTGTTTGATTTCTAATGATAATAAGCACCTTTTAAAAGTCATTTTCTTTTTTATATTCAAGTATTTTATTTTTAATGAAAATTTTACTTAGACAAGTGTGGATGAATACAGTTTTAAACATAAATCCTGCATAAACTTTACCCAGTTGCACCCAACTGTAAAGTTTACAAAAACTATAGTACAATATCACATGGAGTTTACTGGAATTGATACAGCCTACCAATCTTATCAGATTCCACCAGCTTTACTTGTACTAAACTGTGTGTGTGTGCATGCATTTAGTTTTAAACAGTTTTATAACATGTGTAAGTTTGTGTATCTACCATCACAGTCAAAACGCTAAACAGTCCCATCATCACAAGAATTCCTGTTGCCTTCCTATCTCCTGCTCCATTTCCCTGAACCCTGGGAACCACTAATCTCTTCTCCATTTCTAATATTTTCTTATCTCAAAAATGTCTTACAAATGAAACCACAAAATCTGTAAACTTTGGGACTGCCTTTTCTCATTTAGCATAATTTTCTAGAGATCCATGTGTTTTCTCTGTATCAATATTTCATTCTTTTTATATTTGTAAGTAGTATTCCTTTGCCAGTGTATCTTATTATTCACCTGTTGAAGGACATCTGCACTTTTTTCCCATTTTGGATTATTACAAATAAAGCTGCTATGAACATTTGTGTATTGACTGTTTTGTGAACATAAGTTTTCATTTTCTGGGATAAATGCCCATGAATGTAATTGCTTGTTAATATGATAATTGCAAGTTTATCTTTATAAGAAACTGCCAAAATGTTTTACAGAGTGGCTGTACCATTTTACATTCCCATCAGCAGTATATGGGTGATACATTTTTTTCATATCCTTACAGGATATGTTGTCAATATTTTTTTATTTTAGCCACTCTGATAGATGCATAGTGATATTTCATTGTGGTTTTAATATACATTTACGCCATAGCTAATGATATCATAAATCTTTTCATGTGCTTATTTACCATTTATATGCCCTCTTCACTTCAATGTCTGTTTATGTTTTAGCCCAATTTCTTATTAAATTGCTTTTTTTCTGTTAGCTTTTGAAAGATCTTTATTATATTAGTCAGAGAACAAATATGACATATATATGTATATATATTATATATAAATTTTTAAAGGGTCTCAAATGTAAGTTGTTCACTATTGTTCATTGCACAGAACATACCCACTGGCCCATGCAAGTCCCCTCAACTTATCATTTGTTCTCACTTTCATTTTTTCCCTTTGCCCTTCAACCCTGCTACCTGCAACCTGTCCCCTTCCCAGCCTTTGTCATGGGTTAGCACCCTAGTATATTTGCAACCTTAAAAATTGGGTTTTGTGTGTCTGTGTTTTTAGATTCCATAAATGACGTGCTATAATATTATATATACATATATATACATATATATATTTATTTATTTATAAAGAGATTTATTATGCGGGATTGGCTCACACAATTATGGTGACTGAGAAGTCCTATGATCTGCTGTCTGCTAGCTAGAAGTCCAGGGAAGCTAGTGGTATAGTTCCAGTTCAAGCCTGAAGGCCTAAGAACCAGAGGAGCCAATGGTGTAAATCACCTGACAACCAGGAGCACTGATTCTAAGGGCAGGTGAACATGGACATCCCAGCTAGGTCCAATTTAAATCAAACTTACCTTGATTAGCTTTAACATGTAGGTTTGGCCTATATTTATGAGCTGTGGTTCCAACTGCCATTTAATTTTCTGAACTTTTGTGGTATTATGTTGTGTGTTTGGTTTATCTGGTGCTGCTGGGGCATGTACTTCTCCTGATGTTGCTGCCTGAGACAAAGAAAGAGGTCCCCAGGCTGGACTCTGGGTGTTTTACAATTAGGGAGAGGAGTCTCAGGCCTGAGGGGATAAAGAGTCTTCCCTGGCTGGACAATTTGTGTGCTGGTATCTCTTTGCCCATGACCCTGAGATGCACCAATGTCTCTGGGCAGATGATGGAAGTCTGAGGTCCCTGGGACAAAAAGACCCATGGTATCCCAAGACCTGGCAGCTTGTTGTGGCTGAGTTTTTCTTTCAGGTTCCACTCTACCACATCACTATCTCTCTTGGGGAAATCTCAGGCATGGAGGGGAAAGAGAACATTTCCTCTGGCCACTTATTGATAGCAGGTCTACTTATAGATCCCTCTTGCAGGTGGCTGTCTGGCTCAGCTGATGTTTTCAGAAAGATACCTGTTTGGCCTTGGGGAGGAATAAGCTTCTCTGTACAACATCTGTTATTAAACTGGGGATCAGAAATGCTAGGTATGGGTTGTCCGTTTGGTTGGGTATATAAAACATCCTGTTGCTGTGTTGTCACTCCAGTCCTGAGGTCTATAGCAAGTTTGCTTCCTCTGTATCATCTTGTCTGCACTTAAAATGCCAGTTATATTTTAGAGCAATTAAAACTAAAAAAATAAATAACTTTTATTTTACACTTATTCCACTTTCAAAGTTTCATTTATTTATGTCAGGCAGAACTTCTTTCTATTTAAAAAACTTTCTTCAATATTTCTTACAGAGTTGGCTTATTGGAAGTAAACTGTCAGTTTTTATCGGAGAATTTTAAAATTTTGTCTTCATTTTTGAGATACTTCACTGGGTATAGAATTCACAGTTGACAGGGTTTTATTTGTTTGTTAGTTTACTCTTTTCCTTTTTCATTCTAAAAAGGTCACTATTTCTTTATAGACTGCATAGTTTCCAAAAAGAAGTTTCTAATACTTACCATTATACCTCTGTGTGTTAAATGGTTGTTTTCTTTATCTGTCTCATTGTCTTAATTTTTATCATATTAAATATGACATATTTGGATGTTTTGGTTTGGTTTGGTATTTTTAGTCTGTTATTAATTTTTTGGAAACATTTTAACCATTATTTCTTCAAATAATTTTTTGCCCTTTCTTCTTCTGAGATTCCATTTACTTACATGTTAGCCCAATAGATATTGCCACACATTTCTTCTCCCAAATATCTAAAAGCTATGTTGGTTTTTTTTTCACTTTTTCTTTTTATATTTCAGTAATTATTATTGTCCTGTCTTCAGGGTCACTTATTCTTTCATTAATTGTGTTGTGTCTATTGATGAGCCCATCAAAGTCAGACTGCCCCTGTGTTACCTTTTATTTAATTTTACCCAGCTTATCTTATGCATTGTCTACCTGTTTAGTTTGGGCCCTTAACATATTTAACATAATTATTTAAAATTTCCTGTTGTATATTTTCAACATATGTGTCATACACATAGGTTCTAATGGTCTCTTTGTTTTTTTTGTAGTTTATTTTTTTTCTTGCCTTTTCTTACATCACCTAACTTTTGGCTGAAAGAGGGACATGTTATGTAAAACAGTAGAGGCTGAGGTAAAGAGTCTTTATGTATGATGATTAATGCTGCTTGATTTCTGCTATTATTTTAGTGTTGGGGCTTATGTCAATCTGATTGAGAATTGAGCTGGCCTATTGTTGCTAGGGTAGCACAGATTTCAAATTCCTCTTGATACTTGATATTTAGGTTATAGATTGGGATTCCAGAAGTTATTTTCTCAATGTCTGTTCTGTTCAACATTTCACTTTTATTTGTTTTCCTTTCTCATTACATCTAAAAATGCATATGTCTCCTGAAACTCTCTCAATTATATTCCACAGTTATTATATCTAATTCTTATTATTCTGGAAGTAGAAATCAATGAGAGAAACTATTCTCTAATGTTCCAATTCAGCCTCAGTCTTATGCAAGCAGAGTGTCCAAGGGTCCCATGTGCAGGGTCTTCAAAATTACTTTGTCCCTTCTCCATTTGTAATGGTGGGTTTAGCACCAATAAAAAAAATTATTTTTTGCTCCTTTTCTTTTTCCCCAGCATCAGATGTTACCCAGTCCCCTAAGATGACAATATTCATTATTCTTTTACTAGAGACTAAGATTTTTGTTCCATAGAGGGGAAATATGAAATGAATCTCAGCGAAGTTTCAGCAGTTTAAGCTATTCCCTTCCTGTAGCCAGCATCACAAGGGAAGATTTCTCAGGATTCTCTCCAATCTTCCTTGTGAGTGCCTAGTCAATGTCATGGAGAAAGTCAGTAAGTGATGTGAACATTCCCTAAATCTGTAATCCCCAAGGGATTTACACTTTAACATAGCCCACATTTGGCCTTTAACAATAATATAAGGCATTTCAACTCAGTTCTTACCTGCTATTTCATGTCCAGCAGCACCTGCTCAATTTAAGGAAGTATTCCTATCACTTCTCCTCCCCACAGAAGCCTGGTTCTCCCAGTTCTTGGTTTAGTTAGATGCCTTGAGAATTCAATTCTCTAATGTGTTCCAGAGAGTTATTAATTTGTACTCCATCCAGCCTTTTCCTTGTTATAAGTGTGAAAGCAATGTTTTTTTTTTTAAACTTCCTACCTGTCTGAGCTAAGAATCAAAAGCTTTCCTTTTTAATTTTTGTTTAAATATTAAGTTAATAATTTAATTTTAGTGAACCAACCACTCAACCTACAAACTAGCTCATTACAAGTAACATGTATCTAATAATGTGCCCTTCCTTATCATATTTCCATCCCTTTCAGATGAGAATACTATTTAAATTATGTCTTCACAATTTTGTTACCTTTTCATTTTCAGTTTAAATGCACAAAAACAGACATACATATTTCAATTATATCTCAGGCTTGACAAAATTTTGCTTTTCTTAATTAGTTTCATTATTCTCTTATGCAAATATTGGTTCCTTGGTATTCATCTAAGATGGCTAGGTTTGTTGGCTTGGAAACCTCTATTCTCCTCTCTAGCATCAATATTGGTTTCATATGTAAGTATAAAGGAATACAATTATTCTCAAAGGAAGTCATTTAACCAATTTTCTGATGCAGTGATTGAAAGATATAGCTTATTTCATCCTGATGAGTTGCAAATATTAAGTTTCTTGGACTAGCACAAATTCAGAATACCATCAAGAATAAATTTCCTTACCCTATTTAATTATAATAAAATATTAATGATTGGTCAAATAAAATTAATCAAAACACCTTCCAAAATGCCACCTTACAGATAGCTACAATAAAATTTAAGTTATTTACACTCGAAAATGTAATCTGTAAGAGAGTGCACTTTTTTTTTTTTTGCAGTACGCGGGTCCTCTCACTGTTGTGGCCTCTCCCGTTGCGGAGCACAGGCTCAGGGGCCATGGCTCATGGGCCCAGCCGCTCCGCAGCATGTGGGATCCTCCCGGACCGGGGCACGAACCTGTGTCCCCTGCATCGGCAGGCGGACTCTCAACCACTGCGCCACCAGGGAAGCCTGAGAGTGCATTTTTTGACATCTGTTTTTAAAAAACCCCAAACAAGAAGAGTTGAATGCATTTAAGTTTACTGTAAGATAGAGCTTTCATGCTCTAGTAATGCATAAATTGATTGTGAAAAGATATTTCCCAGCATTTGCATACAAGCTAATATCAGTTTTTGAAATAATTTTGCCCTTCGAATATTTGGCAATAGTTTTATGTTCAATTTTACATTCATACACCACACACACACAATTATTTTACCAAAAAGGTTTAAATTCAAATTAAATGTTCAGTGTTAAATCCTGAATGTCATCAGAGAACTTTGCTGTTCGCCTTTCTCTGTCCATGGGGTCTTAGACAACTAAGGCTGTTAATCGAAAGTGCTGCTGTCATGTTTAGTTAAATCAAATAAAACCCAAATAAATAAAATTGGCATGACATAAGGCATTCACTCTTTAGCAAACACTAAGAAATGCAAATTTAACCTAAATCTGGGAACCATAATAAGGGAGTGCTTGATATTTCAAGCACGTACTAATGTGCAACGAAATTAGACTGAAAATATGTTAACATTGGAGAAGTGTCAAATCTCTACAATAAATTCACTTCAACTTTCTGGAGTTTCCAACTCCAGGAGGGAAATAGGAGCTCCTCTTGTGCTGTATTATGCCTAGCAAAATAAAGAAGCTTTCTTTAGTAAACCTTGAGTTCCAAAGAAATCAGTAATCAAGCCACGGCTAGCAGAGTAATTGCATTCCTCTCCCAGCCATTGTGGAGATAGCAAGATATTGATGAAACATAGAGGTAGCAAAACAGACATCTTTGAATGATGTTGCGTGTTTCTGGAAAAAGATGATTGGTTCAGAATTGGTGAATATTTATGAACCTTAGTTTATCAGCATCACACTAGAGGTGTTTCTGCAAAGATTTATCTAAATATTGCAAAAAATCAAAGTCATTTTTTTAGGAACAAAAAGCTTCCTCAAGAGACACTGCAGGGAACTGGGGAGGCTAGGCAAGGCTAGACAACACCTAAACTATCTTCAACTTTCAAATGGTTGACAAGATCATGGAATGACAATATCTGTCTGATTAGAAGAATATTTTAGATGACAGTTTCCAACTATAATTTAAAATTTCTAAAATATATGCATCAGTCTGAATATTTTAATAAATGCAAGCAAGTTAATAAAATGATGTTTTCATACCCAGGAAAACCCTCACCCATTAATTTCTAATCTAATTAATTCTGAGTTCCTTAGTGGTTCTCAAAAATGACCTCTATTTTTTAATACTATCATGGCCTTTAGTTACTAAAAATCTCAACAATTTCGTGGGAACTTATGCCAACAATTCCTCATTACATGATTTACACTGATAGCATAGGAATGGATCTCCTAAAATTAAAAAAAAAAATACGTAGTTCTTCAAATTGATGGTTGAAAATGAAAGGATGTTGAACCTTCCATTGTCCTCAGAGCAAAGTCCAAAGTCATTTGTATGCAGTATAAGGCAGTTGAGGTTTTGACACCTGTATTACCAAATGTAACACCTGAATTGTAATATAATTTTTTTCCTAGCTTAAGTAAACTACTTTCAATCCTCAATATACCATACTTTTTCTAAAGTTTTGTCTTGTTTGTTTTGTTTACTTTGCCTTAAAGATCCATATTTCCTTCTTTACTTGATTACTTCTTTCTCACACATTACTAAATTCTGTGATGAGCTCCTTATGAGAAGAAGTTTAAATTCCTAGTGCTTAACATAGTGTCTTGCACAAAATAACCAAGGTATACATGTTTGCTGAAAGTATGAATGGTTTGGAAAATGGCTGAGCTTCAACTCCTACAGTTTATAGGAGGGATGATTTAAAATCAGACTTTCTGAGTTCAGTCCCCTGCTCCCTTACTTAAGCTGTGGAGCCTTAAACAAGTCACATAAATTCTTTAAGTCTCAGTTTCCTCATCTATAAAATGGGCATAATAGGAATCCTAATTTATTGAGTTGCTGTGAGGATTTATAAGGTCACAGTTAATAAGTGCTACTTGGTAGTATTATAATTTATTTCTCAAGAATGATAAATGATTTCAGGAAATAGTAGATTTTATAACATGAATGCCAATTTATTTTTAATTATGTACAAGGCACACTGGACATAAAAATCATATATAGCAAGTGTGTTTTATGAAGAAAACTAAAAAATAATTCATTTATCAGCTGTTCAAACCCGGAAGCCTGATGACACAGATTCAAGAATGAAAATCTTCACCTTCTATTTTTGAAAGACATGATTGAACAAACTCACTCTCTACAAAGTTAAGTGTATTTCCTACTTCTTAAGAACACTTCCTCACATTTTAGCATGCAGACACACACGCACACACACACACACACACACACACACATGAACATTACACATTATCCAGTATTTTGTACAGTCCTATAAAAATAATTGATCCTCAATGATATTAACACATTGGCAAATGCTCTCTTTTTACTCCATTTTCAAATGGCTTTGTAACTTAATTCAATGCATGAAGATAGGTTGACCAACTCAAGTGACCATGGCAGAATCTTCCTCATCATTTTAAATGAACTTATCCTATCCACACAAAGGTGTGCTTGAAGAGAACTAGAAACCAGTAACATAATTAACCTGCTAAATCTATATTTTATTTGGCCCTTGTCAGGGATTTCCTTCTGAATAAACTCTAGTATGCATTCTCCTGTTTAGGCTTACAAGACATTTTCTTCCTATCCTTTTCAATAAGTAGTGGTGATAAACTAAAAGGGAAAAGGTTAGGGCAAACATACTAATCTCTTTGTGACACCAACACCAGCTCCAATACTTGAGCTACTCAGTTACGTATATTTATATTTATTCATTGATTTATCCATCAAACACTGTGGAATAAATTACTGAGAAACTGCTACAACTGTGAACTTTCTTTAGCATTGGAGATGTAAAAATGTTCAAAGAAGACATGGTTCTTGCCCTCAAATAATTTCAATGGTATAGAAGAAGAAAAGAAAATATTCATTCGGTGTATTTAGAAATAATAACTATAAATGATCATTCTGGTGGGCTATGAGCATTTATTGCCCAATTTAATCTGAGAAAATTAAACAATACTTTCATGATGAGGTAAAATTTCTGTGGGAATCTGAAGAGTGAGTAGGAGATCACTGAGTGAAAGAGAGAGGGAAAACCTTAACTGGAAAACGCAACAACAGGTGAAGGGGTCATGAGGCATGAAGGAGTTTGGTGCATTAAGAGGCTTAAGACCTTCCTGTCTTTCATCTTCCTGAGGGATTGCATGGAACATGAAGTTTATGGGAATGAAGCCACAGTAGTAGGCTAGTCATGCTTAAATAGAACATATTAATGGTTTGGGTCTTAATCCTAAGAGTAGAGCAAAACCATGGAAACCCTTTAAATACAAATGTGTATTTTTAACGTATCACTCTGTGTTGTGGAACGAAAAGATAAGAGAGAGAAATCCTTAAGAAGTGAGGAGATTAAAGAGAAGTTCATTTCAGAAATCCTGGATATCTCAGTATTGCCCTAGTTTATAGCATCCTTCATCAGTGGTAGATGTCAGACTGACATGAGGAGTTGTTAAAGGGTAAAAAGTGGAACGTTTTGATGATATTATTTTATTTTGGTGATTTGAGTTTGAGAGAGATAGAACAGAAGGAACATGGGCAAGTATCACCTACCTCAGATTTATTCTAAAATATATTAAAAGCTATCACTGAGCAAACCCAGTAAGTGCTATTGATACTTCTCTGGGAGTGTCAGATGTACTGGGCCTTTATACAGTGGCCTTGGTGTATACAGTTATACATTAACTGGACATCTTTTATGATTTCACTCAACACCTTTTTTAAAATATAAGTTATTTTCTTCTGCCTTTAAGTGCCAAAATTGCTCCTAATACATATCTCTGCCCTCTACTTTCACTTCACTCGCCAGAGCTGAATTGCATAGGAAGCACTGTTTTAAGTTCTGTAACAGACAAGACAATGAAAACTTAGTGGAACCTGGAAAACAGCCAGTTTCTAGTATTACCTTTATGAGTCTATAGGATTATGTAAAAGAAGGTCATATCAAAATATGCTACTTACTTTAAAAGTAGCAATTATTGAGTATATATTATTCTAGACATCACACTGGTACCTGACATACGTTATCTACTTTAGTATTTATCATAATAAATTCCATGGACCATTATCACTATAACATATTTAGCTAAAATGTATATAATAGCCAAATAATTTTGGAAGCTCATACTAAAATGTCAAATACTGAAAGTTCAAACAATCCCTCAGAGGTTATTTAAAATAAATTTAACATTATTTAGGCTACTAAACATTTGTTTTTTCATAGCACTTAATAAGAGCCCACCTAACTGATATTACACAGAATAAACTGGGGAAATGCTAATTCTATTACATCTTCACTATCATGAACTGCTCTGTTCAGCCTTTGGTCACTCCTTATATCCCCATGAAAATGTCCAACTATCCAGTAAGAATACTGTGTTCTACTGTGTATATTCTTTGAACTCATCCAAACCTCCATACTGCTAATGTGCCATTTTTTTTCAACCTAGCTACCCAAGTCTTTAATCATCTCTTCTTTTTATCTTGGCAAAAGTCCATAGTCAGCATATCAATGATCTTCTTGTCCAGATTCTCAACACACTGCTTGCTCATTTGTTGCAATAATGCAGGTTTAAAAGTATAGAGTACAACCACACTGTCTTTTCTAGCTCAAGCTACTGACCCTTCTGAGGGCAGCACATAAATAGAAAATAAAAGTTTACACAGTGGATGCCAATGACAAATGAGATCTCAACAATGATTAGTGTATTATCTATTTGTCCCTAGTCAATGTACATTTCCACTGCCAAGGATAGATATTTGAGATCTTCACCACTTTCCCACAGCCTGCATATAAATATTTTTGTTTCCCATGAAGCCCTCAGAAGCCCTTTCACTATATTCACTCTTTGTTTATGATTTAATTTTCTTTGAGGACATCATTCACTAATGAATATATCTGTCCCAGTTCATCCTCATTTGCATGTACTTCACTATTTACTGAAAACCACTGCCTGAATATTCTACCGACAACTTTGTTTGAACGTATTTCCTCCTCCATCCCTTAAGGTTTTTAACTTCCCTATTATCCCCAATATTGGAGAAAGTCCACTCTCATGTATTATTGGTACCTTCCTCTGTCTCAGATGGATATCTGAGTAGTCTCAAAATCTTATAATTCTCTAGTCTTGGTTATTCTTAAAATTTTTGTACTGCATTTTCCCTACCACTAATACAACAACATCCCTTCCCTAAATTATTGCAAGATTTCCTACAAGTCTCCTTGCTACCCATCTTTGCTGTCTGAAATTCCCTGTTCCCAGTAATACAGCAAGAACAAACTTTCAAAAAAGTAAATCTGGTTATCATAACTTGTTCAAAATATTTCAGTGCCTTAAACCATTCAGAATAAAATTCAAACTCCTAAACTGACACAAACACCTCACTTTCGTTTTCAGCTCTGCCTTTTCCTTCCATTTTATTACCCTTCTTCACATAATGCTCTTCTCATTTTTCACTTAGCTAGTATCTTCAGATATTTTATCCCTAAATGCAATCATCACTTCTACCAAAATTTCTATACCCTTAAAATTTCATTCAGTGACCTTTTTTGAAGTTCCATCATATCACACATCATATTACAATTGTAATTTTACTTAGCTGTCACTAAAATTAAACTTAAGTTTCTTAAGGGCAAGGATTATATTTAATATTTTATATCTAGTTCTGAGGACTCCATCTTGCAAAGAGTGGGTGATCAATTAATGTTTGTGTAACAATTTATAGTTTTTACAAAATATTCATAGAGATATTAATGAATTTTATTTATTAGAAAAATCCCTAAGGGGGAAATATGTTTCTACCCTCAGTTCTCACAGAACAAAAAATGAAGTACCTGTAACATGCCATTGAATTTCCTGACTCAAAATTTGATGCAATTTCCATTAAATTTTATCACATAAAGTCAATCCAAGGCTACATTCCCATAATAAATAATTTCCATTCCAATGTCATGGCTTTGAAAGTTAAGTTAATTCAGACAATTTTCTATTATTCCAATATTAATTCAAATGTATTATACATATATATATATATGCAAAGGAGTCAGAAAAGAGTAACCAAAGATAAACAGATCTATGCAAAATCTTATCTTATGAGCACAGTAGTATGTCAGTTACTTACTATCAAATGGCTTCCAATTGAAAATTGTGTTGTGCCACTTGAATAATTTAAATGTATTTTAAAGTGACTTGGGATGTGCATCTCCAGTATTAGTCTACTACTTTACTTACATTTCCAGTTTTTAAATTTTGTTTTTTTATGATCACAACACTTTGTATCCAAGCTCAGTCATTATGCTGATCTTGAACTTTCTCATATAAGTAGCAGGCACTCCAATAAAAGGTCACCCCAACCCTAGTGATTTAATGAATATAAAGCGAAGAAAATTTAGTCTTCAAAGATCCCACAGACATGTCCTCCTAGTTCCATTGCATTTCTCATATTCACTACAGAACTTGGATTTGCTTTCTTAAAGTCTATTAGAGAAATGTTAACCTTAGTCAGTAAGCATTGAAGCACTTACTGTGTACTTTATATACATTTGAACTTTTGGACATTGAACTAAAGTACCTGGACATTTTATTCATCTCTAAAGTGAGTTAGTTTATTTTTTAATACATCTTTATTGGAGTAAAACTACTTCACAATGCTGTGAGTTGGTTTTCAATAGATTATTTCTAAGGCTCTTTGCAGCCCTAACTAAGCTGCTTTAAGTTGAGGCATATATTTTTATATTTAGAAATAGATATTTAGTGTTACCAAACTGAGGTCCAGTGGCTTGCTGCTTGAAAATCAATATGAGAGAGACAGAAATGTTGGTAAAGGGAAAAGTTGCTTTTAATCTGAATGCCAGCAATCTGGGGAGATGGTGGACACAGTGTCCCCCAAAAATCACATCTGAAGATTCTGTTTGGCCATGAAAGTTTTTTAAAGGAAAAAAGGGAAGCAGTCTCAGTGAATCATTGAGGTTGGTGGTCAGAGTCCTCACCGTTCCCCACTGTGTGCTGGCTTGTGTGTAGACTTGCCGACTTCTTGTGCTTTTTCTTTAAATGCTATCTTGTTCACACAGTTTGTGAGATTGCTGAAGGGGAAGCCAGGGAAGAGATCTGGTCATCTGTTAATTATTCTTGATTTCTACTTCTTTGATCTATGGAAATAACCAACACATTAGGTAAGTTATTGGATGATCAAAAGATTTGAAAGGTGTGGGAGGGCTGGAGATGAATAGAGCAAGGGGTGCCTGGTTTAAGGTTAGTGTCAAGACAAAGGGACCTACGGCAGAGAGCTCTTTCCTAAAAAGAACTCTTCCCTGCCAAAAGCTGCTTACATTAGGACTTACTACTTTACAACTAGAATATAAAGTTGGACATAGCAAACAAAGTATAATAACTCTTTTCTCAGGCTATATTCATAGATAAAAATTATCAAGTGAAATAAAAGTTTATTCACCTCTATAGATTATGACCAATGTTAAGTCAGTGTTGGTTTCTATACTCCAAATGAGATCACCTCTTCCTTCTGCTTCCAGTTGAATAGTTCATACCATGACAAAGGGAGTGGGAAGTGCTTTTCTACAGGATGTCAGATAAGTTTTACCAAAGTCAAGTGCTTATTCAGTTCCCTTTCTCCTATTTGGATTTCTGGTTTCCTTGCCCTGTAGCTTATATGTCAACTATGGGTTTATACTGCAAATTGTCATTTTTCTACAGCATAATACTGGCCTATTGTGTATGATTTGGATCTCTGACTCACATTTTGGGAACCCATTTTGTCTTTCTTCCTCCTATTATTTTTTTCTCTCAGTTTTAGTCAATCTATTGCATTTCCTGTATCATCACAACCCTACTCTGTTCAGTGTCCTGTGTCCATGAGGGGCATCTTTTCTCTTGCCAGCAGTTTTTCTCAAGACATTGGCAATTCCAAGTATCTCATCTATTTTATCTGCTTCTCTTCAGGTCTTTAATTCCTAGAGTTTCTGCTCTTTCTGCTCCACTTCATATGTGTTGGGGTCACAATCATTATTTCTCACACTTTCTGGCTTCTAAATAAGAAAAAAGTATCCATAGGGTAACCATAGGGAGACAAAAGAAATCAAGGTGTTGCCTTTATTAGGTGATGTCCAATAATTGCCAAAGTATAGGATCTTGAGTAAGGCAGATTGCAGAAAAACTGTGTTGCTTTAAGTCCAAATTCAACTTCCCTCTACTTTCTACAAAATCAAGATGTTTAGACCCACCTGAAAGAAATATGAACTTTCAGAGGACTATTGCTCCACATTTGTCAGGCTTTCTGTACTACAAAATGTTCGACTTCTAAGAACTCTCCTTGGTATCAGGGAAAATGCAATAGAGAGAAAGCCAGCTAGTGCTATCTCAACACAATATGTCTTTGCCATATTAAAGATGTCCATAAAAGCCAGGTTTACAACAAATGAAGGTAAATATTGACCAAAGCAGCCTTGATATTCCCTTTAGCTTGACTAAACTTTAGATAGGCTTCTTCCTGACCATGACATCCATTGTTTTAAAGCATTTAACATCTAAATATAAATTCTCTATTCCTTTGAGATGTAAATTTTATCCCAGACTCTTGACTATTTTACAACCCAGAATGACCTTCTCAAGGACCTGAGAAGCATCCCTTTGAAATGTAACCATGGAGGATGATAACAATATCATATAGACTAGTTGTCTATAAGAAAGTAGATAGGAGCCTAGTTTTGATAAATGCTAATTAGCAAAAACAGATGTCATAATCACATTGAACATTGAACAATCTCCTCTTTAATGTCCTGAAATATTTTCCCACTAGCTCACCCCAACCCCACATGCCTAAAAACTCTCCTGCATTTTTATTTCAGTGGAGTTAAGTTCAATCTCTCTTCACTATTGAAATAGTCCAGTGCAATTTCTCTTTGATAGTATTAATACATCTTGGAGAAGAAGCCAATAAATGAATAGTGGGGAAAACTGGAAAGATTCCTATGAGAGAAAGGGACAGCACATACATGTTTTGTAAAAACAGGAGGAGCAGAATGATCTTTCCTCCCCTCCACTCATGACAACACTATTTATCCTTCATTTTCCTAGAGTAGAGTACAATCTAAATGCCCCAACATATATGAAGGAGAATACAATGAGAAAATTAAAAATAATGACTTTTGGAGAATGTATTAGTTTTTATTAAACTTGAGTTGGAGATTCAGCAGGATACATGCTTGCAAACATCAAATATTTGAAAGATTTAGAAAGAAAAGTCATATGGAAAAAGAATTCAGACCTGTTTTATGTGGTCCCAAAGAACGTACCAAGACTAATGTATACAAGTTAAAATGGAAAATGTTTCAGTTCAATTAAAAAAGAAACTTCCAAATCCCAAAACGTTCAAAAACAGAATATGCTCCATGGTCTTGGAAGGAAGTGAGTGCAGTGTCAAGGGATATTATGACACAGAGGTTTAGGAGGCCTTGATTGAAATGTTGAAGAGAAATTTCAAACACCACAAGACTATGTGAGAGCCAGGTGTGATTTTCCCTCTATCCTGGAGTTTTTCTCCTATTTTTATTTATAATATGGAAAAGAAATTCATGTGAAATTGACAGAAGGGACACAGTATTAAATATCTTTTGTAACAAACAAAAATATTAAATAGTTTTTACACAAACTACAGATTGGGACACACAAACATACACACACACACTAAAGTCAATTTCCATCTCTGAAGAAGTTTTTCTGAAAATACTTGTTGGAAATAGAAAAAATAAAAAACATACAGATATACTACTAACATAAATCCCAGAGAGCTGTATTACCATGAATCCTTTGTGAGCAACCTATAGTCCTTGCAGGGATGAAAAGAAACGTTATTGTTGCATCTTTTATGGTCATTAATAGCCTTTTAAACTGAAAGTTCTGCATTTCAAAGTTCTTTTCTTCACTTTGTTTTAACTGCATCTTTCACCTGCAAGCTAAATTAAGCTATATATCACAGGAAACATAAAGTAGACCAATGACCTTAAGAAATTCAGAAATGGTGGGATCTTTGGTTTTCAAAATAGATTAAAAATAGTATGACTTCAGATGGCCCTGTTGAATGACTCCTTTGGGAAGATCAGCCTGTGACTATTACTGTGATTTGTCCACTGTGTTGGACTGTAAGAAGATTGTCAATTGCCACACAGAATATGTTTTGCAGAAACCTTTTCTGAAATGTATAACAGCTCTAGCAGCTGAGTAGAAAATTACCAGATATTTCCTGGTCACCAAATAAACAAGGTCAGATACTGCAGTGATATGAAATGATGGCCCAATGATGGTTATAAATCCAAACCAAACAAAATTCTAAAATTCATAACATATCCTAATGTTCACAGGTATAGACTTGGCCCATGCATTCCCTGACTTTCATTGGCCAAGAACTGGATAGAACAGACTCATTGAAATTTTAAATACCAGATGAAAACACATATATTACTGATGGGTGGTTGTCAATAACATCTGCATCAAATAACAACACTTTTATTATTCAGTTATTCTCTATATGACACTATGAGGATATATAGTTATAAAACAAAGCATGTAGAGGATTTTAACATTTCTAACTTTATGTGGTTTTCTATACAGACAGGACTATCACTGTGAAACCACAGTGCATAATTTTAATGTAACATATGTATGTCCTATAACTTTGTTGCGATGTAAATAGGATGGTTGTCACTTTAAATAGTTATTTAACTGATGTAATAAAAACCTGGGACTTCCCTGGCTGTCCAGTGGTTAAGACTCTGTGCTCCCAATGCAGGATATGGGGGTTCTATCCCTGGTCAGGGAAGTAGATACCACATGTCTTGCGGTGAGGACAAAAGATAAAAAAAAAATCTGATTTTCAAAAGATACTTGAGTAAAAGTGCTATTTTCTTCCTTAAGAGTCTTACCCTAAATGTTTTCTCATTAACTTTCCACCAAAATAAAAGTGAATGTATATTATGCTTCCTGTTATGTATATACATCATCAATTTAGACTTAAAACAGAAAGGAATTTTTAAAAATAATGCGATAATAACAACATTAATATGAGATATTCCTGCCAGATTCTACAGATCAAGGCATGTGCCTCTTTTTGTGTTCTAAATAGCCTATACTTCCTTAAGTAAACAACTCAGATCATTAAGCATGTCAACTTATAATTTCCACTCTTCTGCTCTTTCTAGTTGTCTCCAGCACTGGAACTTCTCAGTTAAATTAAGGTGACAATCTGAATTCACTTGGGGTTACAGACCTTGCTCTCCATACACTCAGAGAGAATTTCCTCTAATCACTTTGTGTTAAAACCAAGGAAGGATTGAAATTTTCAGCATCTCTGCTCTCTAACGTCTAGAAATTTTTAACATTTTTTTTTATGCAGAGGCAGAAGTGAAGGGAAAAAAATAATATAGGCTACATAACCAATGAAAAACCCCATGTTTTTTCTTAAGGTATGTAATTTTCTCTGTTTTAGCAATTAGATATAATAGTTTTCATTGCATGATCTCTTGGTAACATTAAATAACTCAGAATGGATTTTAAAACTATTTTCTTACAGTTTTGAATAGTAATTTCCAAAGATGTTCAAATTTTTTTTTCAATCCAGTGTCTAGCATGTAAAATGTTATCAACACATTCATAACAATGAAGAGTTTATTTTTTCTTAGCAGAAGGATATTGTCTTTGACAAATTAACCAGGTTCAAGTTTGTATTAAATAGAAAACTTGATTTCTTTTCCATAATAGTTCTTATATGTGTGCATTTTCATCTCAAAAAAAAATATGAGTGCCACAACCCCGGTTGTATTTACAATAAAACTTCTTTAAGTTAATTAGAATAGAATTTCAAATGTGGGAAGACAGTGTGTACACTGCTCAGTGACATACTGGCTACTGAAATTGGACTCTAAAATGACTCTAATAAGCAGAGAGGATGCTCAGGAAAAATGATGGGATGTTGAAAGACCCTAAATTTTACTGAGAAAGTAAAAGAGTACCAAACCTGGGGAAACCTGTGAGAGAAATGATTATTGCCTTTAGAGTAGTTCTGAAGATTTAAGGATAATATAGACCTGTGCTGTCCAATAAGTAGTCAGTAGTCATATATGGTTATTTAAGTTTAAATTTGAATTAAGGAACATTTAGTTTAATTAAAATATGTTTATGAATTTGAGTAGCAACATTTTAAGTGCTCCATAGCCTCATGTGGCTAAGGTCACCTTATTGTACAACGCTGATACAGAACATTTCTTCTATAACAGAAAGCTCTGTTGGCAACAGTGACATAGATACAAGTGAATATATATTTTTTTAATCCAGGGATCTCTTCTCCCAAATCCTCACACATAATATATTTTTTCATGTATTTCTTAATCCCACATATGAATGTCCTAGAGATTCATAGAAGGATTCTAGCACAAAAAGAATTTTTATCTTTCTCTGTCTTCTTTCTAATAAAAGGTAGATCTCACTCTCCTTCAAATATCCCAAAGCTCCTTTTCTTGGTGCCTACCCAACCTAGCTTTAGAAAAAAAAAAAATCTGCTTTCAAGTCACTTAAAACTTAGGGTGAATCTCTTCTTTTCTTGCCTCATTGAGACATACCTCACTGTCTTTTATTTAAGAAACATTAGTCATCACATTCTCTCAGGAGATCATTTGGGAGGAAAGGGAGATTTTTTTCCAACAGCCTTTATTAAAACAGATACTTGCCTATTTGCATGTCCAGTACACGTGCTAATGCCTTAGCTTTGACAGACTATAATGGAAATCTGTCCACCAATTAGTTAGTTCTACTCTGTACACTTTTATCATGTACAATACACAACACCAAGAGCAACCTAAATGAATTATTTATTCATATCAGTTATTCCTTAAATAAAGAGATATTATTTATTTACTTTGTGGTGGGCGTTTGGTTACTCTAAGAGTGCAAAAAAGCTTAAGAAATTGTTTCCACACTTCAGGAGCTTACAATCTGGAGTAGAAAATATTCCCTTAAATATCATTGAAACACTAAGTAATGGCATGTCATTTCCTATTTAGCTACATGTAGTGGATACACACATTTTAATAAATAATTACAGCTATCACTTATTTATTGCTTACTTTGTTGAAGATATACAAATAGCAGATAGGCACATGAAAGGATGCTCAACATCACTAATCATTAGAGAAATGCAAATCAAAACCACAGTGAGCTATCACCTCATACCTATCAGGATGGCTATCACCAAAAAGTCTACAAATAACAAATGCTGACGAGGATATGGAGAAAATGGAAGCTTATACACTGTTGGTGGGGATGTAAACCAGTACACACAGAAAACGCTATGAACTTTACCCAGAGAAATTGAAAATAGAACCATCACATGATCCAGCACTCTCACTTCTTCATATATATCTAAAGAAAACAAAATCACTATCTTAACGAGATATGTACTCCCACGCTCCTTGCTGCATTAGCCAACACGTTAGAGTCTGTTGATAGATCAATGGATAAAGATTACGTAAATAAAAAAATAAATGAAACAATGTTCTTCAGCCTTAAAAATGAAGGAAATTCTGGCATTTGCACCAATTTGCATGGATGAATCTGTAGGTCATTCTTCTGAGTGAAATAAGCCAGAGAGAGAAATACAAATACTACATGATATCACTACTATATGGAAATAAATAAATAAATAAAGTTGAACCCATAACTTACAGAAACAAAGCAGATTTGTGGTTTCCAATAATTAGGAGCTGAAAGCAATAGGGAGAGGCTGCTAAAAGGACACGAACTTTCAGTTATAAGATGAATAAGGTCTAAAGTTCTGAAGTAAAACCTTATCACTCTGATAATACTGTACTGCATAAATTAGAATTGCTAAGATAATATAATTTAAGTGTTCTAACTGAAAAAAAAAAACAGTAAATATTGAATATGTCCGATAATGGATGTTTTAAATCACTAGCTCTATGATTGGGAATCCTTTTATAATGTATACATATATCAACCCATCACATTGTATTCTTTAAATATATTAGTTTTGTTTGTCAACTTGTTAATAAACCTGAAAAAATTTACACTTATATCTTTATATTTGTCAAATAATTTGCTGTGGGAAAGAACTGTAAACCAGACAATGAATTTTGTTGTTGATAGGGCAGACGTATTGCCACCAATCAGTTAATACTGTGAATGCCAGAGCTTGGGTAAGACTGTTCCTTACCTTGCATGATTTTTCTTCATCCCAGAGGTAGGTAGATATTCAATGATCAGTTAAAACTTGTATTCAAAGAAAATCAAATTAAAACAATAACAGCACATTATTTTTACCAGGGAACTTATCAAAGTAAAAAATTATTATAGACCTATTTAAAAATATCTAGATTAGTGAATTTGTGAATGAAACAGCCACCTTTAAATACCATTGGTGGATATATAATCAGTAAAACACTTTCTTAATGACAATCAAGTATGTATTCATACATGATGCATGATGAGGAAAATCAAAGAATATGTATTTATAAACTTAGATTTAATAGGACCTTTCCTAAAATTTATCCACAGAAATAGTCCCATAAATTTGAAAAGAGATATATACAAATATCCATTTCAACTACATAGCCCCACTTAGCTAATCATTGAGAACAAGTTAAAAACTCATCAATATGGATATTTGACTCATAATTAAAGTGAATTTTAACTCGTTATGCCCTGACATAAAGAAATATCCATGATATATTTCTAAAAATAAATAGAACACCTTGAAAAATATACATCATATACATAATAATGTACATAATATAACACAAATTTTGTTTTAAAAAATAAAGAAAAACACTTTAAATAATATATGTATCTATATTTACTAGAATAATTAAAGAAAATTCATATAAGTATTCTTATCTTCAAGTGAGAAGGTGGACTTTAGAGAATTTCAGTTTTTCTTGCCATTGAAGGAAGGAATATTTTCCTTTGCTTCATTTTCATTACTTTATTAGCTGGTACAATCATTTCTGTCAAGTTATATTATCAAGTGCTGGACTTTTAAATTAGGTGATAAGATAATTATGTATTATTTGAATTTTTATAATTGATTTTCTTTTTAATCAGCGAGCAATGTAATATTTTTGCATGCTATGCATTCCATTCTTACTTTATGTAAGGTAATGATAAGCCCTGTCCTGCCAAATTCACGGGACAGTTACCAGCTGAACTAAGATAACATATGAAATAAAATAACATATGAAAGTCCGTTGGCAAGTATACAGTTCTGTGCTAATACCATATAAGGAGGATCCTTGAAAGGAGTCAATAACACTTTTGTTCTTGGGAATCAATAAAAATTTGATGTCATGTAACTATCTTTTTATATTTGGAGAATATAAATCCTTATTCCTGGGTTGATACTACCTATCAAAATAGTTGTTGTTAAGAAAGATTATAAAATTGTGAAGAACTGTTAAAAAAGAAAATGTTACAAAAATTGCAGTTTGAAACATGAGAGCTAAGATAAATTATATTGATGGCTTCCAGAGAAAACTTTACTTCATTCAATAAATTTGTGGCCACATTGAAATTTTATAAATTTTCTCATTAAAGTTCTTCATAACTATTTTATAAAATTCAGCATCCAATTAACATTTAATCATTTCATTTAGTTGTCATGTCCCTTTTGTATTCCTTAGTCTAGGAGAACTTTTACTTATTTCTTCTTCATTTTTTTTTCTCTTTTATCACATTGACATTTTTATATAAATCAAGCCCGTTGGTTTTTAGAAGTTCCTCTGTTTGGATTTGTCTCTTTTCCTCATGATTAGATATAAACTGAACACTTTGGCAGTGATATTGCATAGGTAATGTTTTTTTCTTCTTAGTGACTTTGTATCAGGACATACATATTGTCTTTTTTGCACATAATAGATAATGTTGGATTGAATTTTTTGATTGAGATGATGGCCATTTGCTTTCTCTAATGTGAAGAGAAAATTATTATCTATGTAATTAATAAATGTTCTCTAGAACATTTGGACTGGATTTTTTTTTTACAATGAGAATATCAACAAGACAATGTGAGTCAATGAACACCTCTTATAATTAAAAATAAGCAAACACACACAGCAATAGATGAAGCAGGTTAATGCAGAGAAAATTGGAAAGATTGCCTAGGATCTTTCTATGGAAGAGTTTTGAATCTTACTATAGACATTTGTTTTTTTTCTTTTGAAGTGAAAGGGTATGTTGAAGCATTAGAAACAAATCAGTTATAGCCAGGCATAGGATAATGAGAATATTTTCCAGTATTTGATATTAGATCATAAAGAAAGCATGCAATAATAATAGCTGATGCGAGAAAGATCTACAAGGGTTTGTGATGAAATCAGATTTCAGGACTTCATATGAGTAAAGAGTGAAAAATAGATTATAGTTTTAAGTCTGGATAACTCAAAAACTGAAGGTGTCATTAATATTGTTTTTAATCAGTCAGAGTGGGATTTAAGAGGAAGATGGTTACTATACAGGTTTAGTCCAGCTGCATAACAGAAGATCACATGAATTTTGTTGAAGTTGTGAAAAGTGATTACTCATAACTAGAAAAATAGGAGTGCAAAGCCATAAAAGTAGATTTGGCTGTAACTTGAAGAGAGATAAAATGCGTAACCATGGATGTGATTATGTACTTTTAAGCAAGAATGATGAAAAGAAAGATGGAGATTAGCACACTGGTCCTTGAGCACTAATCCTTAGTTTTAAAAAGAATAAGAATGGATGCAAGTAAAGCAGAAAAGGAAAGAATGCTTAGAGGAAGGGGAAATATCCAATCATATTGTAATACTATGGAAATGTAATGAAGAAAGTTAGGAATTTCAACAAGTATGAGGCTGACTGATCAACATAATTAAATGATGAAAAGAATTAAGAAAAAATAAATTATGGAGAAAATTTAGACAATTGGGAGATACTGTTGAGTTCTGAGAAACTATTTCAATAATGGGAAGAGTGGGAGAAAAAGTCAGACTCAGAGATAATAAAGAGATAATCAGTAGTGCAAAAAACAGGGAAGGTAGCGGAAAGTAGAATTTATGTTGAAAAAAAATTTCAATTATCAGCACCATTTACATTAAAATTCTATGACTATTGAAAATGTTCAGAATATTCTGAAAATATATCTTGCTAATTTCTTATTTTATAAAGCTTTATAAATCTATACAGTCTGTACAAAAACAGTACAAAAAATTAGTATGTCAATATATATTCAAAGGTCAGACATGTTGCACTTAACACCTTCAGTTGAAAATATTTGGTCTGATTCCCCCTCTTCTTCATTCACCAGAGAAGTCCAAGTCTTCCCATTTGCTAGTCTGCCTTGCACATCTACTATACTTATTATACATGATTATTAAGCCCCTCACATAAAATTTATAACTTGCAATTTTATGGTACAAAATAGGATTCCAAGAAAGAAACAGAAATTGTTAATCTGAGTTTATACAACATGAAGTTTGTCTAGCAATCTTTATCTATGTATGAATTAGGTCTCTTCAAGTTCAACATTTAATATAGGAATAACGAGCCTCTCTAATTCTCAGGAGCTGTCTGAAAACTTTGAGTTTTTAATAACCATTTGCTGTTTGCAAATTATCATATTCTTAACCAAGTTTTATTCCCAATTTATCCACTTTCCCTTTTTGAAAAATTCTGAACCTCATTTGAGCATATTCTCAATAATGAAAGCTTATGAACTTTATTGTGATTATACATGAAAGGTTATTGTCGGGGTTTTTCCTCCATATCCAGTGCCAGAATATTTAGTTCCTAAAAAAAGTCTCTACTAGAAGGCCGAAACCTGTTTTAAATTGTACACACAATTACTAAGAATGCCTGCTAAAGCACTGAAAAAGACTCCAGGAAGATCTAATTAATTTAATTAGAAAGGAGAGTGGCAGGGTTATTTTCTCAAATTGAGAAATAGTGAGACAGCATCCCCAAAAAAAGAAACAAAGAAAGAAAAAGAATCAATGGCATAGGTCTCTACTCATACATTACTTTCAGCCTTGTAATTATTGACCTTTTCTTTTACACTGGAAAAGGTGTACTAATGTGAAAATGCAGGACACATTCTGGACTTGAAATCTGCAATCTGTGGCTACAGAATTTAGTTCTAAGAGTGGCATGAACCAAGAAGCAAATGTAGCTTTATGTGACTTTGTGCTACTTGGTCTTTTAGGAACCCAGCTTTTCTTTGGGGTTAGAGGCAACTTGTCATTCTGGATTCATATGTTGTGTACAGAGGGGCATTCACATTGGGTTATTGGTCAGCCTTGATTGTCAAAGATGGGCAAGGACATTTTAGTCACCTGGCAACTTAACACCCTTGTTCAACTCACATCTCATATGGAAATGATATTTTCAAGAGAAGACACTTGAAAGGGAGAGACCCAATTATAAAACACAACAGGATGAATAACAAGTATATATATTTTCTGAGTTTGGGAGTCATTTTATCCTAAAACTGGGTAAAAATTAAAATAACTATCAGCATTCTTATTAATATGTTCAGTTACCAATATCCATGCATATTCCTCTGAGTTATAAATATATTTGATTAAATTGCCTAGAAATTCTTTCCTGTTTTTTAAGGATCTTCAGTATATAAGCAGAGTAGAAACCATTAGCTGAAAAGATATCAGTTGAAAACATATTGATTGAAACTATGAATATTTCAAAAGTAAATATTCCAGGTGAATTTTTTAAGATATTCATTACTTTTTATTCCATAAAAAATGGTCTTTTAAAATATATTTTTGCTTTTCATTAATTTTCACAATTTGTATTCATTCATTTACGTTTTCAGTTTTTGAAAAAAATTATCAAGTACTTTCTATTTGCTGGCTGCTCTACAGATGGACCTTTGTCTTCATAGACACTTGGTAGAGGTTACAAGCATTAATCTACAATCACATAAATGTAAATGTGCAAAGGTGACAATTGCTCTGAAGATAAAGAATTTCACTGAGAACTTTTGCCAAATAAGGGTAGTTATATAAAAAAATCTCCTAAATTAGAAGAGTGGGAGTTAGTTAATAAAATTTATTTATAAATCTAGAAAACATCATGAAAATCTTTGCAATAGGAGAGAATTTATTGAATAACTAAACTATTAATGAAGATCACTCCAGAATAGGCATAAAAAAAAGTTGAAGATAAGCTAACAAGATAGATAAGGTGATCTTAGAATACATATGTAATTTACACTTTTCAACTCACTATTTTACTATGTTATTTTGCTCTTTAAAATATTTATTTTGTTCAAAGTCAGAGATACTTTCTCCACTTATATATGTGCTCTGTGTATAAGTATATTTGTATATCTATACATGTATAAACACTTCTCCTCTCACACACAAACACACACACACATGAATATATATATATGCACATATATATATATATATTCCTAAACTTTTAAGCAGCTTTTACAGAATATAATTAATAGCCTTCCATGATTTTGCATTGCAAAAATTCAAAGACATGAGTCATGTTAAGAAATGAAGCTACAATGAATAAAATTTGTAACTTCCATTCAGTTTAAGTTTTGCTTTAATTATATATATATATATATATATATATATATATATATATATATATATATATAAGCTCATGCAGCTCAATATTAAAAAAAGCAAACAACCCAATCAAAAAATGGGCAGAAGACCTAAATAGACATTTTTCCAAAGAAGGCATACAGATGGCCAAGAAGCACATGAAAAGCTGCTCAACATCACTAATTATTAGGGAAATGCAAATCAAAAGTACAATGAGGTATCACCTCACACCAGTTAGAATGGGCTTCATCGGAAAATCTGCAAACAACAAACGCTGGAGAGGGTGTGGAGAAAAGGGAACCTTCTGGCACTGTTGGTGGGAATGTAAATTGATACAGCCACTATGGAGAACAGTATGGAAGTTCCTTAAAGAACTAAAAATAGAATTATCATATGACCCAGCAATCCCACTCCTAAGCATATAGCCAGAGAAAACCATAATTCAAAAAGACACATGCATCCCAATGTTCACTGCAGCAGTATTTCTATTTACAATAGCCAGGCCATGGAAGCAACCTAAATGCCCATCGAGATATGAAAGGATAAAGAAGATATGGTACATATATACAATGGAGTATTACTTAGCCATAAAAAGGAACAAAATTGGGCCATTTGTAGAGATGTGGATGGATCCAGAGACTATCATACAGAGTGCAGTAATTCAGAAAGAGAAAAACAAATATCATATATTAACACATATATGTGGAACCTAGAAAAATGGTACAGATGAATCGTTTTGCAGGGCAGAAATAGAGACACAGATGTACAGAACAAACATATGGACTCCAAGGAGAGAAAGTGGTGGTGGGGGGTGTGATTAATTGGGAGATTGGGATTGACATATATACACTAATATGTATAAAATTGATAACTAATAAGAACCTGCTGTATAAAAAATAAATAAAATAAACTTCAAAAATTAAAAAATATATATATAATGTTGTGTACAAGGATTAATAGTAAAATTACATTTGCCAATAAAATCAGGCATTTTATTACAGTATAATATGAAACCACTAAAGATTTCAAAGTTATTATTCTTTATATTTTATCTACAACCAGATACATGTATCACTGCTGCCTCAATGTCTATGAAGTTTGAAAATAAGTTTGAACTTTGAGATGTATTTCAAGAGCTAGGTGCTTTCTGTTTTCTCTGTCTTGGCATTGTGCAGAATCATTGGATGCAATTATTGGCATATATATGGATTGTAAATTATCTTATGCTCCAGGCAAACTTGAATAGTCAAATAATTTTTATCATTCAATATTTTTTTTTAAATTTGTCTTTCTCTTTGTAAATATATGTGTTATTTACATGTTTGGTATTTGGAGGTTTATAGCTATTTGACTTCTGTTTAACCATCTCTATCTTTCATAATTCTCCAAAACCTGATGTTACCTAGACCATGAAGCCCTTTCCAAATACTACTGTTGGACATAATTTGCCTTTCTTTTAGTCTCTATTACATTTTAATAACTCTCGTCGTACTTACTTTACTTCATTTTGTAATCTTTGTGTTTACTGTTCACACCTCATTAATTATTTTTTTTTTATTGTCGACTCTAATATAAAAACGTCTCAATAGTGTTTTGGACCAAGTGTTGAAAGTATATTAACTGAAATATATTAAAGTGCAGTCTAAACCTCACATGGTATGCTTTGTATTAGGCTGCCTCTGACTTCACAGAATGAAATTACAGTATGATATTAATGTATAATAATGTTCGTAGAACGTAGGATCTAATACAAACTGAAACTGTGAACAAGCCTTTAGCAATGCATGAAGAACCTCCAAGAACAGTTAAATAATCTGGGTTTGACTGCATGGAAAATCAGCCTGCTAGGTGGTCTCAAGGAACCTTGCCTTTTGCCCTTTGTGTAACTTCTTCTCACGTTGAACAGGACTAATGTTTGTAAACAATAAGGTATTGCAGATATGACAGAACGTGAAGCTATAAAAAGAAGTCAGGAAAAGACTTTAAGGATTCTGTCTTCTCTCACTGTATTGTTTATTCTGAAGAAGCCCTATAGAGAGTGCCATGAGAAGAGGGACAAAGACTTTCACCAAGAGCCAGCAAGCAAGTCAATCCCTCCTGCCAACAGACACATGAGTGCACTATATTGGAAGTTGATCTCTGGCCCAAGTCAAGCTTGAAATGACTGCAGCCCTGGCCACCATCTTGACCGTGACTCCAGAGAAACCCTGAGACAGAACCATCTAGCTAAGCCACTTCGGCATTCCTGATCCTCAAAAACTGTGTGAGATAAACATTTGTTGTTTTAAAATGCTAAATTGTGGGATAATTTGTAATACTGCCATAGATAAGTATTATGACATTTGATCTATCAATCAGTATAGCTAAACACTGAGTGTTTATGATGGGCTAAGTGCTAAGCTAAGCACTTCCTTTGCCTTGTATCATTTATCTTTCACACAATAAAAATCTATCTGGTATTAATCATATTTTACAGATAAAAATTATAAACACTTATAATTTCACCTGAATATTATGCCCCCCAAAAGCTGTTAAATGATGGAGATAAAGTATAAACATGTTTAATTCTTGTCCTAAGCTCTAACTGTAGGAAAGGTATTTTCTTTGGGGTAGCAGATGATGAAAATGTTTATATGGTGTCATCTCTGATTTAAATGTATAATTCATTAGGAAGATAGTAGAGTTATTGATGAGCATTTAGTAAAACATAAATGCCAAAATGAATGTTTGAGTTCTATATGATTTCATAACTATGAGAGATAAATATATGCTGGAAATATTCGTGAAATTTCATTAGAAAGAATAATTTTTGCTGAGAAAACTTGTGATAAGACAGAGGAGGATCCAGATTCATATTTCACAAATAGTTATTTGTTTTGGTATCAGGAATAATAATTGCTTATATGAGAGAAAGAGGATTTCAAAGTGTGTGTTCAAAAGCAGTGACAAGACAAGATGGAAAAGGTAATTTGAAGTAAGGATTTAGAAAGCACCAAATAACAGTTTAAGTATTTTATCTTACACTCAATAAAAAGTTGAATATTTCTCATCAGAAGAGTTATTTGATAAAAGGGAAATTTTAAGATCAGTGAATGCACAGAGAAAATTAAATTGGAGAAAATAAACATAAGTGTGTATACAAAATATATTTTACCCGCTATATATAAAGGACTCATCTGAGAAAGAAGGAAGTGGAACGTAAATGATGACCAAAGAATGAATTAGTAATTCAGTAAATGATTAAATGGCCTAATAAATAAATGAGCAAGTTGGGTTGTCATCACTGAAGTATTTGGGCATGAAAGAAATATATCTCTTCACTACTTAAATACTTCAAAACAGGTAAGATTCAATCCTAAAATAGCATTGATAAAATTGACCTGTTTCAAGGTAGGAACAGAAAATCAAAATAATTACATGTGCCTATGATAATTTGTTTTCTAAAGGGAAACGTATTTGTTTAATCATACATAAAGATTTTACCCATTAATTCAAGCATTCTGTTACAAACATAAGTACAAATTTCAAATGTGTCTACAATGGAAAATGTGTTTTTGTGTTATGACATCACCAATATGTCACATATTATCTGTTTACTAGTTGGAGATTAATGACTCCACAGAACAAAAATTAATCTTACATAGCCATTTATTTTATCTAGCTACCTGCCTCTACATGTGTAAGCCTACAAAAGTGATAAAATATTCTGTTCTTAATCATTGTAAGAAGACAAGGATCAATTTATTTCACTGAACAAAAGAACTAGAAATTCTAAGATTTATGTTTTCTGTAATGTTATTCCTAGTAAAATGAAAGCACTTTACAATTTTTCAAGATATTGCTAAAGATAGAATTGTAAATTTCAGCTTAACTAGTCTTATTAGTTCAAGATTAATTTTGAATATGAGGAGGTTTGACCCACCAGGGACTGTCTATGAGGTTTCTTTCTTTTATGGTTTCTTCTATGTCAGGTCTATATATCATCAAACTCTGTGATTACTACAAAGAGTCTTGGGTAATATTACTAATTTTATGCAAACACTTATTCCCAGAGAGTTCTTTGGGCCACTCAGGTGGCCCAAACATGTGTAAAGTATGAGATATAATTTTTATGGAATTGTTTTAACAGTTAATAATGAGACTATCATGGTCATAGCTGGCAATATCCTTAATTAAAATGTTCTGATAGTTCAAATTAAATACCTCCCATAAGTACCTAGTTAAATAAATGAGTTATTTACCTTTTCAGTGAATCAGGCCTCAGATTCCTAAACACAGTAAATGGAAAATTATAAATGTAGCTAAGTTGGTTGATTCTCAACTATTTGCCAAATAACTTGCACAAAACTGGTGGTTCTCTCTGACTTTGTCAGAAGTGACCCAGAAATGACACACAACCATTTATTCCCTTGCATATCTGTTCCACAAGACAAAAAATAAAAGTAAATAAATAAAATAGAGAGAAGTAGAAAATATGAGAATTTTAAACAAAATATATATTTACTGATGTTACCAAATTCTAAAGCTATCTCTGTCAGAATTTTCTTCATAAATTTTTACAAAGAAGTATAATTTTTATTTAATATGAAGAACTTTGTAGCTTCAAACCCTTACTCTCCTCTACCTCTACTTTCATTTACATATATCAAAATATATTTAATATCATTTGTAAAACAAAGAACTTGTCATTCCTAGTAGTTCAACTCATTTTGAAGATAGATGTGTTTTCATTTTGAGTTTATATGTTTTTCTTCTAAATATTCATTTACTTATGGCTCATCATTTCCAGTTCTGATTATATATGCCAAGGGAACTCTGATCTGCAAAAGGACATCTACATGGCAATTCATCAAAACCTTCTTTGTGTAATGAGGAACTGGAGACAAACTAGGTCACTGGTATAAAAATGGATAAATGAAATATGGCAGGTACCTACCATGGAATGCCATGCAGGGCTTAGAAGCAAAGGAATAGATATGTGAAAAACAGTTTCTAAGATGGTTCCCAGTACCCTCTGTCTCCTGGTGTTTATGTCTTTATATAATCTCTTCCTCTTCAGTGGGGTTGAATTCTTTTCTGTCTTAGGGTGTGTGTCTCTCTCACACACTCTGGGGAATGCAACTGCCATGTTGTAATTAACCACATGGAGAGGCCTATGTAGCAAAGAACTGGTATCTCTCCAGAAGCCAATGCAAACTTGAGAACTGTCAAGAGCCCCATGTGAGTTTGAAATTCGATCTTCTGAAGCCTGCCAAGAGCCATGTGAGTGAGCTTGGAATAGAAATTCCCGGAGTTTAGCTTTGTAATTACTGTAACCTAGGACATCATCTTGATTGCAGCCTTGTTAGAGACCTAAGTCACACCTTGATTCTCAATCACAGAAATGTAAGATAACAGGTATTTTAAATTTTGGAGGTTAACTTGTTACATTGTAGTTGATAGCTGTGTAGATACACGGTATAATCTACCAAATTGAAGGAACTTGTAAACTTTGTTTGTGAGTGTTGGTGTTAGTGAGATTTTTGTTTGTTTGTTTGTTTTGTTTACCACTTCACTACTATTACCCATGTGACAATCAAGGAAAAAAACTGATATATTTTTTAAAAATGTAGATAACAATAAAAAAGATATGGATGTCTTCTAAGAAAAGTGAGGTTTGAACTGAATATTGATTTAACCTTTATCAAATATCTGAGGGATTAAATATGTTAATATATTATTTTCTTGGTGGAGACAGATGGAAAAATGTACTTTACATTCTATCACTAAGGACTTTATACTCAATAAAAGAGACAGAGAGAGAGACAAACAACTGTTAAAACACACAAACATATTGGCATTAAATAAAAGTACAGCATTCATTCTCCAGACACTAAGAATTTCTTAGAATTGATACAAATAAAATCCAAATTGATATATGTTATACAGGTATTTTATGTTAGAAAAATTGTGCAAGAAAACATAAAGATGAAGAAATGAGCTTATAATAAAGGGAATGAGAAGTGAGAGCTGCCTTGATAAAATCAGGACATGGATATTAAAGAAAAGTGAAAGAAAGCTGGAATTAGAAGGGTGTTCCATTTCTCCTATGTGCTAAATTCATTTTTATTTTACTGATTGTAGAAGTGCACTATAGAGAAACAGCATGGCAGCAGTTACATTAATAGCTCTGCATAGCATGAGCCCAAATTGAAGGGTTTTTTTGTTTTGTTTTGTTTTTTTTAGGAGCTAGAAAATATTTTGCTAAAGATTATTATATGTAAAGTAAAAGGAAGTGTCATCATTTTTGTAATTGAAAGAGCTGCCAGAAACCTCATTTTGTTTTGGGGGTAAGTCTATGGGGTGTGTGTGTGCATGTGCATATGCATGCACTCCTGTGTGTGTATTTGTAGTCAGATGGGTGGTTTTACAGGAAAGAAGAGAAAAATCACAAAACGCAGAAACATTTTGTCCTTGTATCTAACACTTCTATACGTTAACTTAGAACACAAACATGCAAAATAAAACCATGCTAAGACAACACCATTTTTTTAATGGTAACATGTTATGACTTTATATTAATACTCTTCTTTTCCTGGATAAGATTTTGATGAAGAATAAAATAATATAAATAAAATGATAATAAAGCACATGCTTAGCCAAAAATATAGTTAAATTTTGTAATTATTGCTGGAGGGAGGCAATGTCATCAACATAAACATTTTCTGGATAATGTTGAGATCAAAACTGTTCAATTACCAAAAAAATACCAAGTAGAAGTGATAAATCCAGACATTCTAAACATACGCCAGATAATTTATTCAGTTAAAAGGGAAATCGGAAACCACTTCAACAACATAAAAGATTATGACCAGGGCAACTCACGTGATGAGTGAATCAAAGATGACTTGACCTGAAAAGCTAAGAGATAGTAAGTTGATCAATAATGAATCAAGTGAGGTCCCAGCAAATTAGAAGAGTTACTGTGGTCCAGTCAGGTCCTACCTGAGACCATCAAAAACTAGTCCAGTGGAACCAGCTCAAGCCCTGCTAAAACTAGGATAGTCTTTTGAAGTAAGCACCCTTTACTGCCTAATCTGGCATGTTATTTCACTTAGTTATAAAGGAACTCCACACCTGTATAATGGATAATATATATATATATATATATATATATATAAAACAGCTGGTGATTGGCTATTGAGCATTTTAAAAACAAAGCCTTAATCCAGTGTGTCTTAAACTAAGATATAAGTATCTCTGGTAGCTGATAGATATGTCATCGCATAAAGCAAATTCTAAGAATTTTTAAATTGGGGATTTGCATTTCAGTAATACTTCAAGCATGTTCTAAATAATTTGTTTTACTACATTATACATAAGTAGTACTTTACTTGCATTGACTCTATTTGCTTTTAGATTTTATGATGTTTGGCCATAATCATTTATAGGGAAGATTTTAAAATTTTAATGCCATGTTCCTCACATTGGTGTTAATACAGCCCTGGAAGTCTATAAATATGGTCTCAAAGTTTATAATTTCTCAAGTTTGAGAAACTCTCAATTAGACCTATTAAAAGGAAATATTAAAGAAGCTTACTGTACTTTAGGAACAATCATTAAAATCTGTGAGTTTGTTCTGTAAACATATCCACAATCACCTCTGATAGGATCACAGACTGTCAAGTCTGAGAAGTTTTCTCTATTAACCTTAGAGTAAAAGCTGAACACACAGAAATAGAAAATCACTTACACACTTTTCAGTATCCCAGCCTACATGCCTGTCTCTACCTGACCAATTCTTCCAGCTACCTGATATAGACCTGTGAAAATTCCTCTTCTACCATGAAGTGTGCCCTAACAAAATCATCACCACTGAGTAATTGCTTTCTCCTTTTAATTTAAAACAATTGTAACCCATATTCTTCTAGAAATTATATCCTTGGTTTTCTGACCTAGAAATAAGATTAGTTATAATTTCTGTATCCCCCAAAGCAAACCATGAAGCAAGGAGGTGATTGCAAGTAGAATATTTGACAGTAATCCTATGAAGCACAAGGATGGCAATGGGGTAGAGAGAGATAGAATATAATAAAATGTACATTATCTAAAACGTTACCATGATAGGAAAATAGGCCTTAGTAACCCCTGGGGAATTCTAAGAGATAACCTAAAGCTATCTGTAAAACATGATTCAGAGTTATCTCAAGCAAAGGCAAGAGAGCTGAGGTATTTCTCCAAATCCCCTTCTGTCATTAATAGACATCTTCTTATGGGGACAGATGGTCTCCAACATTTCAGGTTTGTTCTGCTAGAGGGACAAACTTGCAGCCTTGTGAAAAGACTAGACCTCAAGCAGAGTCTCAGAGTGTTACTGGAAGCAATCCTGGGCTTGTGGTTGCCTGGAGGATATGAATAGGACATGCATGGTGTCCATACAATAACTCACATGGATAACAGTACACAATAGGTTACTAACTATAGGTCTTGACTAATGTTCATTGTGTATGTTTTGTCCCTCCACTAGATTAAGTGAGTCTTCCCCACGAATTCATGACATTGATTTGAAATGTATTATGAATTATGCATACACAATAATATGAAGAGTTCTTAAAAACATGTTAGGAAAAAGAATAAGAAACATAACACATTGCCATTTCATTAATAAAAATTTTTACATGTAAATGTAACACTATTTTGTAAGAACACTCACAAGTTAAAATGTACACATTAACTTCAGTAGAATATTTGCCAAAAGAGAAGTTGTGACATATAAATCTATATCTACATATCAATATTATGTGTATATGCACACACATACATATATAAAACCTAACAAGGGATAATGATGGCATTGTGTTCTAAACTGAGTAGTAAGATTTATTCAGACAGATACACCCAAAGTCAAACAATAAAATAGACAAATATGATATATTTGCCAATAACATTACAAAGGAAGTGAGTGGGAAGAATACAGTATTGAGCTAAGGAAATGACATCATTTTAACTAAAATCTACAGGAACAAATGAAGAGCACCAAAACATTTTAAATAAGAAGGTTAATATAATAAACTTTAAAATATACATTTGTTTTCTTCTCTTGGCTTTGTTAAAAACCATAAAATCATATAAAGTGATAAAATGATGCTTATAACAATGTATTGTTTACATATACACACATATGTATACCTATATATGCAGCACACATGTACATATATATGTATAATATAATATGTATAACAATAATTCCCCCAAAAGAGAGAGGGAATAGCATGGATTAGCATTTGTTTTTCTAACTGGAATTAGTATAAATCTAAAATAGATTCTATGTTAGGACGTATATGGTAAGTCCTAGAGCAATCACTGAGGAAACAACACAAAAATATCATAAACTTAAAATTTCATTAGAAAATATTCACTTAATGGAATATAATATAGTAAAGAGAAATAGAGGAACATAATAAGACAGGATATATAGAGAAAACAAAAAGCAAAATGACAAATGTAAAGGCAGCCGTGTTAATAATAGAATTATATATTGATAGATTTAAACACTCAAAGGCTGTGTGACGTTTTGTATGGCTGAATAAAAACCAGATCAAAACATGTGCTGTCTATAGGACACCCATTTTACATTTAAAGATACAGATAGATTAAAATAACAGTATAGAAAAAGGTGCAAACAGCAACCATAATTTCTATTGGAATGGCTAGGTAATATCAGACAAAAAAAAAATATATATATATATATTAGAGATAAAGAGGCAAGCTTTATAATGAGGAAAAGATCAATTTATCAGGAAGATATACCAATCATAAAGATATATAAAGTTGCAAAGAGATCATCAAAATACATGAAGCAAAAACTGATGGAAATGAAGGCAAAAATAGACAATTCAACAATAACAGCTACAGACTTAAATACCTCACTATCAACAACGGGTAGAAAAACTAGACAAAGCATCAATAAGGAAATAGAAGTTTTGACAGGCCAACCAACAAAAGCAGAATATAAATTACTTTTGAGTATATATAGACCATTGTTCAGGATAGAGCATATACCAGGATATAAAGCAAAGGATATTCTCTGAACACAATGGAATGATATTAGAAAGCAGTAACAAAAATAATGTGAGAAAATCAAACTGAAAATAAAACAACACATTCTTAAATAACAAATGCATTAAAAATTCACAAGAGGAATAAGAAAATGCTTAGAGGTGAATGAAAATAAAAATACAATATACCAAAACTTATGGGAAGCAGATAGAGCAATACTTACTTGGATATTTATAGATGAAAACACCTCTATTAACAAAAAGAAACATCTCAAATCAGTAATTTAACCTCCCACCTTATGAAACTAGAAAAGAAAGAGCAAAATAAAACACAAACATAAAGATGGAAATAATATGGATTGGAAAAAAAAAACTACTATATAATAGAAAATAGAAAAACAATAAAATAATAAGTACAGCCAGAATTTGTTTTTTGAAAATATTGTCAAAATTGACAAATCTTTATCTATATTGATAAAAAAAAAATGAAAGAGAAAAGGGTAAAACTGCTAAAATCCTAAATGTAATAAGGAATACTTCTTCTGAACTTACAGAAATAAATATAAATAATAAGGGTGTGCAATGAACAGACAACTTAGATAAAATGGACAAATTCCTAGAAAGACACAAAATACTGAAACAACATAAGAACAAATATAAACTCTGAATGTCCCCATAAAAACTACAGAGATAGAATTTTTAAAAACAAATAAGATGCTTCCAACAAAGACTACTCATAAAAAGAAAAACCCAGGAACATATGGCTCCACCAGTTAATTCTACTGAACTTTGAAAGGAGAAATAATAACAGTCCTCCACAAACACTTCCACAAAGTAGAAGAGGAAAGATTGCTTCACAACTCACCCTAAGAAGTCAGTTTTACTCTGATACCAAAAAAAAAAAAAAAAAAAGAAAAAAAGAAAGACTTCACAACAAAAGAAAATCACAGGCCAATATCTGTCATGAATATATGCATGAAAAATACACATAAAAATGTTATCAGGTCAAATCCAGAAACATATAAAACAGACTATACCATAACCAAGTGGGATTTATCCCAGGAATATAAGGTTGGTTTAGCGTCCAAAAATCACTTTTAATACAGTCTAATCAGTCTAATACACCATATCAACAGAAAAAAGCAAAAAACAAAATTATTTTAATAGATGTAGAAAAAGCATTTGATAAAATCCAACACTCTTTCATGATAAAAACCCTTAGCAAACATAGATAAAGGACATCTATGAAAACCCACCATTACGAGCATATTTAATAGTGAAATACTTGGCAGTGGTTCTATGCATACTCTCAAATGTAATATTCCAGTCAAAGCTTTGGTAAATTACAACTAAGGTAAAAATAAAAACACCACTTTTATAATCTTTTATTAAGAGCAGACGAAAAATTGGAGAAATTTTGTGATTTTAACAGAGAGATAATTAAACTTTAGATTTTTTTATGAATACATTACTAAGCTTACGTTAAACAACCCTTATAAATAAATCTTTTCAATTTCAGCAAGCTTTGACCTCACAACATAAACTTTCTTTTCCACAAAACTTCTGCAATTTTCTGTATCCATTTATGTTTTGTCTTATTCATTTTCTTTTCTTATTCTGGAATAACCAGTTGTTTTATTTTAGAAGACATTATTCTCTTTTTCCTTAACAAAAATACATCCCATTTTCCTTGCATATTCTTCATATAAAAACATATCCTATTTTCTTCCAAAGCTTTTTATATAAAATTGTTTCCCTTCTTATTTCTAGTGTTTTTATTTTTACATGTTGTTTATACATTTTAACTATTAGTAACTTTTACTTTCCAGTGAAAACTAGGAAGCAGGCAAATGTTAACTGTATAATATGTTACCATCCTGTAGTAGATTAGCAAATTTATAAATACATCAGTATAAAAAACATACTTTTTAGAGACATATGTTTTCTATAGCATAACTTTTCATGTGTCAAGACATTAACAGACCCATTATGTTTTGTCTCTCTGTGAAAACTTAAGCCAAAAGTAGATAAACTTACAGTTATGTTTGGCAATTAATGTTTCATTGTATTACCTATTTGGAAATGATTTATATATTTAATGAATAACCATTATTTAGTTTAACTTAGTATTAACTTTTATCTTACATACTTCTACTTAAATTATTAGTTTTTAATAATTATGCTTCGATTAGAGATTAAGCAGCTAACCATCATCTTAAGTTTATTTTCTTGCCTACTAAGCTTGTAACATAGAGATAACATGGGCTAATTTGACTCCCAGGCAGAAAAAGTTTATGTCTGCATTACATTAATATTGATAATTCTGAAGAAAGACATGTCTATTTTTATTAAACAAAAAAACTTAATTAGCTTTTACTTATCAAAGTTTATCCCAGGTCATATGAAACTGTAAAGCATTTGGTTTAGTTTCTATATTTCCAACAGTTTTGGAAATAATTTATATAAGCACTTATTTTCTTTAAGCTGACTAAGTATATAATATACTTACATAGATATACATAAACATACAGACAGACACAAACAGAGACATTATAGCTTTTATTTTAAATTTTTATTCATGTCTCAAGTACAATAATAAAAATAATTCAAAAGATTATCTGGATCCAAATTGTGTTTCTGGCAGATGGGCTAAGTTAATTTTATCTGCTCAGAAGGCCAGAGTTTTACTAAAGATTTTTTTTTTATTTGCATGTTGTAAAGTTCCCTTTAGAGAAGCTATTTTTGGTGTCATTTTGTCTTCTGGAAGCTTCTGCATACTAATCAAAGAATGCATTTTATTATCTCTGAGAGTTTTGGGATTCTCTCTTTTTCAAGAGTGTGAATTAAGGTGAACTACCTTATCTAAGTTAAAGGGATCTCCAAAGTGGCTATTACAGTTCCAAATTAACCAAAACCTCACCGATTTCCCTAAACGACACAAGACCATGGTCCATAAGGGGTATACATATAGGAAACAAGAGTTTTTTGAGGACATGGAGAAAGAGTTTTAGGCCTGGTAGAACCATCTTTGCCTTTAGATTCCCTAAGATGTTTTAAATCTGAGGGACCCTGTTTCTTAACAGCTGTTCCAAAGCACAGGGAATCACATGTTTTCTCCCCTTTTGCACAGGATCAGGTGATTTACCAAGACGCTTCGACAAATAAAATACAAGCGTGCACAGTAAAGTTGGAGAGCTCCAAAGGCAAAGAAAGTAGAGCTTGGATCCAAGAGAGACTTACCTGTGAACTCCATGGTAAGGGAGAAAGCAGTGAGCTCAATAAACTAGCACCTGGTTTGCTCATCAACCTCAGAGTCATTGCAGGTCTTCTTCTGAATCCCAGTTTAGATGCCAAAAACTGTGAAAAATTCCAAAATAGTAAAATTATAATTGCCAGATTAATAAATACCATTTAGTCAGAGTTTACTGTGTATATAAGAACAGTTGGGAAATGGAAGTATTCAAAGACTAATCTGCAGCTCAGGGCATGATGTTATAGGATCAATTCAAAGAGGAAATGAGGAAGTTGTTTAACCTACACAATGATTGTTTATTAAAATGGGGGTTTCCACAAGTCAAGGGACTGGTTAAAAGTGATTATCTTATACAATTTTTGAAAGATGAGTTGTCTTTTTTATGATTACCACAGGCATTTACAAGAAGTGGCCTAAGTTAAGCTTCTCTTGTCTTTCAGAACAAGCTAAATTAGGTTTCACTACATGGCTTAAAGGGTTTTATCAACTCAGGGAATTTTTCTAATCTGGTCTCCATTTTGTATTTAATTTTAACAGTAACTTGGGCTCAACATCCTGGTCACCGCTCTGGAGAAAGAGCAAAACTCTTTATCAGATTAGTGCACATCACACAATAAGTAGAGGAAAAAGAAAAGAAGAAGAAGCAAATGCACACACATAGAAGAAACACACACATGCACACACATAGAACACTCAGGCAACCATACACATTCTTGGGGCCAGTTGTTCCTCCCAGTAGCTGTGAGGTGTCTAGAATTCATACCAGGAGACTATCACTGCCTGTTTCTCCAGCCTCTCTAGTGAAGAACAATCTCAGGACATCACTGTCTCTCTGATCCAATCCAACTGCCAGTACCCTGTGATGGGGGAGCTGGCCCCTTCACTCAGGTTCATCAGGAGAAATTCTCCTTTGAACAACATTGAGGACCCCAGTGGGTGGAGTGCAGAGTTTCCCAGGAAGGCAATCAGGGCACATTTGGAGTTTGCAGGGTGATCTATGCAACTTTGTGTATGTGGGTGGAGTAAGGCCATGTCCTGATGGAGGGGCAGAGGGAGGATGAGCTGGAATGCACTGGGCATTAAGGGAGGCTCAGAGAATGATGGGATTCTGAGGTGCCACAGCCATAGCTACTCTTTCCAGAGAAGCCCAATCTCATGGGATCCTAGGAGTTCTCTGGGGGCTAAGAGGGGAATTCTGAGATGAGAAAAACCTGGGAGCTCCCATGTCTAAGGCCTCTCATCTCAGACTCCTTCTTAAAGGGTCAGGCTCAAACCACGTATCATGCAAATCCCAAACCTCTTGGACATTTATCTCACCACATTCAGAGTCACAGTGCTGAGATGCTTGCCCCAGGGCAAAGTGCTAGGGAGGGGAAAGGGCTCTAGCCCAAAGGCTGAACAGGGTGGGGGACCATCCTAGGCCAGAGTATAATGCACATGTTCATGCTGCACATCTATAGCCTTCCAGAAACCATATGGGTCAACAACACAGGCAGCAACACAGGCTTCTGGGGCAGAACACAACCTCAACCCACTGTCTGCCAAGACATGAACAAGACAAGGATATTCATTCTTACCACTTCTGTTCCACATTATACTGGAGATTCTAGCCAGGGCAATTAGGCAAAGAAGTGAAATAAAAGATATTCAGATTAGAAAGCAATCTGGATCTCTATTCATATGTCAATGACATGATATCATATACAGAAAATCCTAATGAATCTGTTATAAACTTATTCAAATTAGTAAACAAGTTCAACATGTTTGCAGGTGATGAGATTAATGTATTTAATCGATTGTATTTGTATATGCTTGCAATGAGCAATCTGAAAATGAATTTAAGAAAACCACTTTATTTAAAATAACCACTAAGAATAAAATTATTAGGAATAAATTTAATGAAGATATATAAAACTCAAACCCTTGAAACTACAAACTACTGTTAAGATGAATTAAGAGCAAATAAGTGGAAATACACCCCCCATTTTTGAATTGGAAGAAAATATTGTTAAGATGGTTATACTACAAGACCTGATGCCTTGTCAGTTCAATCCCTATTAGAATCACAGTTGTCTTTTTTGACAGCTCATTCCTAAAATTCATATGGAAACTTGAGACCCAAAAAGAATAAATCTGGAGAACCCAGACTTCCCAATTTCAAAATTTACTATAAATTTTCAGTAATCAAGACAGTATGATACTGGCTTAAGGATGTATATATAAATCAATGGAATAAAGTGGAGCATCCTGAAATAAACCCACATATCAGAGTCAATTCATTTTTGACAAGGTGACAAGATCACTCAAAGAAGAAAGAACAGACTTGAACAAATGGTATTGGGGTAACTGTATACCCACATGCCAAAAAAAAATAAATCAATTTGCATTTCTACTTCATCCTGTACACAAAAATTAAATCAAAATGAATCAAAGACCTAAATATAGAAGAATTTTAAAACTAAAAAATGCATAAGAAAATTTTGAATAAAACTTTATGACCTGGGATTTGAAAATGATTTCTTATATATGATATAAAAGCTAAAATCTTATCAAATTTTTTAAAAAATGTATAAATTGGACATCATCAAAATTAAGATTTTTTTCTGATTCAGAGTACTTCTTCTGAGGAAAGACATTAAAAGCTTTTGTTCCAGACTATCTTTTCCAGGAAGTTGTATTGCAAACATCTTGGAAGATTATATTAGTATTTCCCTTTGGAGTGGAGAGCAAATTTGTTTTCTATGAAGTACAAAAATGATAATGTCTCCCTTTGGGCTCTGTTGGACAAATTTGCTAATAGGCCATTTTTAAAACATAGTGGTTTTCTAAGCTTGAAATTCATCAATTGTGAGTCAAAGCCACAAGGAACATAACATTCACCTGAGTTACTCTGCATCATTCTGTGGGACATGGAGGGAAGGGGAAACATACACAGACATGAACTTCATGCAGCCTGTTGAGCTGTAAGAAAGTCATTTTTCTCTGAATCAGAAATATTTGATAAAAATATATTTATTTGGCTGTGCTGGGTCTTACTTGCGGCAAGCAGGATCTAGTTCCCTGATCAGGAATCAAACCCAGGCCCCCTGCATGGGGAACATGGAATCTTAACAACTGGACCACCAGGGGAGTCTGCTGAAATCTTTTCTCTAATTAATTTTTATTGGAGTATAGTTGATTTACAATGTTATGTTAGTTTCTGTACAGCAAAGTGAATCAGTTATACATATACATATATCCACCCTTTTTTAGGTTCTATTACCATACGGGTCATTAGAGTATTGAGTAGAGTTCCCTGAGCTATACTGTAGGTTCTTATTAGTTATCTATTTTGTATACAGTAGTGTGTATATGTCAATCCCAACCTCCTAATTTATCCCTCCCCACTCCAAACCAGAAATCTGTGCCTTCTGCTAACATCCAATAAACTGCACTGGCTAACTTATTAACATGCTGGCTTGTAAACAGAGTAAAATCCCTTTGTGGTCCTTGACAAGGGGAAGACAGACTTTATGAGTAAATAAAAAGTAAATTGATAGAATCAGGAAGGTGACACAGTAATCATGAAATGGGAAAAACTGGAGTGGTATAAAGAAACAAGATAGGCAAGGAGACACCTGTGGAAGCTATTACAAAAGAATGTCAGTGAATGATTGAAAAAGACCTAAGATTATTATAATATCATTATAATACTCTGTCAGGCAAACCAATTCAAATGTGGTTCTATTTTGCAAGCTGTCAAGGAGTCTGACATGGAAAAAAAATAACAAAAACATAATTCTGTCATTAAAGAATTGGCTCTAGATAGTTAGTATCTCTTGATAGCTGATAACAGACCACTATGGAGGAAAGCATGTTCAGGGAGGATTATGCAGTCTTGGCACCATGCACATGTGGCAAGAGGCACGAAGGGCAACAGAATGAAGGCATATGCTTTTAAAAGAAGATCCAATAGAAGAATGTCAGCTTTGGGAAGTATATTGGACTGGATGAGATATGAAACAACTCACAGATTTGGAATTTAATGGCCTTTTAAGTATTTTAAGTGAAGACATTCTTAATATATTTTTCCCTAAAGAAAAGCCATTCCATTTGCAACTTGATAATCTGTAATGACATAGGGAGAAACATGCACAGACACAAACACACACACACATACACACACACACACAATCTCCCAGTTCAGTACAATAAACATTTTAGTTGCAATATCTTTTATTCCATAGGTATAGAGGTGAAACTGAAGGAAGGGAGACTTTCTACCAGACTCAATGAGGGAGACATGGGTTGTGCCATTCATTTCTTGAGAGTGGCATTAGAGGAATGAGTGCTGGGTGATAAAAGTACTTCTACCTAGAGATCAAGGACAGATGGAAGATGAGAATCTCTGAGAGATGTGAACTCCATAGGGGTATACTATTTGTGAAACTAATCTATGTCCTCAAGAAACTGTAGAATGGGAGTGCTTACCTGGATGAAGGTGGCTATGATCATATGGGAAGGGGTGGAATCTATCAGATCAGATGAGAAATTAATTGCTTTTGGCTACAGGTATTCATGAATATATTGTTTTGTTCATGGGAAAATGTATAGAAATATTTAAATGAATTAATCGGTATGAAATACAATCAACATTGAAAATCATAGCTGAAAGGGATTGACAAATGCTAAATTCCATATTCAGATACAATCTCTACTGTTCATTTAGAATCAACTTAAACACTTCAATGTACAAAGGCATGCTAGTATATTGTAACTTACACTTAATTAATCTAACAATTAGAGGAAGAGAGACTCAATAAAGTCAATAGTTAACTCTATTTAACAATTAATTTAAATCAAGTCTTTGAACACATCTTAAGAAATGGTAAATAGAAATAATAAATCTCATCTTTTTTAATCATACAGTGCTTTAGAATATATTAATTAATGGAATGGAGACATTTAAGAACAATATAAAACAAAGATCATGGGAAATCTATTTTGGAAATTAAGCCTTTGTCAGTTGCTTTGTTTGCAAATATTTTCTCCAATTCTGAGGGTTGTCTTTTTGTCTTGTATATGGTTTCCTTTGTTTTGCAAAAGCTTTTAAGTTTCATTAGGTCCCATTTGTTTATTTTTGTTTTTATTTCCATTTCTCTAGGAGGTGGATCAAAAGGATCTTGCTGTGATTTATGTCATAGAATTCTCTGCCTATGTTTTCCTCTAAGAGTTTTATAGTGTCTGGCCTTACATTTAGGTCTTTAATCCATTTTGAGTTTATTTTTCTGTAGGGCATTAGGGAGTGTTCTAATTTCATTCTTTTATTTTTATTATTTATTTATTTTTTTGTGGTATGCGGGCCTCTCACTGTTGTGGCCTCTCCTGTTGTGGAGCAAAGGCTCCGGACACGCAGGCTCAGCAGCCATGGCGCATGGGCCTAGCCACTCCACGGATTGTGGGATCTTCCCAGACTGGGGCACGAACCTGTGTCCCCTGCATTGGCAGGCAGACTCTCAACCACTGTGCCACCAGGGAAGCCCTAATTTCATTCTTTTAAATGTAGCTGTCCAGTTGTCCCAGCACCACTTATTGAAGAGGCTATCTTTCTCCATTGTATATTCTTGCTTTCTTTATCAAAAATAAGGAGACCAGGAGAGTAAGGGAAGATGGCGGAAGAGTAAGACGCGGAGATCACCTTCCTCTCCACAGATACACCAGAAATACATCTACACGTGGAACAACTCCTGCAGAACACCTACTGAAGGCTGGCAGAAGACCTCAGACCTCCCAAAAGGCAAGAAACTCCCCACGTACCTGGGTAGGGCAAAAGGAAAAAAGAATAAACAGAGACAAAAGAATAGGGACGGCACCTGCACCAGTGGGAGGGAGCTGTGAAGGAGGAAAAGTTTCCACACACTAGGAAGCCCCTTCGCGGGCGGAGACGGCGGGAGGCGGAGGGGGGAGCTTCGAAGCCGCGGAGGAGTGCACAGCAACGGGTGCGGAGGGCAAAGCGGGGAGATTCCCGCACAGAGGATCGGTGCCGACCGGCACTCACCAGCCCGAGAGGCTTGTCTGCTCACCCGCCGGGACGGGCGGGGCTGCGAGCTGAGGCTCTGAGGCTAGGGTTTCGGTTTCGGACGGAGCGCAGGGAGAGGACTGGGGTTGGCGGCTTGAACATAGCCTGAAGGGGTTAGTGCACCACAGCTAGCCGGGAGGGAGTCCGGGGAAAAGCCTGCACCTGCCGAAGAGGCAAGAGACTTTTTCTTCCCTCTTTGTTTCCTGGTGCGTGAGGAGAGGGGTTTAAGAACGCTGCTTAAAGGAACTCCAGAGACGGGCGCGAGCCGCGGCTAAAAGCGCGAACCCCAGAGACGGGCGAGAGCCGCGGCTGAAAGCGCGGACCCCAGAGACGGGCGCGAGCCGCGGCTGAAAGCGCGGACCCCAGAGACGGGCGCGAGCCGCGGCTGAAAGCGCGGACCCCAGAGACGGGCGCGAGCCGCGGCTGAAAGCGCGGACCCCAGAGACGGGCGCGAGCCGCGGCTGAGGGCGCGGACCCCAGAGACGGGCGCGAGCCGCGGCTGAGGGCGCTGACTCCAGAGACGGGCGCAAGCCGCGGCTGGAGGCGCGGACCCCAAGGCGGGCGGGAGACGTTGGGGCTGCTGCTGCCGCCACCAAGGGGCCTGTGTGCGAGCGCAGGTCGCTCTCCACTCCCCTCTTCCGCGGAGCCTGTGCAGCCCGCCACTGCCGGGTTCCCGGGATCCGGGGACGACTTCCCCGGGAGAGCGCACGGCGGGCCTCGGGCTGGTGGCCGGACTTTGCCGCCGCAGGCCCGCCCCGCATTCCGTGCCCCTCCCTCCCCGCCGCCGGCCTCCGTACGCCAGAACCCCCGAATCAGCGGCTCCTTTAACCCCGTCCTGTCTGAGCAAAAAACAGACGCCCTCCAGCGACCTACACGCAGAGGAAGGGCCAAATCCAAAGCTGAGCCCCTGTGAGCTGTGAGAACAAAGAAGAGAAAGGGAAATCTCTCCCAGCAGCCTCAGAAGCAGCGGATTAAAGCTCCACAATCAACTTGATGTACCCTGCATCTGTGGAATACATGAATAGACAGCCAATCATCCCAAATTAAGGAGGTGGACTTTGGGAGCAAGATCTATGATTTTTCTCCCTATTCCTCTTTTTGTGAATGTGTATGTGTATGCTTCTGTGTGAGATCTTGTCTGTATAGTCTTGCTTCCACCATTTGTCCTAGGTTCTATCCGTCCATGGTTTTTTCTTAAAATTTTTTTTCTTAATAATCAATTTTAATTTTAAGAACGTTATTATACTTTACCTTCGTCCTTTCTTTCTTTCTTTCTTTCCTTCCTTCCTTCCCTCCTTTAGACAACGAATCATCCCAAATTGAGGAGGTGGTCTCTGACAGCAAGATTTATGATTTTTCCCCCTTTACCTCTTTTTGTGAGGGTGTATGTGTACGCTTCTGTGTAAGACTTTGTCTGTATAGCTTTGCTTCCAACATTTGTCCTAAGGTTCTATCCGTCCCTTTTTTTTTTTCTAATTAAGAATTTTTTTAATTCAATAACTTTATTATACTCTATTTTATTTTTACTGTATCTTCTTTCTGTTTTCCCTTCTTTCCCTCCTTCCTTCCTTCCTCCCTCCCTCCTTTCCGTTCCTTCTTGCCTTCTTTCCTTCCTTGCTTCTTTCTTTCTTCCTTCCTTCCTTCCTTCCTTCCCTCCTTCCTTCCCTCCTTTAGACAACGAATCATCCCAAATTGAGGAGGTGGTCTCTGACAGCAAGATTTATGATTTTTCCCCCTTTACCTCTTTTTGTGAGGGTGTATGTGTACGCTTCTGTGTGAGACTTTGTCTGTACAGCTTTGCTTCCAACATTTGTCCTAAGGTTCTATCCGTCCCTTTTTTTTTTTTTTTTCTAATTAAGAATTTTTTTAATTCAATAACTTTATTATACTCTATTTTATTTTTACTGTATCTTCTTTCTGTTTTCCCTTCTTTCCCTCCTTCCTTCCTTCCTCCCTCCCTCCTTTCGTTCCTTCTTGCCTTCTTTCCTTCCTTGCTTCTTTCTTTCTTCCTTCCTTCCTTCCTTCCTTCCCTCCTTCCTTCCCTCCTTTAGACAACGAATCATCCCAAATTGAGGAGGTGGTCTCTGACAGCAAGATTTATGATTTTTCCCCCTTTACCTCTTTTTGTGAGGGTGTATGTGTACGCTTCTGTGTAAGACTTTGTCTGTACAGCTTTGCTTCCAACATTTGTCCTAAGGTTCTATCCGTCCTTTTTTTTTTCTAATTAAGAATTTTTTAATTCAATAACTTTATTATACTTTATTTTATTTTTACTGTATCTTTTTTCTTTTTGTTTTTCCTTCTTTCCCTCCTTCCTTCCTCCCTCCCTCCCTCCCTCCTTTCGTTCCTTCTTGCCTTTTTTCCTTCTTTGCTTCTTTCTTTCTTTCTTCCTTCCTTCCTTCCTTCCTTCCCTCCTTCCTTCCCTCCTTTCCTTCTTTCTTTCCTCATACGTCTACTAATTCCCTCTACTTTTTCTCCCTTTTATTCTGAGCCGTGTGGATGAAAGGCTCTTGGTGCTCCAGCCAGGAGGCAGGGCTCTGCCTCTGAGGTAGGAGAGCCAACTTCAAGACACTGGTTCACAAGAGACCTCCCAGCTCCAGATAATATCAAACGGCGAAAATCTCCCAGAGACCCCCATCTTAACACCAGCACCCAGCTTCACTCAACGACCAGCAAGCCACAGTGCTGGACAACCTGTGCCAAACAACTAGCAAAACAGGAACACAACCCCACCCATTAGCAGAGAGGCTGCCTAAAATCATAATAAGGCCACAGACACCCCAAAACACACCACCAGACGTGAACCTGCCCACTAGAGAGACAAGATCCAGCCTCTTCCACCACAACACAGGCACTAGTCCCCTCCACCAGGAAGCCTACACAACCCACTGAACCAACCTTAGCCACTGGAGACAGACATCAAAAACAGGAGGAACTACGAACCTGCAGCCTGCAAAAAGGAGACCCCAAACACAGTAAGATAAGCAAAATGAGAAAACAGAAAAACACACAGCAGATAAAGGAGCAAGATAAAAATGCACCAGACCTAACAAATGAAGAGGAAATAGGCAGTCTACCTGAAAAAGAATTCAGAATAATGATAGTAAGGTTGATCCGAAATCTTGGAGATAGAATGGACAATAGAATGGACAAAATGCAAGAATCAGTTAACAAGGACCTAGAAGAACTAAAGATGAAACAAGCAACGATGAACAACACAATAAATGAAATTAAAAATACTCTAGATGGGATCAATAGCAGAATAACTGAGGCAGAAGAACGGATAAGTGACCTGGAAGATAAAATAGTGGAAATAACTACTGCAGAGCAGAATAAAGAAAAAAGAATGAAAAGAACTGAGGACAGTCTCAGAGACCTCTGGGACAACATTAAACGCACCAACATTCGAATTATAGGGGTTCCAGAAGAAGAAGAGAAAAAGAAAGGGACTGAGAAAATATTTGAAGAGATTATAGTTGAAAACTTCCCTAATATGGGAAAGGAAATAGTTAACCAAGTCCAGGAAGCACAGAGAGTCCCATACAGGATAAATACAAGGAGAAATACGCCAAGACACATATTAATCAAACTGTCAAAAATTAAATACAAAGAAAGCATATTAAAAGCAGCAAGGGAAAAACAACAAATAACACATAAGGGAATCCCCATAAGGTTAACAGCTGATCTTTGAGCAGAAACCCTACAAGCCAGAAGGGAGTGGCAGGACATACTGAAAGTGATGAAGGAGAAAAACCTGCAACCAAGACTACTCTACCCAGCAAGGATCTCATTCAGATTTGATGGAGAAATTAAAACCTTTACAGACAAGCAAAAGCTGAGAGAGTTCAGCACCACCAAACCAGCTTTACAACAAATGCTAAAGGATCTTCTCTAGGCAAGAAACACAAGAGAAGGAAAAGACCTATAATAACGAACCCAAAACAATATAGAAAATGGGAATAGGAACATACATATCGATAATTACCTTAAATGTAAATGGACTAAATGCTCCCACCAAAAGACACAGACTAGCTGAATGGATACAAAAACAAGACCCTTACATATGCTGTCTACAAGAGACCCACTTCAGACCTAGAGACACATACAGACTAAAAGTAAGGGGATGGAAAAAGATATTCCATGCAAATGGAAACCAAAAGAAAGCTGGAGTAGCAATTCTCATATCAGACAAAATAGACTTTAAAATAAGGACTATTAAAAGAGACAAAGAAGGACACTACATAATGATCAAGGGATCGATCCAAGAAGAAGATATAACAATTGTAAATATTTATGCACCCAACATAGGAGCACCTCAATACATAAGGCAAATACTAACAGCCATAAAAGGGGAAATTGACAGTAACACATTCATAGTAGGGGACTTAAACACCCCACTTTCACCCATGGACAGATCATCCAAAATGAAAATAAATAAGGAAACACAAGCTTTAAATGATACATTAAACAAGATGGACTTAATTGATATTTATAGGACACTCCATCCAAAAACAACAGAATACACATTTTTCTCAAGTGCTCACGGAACATTCTCCGGGATAGATCATATCTTGGGTCACAAATCAAGCCTTGGCAAATTTAAGAAAATTGAAATTGTATCAAGTATCTTTTCTGACCACAACGCCATGAGACTAGATATCAATTACAGGAAAAGATCTGTAAAAAATACAAACACATGGAGGCTAAACAATACACTACTTAATAATGAAGTGATCACTGAAGAAATCAAAGAGGAAATCAAAAAATACCTAGAAACAAATGACAATGGAGACACAACGACCCAAAACCTGTGGGATGCAGCAAAAGCAGTTCTAAGGGGGAAGTTTATAGCAATACAAGCCCACCTTAAGAAGCAGGAAACATCTAGAATAAACAACCTAACCTTGCACCTCAAGCAATTAGAGAAAGAAGAACAAAAAAACCCCAAAGCTAGCAGAAGGAAAGAAATCATAAAAATCAGATCAGAAATAAATGAAAAAGAAATGAAGGAAACAATAGCAAAGATCAATGAAACTAAAAGCTGGTTCTTTGAGAAGATAAACAAAATAGATAAACCACTAGCCAGACTTATCAAGAAAAAAAGGGAGAAGACTCAAATCAATAGAATTAGAAATGAAAAAGGAGAGGTAACAACTGACACTGCAGAAATAAAAGAGATCATGAGAGATTACTACAAGCAACTCTATGCCAATAAAATGGACAATCTGGAAGAAATGGACAAATTCTTAGAAATGCACAACCTGCCAAGACTGAATCAGGAAGAAATAGAAAATATGAACAGACCAATCACAAGCACTGAAATTGAAACTGTGATTAAAAATCTTCCAACAAAGAAAAGCCCAGGACCAGATGGCTTCACAGGCGAATTCTATCAAACATTTAGAGAAGAGCTAACACCTATCCTTCTCAAACTCTTCCAAAATATAGCAGAGGGAGGAACACTCCCAAACTCATTCTACGAGGCCACCATCACCTTGATACCAAAACCAGGCAAGGATGTCACAAAGAAAGAAAACTACAGACCAATATCACTGATGAACATAGATGCAAAAATCCTCAACAAAATACTAGCAAACAGAATCCAACAGCACATTAAAAGGATCATACACCATGATCAAGTGGGGTTTGTTCCAGGAATGCAAGGATTCTTCAATATACGCAAATCTATCAATGTGATAAACCATATTAACAAACTGAAGGAGAAAAACCATATGATCATCTCAATAGATGCAGAGAAAGCTTTTGACAAAATTCAACACCCATTTATGATAAAAACCCTGCAGAAAGTAGGCATAGAGGGAACTTTCCTCAACATAATAAAGGCCATATACGACAAGCCCACAGCAAACATCATCCTCAATGGTGAAAAACTGAAAGCATTTCCACTAAGATCAGGAACAAGACAAGGGTGCCCACTCTCACCACTCTTATTCAACATAGTTTTGGAAGTTTTAGCCACAGCAATCAGAGAAGAGAAGGAAATAAAAGGAATCCAAATCGGAAAAGAAGAAGTAAAGCTGTCACTGTTTGCAGATGACATGATCCTATACATAGAGAATCCTAAAGAAGCTACCAGAAAACTACTAGAGCTAATCAATGAATTTGGTAAAGTAGCAGGATACAAAATTAATGCACAGAAATCTCTGGCATTCCTATATACTAATGATGAAAAATCTGAAAGTGAAATCAAGAAAACACTCCCATTTACCATTGCAACAAAAAGAATAAAATATCTAGGAATAAACCTACCTAAGGAGACAAAAGACCTGTATGCAGAAAACTATAAGACACTGATGAAAGAAATTAAAGATGATACAAATAGATGGAGACATATACCATGTTCTTGGATTGGAAGAATCAACATTGTGAAAATGACTCTACTACCCAAAGCAATCTATAGATTCAATGCAATCCCTATCAAACTACCATTGGCATTTTTCACAGAACTAGAACAAAAAATTTCGCAATTTGTATGGAAACACAAAAGACCCCGAATAGCCAAAGCAATCTTGAGAACAAAAAAAGGAACTGGAGGAATCAGGCTCCCTGACTTCAGACTATACTACAAAGCTACAGTTATCAAGACGGTATGGTACTGGCACAAAAACAGAAAGATAGATCAATGGAACAGGATAGAAAGCCCAGAGATAAACCCATGCACATATGGACACCTTATCTTTGATAAAGGTGGCAGGAATGTACAGTGGAAAAAGGACAGCCTCTTCAATAAATGGTGCTGGGAAAACTGGACAGGTACATGTAAAAGAATGAAATTAGAACACTCCCTAACACCATACACAAAAATAAGCTCAAAATGGATTAAAGACCTAAATATAAGGCCAGAAACTATCAAACTATTAGAGGAAAACATAGGCAGAACACTCTATGACATAAATCACAGCAAGATTCTTTCTGACCCACCCCCTAGAGTAATGGAAATAAAAACAAAAATAAACAAATGGGACCTAATGAAACTTCAAAGCTTTTGCACAGCAAAGGAAACCATAAACAAGACCAAAAGACAACCCTCAGAATGGGAGAAAATGTTTGCAAATGAAGCAACTGACAAAGGATTAATCTCCAAAATTTACAAGCAGCTCATGCAGCTCAACAACAAAAAAACAAACAACCCAATCCAAAAATGGGCAGAAGACCTAAATAGACATTTCTCCAAAGAAGATATACAGACTGCCAACAAACACATGAAAGAATGCTCAACATCATTAATCATTAGAGAAATGCAAATCAAAACTACAATGAGATATCATCTCACACCAGTCAGAATGGCCATCATCAATAAATCTAGAAACAATAAATGCTGGAGAGGGTGTGGAGAAAAGGGAACCCTCTTGCACTGCTGGTGGGAATGTGAATTGGTTCAGCCACTATGGAGAACAGTATGGAGGTTCCTTAAAAAACTACAAATAGAACTACCATATGACCCAGCAATCCCACTACTGGGCATATACCCTGAGAAAACCGAAATTCAAAAAGAGTCATGTACCAAAATGTTCATCGCAGCTCTATTTACAATAGCCCGGAGATGGAAACAACCTAAGTGCCCATCATCGGATGAATGGATAAAGAAGATGTGGCACATATATACAATGGAATATTACTCAGCCATAAAAAGAAACGAAATTGAGCTATTTGTAATGAGGTGGATAGACCTAGAGTCTGTCATACACAGTGAAGTAAGTCAGAAAGAAAAAGACAAATACAGTATGCTAACACATATATATGGAATTTAAGAAAAAAAAAAATGTCATGAAGAACCTAGGGGTAAGGCAGGAATAGAGACGCAGACCTCCTAGAGAACGGACTTGAGGTTATGGGGAGGGGGAAGGGTGAGCTGTGACGGGGCGAGAGAGAGTCATGGACATATACACACTAACAAACGTAGTAAGGTAGATAGCTAGTGGGAAGCAGCCGCATGGCACAGGGATATTGGCTCGGTGCTCTGTGACAGCCTGGAGGGGTGGGATAGGGAGGGTGGGAGGGAGGGAGACGCAAGAGGGAAGAGATATGGGAACATATGTATATGTATAACTGATTCACTTTGTTATAAAGCAGAAACTAACACACCATTGTAAAGTAATTATACCCCAATAAAGATGTTAAAAAAAAAAAAAAAAAAAAAAAATAAGGAGACCATGTTGCGTGGGTTTATCGCTGGGATTTCTATCCTGTTCAATTGATCTATATTTGTTTTTGTGCCAGTACCATACTGTCTTAATTAATGTAGCTTTGTAGGATAGTCTGAAGTCAGGGAGTCTGATTCCTCCAGCTCAGTTTATCTTTCTCAAGATTACTTTGGCTATTCAGGGTCTTCTGTGTTTCCATACAAATTGTGAAATTGTTTGTTCTAGTTCTGTGGAAAATGCCATTGGTAGTTTGATAGCGATTGCATTGAATCTGTAGATTGCTTTGGGTACCATAGTCATTTTCACAATGTTCATTCTTCCAATCCAAGAACATGGTATACCTCTCCATTTGTTTATATCATCTTTAATTTCTTTCATCAGTGTCTCATAGTTTTCTGCATAGAGAAAAATTTTGTCTCCATAGGTAGATGTATTCCTAAGTATTTTATTCTTTTTGTTGCAATGGTAAATGGGAGTGTTTCCTTAATTTCACTTTCAGATTTTTCATTATTAATGTATAGGAATGCAAGAGAATTCTGTGCATTAATTTTGTATCCTGTTACTTTAACAAATTCATTGATAAGCTCTAGTAGTTTTCTGGTAGAGTCTTTAGGATTCGTTATGTACAGTGTCATGTCATCTGAATAGTGAGAGATTTACTTCTCTTTTTCCAATTTGATTTCCTTTTATTTCTTTTTCTTCTCTGATTGCTGTGGCTAAAACTTCCAAAACTATGTTGAATAAGAGTGGTGAGAGTGGGCAACCTTGTCTTGTTCCTGATCTTAGTGGAAATGGTTTCAGTTTTTCACCATTGAGAATGATGTTGGCTGTGTGTTTGTCATATATGGCCTTTATTATGTTGAGATGAGTTCCCTCTATGCCTACTTTCTGGAGGGTTTTTTATCATAAATTGGTGTTGAATTTTGTTGAAAGCTTTCTCTGCATCTATTAAGATGATCATATGGTTATTATCCTTCTATTGGTAAATTTTGTGTATCACATTGAATTGCGTATATTGAAGAATCCTTGCAATACTGGGATAAACTCCACTGGATCATGGTGTATGATCCTTTTAATGGGCTGTTGGATTCTGTTTTCTAAAATTTTGTTAAGGATATTTGCATCTATGTTCATCAGTGATATTGAGTTGTAGGTTTCTTTTTTTGTGACATCTTTGTCTGGTTTTTGTATCAGGGTGATGGTGGTCTTGTAGAATGAAATTGGGAGTGTTCCTCCCTCTGATATATTTTGGAAGAGTTTGAGAAGGATGCGAGTTAGCTCTTCTCTAAATTTTTGGTAGAATTCTCCTTTGAAGGTGTCTGGTCCTGGGCTTTTTTTTTGTTGGCAGATTTTTAATCACAGTTTCAATTTCAGTGCTTGTGATTGGTCTGTTTATATTTTCTATTTCTTCCTGGTTCAGTCTCAGAAGGTTGTGCTTTCTAAGAATTTGTCCATTTCTTCCAGGTTGTCCATTTTATTGGCATATAGTTGCTTGTATTAATTTCTTATGATCCCTTGTATTTCTGCAGTGCCAGTTATTATTTCTCCTTTTCAATTTCTAATTCTATTGACTTGAGTCTTCTCCCTTTTTTCTTGATGAGTCTGGTTAATGGTTTATCAATTTTGTTTGTCTTCACAAAGAACCAGCTTTTGGTTTTATTGATTTTTGCTGTTGTTTCCTTCATTACTTTTTCATTTATTTCTGATCTGATCTTTATGATTTCTTTCCTTCTGCTAACTTTGAGCTTTTCTGTTTTCCTTTCTCTAATTGTTTTAGGTGTAAGGTTAGGTTGTTTATTTGAGGTGTTTCTTGTTGCTGGAGGTAGGATGGTATTGCTGTAAACTTCCCTCTTAGAACTGCTTTGGCTGCATCCCATAGGTTTTGAGTTGTCGCGTTTTCATTGTCATTTGTTTCTAGGTATTTTTTGGTATCCCTTTGATTTCTTCAGTAATCTGTTGGTTATTAAGTGCTGTATTGTTTAGCCTCAATGTGTTTGTATTTTTAACAGATTTTTCTCCTGTAATTGATATATAGTCTCATAGCATTGTGGTAGGAAAAGATACTTGTTATGATTTCAATTCTCTTAAATTTACCAAGGCTTTTTCTGTGACCCAAGATATGATCTATCCTGAGGAATATTCCATGAGCACTTGAGAAGTAAGAGTATTCTGTTGTTTTTGGATGGAATGTCCTATAAATATCGATTAAGTCTATCTTGCTTAATGTATCATTTAAAGTTTATGTTTCCTTATTTATTTTCTGTTTGGATGATCTGTCCATTGGTGTAAGTGAAGTGTTAAAGTCCCCTACTATGATTGTGTTACTCTTGATTTCCCATTTTATGGCTGTTTGCATTTGTCTTTTGTATTGAGGTGCTCCTATGTTGGGTGCATAAATATTTACAATTGCTATATCTTCTTCTTGGATTGATCCTTTGATCATTATGTAGTGTCCTTCATTGTCTCTTGTAATAGTTTTTATTTAAAGTCTAATTTGTCTGTTATGAGAATTGCTGCTCCAGCTTTCTTTTGCTTTCCATTTGCATGGAATATCTTTTTCCATCCCCTCACTTTCAGTCTGTATGTATCCCTAGGTCTGAAGTGGGTCTCTTGTAGAGAGTATATAAATGAGCCTTGTTGTTGTATCCATTCAGCCAGTCTATATCTTTTGATTGGAGCATTTAATCCATTTATATTTATGGTAATTGTTGATATGAATATTCCTATTACCATTTTCTTAATTGTTTGGGGTTTGTTACTGAAGGTCTTTTCCTTCTCTTGTGTTTCCTGCCTAGAGAAGTCCCTTTAGCATTTGTTGTAAAGCTGGTTTGGTGGTGCTGAATTCTCTCAGCTTTTGCTTGTCTGTAAAGGTTTTAATTTCTCTGTTGAATCTGAATGAGATCCTTGCTCAGTAGAGTAATCTTAGTTGTAGGTTTTTCCCTTTCATTATTTTAAATATGTCCTGCCACTCCCTTCTGGCTTGCAGAGTTTCTGCTGAGAAATCAGCTGTTAACCTTTTGGGGATTCCCTTGTATGTTATTGTTGTTTTTCCCTTGCTGCTTTTAATATTTTTTCTTTGTATCTATCTTTTGATAGTTTGATTAATATGTGCCTTGGCATGTTTCTCCTTGGATTTATCTTGTATGGGACTCTCTTCACTTCCTGGGACTCTCTTCACTTCCTGGACTTGATTGACTATTTCCTTTCCCATATTAGGGAAGTTTTCAACTATAATCTCTTCAAATAATTTCTCAGTCCCTTTCTTTTTCTCTTCTTCTTCTGGGACCCTATAATTTGAATGTTGGTGCATTTAATGTTGCCCCAGTGGTCTCTGAGACTGTCCTCTATTCTTTTCATTGTTTTTTCTTTATTCTGCTCTGCAGTAGTTATTTCCACTATTTTATCTTCCAGTTCACTTATCCGTACTTCTTCCTCAGTTATTCTGCTATTGATTCTTTCTAGACAATTTTTAATTTCATTTATTTTGTTGTTCATTTTTGCTTGTTTGCTCTTTAATTCTTCTAGGTCCTTGTTAAATGTTTCTTGTATTTTCTCCATTCTATTTCCAAGATTTTGGATCATCTTTACTCTCAGTACTCTGAATTCTTTGTTAGGTATACTGCCTATTTTCTCTTCATTTGTTTGTTCTGGTGGGTTTTTAGTTGGCTCCTTCATCTGCTGTGTATTTCTCTGTCTTCTCATTTTGCTTAACTTACTGCATTTCGGGTCTCCTGTTTGCAGGCTGCAGGTTCATAGTTCCCATTGTTTTTGGCATCTGCCCCCAGTGGGTGAGTTTGGTTCAGTGGCTTGTGTAGGCTTCCTGGTGGAGGGGAGTGGTGCCTGTGGTCTGGTGGATGAGCCTGGATCTTGTCTTTCTGGTTGGCAAGACCATGTCCACTGTTGTGTTTTGGGGTGGCTGTGAACTTATTTTGACTTTAGGCAGCCTCTCTGCTAATGGGTGGGGTTGTGTTCCTTTCTTGCTAGTTGTTTGGTATGGGGTGTCTAGCACTGTAGGTTGCTGGTCCTTGAGTGGAGCTGAGTCTTAGCATTGAGATGGAGATTTCTGGGAGAGCTTTCACCTTTTGATATTACATGAGTCTGGGAGGTCTCTGGTGGTCACATGTCCTGAACTTGGCTCTCCCACCTAAGAAGCTCAGGTCTGACACCAGGTCAGAGCACCAAGACCCTGTCAGCTGCACAGCTCAGAAGAAAATGGAGAAACAAAAGAAAGAAAGAAAGAAATATAATAATCAAATAAACTTATTAAAATAAAAAATAAAGAACTATTATTAAAAGTAAAAAAAAAATTAAATAATATTTTTTTTTAAAAAAAGAACAAAAGAAGAGAGCACCCAAACCAATAAATAAATGCACCAATGATAACAAGCTCTAAAAACTATAGTTAAAACAAAGAAACAAAAAAAAAAAGGAGACAGAACCCTAGGACAGATGGTAAAAGCAAAGCTATACAGACAAAACCACACAAAGAATCATACTTATACACACTCACAAAAAGAGAAAAAGAAAAAGAAAAAATATATATATATATAAAAGAAAAGGAAGAGAACAACCAAAGCAATAACAAATCTACCCATGATAATAAGCTCTTAAGACTAAACTAAAACAAACATAAATTTGTTTTAAAACATAAAACAAATTAGATGCAGAAAGAAAACCCCAAGTCTACAGTTGCTCCCAAAGTCTACCACCTCAATTTTGAGATGACTCATTGTCCGTGCAGGTATTCCACAGATGCAGGGTACATCAAGTTGATTGTGGAGATTTAGTCCCTGGCTCCTGAGGCTGCTGGGAGTGATTTCCCTTTCTCTTCTTTGTTCACACAGCTCCTGGGGTTCAGCTTTGGATTTGGCCCCACCTCTGCATGTAGGTCGCCTGAGGGCATCTGTTCCCTGCCCAGACAGGAAAGGACAGGGTTAAAGTAGCAGCTGATTAGGGGGCTTTGGCTCACTCAGGACGTGAGGAGGGAGGGGTACAGAATGTGGGGTGAGCCTGAGGTGGCTGAGGCTGGCATGATGTTGCAACAGCCTGAGGTGTGCTGTGTTTTCCCCTGGGGAAATTGTCCCTGGGCCACGGGATTCTGGCAGTGGTGGGCTGCACAGGCTCCTGGGAGGGGAGGTGTAGATAGTGACCTGTGCTTGCATGCAGGCTTCTTGGTGGCTGCAGCAGCAGCCTTAGCATTTCATGTGCATCTCTGGTGTGTGCTCTGATAGCTGTGTCTCATGCCTGTCTCTGAAACTTGTTTAGGCAGTGCTCTGAATCCCCTCTCCTCACACTCTCTGAAACAATGGTGTCTTGCCTCTTAGGCAGCTCCAGATTTTTTTCTGGACTCTTTCCTCGCTACCTGTGTTGTACTGCCCCCTTCAGGCTGTGTTCACTCAGCCAACCCCAGTCCTCTCCCTGGGATCCGACCTCTGAAGCCTGAGCCTCAGCTCCCAGCCCTCGCCTTCTGTGGCGGCTGAGCAGACAAGCCTCGCAGGCTGGTGAATGCTGGTCAGCACCAATACTCTGTGCGGGAATCTCTCCACTTTGCCCTCCGCATCCCTGTTGCTGTGCTCTCCTCCGTGGCTCCGAAGCTTCCCCACTCCGCCACCTGCAGTCTCCACCTGCAAAGGGGCTTCCTAGTGTGTGGAAACTTTTCCTCCTTCACAGCTCCCTCCCAGGTGTGCACGTCCCTTCCCTATTCTTTTGTCTGTGTTTTTTTTTCTTTTTTCTTTTGCCCTACGCAGGTACGTGGGGAGTTTCTTGTCTTTTGGGAAGTCTGAGGTCTTCTGCCACCGTTCAGTAGGTGTTCTGTAGGAGGTGTTCCACTTGAGATGTAGATGTATTTTTGATGTATTTTTGGGGAGGTAGGTGATCGCCACGTCTTACCCCTCCACCATCTTGAAAGTCCTCTAGGGATTTTTTTAATAGAATGATTCACATGGTCTTTTATTCCTTTGATCTTTTTGATTTTTAGTTATACACTATTACATATTCTGGATAAAAGTCCCATTTTTAACTTTAAATTATTAAGTAAATTAGGTGGTTTACTGATGATAAACTGAATTTAATTTAAACAATGATTTTCCGCAATCGTTAGTGAAAATAATGACAACCATGACACTAGATCTCTATTGTGTCAGAAAATCTACTGTTTATTTTATGTATCTTGTATCACTTAATTTCCAAAAGCATGTGTCCTGGGTACAATTTTTATCCTCATTTTCCAAATAAAGAAAACTGAGGCTTTAAAAGATTAAGTGATTTGCTAGGGATACATATGGGTAAGTTCCTGGGCTGGGATTCAGCATGCCAGTCTGCCTCCAGAGTCCACAGTCCTCACCCCAAGTGACTGAGTAATTTTGTGAGTCCTTAAAATTTATTGCAAATAGTAGAAAATTACATTGCCACGGAGCAATACAAAACAGTTTTTGAGGTTTCAGCAAAGATAAATATTTTATATCCTTGTAGAGGATATCATTTAAAGGTGAGTGTTGAAGGATATCTATAGTTTGGGTAGGGAATAGTGGGTAAAAGAGAAATGAGTAGGTACCCTTGAATTGTGAGCAGATGGCATGGTTTTCATTCAGGGACATCTTGCAATCATCTAAATTAGTCCAAGATGAATCTTATTTCATTTTTGTAGACTGATAAAGTCAATGGAGTTTTCATAGCCTGAATTACATGTGGTCAATTTCATACATCCCAAATACCAAAATGGGGCTCCTTCAGACCAAAATCCCTTTTATATCAACAATGAATGTAGAGTTTACAATGTTTCTCAATCAATATTTTTGCTTGAGCACCAGGGTAATCATTCCTCCCTGGAATCAATAGAGTCAGGCGCTTGAGTATGCATTGGCTCCTTAGTATGCATTGGCTTTGCCACTTGGCTGTATTCAGAGAAGTGATGGGGATCCTTTATATCTATAGCATTAGGTCAAACCAGAGGGTTTTTTGACCTGCTCCTGGTTTTGAGCTCAGTCTTCCAGCAGTGCAGTATAATAGATTCTAGAAAACAAAACATATTTCCCAGAATCATATTGTATTAAAAGGAATCTCTGAGGGTCTTCAAAAAGCAATTGCCAGGCTTCCCTGATGGCACAGTGGTTAAGAATCTGCCTACCAATGCAGGAGACACAGGTTCAAGCCCTGGTCCAGGAAGATCCCACATGCCACAGAGCAAGTGAACCCACGTGCCACAACTACTGAACCTGCACTCTAGAGCCTGCAAGCCACAACTACTGAGCCTGTGAGCCACAACTACTGAAGCCCGTGCACCTAGAGCCTGTGCTCCACAAGAGAAGTCACCACAATGAGAAGCCTGCACACTGCAACAAACAGTAACCCCCACTTGCCCTACTACGGAGAGCCCGTGCACAGCAACAAAGACCCAACACAGCCAAAAATAAATAAATAAAATAAATTTAAAAAAAAAAAGCAATTGCCCATGGCAGCCTTATTCTAGCCAGAAATGGAAGCTGAAAGCAGTGCAACCCCAAGCAGGAAGCTGCTGCTTTCTCTGTATTCGTCCCTTTTGTTCAGGTGGGTGGATGCTTGCTCTTAAAAGATGTCTCCCCGTGATCTGAAATCAATTTAATAGGATCAATCCTCCAAAATGCATAATATGACCCACAAGAATAGACATGGCTAAAGCTACAGGCTTCCTAAATAAAAAGGAGCTAAGGATTTGGTTTGTGTGTTCTTAAATTAATCATTAATTTGTATACTAATTCACCAATGGTAATCCATCCCAAATACATTTTATTACTCCAATCTGACGGGATTTTGCAGATGTAAGTTATGGAAAATCAGAAATTACTGGGTCCCAAAACCAAAGGCAAAAATGTCCCTGCTTCTTAAAATCTGCTTCATTTCAATCATTTCAAAATCTGCTTCAGTTCTGAACAAAAGCAAGGTACAAATTTCAGAAAATCAGAGAGGTCCAGTCTGAGTTCAATTCACAATGAAAACTCCCAGTAAAGTTATGCTCCTCTCTTGGTTGAAGATGGATCTTACATTTGCATGTGAAAGAAAAGTTATAGCTATTTATTCTCACAGTGATATCCGGTGAGATATGTTTTCATTCTTCCAAGGAAGCAGTTTCAAAAAGGAGGAAGACAGACTCCTTCTCCCACATAGGGGACCTTCCACAATAGGTTGATTATGAAAAGCAGAGTGAATAATGATTATAATACAACAATGGCAAACATCTTCAAAGCATCATTGGATCAGTGAGTAGAGGTGAATTTAGGTCTCTATATTCATTCTATGATAAAAAGGGAAAATATGATAAGAAACATGCAAAAGTCTAATTTTAAGGTCCAATTTCGGTCTTAGGTTTTCCATAATGCTTTTCTTTGTTAGTACATTGAAGAAGATCATCTACTGTTTCTTCACAGGACATTTGACTAATACTATTCAATTTAGTACTTATTCTCATGTGATAATACTTCTTGGATACAGAATCACAAGAGCTGTTACCTATGAGTTAATTTTTTAGAGTATGGAAACGATATTTAGTAGTATTTAAAATTTTCTGTTTTAACTCAGTTAAATAAAAATATTTCTAAAATTATTAGAATTCTTCTAGGAATTTAATTTAAACTTTTCTTAATAGCCCCAAGTTTTTAGAAGTTATACTTTCTGGAAATTATTAAGCATTGGTGTTCTTTGCCCTCTCATTATATCTTTTAAGTCTACAGTGTTTATCTATATGTCTACCATTTTAATTTTTATATTTAAATATTTGTTTTAAGTTTTGCTTTATTGACTGCTCTCCATGTTTTTCTAAGCCTAATCAGTGTTCTCTTTTTACTTTTATAGTACATGTGAGTTAATCTTCTAAATTTTAAAATCAGTTGTTGTCCAATTAATAAATATCTAGATTTTTGTTTTTGTCTTGTTGTTGTTGCTATTGTTGTTAATGTATTTTATCCTCACCGTGAGGCAGGAGGTAGATGGGCATACACCGCCTTCCCCCCCGGGTAAAGTAATTGGATATTCGTTCCCTGTGGACCAATACTCCAAGATGAGAATAGCTGGACAATTGAGAGAGGAGGCTGGGCCCTGCACAGATAAGAGATTAAAAAAAACACATATTTCTCATTCTTGAAGTTAGGAGACCTTCCTGACTACACATGTGCAGAAAGGCTCCTTGGAGGTCAAAAGGGAGAGGGCACCACACCATAGTAAGTGATGCTAACTACCCATAGGCATCTTCAGTGGAATCCATCTTGGCTAAGAGCTGTGAGCACACACGAGAGGATCCTGAAATATACCAAATACAGACTCTGAACCAGGCAAATCAAAATGATTGGCCAAAGGAAACCCAGAAGAAAGGCCCCATATAAGTGATTTAAACTACCACGAGAGTGAGACTCTCTCTGAGTCCGCCCATGTGTATATCCACACGTACTCTACTCTTTTCTTCTCCTAATAAACACTTTATTTGTTTCACTACATTCCGCCTTTGTGGGAATTCTTTTCTGCAAAGCCAAGGGTCCAGGGCCTTGTCACTGACCACTGGTCTAGTGGCTAGGATTCGGCACTCTCACTGCCTCGACCAGACCTTAATCTCTGACTAGGAACTGAAACCCTGTTTCAAGCCGCTGCAGGCTGAGGCCACCCGAGATCAAGCAAATTATGTTTTCTAAATATAAGGCTAAATTGAGTAGCTTATATAAGGCTGTTTCATATATTAAGTTTGTAAGCCTCATAAATAAGTTTTTCTGTAAGCTGGATATTTGCACTAGAAACCTTGAGGGTACCAGAATAATGAAAATATTCATTAATATTATAATAACAATAATTTTCATTGGGTATTTACTAAATTCTAAACCTTAAGATAAATTAATTTATTATTTAATTTAATTTCCTCAAAAATCCATTGAAATACTTACTGCCATTACTTTCTTTTATAGGGTACTGACCTATTGGCCTTAACAGTCCCCTCAGCTTGACTAAGGTTTAGATAGACTTCTTCCTGATTTTAGGCCCCAGACTCCCTTATCTTGGAGTATTTACTATAGAGAGGTTATCATTGTATTTTCTTCCTCTGCCTCTTTGAGTTGTAAATCTTTAAAAAATCTTCTTGCCAGTTTTAAAACCCAAGAATGTCTTTTTCAAGGATCTGGGACCCATCCCTTTGAAATGTAACCATCAAGAAAGGTAGCATCTCTTATCTCCCAGTCTTTGAGGGAAAGTTGGAACCTATGGGCATTAATTAGCAAATATAGATGGTCTCATCACAGAGAAAACCATTTGCAAATTCAGGAATAACTCAATGTGCACAGCAAATCCCATTGATCAATTTCTCTGCTAATGCCCTATGGCATTTTCCCCAGACCTTTGTTTCAGCAGAGTTGATTTCACACTGAATTATTTCTTCTCTCTTCCATTGCAATAGCCTTGAATAAAGTCTTCATTGCCCATTTAGCTTTTTCCAATGTAATTTTTGCTATGACAGAATTAAGAATGAGAGAAGTCAATTAATTTGAATAAAGCGATTCAACTTGAAATTGGAGGAATCAGGCTCTTATACAGTCTTTCTGAATCCTGAAAATTCTGCCATTTTAGTTTATTGATATTTTTGATAGGAGAAGTTACAGATGTAACCTTAGAATTCCATGTTTTTCTAACTAGCAATAACAGTAACAATAACAACAATAACAATAATGATTAGTTAATAACAAGGGTAACAGTATTAAAAATAAAACTCACATTTTCTGAATATTCTTCTGAGTGGCCATTTGATTAGAGATATCTATGGTGCTATTTTTTTTCCTTTTTTTGCCTCATTATCAAGATGCTGGGAGTAAGCAGGAAAAAAAAGATGTAGGATTAACATGTAAACAATGCATTGACATGAAAGAATAACCTGCCACACATTATGAACTGCAGTTTTTCAGTAGCCTACGGAAGAAAACAGTAGAAGAAACAGAGTATCACATGGCACAAATTCTTGCGGCTTATAGAATTTAAAAGAAAAGTAATGCAATCTAAGTGTCATTAAATACACTGAAATTAGAAAATTAATATTGGTAATGTGAAATTATTGGTTCCATAGTATGGCTTGAGTATAATATAAATGGGTATATATGGATATAAGAGGTACAGGAATAAATGAATTAAATTTGTATTTGTGTGTATTTAAATAAGATTTGATGAAATTTTTAATTTATGTCAAACAGCCATTTTCAGTTTTAAGGAATAACAGTGCATCTACTCAAGCTTGAGATATATTATGCTAAGGAACACAGGAAAGGGCAAGTGTCATCTTAGAAAAAGATCAAACATAGAAATATTAGAATGGTGGTCATCTCAGCTTTATAGATCAGTAAATAAAATGTTTTCAATGATAAATAGATTGCAAAATCTATAAGACATTTTAGAAGATTAATTTGATATTAAGATAAAAAGAAAGAAGAAAGGAAAAAAAGGAAGAAACAAACTAACATATGAACAAAAGAAGGAAATGATGGTACAATATTCCTCTAATCCTGGACTATTGCATTATTCCTTTACCAAATTTCTATTTTTTCACTTGCATGACATATTTTTTTTTAAGAACTAATTCAGGAGGCTAGATGGAGGTGGCTGAGTAGGATGACCCTGAGCTGACTTCCCCCAAGAACACATCAAAACCACAACTACATATAGAGCAACTCTTGCTGAGAATGACCTAAGTCTAGCAGAACAGCACTTTTCTGACAAAGGCTGTAAAGAAACAACCATATGGAGTCTGATAGAAGTGAAAGAGAAGAGATATATTCAGGATCCACACCCCTAGTAAGTGATTCAGAAGAGGAGAGGCATATCACAAGCTTGGGGATCCTCCCTAAGGAGCAAGAGGTTTGAGCCCCATATTAAGAAACCCCACCCTGGGGTCCAGCATCAAGAAGATGAACCCTCTTAGCTGGTTTGAAAGTGAATGGGGCTTTTACTGGAGGGGTGCTGAAACTGAGACTCCACTCCTTGAAGAGAATGCACATGAACTTGTTTGCTTCTAGTCCCAACACAGGAGCAGCAGATTGAAAATTGCCTGGTCCTCTGGCTTGCCTGCCAGGACAACCACAGTATGCCTGCCTGCCCACACCAAACTCCTGCTCTAGCCCTTCCTGCTCTGAAATTACTCCCCACTATGTCAGAAATTGCCATTGCTATCCCTGGCATTCACCAGGGAAAAAGAGGAACAATCTTAGAAGTGGAGCTCCTACCCCTCAGGCTCCAGCCCTACCTGTCACCAAGGTGAAGACCACCATTGCCATCACGTTCTCATGCATGGGGAAGAAACTTGAGCCAGATCATAAATACTACTGCAAGCCTTTGCCTTGGCCCCAGCCATGTGCCGAAACAAGGCAGAGTCTGCCATCACACCAGAGAAAATCCCAAATACCTCAGGGCTCTTGCCCCAGCCTCTCTAGCCTTGGTCTTATGCCCCTGATAAGGTGACTGCCATTGAGACTGGGAGAAGCCCTGGTTCACAGCTGGCTCCTGCTCTTTCCCCTCTGACTTTAGCCCTAGCTTCCACCAATAGAGTGGCCACTAGTTAACCCAAGGAGAAGACATAGCCTATGCTTACTTCAGATCCAGCAATCCCACCAAAGCCAATAGGCACACACAGACTATGATGGGAAGCCCCCACACAAGAACATGCCTTCAAGACTAGGATAGAACACTGTTCCACCTAATTTCATAGAGACAAGCAGAAAAGAAAAACAAAATGAGATGACAGAGGAATATGTTTCAAAAGAAAGAACAAGGTAAAACCACAGGAAATAAAACCCCCTAAGGCAATGGAATTAAATAATTTGCCTGATAAAGAGTTAAAAGCAATTGTAATAAAAATGCTCACTAAACTCAGGAAAATAATAGAGAAACACAGTGAGGATTTTGAAAATATATTAATCTGTACCCAATATGCATAAGTGAAAAGGATCTAAGAATATTGTTTATTTCTTATCCAGGTTTACTCATCTCTTCTAATGATTTCACATAAGTTAGATTTAAACCACTCAGTCCAGATATTAAACAACACACTATAATCTCAATTTCTTCACATTTGTTTTTGCCCATTTCTCAGATTCTCTATGGTTTTTTACAAAGAATTTCTCCCTAGCTCTGAAAATTGGAATTTTAGAATGGTGTGTCAGTCTTGGTCTATCTTTTCCACAAAGTGGTGAAATTAATTCCATTTTAACCTCTGCCAGTAGTTCCCCAATTTCCATTGAAAACAAAACTAAAACCTAAAACAACAAAGTAATACCTGAAAAAATTGGGCAGTATGAGAAAGCTGTTTCAGACACTGAAAGTGTAGCTGATATCTGGGTGCCCCACATCTTGCATGGATGAGCAGCTCACAAGAGGTTGGCATTGGAGGAGAAAAAATAAAACTACTTTTTATTATCAAAAGAAGGGGTCAGGCTTCCCTGGTGGCACAGTTGTTGGGAGTATGCCTGCTGATGCAGGGGACACGGGTTTGTGCCCCAGTCCGGGAAGGTCCCACATGCTGTGGAGCGGCTCGGCCCATGAGCCATGGCCGCTGAGCCTGTGCGTCCGGAGCCTGTGCTCCATAGTGGGAGAGGCCACAGCAGTGAGAGGCCTGCGTACCACAAAAAAAAAAAAAAAAAAAAAAAAAAGAAGGGGTCATTCTGAAAGGTTAATAATCACTAGTGCTCAGCTCTAGGAACAGATTTTGTGAGATTGAGTACAAAATAAAAATGCCAGGACACTTTGTTTTTTGTTTATATTTTAATTTATTTTTTCTTAAGAAATATAACTTTATTTTCCTACTCACACATTTTTAAACTGTCTATTAATGTATCGTGCACATATTGAAATATTTGAAGGAGACGAACTTTCTCCTATTTTCTATTTTTTAATAATTTTTTTTTTTTTAGATAAACAAGCACCTACTGTATAGCACAGTGAACTATGCTCAGTATTTTGTAATAACCTATATGGGAAAATAATCTGAAAAATTATATATATATATTTATATATATATATATATAATGCTGAATCACTTTGCTGTACACCTGAAACTAACACAACATTGTAAGTCAACTATACTTCAATAAAAAAAATTTTTTTAAAGAGTTATAAAGAAAGGACCCTTTTTTTAAATGGAAAGAAAATGTTTTCTTTTTTGACCTCTCCTTTCTCCTGATGTTTTATATTTGCTATTCAATCTTGCACTCCCTTGGGCATGGGGATTATCATAGGCCAAGTGCAGGTCCTCATAGGTACCCTGAGTTCCACCCTGTGGTTCAGTGGGTGCTCAGGGCCTGCACCCTAGTGCTCTAGTTGTGGTGAGTGGGGGCTATTCTTCGTTGCAGTGCACGGGCTTCTCATTGTGGTGGCTTTTCTTGTTGTGGAGCATGGTCTCTAGGCACGTGGGCTTCAGTAATTACAGCACATGGGCTCAGTAGTTGTGTCTCATGGGTTCTAGAGCACAGGCTCAGTAGTTATGGCGCACAGGCTTAGTTGCTCTGAGCCATGTGGGATCTTCCCACACCAGGGCTCAAACCCATGTTCCCTGCATTGGCAGGCAGACTCTCAACCACTGTGCCACCAGGGTACACCTATAGATTTTTTTGATGATGGTCATTCTGACCTGTGTGAGGTGATACCTCATTGTACATTTGATTTGCATTTCTCTGATAATTAGCAATGTTGAGCATCTTTTCATGTGTATCCTGGCCATCTGTATGTCTTCTTTGGAGAAATGTCTATTTAGGTCTTCTTTTCATGTTTTGATTGGGTTGTTTGTTTTTTAGAAATTGAGCTGCATGAACTGTTCGTAAATGTTGGAGATTAATCCCTTGTCAGTCACATTATTTACAAATATTTTCTCCCATTCTGTGGGTTGTCTTTTTATTTTGTTTATGGTTTCCTTTGCTGTGCAAAAGCTTCCAAGTTTATTGGGTCCCATTTGTTTATTTTAGGTTTATTTCCATTACTCTAGGAGGCAGATTGAAAAAAATATTGCTGCGATTTATGTCAAAGAGTGTCCTGCCTATGTTTTCCTCTAGAGTTTTATAATCTTACATTTAGGTTTTTAATCCATTTTGAGTTTCTTTTTGTGTATGGTGTTAAAGAATGTTCTAATTTCATTTTTTTTTTACATGTAGCTGTCCAGTTTTCCTAGCACCATTTATTGAAGAGACTATCTTTTTTCCATTTTATAGTCTTGCCTACTTTGCCGTAGATTAATTGACCATAGGTGTATGGGTTTATTTCTGGGCTTTCTATCTTGTTCTATTTGCCCCTTCATTGTATTTCTACTGTACTTAGAGTAGGTCAGGCCCTCTTTATCTATCAGTTAGAATACTGGCACAGACATCTAACATATGTTTGATTTTGCGTTTTGCATTTTATGTAGCATAGTAATTCAAGGCAGGGTAGTCAAGTCCCTCTTATATATCACTGTCTTTGAGAAGTCTAAAGACTGCTATCTTGCTACTGCTTTTCAGAGTCTCCACGGTGTTTGCACATATAATTCATTTTCTCCTTTACCCCATCCCTCACTGTATTTTGTATGATAATTTTTGCCTTTTTCATTTCTTAACAATCTTGATTATTTGACGGTGGATGCTTTCCAGCATATATATATATATATATATATATATATATATATATGTATGTATATACCTGGCCTTTACACAATGTGTTAATAACACCTAAATTTTACTAAGGACCTACCAGGCACCAGGCACTCTTATTTTTTTTTTTAACATGTTTATTGGAGTATAAGTGCTTTACAATGGTGTGTTAGTTTCTGCTTTATAACAAAGTGAATCAGTTACACATATACATATGTTCCCATATCCCTTCCCTCTTGAGTCTCCATCCCTGCTACCCTCCCTATCCCACCCTTCCAGGCGGTCACAAAGCACAGAGCTGCTCTCCCTGTGCTATGTGGATGCTTCCTACTAGCTATCTATTTTACGTTCGGTAGTGTATATATGTCCATGCCACTGTCTCACTTTGTCACAGTTTACCCTTCCCCCTCCCCATATCCTCAAGGTCTATGTCTTTATTCCCGTCTAAACCCTAGGTTCTTCATGACCTTTTTTTTTTCCTTAGATTCCATATGTATGTGTTAGCATACAGTATTTGTTTTTCTCTTTCTGACTTACTTCACTCTGTATGAAAGACTCTAGGTCCATCAACCTCACTACAGATAACTCAATTTTGTTTCTTTTTACAGTGGGGTAATATTCCATTGTATATATGTGCCACATCTTCTTTATCCATTCATCTGTTGATGGACACTTGGGTTGCTTCTATGTCTTGGCTATTGTAAATAGAGCTGCAATGAACATTTTGGTACATGACTCTTTTAGAATTCTGTTTTTCTCAGGATATATACCAAGTAGTGGGATTGCTGGGTCGTATGGTAGTTTTATTTGTAGTTTTTTTAAGGAACCTCCATACTGTTCTCCATAGTGGCTGTATCAGTTTACATTCTCACCAAGAGTGCAAGAATGTTCCCTTTTCTCCACACCCTCTCCAGCATTTATTGTTTCTAGATTTTTTGATGATGGCCATTCTGACCGGTGTGAGATGATATCTCATTGTAGTTTTGATTTGCATTTCTCTAATGATCAATGATGTTGAGCATTTTTTCATGTGTTTGTTGGCAATCTGTATATGTTCTTTGGAGAAGTGTCTATTTAGGTCTTCTGCCCATTTTTGGATTGGGTTGTTTGTTTCTTTGTTATTGAGCTGCATGTGTTATTTGTAAATTTTGGAGATTAATCCTTTGTCAGTTATTTTATTTGTAAATATTTTCACCCATTCTGAGGGTTGTCTTTTGGTCTTATTTATGGTTTCCTTTGCTATGCAAAAGCTTTTAAGTTTCATTAGGTCCCATTTGTTTATTTTTATTTCCATTTCTCTAGGAGGTGGGTCAAAAAGGATCTTGCTGTGATTTATGTCTTAGAGTGTTCTGCCTATGTTTTCCTCTAGGAGTTTGATAGTTTCTGGCATTACATTTAGGTCTTTAATCAATTTGAAGTTTATTTTTGTGTATGGTGTTAGGGAGTTTTCTAATTTCATACTTTTACATGTACCTGTCCAGTTTTCCCAGCACCACTTATTGAAGAGGTTGTCATTTCTCCACTGTATATTCTTGCCGCCTTTATCAAAGGTAAGGTGACCATATGTGTATGGGTTTATCTCTGGGCTTTCTATCTTGTTCAATTGATCCATATTTCTGTTTTTGTGCAAGTACCATACTGTCTTGATTACTGTAGCTTTGTAGTATAATCTGAAGTCAGGGAGCCTGATTCCTCCAGCTCCGTTTTTCGTTCTCCAGATTATTTTGGCTATTCGGAGTCTTTTATGTTTCCATAGAAATTGTGAAAATTTTTGCTCTAGTTCTGTGAAAAATGTCAGTGGTCGTTTGATAGGGATTGCATTGAACTTGTAGATTGCTTTGGGTAGTAGAGGCATTTTCACAATGTTGATTCTTCCAATCCAAGAACATGGTATATCTCTCCATCTATTTGTATCATCTTTAACTTTTTTCATCAGTGTCTTATAATTTTCTGCATACAGGTCTTTTTTCTCCTTAGGTAGATTTATTCCTAGATAATTTATTATTTCTGTTGCAGTGGCAAATGGGAGAGTTTTATTAATTTCATTTTCAGATCTTTCATCACTAGTGTATAAGAATGACAGAGATTTCTGTGCATTAATTTTGTATCCTCCTACTTTACCAAATTCACTGATTAACTCTAGTAGTGTTCTGGTAGCATCTTTAGGATTTTCTGTGCATACTATCATGTCATCTGCAAACAGTGACAGCTTTACTGCTCTTTTCCAATTTGGATTTCTTTTATTTCTTTTTAGTCTCTGATTGCTGTGGCTAAACCTTCCAAAACTATGTTGAATAATAGTGGTGAGAGTGAGCAACTTTGTCTTCTTCCTGATCTTAGTGGAAATGCTTTCAGTTTTTCACTATTGAGGATGATGTTTGCTGTGGGCTTGTTGTATATGGCCTTTATTATGTTGAGGAAAGTTCCCTCTATGCCAACCTTCTGCAGGGTTTTTATCATAAATGGGTGTTGAATTTTATCGAAAGCTTTCTCTGCATCTATTGAAATGATCATATGTTTTTTCTCCTTCAATTTGTTAATATGGTGTATCACGTTGATTGATTTGTGTATATTGAAGAATCTTTGCATTCCTGAAAAAAAACCACTTGATCATGGTGTATGATCCTTTTAATGTGCTGTTGGATTCTGTTTGTTGGTATATTGTTGAGTATTTTTGCATCTATGTTCATCAGTGATATTGGCCTGTAGTTTTCTTTCTTTGTGACATCTTTGTCAGGTTTTGGTATCAGGGTGATGGTGGCCTCATAGAATGAGTTTGTGAGTGTTCCTCCCTATGCTATATTTTGGAAGAGTTTAAGAAGGATAGGTGTTGACTCTTTTCCAAATGTTTGATAGAATGCGCCTGTGAAGCCATCTGGCCCTGGGCTTTTGTCTGTTGGAAGATTTTGAATCAGTTTCAATTTCAGTGCTTGTGATTGGTCTGTTCATATTTTCTAGTTCTTCCTGATTCAGTCTCAGCAGGTTGTGCATTACTAAGAATTTGTCCATTTCTTCCAGGTTGTTCATTTTATTTGCATAGAGTTGCTTGTAGTAATCGCTCATGATGTTTTGTATTTCTGGAGTGTCAGTTGTTACTTCTCCTTTTTCATTTCTAATTCTATTGATTTGAGTCTTCTCCCTTTTTTCTTGATGAGTCTGCCTAATGGTTTATCAATTTTGTTTATTTTCTCAAAGAACCAACTTTTACTATTTTTGATCTTTTCTATTTTTTCCTTCATTTCTTTTTCATTTATTTCTGATCTGATCTTTATGATTTCTTTCCTACTGCTAACTTTGGTATATTTTTGTTCTTTTTTCTCTAATTGCTTTAAGTGCAAGGTTAGGTTGTTTATTCGAGATGTTTCCTATTTCTTAAGGTAGGATTCTATTGCTATAAACTTTCCTTTTCGAACTGCTTTTGCTTCATCCCATAGGTTTTGGGTCATCGTGTCTCCCTTGTCATTTGTTTCTAGGTGTATTTTGATTTCCTCTTTGATTTCTTCAGAGATCACTTCGTTATTAAGTAGTGTACTGTTTAACCTTCACGTGCTTGTATTTTTTACAGCTCTTTTCTGTAATTGATATCTAGTCTCATAGCGTTGTGGTCAGAAAATATACTTGATATGATTTCAATTTTCTTAAATTTACTGAGGTAGATTTGTGACCCAAGGCATGATCTATCCTGGAGAATGTTTCATGAGCACTTGAGAAAAATGTGTATTCTGTTGTTTTTGGATGGAATGTCCTATAAATATCCATTAAGTCCATCTTGTTTAATGTATCATTTAAAGCGTTTTTCCTTATTTATTTTCATTTTCGATGATCTGTCCATTGGTGAAAGTGGGGTGTTAAATTCCCCTACTATGATTGTGGTACTGTTGATTTCCCCTTTTATGGCTGTTAGTATTTGCCTTATGTATTGAAGTGCTCCTATGTTGGGTGTATAAATATTTACAATTGTTATATCTTCTTCTTGGATCGATCCCTTGATCATTATGTAGTGTCCTTCTTTGTGTCTTGTAATAGTCTTTATTTTAAAGTCTATTTTTTCTGATATGAGAATTGATACTTCAGCTTTCCTTTGATTTCCATTTGCATGGAATATCTTTTTTCATCCCCTCACTTTCAGTCTGTATGTGTCTCTAGGTCTGAAGTGGGTCTCTTGTGGACAGGATGTATACGGGGCTTGTTTTTGTATCCTTTCAGTGAGTTTGTGTCTTTTGGTGGGAGCATTTAATCCATTTATATTGAAGGTAATTATCGATATGTATGTTCCTATTTCCATTTTCTTAATTGTTTGGATTTCTTATTGTAGGTCTTTTCCTTCACTTGTGTTTCTTTCCTAGAGAAATTCCTTTAACATTTGTTGTAAAGCTGGTTTGGTGGTGCTGAACTCTCTCAGCTTTTGCTTGTCTGTAAAGGTTTTAATTTCTCCATCAAATCTGAATGAGATCCTTGCTGGGTAGAGTAATCTTGGTTGTAGGCTATTCTCCTTCATCACTTAAATATGTCCTGCCAGTCCCTTCTGGCTTGCAGAGTTTCTGCTGAAAGATCAGCTGTTAAACATATGGGGATTCCCTTGTGTGTTATTTGTTGCTTTTCCCTTGCTGCTTTTAATATGTTTCCTTTGTATTTAATATGTTTTCTTTGTATTTAATTTTTGATAGTTTGATTAATATGTGTCTTGGCATGTTTCTCCTTAGATTTATCCTGTATGGGACTCTGTGCTTCCTGGACTTGATTAACTATTCCCTTTCCCATATTAGGGAAGTTTTCAACTATAATCTCTTCAGATATTTTCTCAGTCCCTTTCTTTTTCTCTTCTTCTTCTGGGACCCCTATAATTCGAATGTTGGTGCATTTAATGTTGTCCCAGAAGTCTCTGAGACTGTCCTCAGTTCTTTTAATTCTTTTTCCTTTATCTGCTCTGCAGTAGTTATTTCCACTATTTTGTCTTCCAGGTCACTTATCCATTCTTCTGTCTCAGTTATTCTGCTATTGATCCTTTCTGGAGTATTTTTAATTTCATTTATTATGCTGTTCATCATTTCTTGTTTCCTCTTTAGTTCTTTTAGGTCTTTGTTAACTGTTTCTTGCATTTCTCTTCTTCTTCTGAGACCCCTATAATTCGAATGTTGGTGCATTTAATGTTGTCCCAGAGGTCTCTGAGACTGTCCTCAGTTCTTTTCATTCTTTTCCCTTTATTCTGTTCTGCAGTATTTATTTTCACTATTTTTTCTTCCAGGTCACTTATCCGTTCTTCTGCCTCAGTTATTCTGCTATTGATCCCTTCTAGAGTATTTTAAATTTCATTTATTATGCTGTTCATCATTTCTTGTTTCCTCTTTAGTTCTTTTAGGTCCTTGTTAACTGTTTCTTGCATTCTATTTCCAAGATTTTGGCTCATCTTTACTATCATTATTCTGAGTTATTTTTCAGGTAGACTGCCTATTTCTTCTTCATTTGTTAGGTCTGGTGGGTTTTTACCTTGCTTCTTCATCTGCTGTGTGTTTTTCTGTCTTTTCATTTTGCTTAACTTACTGTTTTTGGGGTCTCCTTTATGCAGGCTGCAGGTTCGTAGTTCCCGTTGTTTTTTGGTGTCTGTCCCCAGTGGCTAAGGTTGGTTCAGTAGGTTGTGTAGGTTTCCTGGTGGAGTGGACTAGTGCCTGTGTTCTGGTGGATGAGGCTGGATCTTGTCTTTCTGGTGGGCAGGTCCACGTCTGGTGGTGTGCATGGGGGTGTCTGTGGCCTTATTATGATTTTAGGCAGCCACTCTACTAATGGATGGGGCTGTGTTCCTGTCTTGCTAGCTGTTTGGCATAGGGTGTCCAGCACTGTAGCTTGCTGGTCGTTGAGTGAAGCTGGGTGTTGGTGTTGAGATGGAGATGTCTGGAAGATTTTCACCATTTGATATTACATGGGGCTGGGCAGTCTCTTGTGGACTAGTGTCCTGATGTTGGCTCTCCCACCCTAGTGGCATAGCCCTGACACCTGGCTGGAGCACCAAGAGACTGTCCTCCACATGTCTCAGAATAAAAGGGAGAAAGAATAGAAAGAAAGAAAGAAAGAATGAAAGAAACAAAGAAAGAGGATAAAATAAAATAAAGTTATTAAAATAAAATAAATTTATTAAAATAAAAAATAATTACTAAGAAAAATATTTTAAAAATTATATAAAATCCAAACAAACAAACAAAAAACCCAAAAAATACAAACAAACAAAGAAAAGAATAAAACAGATGGACAGAACCTGAGGACAAATGGTTAACACAAAATTATACAGACAAAATCTCACACAGAAGAATACACATACACACTCACAAAAAGAGGAAAAGGGGAAAAAATATTCTCTTTTGCTCCCAAAGTCCACCTCCTCAATTTGGGATGATTTGTTGTCTATTCAGTTATTTCACATATGCAGGGTACATCAAGTTGATTGTGGAGTTTTAATCTGTTGCTTCTGAGGCTGCTGGGAGAGACTTCCCTTTCTCTTCTTTATTCTCACAGCTCCCAGGGGCTCCGCTTTAGATTTGGCCCCACCTCTATGTGTAGGTTGCCTGAGGGCGTCTGTTCTTTGCTCAGACAGGACAGGTTTAAAGGAACCGCTATTCGGGGTCTCAGGCTCACTCAGGCCGAGGGGAGGGAGGGGTACAGATTCAGGGCGAGCCTGCGGTGGCTGAGGCTGGCATGACATTGCAGCAGCCTGAGGATTGCCATGTGTTCTCCTGGGGAAGTTGTCCCTGGATCATGGGACCCTGGCAGTGGTGGGCTGCACAGGCTCTGGGGAGAAGAGTTGGGGATAGTGACCTGTGCTTGCACACAGGCTTCTTGGTGGCTGCAGCAGCAGCCTTAGCATCTCATGCCCGTCTCTGGGGTCCGCTCTGGTACCTGAGGCTCACACCCATCTCTGGAGCCCCTTTAAGCAGTGCTCTTAACCCCCTCTCCTCGCACACCAGGAAACAAAGAGGCAAGAAAAAGTCTCTTGTCTCTTCGGCAGCTCCAGACATTTCCTGGACTCCTTCCTGGCTAGCTGTGGTGCACTAACCCCTTCAGTCTGTGTTCACACTACCAACCCCAGTCCTCTCCCTGGGATCTAAGCTCTGAACCCCGAGCCTCAGCTCCCAGCCCCCGCCTGTCCCGGTAGGTGAGAAGACAAGCATCTCGGGCTGGTGAGTGCTGGTCAGCACTGATCCTCTGTGTGGGAATCTCTCCGCTTTGCCCTCCACACCCTGGTGGCTGTGCTGTCCTCCGTGGTTCTGAGAATTCCCCCCTCCGCCACCCACAGTCTCCGACCACAAAGGAGCTTCTAGTGTGTGGAAACCTTTCCTCCTTCACAGCTCCCTCCCACTAGTGTAGGTCCCATCCTTATTCTTTTGTCTCTGTTTTTCCTTTTTTCTTTTGCCCTACCCAGTTATGTAGGGAGTTTCTTGCGTTTTTGGAGGTCTGAGATCTTCTGCCAGCATTCAGTGGGTGTTCTGTAGGAGCAGTTCCACGTGTAGATGTATTTCTGGTGTATCTGTGGGGAGGAAGGTGATCTCCGCCTCCTACTCTTCCGCCATCTTCTCCTGAATCCTCCCTTGATGTTTTTTAGTTAAGTTAATATTCTTTTGTTTAAGATATTTTATCTTATGCACAATATTTGCTTCAGTTTTTAATTTGTGATATGTTGTACGTGTAAAAGTGTTGACATTGTTCAGCTTTTATGTAATTAAGTAATTAAGGATAACTAATAAGAACCTGCTGTATAAAAAAATAAATAAAATAAAATTCAATAAAAAAAAGAAAAAGGAAAATATGATAGAGAAAGAGTAAAAACATAAAGAGTCACATTAACATACAGTTAATCAGTGTTTCTGGAGGAGACCCCAGAGAAATGGGACAGAAACAATAATCAAAAATATGCTTAAAGAAAACTTTCCTAACCTCAGAAAGAGGAGTCTCATGGATCCAGGAAAAAGGTAAATGAGTAAAGACCTACTTTAAAGTCTCTATTTTTCCACTCCTTATCAGTTATAGTTTCCTTTTTCTTTCTCCTTATGAGATCTTACAGAACAGTTAAAAATGTTCAAAATCACCACCTTCAGTATCAATTCATTTGTCTAGACTATTTTTAGTTTATTTATAATCTTTCTTTTTTAATACCCTTTTATCTTTCATATCTAACTTTAAAATAAATGAGTAAAGACCTAAACCTTATCATTTTTAAACGCTGAATAAAGAAGAAAATCTGTAAGATTTCAAGCAAGATTAAAAATCCTTACCTACAAAAGAAATTTAAAATATGCTAGTTTTGGTGACATCATCAACAAGGCTGAATAGAGTTTTCTATCATCCCCCCCAAACAAAAAAAAAAAAAAAAAAAGGAAGGAAGAAATATAGTTCAACAGTAAAGAATATTACTCAGGGAACAGTGGTTACAAATTAAGGCTGAATGATATTTTTGGCCAAATGCTGTATTATGGATTGAATTGTGTCCTTCCAGAAAGATATGTCCAATTAATAACATCAGTACCTCAGATTGTGATCTTATTTGGAAATAGGATAATTGCAGATGCAATTATTTAAATTAAGATGAGGTCATACTAAAATAGAATGGCCCCTAATCCAATACGGCTGGCATCCTTATAAAAAGATGGTCATGTGAAGACATTGAGCCAAGGGAGAATACCAGGTGACCATGGAGGTGGAGTTTGGAGTTACGAAGCTATAAACCAAGGAACACCAAGGATTGCCAGTGACACCAGAAGTAAAAAGAAAGACATGGACAAGATTCTTCCTTACAGCCTTTGAGACAACATGGCCCTATAGACACTTTGACTTTAGATTTATAGCCTCCAGACCTATAAAGAGAGAATATATAAAGTGAGAGAATACATTTTTATTACATCACCAGACTGTGTTGCTTTGTTACAGCAGCAGAAACTAATACAGACTTTGGTACCAGGAAGTATGGTGTTGTTTTAACAAATATATCAATATGTGTAAATGATTTAAAATTGGATAATTGAAAGAGGCTAGAAGAATTTTTAAGTGTGTGATAGAAAAAGCCTAGATTAAACTGAAGAGACTGTTGGTAGGACTAGGGACATTAAATGTGGTATTAGTGAGAGACGTGATGGAAATTAGGAGCATGCTATTGGAAACTGGAGGAATCATCATAAAGTGGCAGAGAACTTTGTTGAATTGTGTTCTGTTAGATGGAAAGAAGACCACTCTGGCAGTGTTTGTGCAAAAATCCTAAAAGTACATGTAAATAGTAGTAACCAGTGTATTATAGTCTTGTTTATTGAAGTTAATGAAACTTGTAAACCTAGGCCAAATCATCAACTTGACAAACCATTAGCCTTGACTTCCTTGGGAGATCTGTGTTCCAAGTTTGCCAAAAATTAAACCAGCCAAATGACACTAGTTAGTTTTGTGTAAAAAAAAAAAAAATCATGGACCAGCTTACAGACCAGAAATTTGTGCACAGTCATGAAAGACTCTTTAGATTTTATTTAAAAAGTGGTTTTATTTTGCTAATTGAGTTTGTGTAACTCAAAAGCAGCTATAGAAAATTTAAAAATTAGATGAAAAATGTAGAATTGGATTTTCAAAATGAGGTGGCTGAAGTGTCTGGGGTGGATCTTAAAATCAAATACTAAAGATAGTATGGAACTCCTAACAAATAATCACAGCTTATTATAAAAGGTTATTGCTAACACTTACCTTTTAATTTCCACCCCAGAACTGTGATATGGAAGAAGTGATATATTATCATTCTGTAAAATATGTCTCTATCTGTCATATATCTGAAATAATTCATTCGTATCATTTTACCATGACTTTCTGTGGCTTTTTGCAGGCAATCATCTGTATATTTTAAAATAACAACCAGCATGATTGGAGTTGCATGTTCTCCCCAATTTCACTGCCATCATATAATGGGAGATTTTCCTGGATATTGGGCAGAATGAGTCATCAGCACTCAAAACATGTAGCAAGATGCTAAATATGGCTCACCGTATTATAAGAGAAAGCTGAATCAATTTATCAGTGGCACATGCCACTTACTGAAAGGCAAGAGTATACAGAATACCAACATTATGTTATATGTGCCCATGTTATATGAAATGAGTCAGCTGCCCATGAATAAGAAAATCAACTTAACCATTTGAAGTGAATTTCCTAGCCTCTAAGAGGTCAATAGTCACTTCCAAATTGCCTAGAAATCCATTATTAAATATCTCAGATAATTATTTTTAATGAATACTATAATACAGGCAAATTCTTCTAAACTGAGAGATATAGTGTGTGGGGGTATGGGTGGGGAGGGGTTTTACCAAAATTTGGAAACCCCTTTCCCAGTACTCATACCTTAATCAGAAAAGTATTACCAGCATCGACATTTTTATTTCTAATTAAAACTATTTAAACTTAATTTTGTTTTGAATATCTTAATTATGTGAGATCCTTAAAGAAACTCTGCAGTGTGAAAACAGTCTATAAAATTTTGATTTATATATTCAGATTTCAATATTTTTTTCATTTATATTTTATGTCAGTAGACTACAAGTTCTTAAACATAATGCTGCATCAAAGCTTTCACTTGAAAAATCTTAGGTCTTACTAAATTTTCTGGACTCCATTTTATTCCTTACTTAAAATTATGTATATAGAGATATTAATCAGTCTTGCCCTCAAAAACGTTCTTCTTGACACCTCTGTACCTATTCAATCATTTCTTATCTCTATATAAATCTGTCTGTTATCTAACTAATAATTCTAGCTATATTATCCTTTCTGAATCCATTTGGTTCATAACACTGCCTTCATCCCTTGCTATATGCCAAAGAGGAAATAGTGTACACCGTAAAGCCCAGGTATTTTCTCTGCTCTCAAAGAGTTCACTGTAAGTGGGGGAAGTAATCACAGGGTCCAGGTATGATTGGTGCTTATTAGTAAAGCAGAATCTGAGACACTGCCTCAGACTTACTGATTCCTAATCTACATTTTAACAAAATCCCCAAGTGATTTGTTTGTATATCAAAGTTTGAGAAATATATTATGAAGCCATGCTACAATGAAAGAACTCATTTAATCCATTGCCAGCAACTTATACAGGTGTTCCAGATAAGTAATGTTTTCCTTAAGGTGGAATACAGTAAGTTAGAGTGGTGACTGTGGAATAAATAAAGAGAAGGTCCAGTTGTTCCAAGGGTTCTTCCCTTTATTAAGCTGCATGAGGTTCATCTCCAGATGAGTTAGACAAGGAGAATCAGAATCAGGAAGCCCCTCAGTCTAATTAGTTAGTCTTAGAATGACCACTGCTTGTGTTCTTGGTAACTTACTTATTGGAATGAAACATGGGGAAAGTTATGTTCTTCTACTTGGTTTACCTGACGTAGGGTATAAAGTCCATCATTCTAAAATAAGGACGTATAACACAATTATCCATGGAGATTTAAAAAGATACTCATATATTTGACTCAACCTTAGGTATTTTCACTTGAGAGATATAGTATAAGACCAAAGTTTATATATTTTTCAGTGTAAAGAGGTTTGAGTAGAGGACCAATGGCTTATTGAATCAGCCGTATTAATTATATTCACTGATATTCCAGTAAAGTTACCAAATCATCAATAAGTAACTTGCTGTTTAATGTTCTGTAGCTCGCATTTTCTCTTAAACTGAATGTTCTTCTGTCTTAAATTTTCTAAACTGGAATGGGTTTTGCCCTATAAAATAATATCTTTACTAAAATATTAATATGCTATTCTGGAAAATTTTTCTTAATAATACAAAGTGAAGAAGGAGGAGGAGGAGAGGCGGGAAAGAGATGGAGAAGGACAAGAAGAAAAAAGAGGAGGAAGGGAGAATAAAGAAAAAAAAAGGAAGGAAGGGAGACAGAGAAGGGAAGAAGATTTGAAGAAATAGATGGAGTAAAAAGAAAAAGTAAGAAGAAGAGAAACCAGATGAAGAAAAAATGGAGGAGAGAAAATGAAAGAGAAGAAAAAACAGAAAAGGACAATAGAAAAGTAAAACAGAGGAATAAGGAAGAAAACTACATCTTCCATTCAATGATTTGTTCATTACCCTCTTATGCCTCAGTTATTACTCAAGAGGAAAATCTTCTACCCCAACCATCTGAGATCTATATCTGTTATTATGCCAGGAAGAAATGACAAGTTCTTTCCCTCTGCCTTTTTTGTATTATTATTGTTTTCAGGGAGTTCAGTAATGTTGGAAATGTGACATTTGTGAATTGACAGTCCAAATCATAAAGTATAAATGTTCAGCTGGTGAAAACATATACGTCCCAGCTGAAATGTTCTGGAGGAGAACGTTTCACAAGAATAAGGTTTTTAGACACAATTTGCCCAAGTGAACCCTGGAGATTTTGCCATAAGTCAGTTCTCAGCACTCTGGGGTTGTGTTGTTCTAGTTCTTAGCTTTATGGCATTTTGTGATTTTATGTTGGCTTCTTTCAGCCTTGTGTTTACCAAAAATAATACAATGATTATTATATAATAATAATCAAAACTATGATTACACATATGGCAACTAATTTGACTCATCAAATTACCAATAATTTTAAATATTTAGAAATTGATGTTACACACATACACATATACAATAGCACACAAACACACTCACATACACACACACACACACACACATCTTTCAACTTATGCTAAATGGCCTATCCTATACCACTGCCAAGCCTGGAGAATGAAAATAAAAATTTACATAGCCGTTCTAAAGCCATAAGATTCTAGCCACTAAAGAGTTACAACAATTGTCTGAAACTTTTTAAAATAAAACTGATTTTATTCATTTATATTTTTAATAATAACTAAAAGATGTGGCTTGTAAAGTCAGCCTTATGATTAAGCTGAGAAGGCAGTTTCTTGCATATTAGGATATAAATGATCCTGAATATAGCCTTGTTTATCCCCTAATAGACAATATCAGCAATCACTAATAAAAATGACATTCTGACAATGTGTAATGACTATATGCTCTTTTTTAAAAAAAAAAAAATTGGGTATAGTTGCTTTACAATGTTGTGTTAGTTTCTGCTGTACAGTGAAGTGAATCAGCTATATGTATACAAATAATCCCCTCTGTTTTGGATTTTCTTACCATTTAGGTCAGCACAGAGCACTGAGTAGAGTTCTCTGTGCTATATAGCAGGTTCTCACTAGTTATCTATTTTAAACCTAGTAGTATATATATGTCAATCCCAATCTCCCAATATATGTTCTTGTTTTTCTTTCTTATTTGGTTCACTATTTCCAAATCCAGGAGTTTTATTTTATTTTATTTTTTTATTTTTTATTTTTTGCATTACGCAGACCTCTCACTGTTGTGGCCTCTCCTGTTGTGGAGCACAGGCTCCAGACGCACAGGCTCAGTGGCCATGGCTCATGGGCCCAGCCGCTCTGTGTCATGTGGGATCTTCCTGGACTGGGGCACGAACCTGTGTCCCCTGCATCGGCAGGCGGACTCTCAACCACTGTGCCACCAGGGAAGCCCCAAATCCAGGAGTTTTATTTTAAAATGAGATCAGAACTCATAAAATTTTAAAAACCACAAAGCTAAATATAAAATACATTTCAAATGCAAAAATTAATGTATATATTACAAAATATCAAATAAAATGTAAACTTATAAATGAAGGTAAATTACTATTCTTGCTAGCTCTGCTGCTTCCTTCAATATCAATTCCTTTAGCCCCAAGGCATTTTCTGAGCTTTGTCTCTGATGTAGCTGGTCCCTCTGAGCATCAGTATTAGCATCCTATGCTTAGCTCCCAGAGACTCCTCTGCCCTGGTCCTGTTTTGCAGGAATTTTTACTTGTCTTTGTTTCAGCCTTGTACTGCCCATGTTTTTTTTTTTTTTTTTTTAACAAATTTATTGAAGTATGATTGCTTTACAATGGTGTGTTAGTTTCTGCTTTAGACCAAAGTGAATCAGCTATACATGTACATATAGCTCCATATCTCCTCCCTCTTGCATCTCCCACCCACCCTCCCTATTTCACACTTCTAGGTGGTCACAAAACACCAAGTTGATCTCCCTGTGTTATGCGTCTGCTTCCCACTAGCTATTTTACATTTGGTAGTGTATACATGTCCATGCCACTCTCTCACTTCGCCCCAGCTTACCCTTCCCAACCCCTGTGTCCTCAAGTCCATTCTGTATGTCTGTGCCTTTATTCTTGTCCTGCCCCTAGTTTCTTCAGCACCATTTTTTTTCATTTTTTTTTTTTTTAGATTCCATATATGTGTTAGCATACAGTATTTGTTTTTCTCTTTCTGACTTACTTCACTCTGTATGACAGTCTCTAGGTCCATCCACCTTACTACAAACAATTCAGTTTTGTTTCTTTTTATGGCTGAGTAATATTCCATTGTATATATGTGCCACATCTTCTTTGTCCATTCATCTGTCGATGGACACTTAGGTTGCTTCCATGTCCTGGCTCCAATATATGCTCTTAATTAAATCCACTCACTGGGTTTTTCTTCTTACGTTGTAATAACTTCTCCTTTTTTGCTACATTGTAGTAACTGTTAATTTGAGAAAAAATGTTACATAAAGTTAAATTGTGAATTATAAATCATAAATGCCCTCCAATACCCAGAAATAAACCATTAACATTTTATTTTTGAATAAATGTGTAATTAATGTAAAGTTATATAATATAAAATTTTTATATATTTAGATAGTTTAAAGGATTTTCGACTTTATGAAAACATATTTATATATTAAGCAGCATTCCATAATAAAATATAGATTGCTAAGTTATTTTGAATCACTAACTATTAATTGTATACCTACTATATGTTAGAACTTGTACTAGGCAGTAAGAAGTGATACATAAAAGATAAAATCTCTTCACTTAGACTTACACTGTTGACAAAGAAAGATTAGTAATAAGGAGGAAATTTCTATAAAGCATATTAAATGCTATGAAAATGAAACAATAGAATGTTCTGGTCTCAGAAAAGACACTGGTTCCATACTGGAAGCTGTGGGAAAACTCCCTGAGTGAAGATAATACCTAACTTGGACTGAAATGCATCTAAGAGGAGAGGAGCAGGAAGAGCAGTTCAGGGTACCCCTAGCAGATGGAAGAATATGTGGAGAACTCTGGAACTCATATTAGAATACGATGAACAAGGTTCATTGTAAATTGTTCCACATTACTTTTTTTTTTTTTTTTTTTTTTTTTTTTTTTTTTTTTTTTTATGGTACGCGGGCCTCTCACTGTTGTGGCCTCTCCCGTTGCGGAGCACAGACTCTGGATACACAGGCTCAGCAGCCATGGCTCACGGGCCCAGCCTCTCTGCGACATGTGGGATCTTCCCGGACCAGGGCACAAACCCGTGTCCCCCACATCGGCAGGCGGACTCTCAACCACTGCGCCACCAGGGAAGCCCAACTTTTGATATTTTAAGTCTTCAAAGCACATGCTTCTGGATGGGTCAGTGTCTTGGGTAGGAGTCTGTCAGTCTTAAGAAAGAGATCTCGGAACTTGGTACGTCTTATATCCAGGAAGTAGGAAAGGAAAGGGAAACCTGCTAAGAAGGGTGCATATCCAGACAGAGACCCTGGAAAGTTGGCTTCAGACTTATTGGGAGCATAAATTACAGCTCAGTTTCCATCCTCCTGTACCAGTCAGTAATTGGCTAAGGTCCACCATGGGGACTGTAGCTCCAGGCACTCCACGCTCTCTTCCAGGTAGGCCAAGTGGTTCCAGTAGCCCAGAGCATTCTTCCAGAGAAAGCCTCAGATGCAAGCTGTTAAAGGAAAGGCCTGGAAAAGATGTGAATCTGTGAAGAATGCTTACATGGCTTTCCTTACAGGTGAACACAAATTAAACTACTAAATGAGATTACAACATTGCTAATGGGAAAGCCAGACCACACTGAATATTTAAAAAAAAAACATTTTTATTGGAGTATAATTTACATACCATAAAATGCACCCATTTTAAATGTACAATTCAATTATTTTAGTAAATTTACTGAGTTGTAAATTTAGTAAATTTACAACCTTCACCATAAACTCATTCTAAAACATTTCCATTCTCCCAGTAAAATCCCTCATCTCAGTTTACAGTTAATCCCCATTCCCACTCTCAGCCTTAGGCAACCACTAAGCTACTTTCTCAATAGATTTGCTTTTTCTGGACATTTCATATATGACTGAGATTGAAGAATAGGAGTTAATTAGGCAAAGAGCAAAAGGGATCAGATAGAAGGAACAAAGCATGCCCCTAGCAAGAGGGAAGATGTTTAACACAAGTAACTGAAAAAACATTTGGAGTTTTGAGAGGGAAGGACCAGGAATGAGATTGAAGAGAAAGGCAGAGGCCAGATTATGTTGAGATTTATTAAACCTCTTAAAAATGTTTGGTCTTTTTTAAGACCAACAGAAAGACATTGAAGTGTTTTAATTTGGGCTGTAGGGGGAAGGTGATTGACATTACAGGATTTTTTGTTTTGTTTTGTTTTTGTGTTTTTAGAAGGACTCATGCTTGATGCTGGGAACTTTTTATTTTTTTATGTTCTCTAAGTATATCCTCTAAGTAGAGGAAGGAACACATCTTATTTTCCTTGCTTTAGATGTTTACTTTATGACAAGCAGGTTATTTTAAATGTTATTGCACTTAGCAATTGAATGACAAAACAATCCACTAATGTATATTTCTGGACAAAATATAGTTCACTGCGGCTTTCTCATTCTGATTCAGTAATGGGATAGGCACATCTCATGTGTGTCTGGGCATTGTTCAACAACCATCTATTCTGATTAAATGGTGGGTCTTAATCTCATTCCTGATTTAGCAAATGTTAAATATATCCTTTTGTCCATTATATTGTATGAACTATGTGGATAACTATATCATACTCTCTTCTCATATTTGCAATTTTCTGGTTTTTAGGTCTAAAAACGAGAAGTCAAAAAGATTTTACTTCCCTAAGTAGCACATAAGCTATTTACATGGAAAAATAAAATAGTTAAGGCAATTATACAGATCTTTTGAGCAAAATACTCACTTTGTTGGCCTGAATGATCCAAGTTGTTTAAATGGATCCAATTTACCAGATAATGGCTTTCCAACATGTTCCGATATTCCTGAGTAGTTAGAAACTGGATGGTTTACTTATGACATATAGTAAGATGAAAAAAGTGTTATACTAAAAATGGAAAACTCATGTTCAATAAGTAAGAGAAAATATGTCTGGTGAATATTAAAGTGATCATTATGTTGTCTGGTTTCCAGTAATCTTTATAATGGATTTGAGAGAAAATAACATAAATGAAGTAGTGATAGTGGAACTTAAATGGAGATGTTAGAAATTTGGAGCTTAAAATATGCACATGCTTAGATACACATGCGTGTGCACCCACACACAGAGACCCGGTTCTGAGAAGCTCAAATCAAATAACCATTTGGAAGTTGTGAAACTGAATGTCTTCATGAAAACACAATGGACACATTTTATTCATTGGAATTATTCTGACTTTGTGACCACAATCAACAATAATTGCTGGTACTTTGCTTATATATATTGCTTACAGCACTCTAGATGAAGAGCTACCAACAAAATAAACAACTCATATATTTTAAATGCATATATTATAATCCCTTTTGTTCTCAGAACCATATGATGTAGGTATGTTATTGCTACTACTTTACAGAAGAAACTGAGAATGAGACCTTTGCCTAAAGCCACACAATCATTAAAGTGATGGATCCAGAAATTAAATTCCAATTTTTTCTGATTCCAGAGTTCCCATAACACTGTTTCTTCTCTCTATAAAATTTTTGCAATTCACAGTTCTACAGTAGTTTTACCTTAAGTGTATTTTCCTCCTTAAAATGTCGTATTAACCTTACTTATACCCTGGACAGATGTTTCTATCTTATAAAAACTGTGGTGTGAAGAATTGAAGATTCATTTGTTTAGAAAAATCTTTTTTTCTAATTTCTTTTTAATAATGCAAACTGTTTAAAATGATTGTAATATAGACAGACTTGCATATCAAATAAAACATTTTAATTTTAATAACTGGAACTTGTAGGTAATAGAGAGGATGGGTACATTTTGTGATATAGATCTCCTTCGACTTACAATGGAGTTACTTCCCAATAAACCCACCAAAGTTGAAAATATCATAAGTTGAAATTGCACTTAATACATCTAACTTACTGAACATCACCACGTGGCCTAGCCTACCTTAAACATGCTCAGAACATTTACATTAGCCTACATACAGTTGGGCAATCATCTAACACAAGGTCTATTTTATAATAAAGTGTTGACTATTCCATGTAATTTATTGAATACTGTACTGAAAGTGAAAAACAGGATAGTTCTTAAGTATATGGTTGTTTACTTTCATGACTGTGTGGCTAACTAAGAGCTGTGGCTCACAGCTTCTGCCCAGCATCATGAAAGAATATGTAACACATACAAATAGCCTGGGAAAAAATCAAAAATCAAAATTGAAGTACAGTTTCTACTGAACTGATGTCACTTTTACATCACTGTAAAGTCAAAAAAAAATCATAAGTCAAACTATCCTAAGTCAGCGACCATGGGTGTTCCTAGTTACAAATAAGGTTGGAGAAAATTCAGGTGTCTGGGCATTTGGCCTATTTGTATCATGGCATTCTTTCTATGGGGGAATTGAGACTCTGCTTTACCAACTACTAAGGTCATACCCCAAGCCTGTGTCTATATAATGACCAATTATTTGGTCAACTCATTCAAATGACAGTTTGGCTCTCTAAAAACTGGGAGAAAATAACAGATTAACGGTATGGCTGAAATGAATAGCCTGAAGAGTTGTTTGGAGGGCTCTTTGTTACATTGCACCAAAGGTTCGATTAAGTTCCCACATTCTCTTACAGGGAGATCTGTATCCAGCAATTATATGTAATTCTGCAACATACTGAAGCTGATTTCTAGTAGGTTAGCGAACAGCCTATGTAATTAGTATATTATGTGAATATGCATTGAATTCTAAAAAGTAATTCTCACTGTGGGGATGAAAGTAGCTAAGAAGGAGGGCACATGACAGGGTTGTCTGCAGGAATATCAGGATTTCTCTAAATAGTTTTCAAAGTACACCTCTCCCCTCTTCCACCCTGCTCTACTTTCCCCATATGCATATGCACACACACACAAACACACACACACACATCAAGTGTTACTGTTTGTATTACCAGCAGAGTGAATTATATGCCTTCTGGGTCTTGAAAGTGTAAGGAGGAATGAGAAACAATGAGGTAGTAGACATAATGGCAGAGTGGTGTGGGCAGAGAAAGACACCACATCATGGTAATCTACTATCTATATAAACTGGAGCAAGTTACTTGCACATCTTGCTGTTATGTTCCTTACTTAAAGGATGAAGTGTTAGAACTTAGTGAATTGTAATGGACTTTCCACTTCCACTGTCTTCTATTACTATGTTCTTTAATACCTAGAAGTCTGTAATTTTAATACAATTCAACAAGCTCAGGTTAAAAATAGCTCTATCCAAGCTATATTTTTTGTTTTATATTCAAACATTTTGGGAAGATATTTTATTCTATCCCCTCCTTAATTCTACCTCATCATGCTCTGTACCCTAAACCCTTTAATTAGAAAATATTTTACTTTAAATAGCATAATTCATACTCAATTCCTCATTGGCATGTCAGTCATATCCTAAGTGTCATTGTCAGATGTTTGTCTTACTTTTAAATGTATGCTCTTCAAGGTTTTAGTCTATTTACTTCGCTGTCCAGACTTATTTCCCCTGATGAAGTGAACTGTAGTTCTTGTTTGTTTGTATCCAGTGATCAACTTTTTTTCCTCCTAAGCAACATTCTTTCTTAAGCACTACAATGACTGGAGTATTTTGTGTATATTCTGGGCAAAGATCCAGATCCAGCCTTGGAGAAAATAATAGTGTGCTCCAACTAGTTTGACCACTGTGTAGGAGTACTTTTATGGCATAAGCAGTGGTCAGCACATTAAGAGAATTGTTTTGTTCTGGCAGTGTCAAAACTTTCATAACATTGGGATTAGTTTTACTATTTTGTTCAAATTAATTCTCCATTCATTTATCCAAAGTAATGAGTGATAAATTTAAAATCATGATCAAATAAAATCTCTTCCTTCAGATCTGTTGTCATAATGTTAGGAATGCAGCAGAGCTCCTGGATTAAGATTTCAAACAGATGTGTCAGAAGGCCTATTGTCCAATAAAGTACATTCTACTGGCACTGCACCATGCAAATGGACTTTGATTCTTAAGAGTGGCTGCTGTTTTAAAAGAAAAAAAAAAAAACAATTTGCAGAGAAGTAAACATGTGCGGAGCAAAAGAGCCTGCCTACAGACAGTGCAGTAGGCTCACAAAAGTCGCTGGAATTGAGCATAGAAAAAGGGCTTAAACCAATTTTGGTCATTTCATATTCAGGGCATGTCTGCCTTTCAGACTTTCCCTGAAACATACTGAGTTTCTGACCCTGTGGATTCCCATCATGTCTCCGTTTGCTATGCTCTCAGCACACAGAGTTGCTAGAGAAGCCAAGGTCCCAGCCTTGTAATGGTATCCTGCCCTTGGAACACTGTGTGAGCAAGGAGATAATAAGATTGTAGCATCCTAGTGTTTGTGGAAGCCTCTGAGGGCTATATTCTATTTATCCACCCAAAGGAAGAATCCATACTCAAATATCTCTAAAAAATGACCATGCAGTCTCCTCTTGATATTTTCTGTCAAGGAGAGAGAATTATTTGATCATTGGTACTCTCAGTGTTAGTCACTTCTTTCTGATGTTACCCCAAATATGTCTGCCAAGTCAACCTGTTAGTTGTGTTTCCATTGTCTAGGGCAAACCACAATCTTTCTCATGACTGACTGTATTTAAACAGTTGAAGAATCAAACATGACCCTATTTATTTTTTTGAGTTTTATGTTAAAAAGCCCATTTTCTTTCTACTTCTTTTCAAAGAACCTCATATTCAGATCCCTTAAAAGGATAATCAATTTACATGTGGTGTTATAAGAAGCTGACTCCAAGATACATGTTGAGACTATAATAATCAAAAGAGAAAGAACAAACTACTCACTGATTTCTCTAACATTTCGACTACAGAGTCTGTTCTATGGTTATTAGTGTCACTACACGCTGCCATCTTTTCAACTTATCTTTACTCACTGCAAGAACAGACTACTGATTAGACTGACTTCGTTGACATTCAAGTGCCATTTTAGCTGCCTTCGTGTGTAAACCATGAAGAACTATAAAATAACTAAATGTATCCATAAAGCCAAGTAGAACCAATTTGGGAAGCTTACTTCAAGCTTATCCTAATTTAAAATCCCTGTTAAGATAATGCTTACATAAGATTAATGAATGTCTGTGATGGTTTTGAGCCAAGTGAACACCTATACAACTTCTCTTTTATGAAGGTAATACTGATTTTAGTAGATGCAAAAACTCTAAAGAGTTAAATTGAGGTATTTTATTCCTATCAAACTTCCTATCAAAATGAATTGATGTGTTTTATTTCTATCAAAATAATGTATTCTTATCACAAAGCCTTTTGTGATATCTTATCACAAAAATAAGATATATTTTAAGAACAAAATACAATATCCAAGCAGACTCAGGTTCATGTAGAAGCACTGCCACTTTCTTTTTTCTTTAATTTATTTTATTGAAGTATAGTTGATTTACAATGTGTTAATTTCTACTATAAAACAAAGTGATTTAGTTATACATATGCATACGTTCTTTTTCATATTCTTTTCCATTATGGTTTATTTCAGGATACTGAATATAGTTTCCTGTGCTATACAGTAGGACCTTGTTGTTTATCCATTCTATATATAATAGTTTGCATCTGTTAATCCCAGACTCCCAATCCCTCCCTCCCACCCACCCCCAGCACTGCCACTTTCTAATTATGTAACCTTGGGAATTTTATTTTAGCTTTCCTGCCTTACTTTTCCCAAGTGTAAATTAGCCATGATAACTATGTGTACCTCATTGTGTTTTTCTAAGTTTCCAATATACAGCACTTAGCCTAGTGTATGGTAAACAGTAAGCTTAGACCATTTCATTTTGTTCTAAATATGTTGGAGAGTTGATAATGTGAAAATGGTGGTGATGAATCTGAAGGTGGTAATTGTGATACTCATGATGATATTGGTATGTCTAATTAACACAAAATCAAGAATAGCAGAACTACACAAAAAAGCAATTTGAGATCAGGTGACATTCTTTAGGTTGGGGCTGTGATACACACACACACACATACACAGAAGGGGAGAGAGAGAGAGAGAGTCAGAATGATCACTGCATGAATTACATTTCTTCCCCATGCCAAAAATAGTGCAAGACTACTGACTGAGGGTGAAAAATGTGCAAGGTCAGTGTGAAGCTCCACAATGACAATTTAAACACAGTGAAATAACTACATGCATTTACTTCCCTGTGTTATCAGTGGAGATAAAGTGGAACAAAATAACCTCCTCATCCAAAACAAACAACAAACATGAAACAAAAACAAATAAAAACAAGAAGTAGCAATGAATAAGAGATCAAACTTTTTATTTTTTTAGAAAGTAAATAGAGGAATAGTAACCATTTTTGTAAATGGAAACATCATTTCAGTTACCTATAGAACTAGGTGGGCAATTGCAGACTAAGAAAAGTCTTGGGTACCAGGCACCACAAAACATAGTACTATAACAGAGAAGAACAAATCTGACTCCATATATGATATATTCTTTTAGCTGTAACCCTTGTGCCCTGTTGCCTGTGCTTAGTCATGCTGGCTCTGCACTTTTGCAGAAGAATGTTGCCTATAGCCTGAAATATAAAGGTTAATCTATTCTCAAGGCTCTGACTTTTAAAGATACAACACTTTTCCATTCATATAGAGATTAAAAATTTGCAGAACAGAGAATAGTATTTGTCTTGTTGGAGTTTTATAGGAATATTGTGGCCAGACCTACTTGGACAGCTGTAAGAACAAAGGATTCCTACACCAAGTTTGCAACAACCAGCCACATCCCCACCCCTTTTAGTAGAAAAGAAGCCTGAGTTCTAACTCAGGTAAGATGGTTCTTTGGGACAGTAGTCCATCACCTTCTCAGTCTGCTGGCTTTCCAAATAAAGTCACTATTCTTTGCCTCAGCAACTGGTCTCTCAATTTATTGATCTGTCGTGCTGTGAGCAGTGGGAGTTTGGACTTGGTAACAGTACTGAAATGATAGCAGATGTTCTGTTTAAAAGTCAAGATGTAAACATGTTAGATCCCAATTTCCCTCAACAATCCTAATGACACAGGTTTTTGCAGAAAAAAGAGATTTAATCTCATGTGAAACTGAACCTAACTGGCCTCAAAATGGAGGTGTGGGAAGGATACATGGCTGGGAACAGGAGGAAGAAGGTAAATACCTGTGCATAACCAATATTGAAACTTAAAAACAATAATAACAATAACAACAGCAGCAGCAGCAAAACCTAGTAAAGGGTATATAGAAACCAAGCAAGTAAAGAGTAAGGATATGTTAATGAGAGGTCAAACCTAGAAATGGGAGGGTTCACAATGAATACAAGGCAGGTTTTTAACACCTAATCTGCTTGTGGACCCTCTTCTGCCTGATTATTAGATAAAAGGTTAACTTTTCCAAGTCTGGATCTCCTTGCTACCCACTGATTTTACATGAAGCTAGAGGCACAGATACTGTCTTCTAAACATGTACCATCCTGGGACAATTAACTAAATGGTTGTGAGTTGTGCTTATTCATACTGCTACTTGGACTGTAGTTAAAAATTTATCATTTGACTTATTTTTTCTTCCTCAGTAAAAATGTTGATTTCAAGAAAAAAGCACAACTCCTCTTAAGAGTTAATGCTAAGCAATTTCTAAGTAAATATATGGTATATTATAAGAATCCCAACGACCAACTTTGGCCCTTGGGACATCATTTGTTTTTCACAATGAAAGAGAATGTGCAAGGGTCAAAATTCAGTTTCTCCCTATGGCCCCTCAGTTGTGATTAAGTTCTCAGTAACTTCAGGGGTGTTCCTTTTAAATCACACAAACCATTCAGGTTCAATTACCTTGCCCTAAGGTGTTATTTTTTTTAAAGCAACAAAAATGTTTTTAAAAATCTTTTCATTTTTGTCTATTTGTCAAAAAAAAAATATCCTAGTTATATGGCTTTCCATTATAAGGTAGCATGTTACCAAATTCTATGAAGCAAATACACACACACACACACACACACACACACACACACACACACACACAAATATCCTTGAAGACAGAACTGGCTACATAGTTTGTGGGGCCCAGTGAAAAATGAAAATGTGAGTCTTATTGTTTTTCTTGTTGGGAAGAAGCTGATTTGTGAAGAGATCTCATGGCATTACTTCATAGTGTCCTACTGTGTTCCCTTGAACTAACATCAAGTCACTAACCTAAATATTTAAAGAAGGGTAAACGTGGAGATGAACAGAAATGTAATAAGGAATGTTCAGTCTTCACCTGACTTGACCTCCCTGCAATGTCTCAGATGTATACACTCTATTAAACTATGAAACTATTAATTCCTCCATTCTGCAACCCTTTCCACTCTTAGTATCCATAATGTTGTCAACTTTTTCTGTATTACTCATAGAAACGTCACGTCCCTTACATATAAAACCAAACTTACATTTTGTTCAAATCTGTATTTTCCTCATTTATCAAGTATCTCAATCCAGAAACCGGGGGCTCATACTTAGCTTGTTTTCCTCCTCACTTCTTGTATTTAATTAAATTCTAGTTCATGTTGATTATATGACTTTAATGTGTTTTGTTTAACCTTGTTTCTTTCCCTCATCACTACCTTAACATAGTGTTCTATTAATCATTCACTTGTATTAGTACAAAAGTTATATAGCTGGTATCTTTGCTTCTTTCAAAAACCTACCTCCTCTCACATGCAGTTGATAATTTTCTTGGTTCCAGGAGAGATCTTCCTAAAATATGAATTTATTTTTGTCCATTCCTTTTTATATCCTTGACTACTCTTCATTTCCTCTAAGATTAATTCTCTAAGACTTTGTGTAAACTACCAAAGGTATCCATAATTAGACCTTCTTACAATATCAGCCTCATGGTTACCATTCATTACCATCAAAAATTATGCTTAATCATAGAGAATTATGGTGGCTGAAGTTAAGGAGGTCAAAGGCAGCTATAAATTCTCCATAAGGGAATAGTAATTTCAAACTTCAAGAATGAGATTATATGAATATTAGTCATTAGTCGTGGTGGTAACAGAGAGGGATTGGGTCATAATGTGGTAAGAATCATGCATTAGTAACTTTGGCTAGGATCATTTCCTTGTGATCTACTTGCCTTTGTAAGCCTGCTGGGCCTTGTTCTGTAGTAGCTCCCATGAGACTCCCTGTGCCAGGAACCAGTGGACAAAGTAGCATGGTTTCAGAATTATCCAGAAATGCCATGCACAGTTGGTAGTTCTGGCATCTTGTTATAAATTTGTTCTATCATATCTTGCTAAAGGATAGGTTCTATTGCAAGTTTACCCATCTGAATTCCCAGCATAATGGAAGACAATTAAAAGTACTTAAATCCAGAAAAAAAAAAAAAAAAGGCAAAAGAGGAGGCCAGGAAGACTATGAGATTGTTTGTCAAAACAGAGGTTCCAGAAAGATAAAAAGTAAGAAAATTAATGTCAATTGTAAAAAATAAAGTTTTATTTACTGAAATGTTTTTAAAAACAGTATCTTCAAATATTAGCTCTAAGCTCTGGCTTTCTTATCATGTCTAATCTATCGTCTTCTACAGCAGTCAGTTCAATTCTTAATAGAATCAAAATAACCCAACACATCTAAATATTGGGTTGGCCAAAAAGTTCATTTGGGTTTTATTCCGTAACATCTTAGGGCATAACTTTTCCAGGTTAATTCAACCAGAAATTCAGAGAAGAGTCACACTCATATCTGTTTTACTTCAAATTTGTTTCTATGCTTTTCCAAATATGTCATCCTCTTTCTAGTAACTTTCAGAGAGTTAAGAAAATTGAGAACCAACTATTCCTGTACTCTGCTTTAATTTATATAACATATTACATTTCCATTTTACAGGTGAGAAAATGAGAGATAATGAGTGTTAGAGACTTGTCCAAAGTCATAGGAGCAACAACATGAAGGATTTTATACTTTCTACCTCTTCCTTTCCTCCTTTCTTCCTTTTAAACTCTATTATTTCTTTATACAAAGATTTTTGCCAAAAATCACTGGAGCAGCCCAAGGAGTGATGCCTCATACATCCTCCATAAGTCCAGCTATCCCATCCCCAGACGCTCCCAACATTTGTAAAGGTTACTGATTTTATAGATTTGCTTTCCTACCAGCATCTCATACATCTGTAAATCTTTGTCTATCCCCATTAGATTTCTCCTACCTACCACATTAACATAGGAATCATAGCTTACCCTCCTCTGAACTCTGAAAGTGCATTGGTGACTATATTTTAACTGATAAAAATCATACAATCTCTTGTGTTAGATGATAATAAGCTGTTGCTATATTTTATAGATAATTCATTTGCATATCAACAAGGTCCACTAGGATAATGACATTAAAATAAAAAATACCAAAGGACAGAAAGTATTTTCAAAACATAAACATAATAAATACAAACATAATAGCATAAAGTTATTCTATGATGTAAAACACTTTCCAAAATACAGATATCTGCCACTGCAAAAATAAGTCAAAATAAATAAAAAGTAGCACAGTAAGTAAACTTTGAAGCAAAGAATGGCTTTGCCAGAGGTTCCTTTCCTTTTTCTTTTTTCATCTATTTCCCCTCAGTTTAGTTCTATTCTTGTCTTACTTCATTCTCCCTAGCTCCTTTTTTTCTGAATCATTGCCTCTGACTCTTATTTATATAATTATTTATTTATTCAAGCATTGACAATTCTGAAACTTTCCCAGCTCAGCAATCTACAGATCATTCATCAGCATGTAAGTGTCTTCCCAGCAGTGACCTTGGCATTCCCAGAACAACATATTCTTTTTATCTCTATCAGGTCAATGTTTATGTTATAGAACAATTCTAAATCCAGGGAGAAACTTATTTTAAAGGTTACATAATCTTTCTGGGTTACAGTTTTGTAAATTCTCTTGCATTAGTAGGAAAATGAAAATAAACATTGAGCAAAACTTTGTGGAAGCAGCAGGAGGTAGTAAGCCACTCTTTATTCTTCCTTCCTACCTTCATTCCCTTCTTCCTTTCCCTTTCTTTCTTTCTTTCTTTCTTTCTTTCTTTCTTTCTTTCTTTCTTTCTTTCTTTCTTTCTGTTTCTGTCTTTCTTTCTTTCTTTCTTTCTTTCTGTCTTTCTTTCTTTCTTTCTTTCTTTCCTTCTTTTTCTTTCTTTCTTTCTTTCTTCATTGACAAAATTGAGGTTTACTACTCAATTTAGATGAATTTTGTTTTCCCTGAATGATGTAGCTTGTAGTGGAGAAGAGCTGCTCAAGCTGCAAATAGACTTGCAAACAAAAAACCTCCAGCCTTATTATTTAAGCACTTGGTTTGTGATACATAATATATGCCCCTTTGCTAGTATTATTCCCTCAGATTGGAAGGTCTTCTTTGCCTTATGAACTCCTTAACTATACAACAAATCTACATTCTCAGGGAAGCCTGCCCTGATCTCTTAAACACTGGGCTGAAAGAATACAGTCTGTGAGCACAGGAAACCCTAGTTTTGAATCTCCTCTTATCAATATTAGCTGCAAGACCTTGTCAGGGCCTTTTTTACCTGAACTGCATTTTCCTGAAATGTCTAATATAAATAGTAGTTCTCTTGCAGGGTCATTTGAAAAATTATAAATGCTAGGTTTAAAGTATTCATCACTCAATAATTGGTAATCTCATTACTGCTTAGTTTTCCCACGTGTTAATTGCTATCTTCCTATTTTTATAATAATTTTGAGCTCCATCGATCCTTTTGCTTCCATGTTTGTGTATTACCCCAGGCTCACTAGAAATAAAGTAGGAAAGAAGGATTAATATGCTAATATCTGAGAGGTGCAAGCCCAGAATGATGAAAGTGAGGGGAAAGGAGTAGTGAAGAAACAAAAGACATAATGCAGTGCAAGGTGATTCCTTCTTATTCTGGTTACCATTTCAAACTGTGCAGTGATGAGATACAGCAGGTGGATCAATGTGCAGGACTTAGGATGGGTTGAGGGAAGCACTGCTTGAGGTAGTCCTCTATGGTAGGGGAGATTTATGCACCTGGATCCTTCCTGCCTCTCTTTCTCATTCGTCTTTGTTTACCATAAGTGGTAACCTGGGTTGCATCATCTGACTGTTTAGTGAATACTCTGTAAGTGGGGTCCCACACTGCAGTGGTGTGTGGTTTATGAAAATCTGAAAAAGGCTGGCCAACTTGGTGAAGTTGGATTCCAATCAAACAAGAAGAAAAGAAGTGATTGGAATCTGAAAATGCACACTATGTTTATATATCAAGGCAATGTTTCTCCCATCATGATAGACAATGCTTGAGGACAAGTACTTTTTTCTATTGTTTACTGTGTCTAATACTTAATATAGTTAATATAGTCACTGGCAGTGAATATCTACCTGTATGGTAAATAAATGAAGCAACTAAAGAGTACAAGTAATATCATGGTACCCAAATTACTTCATTCCTTGGAAGATGTAGTAAAACAATTAATGAATGAAATGTAGAGCATCAGCTGATTGAGTTACTGTAATATTAATTACTATTATTAATATTATTATTGCCAAATAATTGCAATGGGTGAACACTTATTGCTATAGAGATTACCAAAATGAAAGAGAAAAATCAAAACAAGGCAATCCAGCAATATTGATATACCTATTGTATATATCCTTTGCATCATTAGAAAGATTGTCTCTCTCCCCTTTGTATGTCTTTCCTTATTTGTACCTTCTGAAATGCTCTTAGAGCTTTTTGCTCCTATTTTTCACATTTATTGTCAAATCATTTTCATCATAAAAACCAGAAAAAAACCCTCAAAATATAATACTATATAAAACACACACTCCTTAGCCCTGGATGTATTTCCTTCGTTATTTTCATGTTTTTTTTAAAAAAAAAATGTTTGTGTTTCATTGTGTACATTTATGTATGTGTGTGCATGTGTGTGCATGCATCAGAAATCACTGGGAAACAATTCTTTAACTTAAAAATCTACCTAAATGTCACCCTGATTCATTTAGTTTTTTTAAGAAAAGTGTAATTCTACAGGGTAGCATGGAAAACATCTAAGTTAAAAGTGAGGGGAGAAAACCCACAGGAACAATCTTTCAAGTGTTTTTCACCACTTACTGGCTCAGAGAAGTGGAGACTATATTTGTATAAGATATACACAGATGACTTAATTAAATGAAATACCTACTTCAGGAAAAATATATCAATATCCCTTAAGTCATGCATATGACCGGCAGTTTCCTTCAGGAAGATCTTTGTCAGATTGGCAAGTATGTGGCACATAAGCCACTACTAGCTACCCACCTCCCCCCACCCTTCAGGCATACAGCCATAGCAAGACCTGACCATTGTTCTATGGTCCATTTTTTCAGCTTTGAAATTAGAGTCCTAATGTCATTCTTGGATTCTGGTAGTTTAGTTCCCTTTTTGCTACCTTCTCAAGTAGGGCTTGCATTTATTTACTGCTGGTCATAGGGAATTGAATGAGCATTTAAATAACTCATTGTAACATTTTAAAGCTCTGATTTTACCTACATGCTATGTATCAGAAATGCCAACGTTGGGGAGACCTTCAAAATGGCAGAGAATTAAGAATTGGATATCACCTTCCTCCCAAAAAATACATCAAAAATACATCTACATGTGGAACAACTCCTAAAGGACACCTACTTAACACTGGCAGAAGACCTCAGACTTCCCAAAAGGCAAGAAACTCCCCACATACCTACGTAGGGCAAAAGAAAAAAGGAAAAACAGAGACAAAAGAATAGGGATGGAATCTGCACCTCTGGGAGGGAGCTGTGAAGGAGGAAAAGCTTCCATACACTAGGAAACCCCTTCACTGGTGGAGACGGGGAGTGGGAGCGGGGAAGCTTCAGAACAATGGAGGAGAGCACATCAACAGGGGTGCAGATGGCAAAGCGGAGAGATTTCCACACAGAGGATTGGTGCTGACCAGCACTTACCAACCTGAGAGGCTTCTCCACTCACACACTGGGGTGGGTGATGGCTGCAAGCTGAGGCTCAGGCATCACAGGTCAGATCCCAGGGAGAGGACTGGAGATGGCTGTGTGAACTCAGCCTGAAGGAGGCTACAGCATCACAGCCAGCCTGGAGGGAGACTAGGAAAATGTCCATAAGAACATATACATGGATAACTAACTTAAATGTAAATGGATTAAATGCTCCAACCAAAAGACATAGACTGGCTGAATGGATCCAAAAACAAGACCCGTATATATGCTGTCTACAAGAGACCCACTTCACACCTAGGGACATAGAGACTGAAAATGAGTGGATAGAAAAATACATTCCATGCAAATGGAAATCAAAAGAAAGCTGGAATAGCAATTCTCGTACCAGACAATATAGACTTCAAAATTAAAACTATTACAAGAGACAAAGGAGGACACTACATAATGATCAAGGGATCAATCCAAGATGAAGATATAACAATTGTAAATATTTATGCACTCAACATAGGAGCATTTCAGTATATAAGGAAATGGTTAACAGCCATAAAAAGGGAAATTGACAGCAACACAATAAACATAAACCACGTTAACACCCCAATTTCGCCAATGGGCAGATCATCCAAAATGAAAACAAGTAAGGAAACAAAAGCTTTAAATGATACATTAAACAAGATGGACTTAACTGATATTCATAGGACATTCCATCTAAAAACAACAGAAAGCACTTTCTCCTCAAGTGCTCATGGATCATTCTCCAGGATAGATCATATTTTGGGTCACAAATCAAGCCTTGGTAAATTTAAGAAAATTGAAATCATATCAAGCATATTTTCCAACCACAAAGCTGTGACACTAGATATCAATTACAGGAAAAAACCAGTAAAAAATACAAGCACATGGAGGCTAAACAATATGCTACTAAATTATCAAGAGATCACTGAAGAAATCAAGAGTAAATCAAATACACCTAGAAACAAATGACAATGAAAACACAATGACCCAAAACCTATGGGATGCAACAAAAGCAGTTCTAAGAGCGAAGTTTATAGCAATACAATCCTACCTCAAGAAACAAGAAACATCTCAAATAAAAAACTTAACCTTACACCTAAAGCAATTAGAGAAAGAAGAACAAAAAAACCCCAAAGTTAGTAGACAGAAAGAAATCATAAAAATCAGATCAGAAATAAATGAAAAAGAAATGAAGGAAAAGATCGCAAAGATCAATGAAACTAAAAGTTGGTTCTTTGAGAATATAAACAAAATTGATAAACCATTAGCCAGACTCATCAAGAAAAAAAGGGAGAAGACTCAAATCAATAGAATTAGAAATGAAAAAGGAGAAGTAACAAATAACACTGCAGAAATACAAAGGATCGTGAGATTACTACAAGCAAACTATATGCCAATAAGATGGACAACCTGGAAGAAATGGACAAATTTTTAGAAAAGTGCAACCTTCCGATACTGAACCAGGAAGAAATAGAAAATATAAACAGACCAATCACAAACACTGAAATTGAAACTGTGATTAAAACCCTTCCAACAAACAAAAGCCCAGGACCAGATGGCTTCACAGGTGAAATATATCAAACATTTAGAGAAGAGCTAATACCCATCCTTCTCAAACTGTTCCAAAATATAGCAGAGGGAGGAACACTCCCAAACTCATTCTACGAGACCACCATCACTCTGATACCAGAACTAGACAAAGATGTCACAAAGAAAGAAAACCACAGGCCAATATCACTGATGAACATAGATGCAAAAATCCTCAACAAAATACCAGCAAACAAAATCCAACAGCACATTAAAAGGATCATACACCATGATCAAGTGGAGTTTAGCCCAGGAATGCAAGGGTTCTTCAATATACACAAATCAATCAATGTGATAAACCGTAATAAAAAATTGAAGGAGAAAAACCATATGATCATCTCGATAGTTGCAGAAAAAGCTTTTGACAAAATTCAACATCAATTTATGGTAAAAACCCTACAGAAAGTAGTCACAGAGGGAACTTAACATAATAAAGGCCATATATGATGAAACAACAGCCAACATCGTTCTTATTGGTGAAAAACTGAAACAATTTCCACTAAGATCAGGAACAAGATAAGGTTGCTCACTCTCACCACTATTATTCAACATAATTTTGTTAGTTTTTGCCACAGCAATCAGAGAAATAAAAGGAATCCAAATCAGAAAAGAAGTAAAACTGTCACTGTTTGCAGATGACATGATACCATACATAGAAAATCCTAAAGATGCTACCAGAAAACTACTAGAGTTAATCAATGAATTCGGTAAAGTAGCAGGATACAAATTAATGCACAGAAATCTCTTGCATTCCTATATTCTTATGATGAATAATCTGAAAGAGAAATTAAGGAAACACTCTCATTAACCACTGCAACAAAAAGGATAAAATACCTAGGAATAAATTTACCTAAGGAGACAAAAGACCCGTATGTGGAAAACTATAAGACACTGATGAAAGAAATTAAAGATGATACAAATGCTGGAGAGATATACCATGTTTTGGATTAAAAGAATCAGCAGTGGAAAAATGACTCTACTACCCAAAGCAATCTACAGATTCAGTGCAATCACTATCAAACTACCAATGGCATTTTTCACAGAACTAGAACAAAATATTTCACATTTTGTATGGAAACACTAGAGACCTCGAATAGCCAAAGCAATCTTGAGAAAGAAAACTGGAACTGGAGGAATCAGTCTCCCTGACTTCAGACTATGCTACAAAGTACAGTAATCAAGACAGTATGGTTCTGGCGCAAAACCAGAAATATAGATCAATGGAACAGGATAGGAAGCCCAGAGATAAACTGATGCACATAGGTCACGTTAACTTTGATAAAGGAGGCAAGAATATACAATGGAGAAAAGACAGACTCTTCAAAAATTGGTGCTGGGAAAACTGGATATCTCCATGTAAAAAATGAAATTAGAATACTCCCTAACACCATACACAAATTTAAACTCAAAATGGATTAAAGACCTAAATGTAATACCAGACACTGTAAAACTCTTTGAGGAAAACATTGGCAGAACACTCTATGACATAAATAACAGTAAGATCCTTTGACCCCCACCTCCTAAAGAAATGGGAATAAAAACAAAAATAAACAAATGGGACTAATGAAACTTAAAAGCTCTTGCACAGCAAAAGAAACCATAAACAAGACAAAAAGACAACCCTCAGAATGGGAAAAAATATTTGCAAATGAAACAACTGACAAAGGATTAATCTCCAAAATTTACAAGCAGCCCATGCAGCTCAATATCAAATAAACTAACAACCCAATCCAAAAATGGGCAGAAGACCTAAATAAACATTTCTCCAAAGAAGATATACAGATTGCCAATAAACATATGAAGGGATGCTCAACATCACTAATCATTAGAGAAATGCAAATCAAAACTACAGTGAGGTATCACCTCACACTGGTCAGAATGGTCATCATCAAAAATCTGCCAACAGTAAATGCTGGAGAGGGTGTGGAGCAAAGCAATCCCTCTTGCACTGTTGGTGGTAATGCAAATTGATAGAGCCACTATGGAGGTTCCTTATAAACTAAAAATAGACTACCTTTTGACCCAGCAATCTCACTACTGGGCATATACCTTGAGAAAACCATAATTCAAAAAGAGTCATGTACCACAATATTCATTGCAGCTCTATTTACAATAGCCAGGACATGGAAGAAACCTAAGTGTCCATCGATAGATGAATGGATAAAGAAGATGTGGTACATATATACAGTGGAATGTTGTTCAGCCATAAAAAGAAACGAAATTGAGTTATTGGTAGTGAGGTGGCTGGATGTAGAGACTGTCATACAGAGTGATGTAAGCCATAAAGAGAAAAAACATATACCATATGCTAACACATATATACGGAATCAAAAAAATATATGGTTCTGAATAACCTAGGGGCAGAACAGGAATAAAGATGCAGACAGAGAATGGACTTGAGGACATGGGGAGGGGGAAAGGTAAGCTGAGATGAAGTGAGAGAGTGGCATGGACATATTTACACTATCATATGTGAAATAGATAGCTAGTGGGAAGCAGCTGCATAGCACAGGTAGATCAGCTCAGTGCTTTGTGTCCACCTAGAGGGGTGGCATAGGGAGGGTGGGAGTGAAACACAAGAGGGAAGAGATATAGTGATATATGTATATCTACAGCTGATTTACTTTGTTATACAGCAGAAACTAACCATTATAAACAATTTAATAATGATGTTAAAAAATTTTAAAGAAGGAAAGAAATGCCATCTTTGAATACAGAAAAAAATCATGAACTCAAAGTCCTCTGCTACATATCCAAATTTTCCAGAAACAGAAGTGTAGACCAGCATTTCCCAAACTGAAAATTTATGTGTTACCCTTCAAGTTTATTAGGTTATCAGTTTAGGGAACCATTTTTTTAAATGGTGTAATTTTGGAAACCTGCATACTCTCTCTTCCAGCCTTCTTCCCCCCACCACCTATATATTCATAGTCTTTGTGTGCAAATTAGAGCCTCAAAGACGTGCTATGAAGATATCTGGTTTGTGTTGTTTATTTCAGTGCTATCCAACCATCTGTGTTCAAAGAATCCTTGAATCAGAGAATATCTACAAATAGATACTGGGAGAGTAGTGGTTCACAAAACCCACTTTGGGGAACACTGGGGTAGATAAAGTTACAACAGAGAGGGGGTAACTAGTTTTGTACATTCTTCAAGTCTTTTCTCTAGAACAATGCACCAAAGGAGCCATACCACTTTCCTCACTTTTTTGTATATGTGTACATATGTTGAGTTTCTATTAAAACCACCATTAGAGTATGCCTTGCCTACAGCCATTCATGATACTTTTATAACATTTATCATTTAGTGTCAGTTACTTTAATAGAATTTATCTGATTTTCATAACAGTCCTTCAATATGGGTATTAATATTCTACTTACTGATGATGACACTACAGTTCAAATAGTTTAAAAATTCCCTCAGTTCATTTGGGCAATTGCATTTTTCCCCATCATACTGAGGTGACTCCTTTATGTGTATCACTCTGTAAGAAGACTCTGAGCTTCTAATGGTCAGAAATTGTCTCAAACTAACATTTGATTTCAACACCCTCTCCACTAGCTGCATGAATTGACTTGGTAATCCCCTAGAATTTTTTCTTTGTGTTTAGGTGTGTGTGTGTGTGAGTGTGTATGTGTATATATATATATATATATATATATATATATATATATATATATATATATATAAAATGTTTGCATGTGTGAAATTTGTTATGGACAGATTTAATGATTACCAGAAAAGTTAGTAAAGATGAAGTTTTGAGAAATGTTATCTAAATGGTGGATTTTTTAGCCCCAACAGGTTAACTTTCCATTTACCTGGGCTGTGGGTATATCACTAGAATAAGTCTCAAATGACCTGGAAATAAGAAAATAGAATATCAGCAGTCTTTCATATGCTATGATCTGATATTTTGAATTATGTTATTAATTCATTTTTCCTCTTTATTCATTTTCTCTTTTTTCTTAAGTTTTTGGACCTAAAATAGGTCATAATTTAACCACTGACAATTTCTAAAATTAAGACAATCGGGCTTCCCTGGTGGCGCAGTGGTTGAGAGTCCGCCTGCCGATGCAGGAGACACGGGTTCATGCCCGGGTCCGGAAAGATCCCACATGCCGCGGAGCGGCTAGGCCCGTGAGTCATGGCCGCTGAGCCTGCACGTCCGGAGCCTGTGCTCCGCAACGGGAGAGGCCACAACAGTGAGAGGCCCGAGTACCGCAAAAAAAAAAAAAAAAAAAAATTAAGACAATCAACATTTGACACTATATTTATATGCCATGCATCTGGTAACAAAATTTCCATACTTTACACCAAAGTCACTTTTTTAATGACGCACACATAACTATTTTCAATTCTGTATCTCAGATCTGATAAACAGAGTCGAGTAGCTTAAGCAGCGTTGGGTATATCCTTAACGTCTTGCAGCCTCCCATTACTTCTCAGATGGCCTGATCTCTTCACCCCTACACAGTGTGCTATTTTGAACAGAATATTTTCTCTGAAACCTTATCAAAAATGCCCATTCAGTTGCTTAACCTAAGCTTTCTTCATAGAAGCTTTTGAAATTTAATTGAGGACTCTTCAAGAGGTTTAATAATACAAATCATACACATAATAGGAAGAGAACAGATAACTTTAAAGGAATGTACCTTTTGAAAATTCTTTAGAACATAGTGTATGAACTTACACTGCATTTATTGTTATTATCTGGAGAAACTGGCCATGAGGTGCATTAGAGCTCAGATATAATCCTTTCATCTAGAGATACTCTGTACTCTAGTAGAGAAATGAATTATTGTTCAAGTGAATCCTAAACCAAGAGACATGTACTAGCCAGTAGAGTTGGAAGAGAAGATTGTGGCAAGAGAATCCTTTGGGAGGAGAAAAGTAATTTTTACAGGTGGGAAGAAGAGGAGGTAACAGGGGAAACAAGAACTGAGATTTCAAAACTAACTTCCCTCACCTAATATGAGTTGTTAACATTTTTGGAATGACTGTCGCCACTTTTACTTGCAAAGCATATCCAGAAAGCATGTCTTAAAGTGGATTAATATGAATTGAAATCCTAACTGTGAACATACTTTATCCAGAATGATTGGCTGAGAGCAGAAATAGTAATATAAAGTCCTTATTAGCAGAGTGGAGTTAATGGAGTGATGAAACGAGAAATAGTTAACGCGTAGAATTATGAAAAGGTAGTGCCTGGAATATGTGTATGACTGCACTCATTTTTTAAAATGTTCCATTTGTATCTTAACAATTTAGAAAAGTGACAGCCTTTCCCTGGCACACATCAGGTTCGAAAACTGGTGCTACACGTGAAACAACTTCCCTTGAAGGGTTTCTTCAGATATGCTGTCAACGTTAGTATAAGCTCTGAAAATAAGCCATTGAGTGGAAATCACTTGCTGCCTAAATTATTCCTTGTTGCTGAAGTTGGCCTATCACTAACACCCAAGTAAAAATATAGTTCTTATAAATATCTACACCCAAGACTACCTCTACCCACAGATAGACTATTGAACCAACTGTTCTAAATATCCAGATGATTTGGCCTCATGGTGCCCTTATACAATCATTTTGACATGTGACAAAAATGAATGACTGAAGTACACATGTGCATTTTCCAAGAAGCATTGTATCTTCCAGGTCTTTATTGCAATGTCAACCAAAATCAGCATGACAGTATATAAAAAGCAATTGTTCTGGAAGGATCATGCTATCAGCATTTTGTATTTGTGATGCTAACTTATCTGTCCCTCATTTTAAATTCTGTAACCTACATTGGACACATCATAGATCCTTATGCTGAGGGTGACATGCAGTAAGGGCGAGAATTATGTTTACTTTATTATTTTTTTGAATTTGAAGTCTTTCATCTGTCAGCAATGAATCACAGGTGACAAAAGGTGGTGAAATCAGATGGAACCAGAGAAGGAGTGTAATTTTTCTAACAAGGGAGCAGAATTTTTCTAACCAGGGAGAAGAATATGATTGAATTCATTGTGTGGGCTCGCAGTATGTAACCATCAGAGTACCAACAGTCTGAGCAGAGCATCTTTGAGCCAGAAGAGCTGAATACACCAATGAAATATCAAGACTGAGGAATATCAGTGCTATCTTATCAGGAGAGCTGTCTCACAGATGTATGCAGATATGGTGTAGCATATGAAAGAATCACTTCATAGGAAAGGGAAGAAATCTACAAGGAGAAGTGGAAGTGATTAAGGTCTCAGTCCTAGGAAAATTCCTCATAATTCTATTATGAACCATATTTAAACCAAGGGTTCTGAGTATATAAACCTAGGCAGACTTACTTATCCTATCACTTATCTGTCATTAAAAACTTTTTTAAGCATTTTATACTTTTTAAACTGGCATGTGGGACACTAGACAATATGTCCCAAATTATATCATGCCAGAGGATTCCAGAAGTATCTATTTACATTTATTCCAGAAGGTTCTAGCTACATTTAATTTCTAATTAATTCTCATATGTGTCATACACTTCCAAGGTTTTCCAACTTTGATTAGGTTTTTCTTTTTGCCTAAAATTACCTTATCCATTCTGTTTTGGCTCACTTATATCATCAATATGAAGTCTTTAGAAGACTAACCTTAAAATTTTCCTCTTCTGTGATCTCTGCATTGATGATTCCTGTCTCTGTAGTGTCAAAAAAAAAAAAAAAACTTATCATTTTTAGAATACTTACACAACTTTGCTTTAAAAAGTTGTTTGCATGTGTTCCTTTTATAGTAAACATGTTATTGTTTCTAGGTTAAGGATCTTGTATTTTTATCATTGTGCCCTCAGAGGTCAGAAGTGAGCCTAACACATAGTATAATACATATTATAGTGTTCAATAAATATGTATTGAATAAATACAAGAACACATTAATCTCACTTCCAGCCCTAATTTGTATCAATACTTGAGGAATTCCTAATCATTTCCTTATTGCATTCTCCTGGAATATGAAAGGTCAGGTTGTATAGTAGAAAGTAAAATGTTTAGGCAGACAGGCTTATCTTGAGTTCTGATTGAGAGGTAGTTATTACATGCTATGCAACCTGAAGAAAATCACAATACTTCTAGTCTCAGAGGGAGTTGGACATTTTAAGACCTCTCCAGTTAGAAGCCTTTACATTCTTTTGAATATGTGATCCATTTGACTTGGGCTACCAATTTTAGACTCACAAATAATTAACCTGTCAGTATATTAATGAAAACCTTTTAGACAAACTCACAGTATATAAACTACATAACTAAATGCCATGGAAATTCACTCTAGGTTGTAGTTATGAAAGGAGATGTCCTTAGATGGGATAAATATTAGTTTTTGTTTCTTAATAAAATTTAAGTGATGCTGTTCTGAAACAGAACAGAATAGAACTTAATACTACTGATGTCAATCAGAATGCCAAACCACCAAAATAGATGGGGAAAATTACTCCACATACCAAAGAACACACACCTACACACACACATCAGAGCTTAGCTTATGGAACATGAGGAACCAAGTGCTCACTAACTGGCAATCAGAAGACTTGAGTAATCCTACCATCAAGAAGTTAATTATACTCTGACATAGCAAATAATATCCTCTTGGGACTACTTTTCCATAAACAGGTAGAATGAGAGTGGTAGACCAAATTATCTTTAAACTCCTTTATAGCTTACACATTTGATTATTCTATATTTTCTGAAATAAAAATAAAACAAAACACAGATCTGTAAATTCCTGATAGTCTCATTAATGTATACCTTCTGTTGGTTGGAAAGTGTGGAGACGTTCCTTATCAGATGAGGATTGCAAGTTTTTCCATTACTCTCACAATGTGATTAATTTACTGGTTCCGGTTCTTCTTAGCATTAGTACAGAATGAAGAAAATGTCATTATTGTATATTATTTGGCCTTGGGGAAATAAGTTTTGAGTTTTTCCCAGATGTGCAAAAAAGTCATGACCTTATTCTGGAAAAATGATCAATGTAGTTAAGAAAGACTGACTCTCCAAACTATGGAATTCAATTGCAAATAATCGAAACATTTCTCCCTTAAACACTCTAAACGTACTCCATTATTTATAGCCATCTATCCTGCCATTCTGGTGAAAAATAAAAATGCTGTAAATAAGTGTGCTGATAATGTCCAAATTAATATATTCACCAATACTGGGGGGCTGGGTGTGTTGCATAATCAATTTGAATAGTGAGAAAGAAAATGGAATTGTCTCTATGCAAATAAACTTTAAAGAATTGAGCAGTTTTCCAGAGTCTCAAAATTGGACAATCGGTCAGATTAACTGCAGAACATTATTTCACTTACCCTTGTTTCTCGTGTCTCTGTTTTGTCTATGAATTCTTGTGCAACCTAGTTTCTACCTGAGTCTAAACGGTGATAGCTCCAACTGTCTGCTGCACTTTATTCATTATTTAAGCTTTGTTCTAACAAATTTCTAAAATTTATTTTCAGCAAAATTTAAAGCCCCCACTAAATAAAAAATGGATATTTCATCCAATTTGCTTGAAAACTGCTTAAAACTGAGCAATATTAACTATATTCCCGTCTAACAATAGAATCAGTTTGTATAAATACACTATCATATCGAGAGATTCTGAAACACATGCAAAGGTAACAAAAAGTGAATAAATCTTCCAAGATCTTTTTCGTGTTTAACTCAATTAGAATTGTTTGATATTATTAAGAAAGAAAATTGAGGAAATACTAAAAAGAAGGTAAAAGATAAATAATTTATATTCTCATTCAGTGATTTCCAAGGTGTATTTCTTTTTAGTCTTTCTTTATATGCATAGGTTTAATTTCTTATTCACACAATTATTATAATATATATAGATAATTTTATAGCAAACACTTTCATGTAACATATGGATTAATACTACTCTTTGGAATCATAAGAATGTATTTAATCAAGTTTAACTGAACTCCTAACATCTGACATTTAAAAAAATATATATCAATGAATTTATTTAGTAACAATATCTTCACATTTTCAGACCAACTTCAAAATTCTGACATAGAAACATAATAATGTGAAGATATCCAATTTGTATCACAGTGACATTTTTTTTGTTTGAAGTATAGTTGATTTACAATGTTGTGTTAGTTTTTGCTGTACAGCAAAGTGATTCAGTTAGATATATATATATATATATATATATATATATATATATATATATATAATCTTTTCTTTTTCATATTCTTTCCCGTTATGGTTTATTACAGGATATTGGATGTAGCTCCCAGTGCTCTATGGTGCTATACTGTAGGGCTTGTTTATCTATAGTAATGTGTATTTTATATTTTTATATATAGTAGTTTATCTATTTTATATATAATAGTTTGTACCTGCTAACCCCAAACTCCAAATTTATCCCTCTGCAACCCCTTTTCCCCTTGGTAACCATGAGTTTGGTTTCTATGTCTGTGAGTCTGTTTCTGTTTTGTAAATGGGTTCATTTGCATTTTATTTTAGATTCCACATATACGTGCTATCATATGGCATTTATCTTTCTCTTTCTGACTTCACTTAGTATGGTAATCTCTAGGTCCATCCATATCACTGAAAATGTCATTATTTCATTATTTTTTATGGCTGAGTAATATTCCATTGTGTATATATACCACATCATCTTTATCCATTATCTGTAGATGGACATTTAGATTGCTTCCATGTCTCGGCTATTGTAAATAGTGCTGCTATGAACATTGGGGTGCATGTATATTTTTGAATTATGTTTTCTTCCAAATATATGCCCAGGGGTGAGATTGCTGGATCATATGGAAACTGTATTTTTAGTTTTTTAAGGAAACTCCATACTGTTCTCCATAGTGGCTGCACTAATTTACATTCCTACCAACAGTGTAAGAGGGTTCCCTTTTCTCCATACCCTCTCCAGCACTTGTTATTTGCAGACTTTTCTTCATGGCCATTCTGACTGGTGTGAGGTTATACCTCTTTGTAGTTTTGATTTGCATTTCTCTAATAACTAGTGATTTTGAGCATCTTTCCATGGGCCTGTTGGCCATCTGTATATATTCTTTGGAGAAATGTCTATTTAGGTCTTCTCCCACTTTTTGATTGGGCTGTTGGTTTGTTTGTATGAGCTGTTTGTATTTTTTGGAAATTAATCACTTGTTGGTTGCATCATTTGCAAATATTTTCTCTCAGGACACAGGTTTTTTTTTTTTTTTTTCTTTTGTTTATGGTTTTCTTTGCCATGCAAAAGCTTTTAAGTTTGATTAGTTCCCATTTGTTTATCTTTGCTTTTATTTCTATTGCCTTGGGAGACTGACCTAAGAAAACATTGTTATGATTTATGTCAGAGAATGTTTTGCCTATGTTCTCTTCTAGTCTTATGGTGTCATGGCTTATATTTAAGTCTTTAAGCCATTTTGAGTTTATTTTTGTGTATGGTGTGAGGCTGTGTTCTAACTGTAGTCTTTAGGTTTATATATATATATATATATATATATATATATATATATATATATATATATATATATATAATATCATGTTATCTGTATATAATACAATTTTACCTCTTCCAATTTGGATAAGTTTTATTTTGTTTTCTTGTCTGATTGTTGTGGCTAGGTCTTCCAATACTACATTGAACAGAAATGGTGAGATTGGGCATCCTTGTCTTGTTCCAGATTTTAGTGGGAAGGTTTTCACCTTTGCACCATAGAGTATTATGTTGGCTGTGGGTTTGTCATAAATAGCTTTTATTATGTTTTGATATGTTCCCTCTATACCCACTTTGGTAAGAGATTTTATCATGGATGTATGTTGAATTTTATCAGATGCTTTTTCTGCATCTATTGACATGATCATGTGGTTTTACATTTTGATAAATTCATTAAAACAATGCTTGTTTTAGAATATTATCATTATTATTATTTTTACAATTAATAATAATCATATTTGTAACTTACTGAGTTTCCTGAGCTAATTACTTATATAAATATTATATTCAAACTTTTCCTTACATCTAGGATGGAAATAAAACTATTTTTCTATATTGCTGAAAAGAAAATGCAGTAAGAGACATTAAAATACTTCCTCAAGGTCAGAGAGAGAATAAAGTAGGGACCTGACACCTATCTGTATGTGTTTTTAGTCACTATTCCATTGAAAGTTAAACAAAGTTGAAATAGAAAGATGCAGAGGTTGAGGCATGGGTCTATATTCCAACAGAAAATAAACAGAAACAGAAGCAAACACAATATATAGACCATTAACCCACTCTTCCTTTGGCTTTTTTCAGTGGGATTGTGTACTTCTTGCTCTTTTCTTTCTTAGCTCTTTAAATGTGACAGAACACATTAAACTCCCTTAAATTTTGCAGAATTTTGTGTTCCGTTCCTTACTGATCCCTAAAATTTAGGGAGCAAACTCCCAAAGGGAACTTACTATAGAACCTAATTTATCTTCCTGACTCTGTCCATCTGTCAGGGTATGGCACACCGTGAAGCTGGGGAGTACTGCCTGTGTCTCAGATTAAGAATCTGCCAACATCGTTTTCCAGAAAAAAGGAGAAACTGGATGGGAAATGCAAAGTCAGCATTTAAATGCACACATGATAACATTTTGCATATGAGGTTGAATTACATAGAAAAATAACAATTTTAGATCAATGAAAATTATTCATTATAATATTGTAGAAGACATTTGAAGATTGCAAGCCTCAGAAGTAATTATTCTGAAAATATTTCCTTGATGAAACAGAAGTAATTTTCTCAAAAATACTTATATAAAATATTGAATAAAAATAAAAAATAAAAGTGATGTTATTCAAAATAAAAGCTCAATTAGAAAATTGAAAAACTTAAAAATAGAAACCCTTATTAGAAATATAGAGCATCACTTTGAGAATATTTTGGTACTATAGAAACATTTTTCAAAGAGATAGAAAATATAATGGAAAATAAGTATAAAGTTTTAAAACATGAATTAAATATGTCCAATAATATAGAATAAATGGTCCTGAAACAATAATTGAAAAAAAATTCTTATATATAAAATTAAACTAGAGATTTCACATTAAGAAGTTTCATAACATTCCAAACAAAGGTAGTGATCAGAGATTAATGTCAAGATACTGAGTAAAGTGATATTTAAACAATTAAGAAAATGTCTTAAAAATTTGTAAGTGGGGCAAATTGCTTACAGAAGCTTTAAATTCAATTTAATCTACAAATTTCCCTTTGTACCAATACTTTCAATTAGTAAGAAAATATACACAAAATCATAAGGGGAAACTGTATGGACTCCAGATTTCATATTCCTACTAACCTGTAATTTATATGAAAAGGCAGTGGAAAGATAATTCTCCAAAGTAAGAAGATAGAAAATATAACATGCAATTACCTTTTCTGTAAAATTACCTAAAAATATTTATAACATTGCTGAGAAATAATCATAACAATAATTAATGAAAGGAGAAGTTGCGCTTGAAAATAGCTAGAGACGTTTTTCTTCAAGTAGTCATGTATTTACGTTTTTCTTTCAGTCTGTTATAGGATTCTTCATACAGATCATACATATTCATTATTAAAAGAATTTAGTCATGAATTCTTTCTCATATCTGTTTTCATTCCTCCTCTCAGCTAGCTCAAAATCATCTCAGGCTTAAGATTTAATTCTGGATATTCCTTACCTCATGACATCTCTGCCTGTGATTTTACATTTTAGTCAAGAATAACTGCAAACTACAATTATTTAAGCCAGACTTTGAAATAGACTTGATATTTCAATCTTCCATATCTCTAATCCATCACAAAGTACCAGTGATCCTAGATCCAAATTATTACTCAAACTTACCACCCTTCCACTTAGTTATTGCCACACCTTAAACCAATCCTCCACAATTTGGTGCTTCAAATATTACAGCATATTCCTGAGTATCCTGACTCTCAAATCAATAACTGTTCTTCATAATTTATTTCATGTTACCGTGTTGCTTCTTTCAGAGTGCTCATCACAATTTGTAATCATATATTTTTCACAATATTTATCATAACCTGTAACTATTAATTTCATGACTTCCATCTCTGCTATGTTGTGAAGTCCTTGACAAAGGGGCCCATATGGGTTTGGGGTAATTTTTATATATCCTTGCCCAGAGTAAGTACTCACTACTACAGGATTAATTAACAATTAGCAATTATTTTATTTTATGTTGCCACTGAAGAATGTTTCAAGTGACGTAAGATAGGTATGTAAGACATATTGCGCTAATTAAGAGGAAAGATAACATTCATTTAATGGTTTGAAAGTTAACCATTTACAGTAGCTTGATTGTAAACTGCTGATAGGTTTGATTTCAAGAAGCTAAAATCATGAGCATTTCATTCAGGGCATGTGGGATTCCTTGCAATGGCACTTAGGTGGACATGTTTATGAAAAAAGAACCAACCAGTACTTTCTCAATAAATCATATTCTGATAGACCTTAGAAAGGAGAAAGAGTGGGATGAGGTGAGGGTGTGCTGAGGCCAAGGTAATGAAGAGAAATTTCTCCTCTAGCAAAAAATATTGGATGGTAAGCATTTACAGCTTGTGTATGCATACGTTAATTCAGATACACTGAATTAATGTCATGGAAAGTCTTTATTTGAAAGAAGTCGGTGGGCACTGAAGAGAAAAAGCTTGTGCATTGCCACCTGAAATTATTCTCAGCAGCAAGAAGGCACATTTAAGGGCATTGAACACACATGATATGGCAGAGGGCTACCACCATTATTTTAAAATGAACCAAGGAATTAAAACCCAGCTTTCCACCATTTACAAGAAAGTAATCTTGTTTCTAACCACCAAATTTTATAGACAACAATTTATGAGAGAAATAAATTACTTTTAACCACTTTCTGTGTGAGAGAAGGTAAAAGCCAGAATCTTCCATCTTGTGCTTTGACTTGGGTAAATTTGGAGAAATAATTTACCTAGCTACATAATTGTGACATTTCATTATTGGTGAGGTAAGCAGAAGTCTCAATATTAATAAACTACTCCCTCCACTAGCACCACTGTCATCATTATATCCTGATACCAAGTACCCAAGCATATGGCAAATGACAGAATTTGTAACTTTTATTAACGTTCAACACTGTTTATGGTATTTTTAGTCATTGAGAACATTAAACTGTATGTTCTTTTCAGATTAAACACCAATGGCTCATCAAAAAACAGCTGCAGAATTTCTAAAAGAGTGAATGGTGGGACACATGAGCACAGTTTTGCCCATTATTCTGTTTTTCAGTAATATCAGCTCTCTGCCTGACTTCTGTTTTCCTGTTATTAATGTCCATCGTGGAAATAAACTTTTCCTGTTTTTCTCAGAAGGAAAAAGGGAAAGTTTATCTGTCAGTGGTTTCTATATTAGAACAAATACTGTGACCCCATACACACCATCCGCAAATCTGAGCATTATTTCTTAGAATTATCAATCGCATTAGCCAGAACACTGTGAGAGGAAGCATGAGATACCACTATCACAAGCAGCTAAACATTCATGCTTTAAAGAAAGTTATATATTGCAAAAGGAGCGTAAATTGGAATTGATTTCATTAGAGAACTTTAAAACCCGCTAAATAATGATACTATTTTTTCTTTAGGGACACCATTGTATTACAGTTTTTCTTCACTAAATTAAAAATGCTATCAAGTTGGTAGTAAATTGTGAAGCCTGTTACTGAGCAAACTCTAAAGACCATTTGGAGGCCAGGAGCTCATATATATCAACAGAAGCAAATTAGACACAAAGTTTAAATTAGGAAACTTTGAAAACACATCAACATTTTATCATTTTTTGTTTGTTTTTGTTAATGTTCTATCTTAATGACTCAGCAGATGACTCCACTAATGTTTAGCTGGTGAAGGAGGTAAATTTAATGATGCTGAGTATTTGAGAGTTCAAGAATATTTGGACTGTGGACTGCTCTACTATAATTGGAATTTATTCCAAATGAGTTTCTCAATACTGTTTTCTAAATGAGTGCTTAAAATACCCTGGTAAATATTCCCAATGGAATACTTTTGCGAACTGGTCAAATGACCAGCCACTTTTTGTTTCCTGGAAGTTCAGTGTTAATGCTCTAGAATTGGAAAGCTTGTAAATATGGGGGAGGGAGCAAATACTAAACTGAAATGGATGACTGAATCATCTTAGGAAGAAGAGTTCTGTCCTGGTTTTATTTTTGTTAGTGGCATCAATCAATCAAAATATCACAAGCATGAAGGGGTACCAGGGTAGAGACCGAAGGAACAAAGCAGAAGGATTGAAGGGACTGAAAGCTATCAGGTTGTGAGAAGAATTCCTGCCCCTGAATTAAACACCCACAAGCCAAACACCACTAGAAAATGTGGATTCCTGATGGTAGTTAAGCACAAAATGAAAATGAAATATAGGACCCATTCCAGTGAAAGAGAGTAATGTGAAATTACAAGTCTGGATGATGGTTTATTAGTAAAAATGGGAAATGATGCTAAATCTAAGGCATTTTTCCAGTTTTGTAGGTGTAGAAAAATGAAAAATAAATTTGCTGCCGTCTTACCTAAAAAAAAATCTCTAGGTAATTTTCAATTTTTATGCAGTCCTTCTGTGCAAGACTTTTGACTTCAAATGCATATTCACTTGTGGTTGAATGTACTTTTTTATAAAAAATAATTTTGTCTATGAAATTTTTTAATCCTCTCATAATTCTGTGTTCCAATTTCATCAAATTGTGAAATTAGCATGCCCCTCAATAAAGTAAATTGCAATGTCTGCAGAACTTCTTGCTGCTTTACACAGGAAAGTTAGTTTGGTTTTCCTTCTAGAATTTTTGAGATTCTTGGGTAGATCCTCATTGGTGCATTTAAACATCTGATTACATCCTTCTTATTTATGCTCTTTTCTTTACTCTGTTTTTCCAAATACTGTCACAGATCTTTCCCTTAAATCACTACAGTGATTACGGATACCATATTGCTACTTTTTACTACAAGCATGGAAATACAACACTGTCAGTAAATATGTGGCTATTTTATGGCTCAGAAACCCAGGTTTAACTTAATTTGAGCTCTTTATCCCACTAATGTGCTTCCACTTGTTGCAAAGATCCCCTATCCCCATCAAAACAATAATTAGCACTTGCCTATTCCTCAGACTACATTTTGAGAATGAAGTCCCAGAGGGAAATTCACCCTCCCTTTAATTTAAGCCCAACCTCCACAGTCCTCTTTTCTGATTGTTCATCAATAGTTCAAGAACGATGGTAATTATGATCCAAGATAAGGAAATTCCATCAAGGGAATCGCACCACCACTCTAAGGAATGTATTCATGCCCAATATCTCCCAATAGAACGTTGACTTCAGAACACGATAGTGCAATATAAGGCCACTCTATTTCCTTCTTGTACAGAATATAATAAATAAAAGATTATTTTTGTTCTTTAAGCTATAACAAGGCCAGTCCATTTCCTGTTCATAATTGTTGCTGAATCCAAGCTCGTACTGCCTGCCACACAAAAAGCCAATAAATTGAGAGACAAGGTACTGGGTCATGGAAGAGCAACTTTACTCAGAAAGCCAGCACACCGAGAAGATGGTGGACTAGGGTCCCAAAGTACCATCTTGCTAGGGTTTGGATGCTAGTTTCTTTTATAGAATAAAGAGGAGGGAGGTGAGGAGGTAAAGTAAAAAAAAAAGTGATAAATTGTTGCAAATATTTCCTGGTTTAGGCCAGACTCCAGAGGGGATTGCTGATTTCTTCTGCCCTGCAACCATTCACAGGTGGGCCTGGTCAGGATGTTTCTTGTGAGCTGAACAAAGGTATTTTAGCTTAAACTTAGATAGAGCCCACAGAGTCACAAGCAAATTATATAAGGTCTTAATATGATTTTTTCAACAGCCTTTGCGATCAATAGTCTCCTCCACTCCCCAGTGCCTGTATGCCTTATTTTCCCCTTAGGTAAGACCCATGTGGGGCTTACTGAAACTGTGCTCTTTTGATTTAAATTGACCAATTTGCCCTTAGTCCAGGACACTTCTCTATTTCAATTTCTCTTGTGGTCAGTTGTTGAACAGTGGTTCACCATCCAGCACCCTGTGCTCCACATAATATATGTTAATACAGTGGGCCTCTCTCATCTGCAAACTTGTATACTCTAGTTTAGGAAAATTTTCCTGTAATATTTATTTTATGATATCCTTCTTACTATTTTTCCTTTTCTTCTGGAACCTCATTTTTTTAGATATTGTAATTCCTTAGAGCCTGTTTAACTCATTTTGTATTAACTTTTTCTCGTACAATTTCTGTGTTCTTTGGTTATATTTTCAGAGAATATTTTTCAACTATATTGTCCTAAACCTTCTGTAGTTTTTTGTTTCGTTTTGTTTTTTAATTAAGCAATGTTATGTTTTTCACTTTAAAGAAATATTTTTTGTGTATGTATTTTCCTTTTAGAGTATTTTCTATTTTTTGAAATAAAAAAAATTGCTGATCTCTTTTTAAAAATGTTGTAATCTTCCTGCAATGAGTCATATTTTTATGAATTTATTCTTTATGTTTATTCCCATGTATTTGTGTTGGTCTCTGTCTTTCTTGTTGGAGAATTTTTCAATTATATGGTGGCTTTTAACTATGTTTCTTGTTTGTGTGTTTTCTTTTTACTTTTCTTTTTATTTTTTAATTACTAGAATGAAACTTCACCAATAAACCATTGCAATTTGATTGAGTGTCTCCTACAGTTGTGACAGAAGCGTTATGCTAATTATAATAAAAGTTATGTTTACTGATTGCATCCCTATAAGAACAAAATTTCAGCTGTTCTTCATCCATCCTCCAGATATTAATATTATGTTTTAAGAATTTTAGTTCCATTGCATTACCTGATTTATATTTTATATATCAGAGTCCTTTCTCTTGTTACAATTCTCTGATTCTTGAACTTTTTAGAATTCCATATTGCTTTATTTGTAGGGTGTATATCTTTGTATATTTCTCTTAGTGGTCACTCAGTATTAGAGTATACCTAATTTAACTATCACAGTCATCTGGTAACAATATTATATAACAATAAAATATTAGAACATTAAAATATTTGATAACAGTAAAGTGTGGAAAACTTACTCCCCTTTAGGTCCTTTTATCATCCTTGTTTACAAATATCATGGTCTTTAGTATCAGATGGTGTTATATTTTGTTTCAGGCATCAAACATGATTATCAGATAGATGAGGAAAAGGATAGTCTATTGTTCATATGTGTATTTCTGCTGTTTTAGTCATTCTTTCATCTTTCCTGGTGCTCCAAGATTTCTTCTTTTATTATTGCCTTTCTGTTGGAAGAACCTCTTTTTAGACATTCTTTAACGATTGCTCTGATAGAAAAAAAAATATATATATATATATATATATTTTAATCTAAGAATGTCTTTATTCCCTCTTTATTCTGGAGAGTTTCACCAAATATAGAATTTGTGGTTGACCTTGCTTTCAATACTTGAAAAAATATTCCATGTCCTTCTGCCTTCAGTGGTTTTAGATGAGAAATCTGCTGTCATTCACATTAATGTGTCCTTAGAGGTAACACATGCTTTCTATCTGGCTGCTTTCAATAATTTTGCTTTGTCTTTTGTTCTCAAAAATGTAATTATGATGCATTTTGTCATGAATTAGGGGAGTTTATTGTATTTGGATCACTCAACATCTTGAATGTGTAGGTTTATTTCTTTAATCAAATTTGGAAAATAGTCAGCCATTATTTCTTTGAATATTCTTGCAGCCCTAGTTCTTTTCTGTCAATGATGCCAATGTTGGCTCTTTTATTATTTATTGTTCTAAGGATCCCTGATGCTCCCTTTTTCCTGTCCATCTTTTCCTCTCTGTTGTTGAGGTTGCTTAAATTTTATTATCTGTCCTCAAGTTTACTGATTCTAGTCTCAATTATTTTCACCTTACCCTCAGGTTACCTTTTTGTTTATTTGTTTTAAAATAATTTGCAATTATTTGTTGAAGCACTTTTTTTTTTGCAGTACACAGGTCTCTCACTGTTGTGGCCTCTCCCGTTGTGGAGCACAGGCTCCAGATGCACAGGCTCAGCGGCCATGGCTCACAGGCCCAGACACTCTGCGGCATGTGGGATCTTCCTTGACCAGGGCATGAACCTGTGTCCCCTGCATTGGCAGGCGGACGCTCAACCACTGCGCCACCAGGGAAGCCCTGAAGCACTTTTATGATGACTGCTTTAAAATCCTTGTCAGATAATTCCAGTATCTGATTCATCTAAGTATTGACATCAGTTAATTGCCTGTTGTCGTTAAAGTTAATTTACCTCTGTGTGTGTGTGCGCGCACACAAAGTGTTATTTTCCTTGCAGCATGGATATTTTTTTTCTATTGGGAATTCTGGATTCTATTTAAATCTTTAATTTTGAGTTTAACATACAGTATTTGGCCAACATTTTGGACTTCCAATGATAAATTTTCAGAGCCTTTGCAGTGTTACTATTTCTGTTTGATTTATCTGATGTTGCTTGGGCTCCCACAGTTCCCTGATCTTCCTGCCTGTAGGAATGGAAATATTTTCCCCAGGATGGCACACCTGGTAGCCATAGATACAGAAAAAAAATCTCCAGCTCACAGGAACAAAGAGGCTACCTAGACCTGGCTGTTTCTTGTGGCAGGATCGCTCCTGTTGTTGTCACCTGGTCTGTACACATGGGAAGGGAAATTTGGGGTGCAAGAGTAACAGAGAGGTTGCCCATGCATGCCACATGTTATGGTATGATTTGTTCTGTGTCTGGAGGATAGAGAGGACCTCCTGAGCTTGCTACTGTTGTTTCAAAACCCCTTGATGATGATGCCTAGTTGCTTCGTGATTCTGTATAGGGAAGTTGGATCTCAGACCCAGATATAAGGGTAGGGAAGAAAGAAGAGAGCTTACCCTTTCAGTGAGGCTCTCAACTAACACCTCTTGCCAGTGCTACCAGGCTCACAAATTTGTTGGTAGAATTCCTGTTCATTCTTAGGGTCATCTTCAATTGCTAAGTTGGAGATGACAAAACATGAGGCCTGGGCCACCTTGTTCTGCTCTGTGAGAGTGGTGAGACACCTGATGCTATGTTGTTCCTTTAACCTTGAGATCTCTAACCAGTTCAACTAGTCATTGGACCTTTCAGAGTTCTCCTTTGGTTGTCTCCTGACATGTTTCCAGGATTTAGAATTCCACTTAGCATGGAAGAGTCTATACCATGTTGTCTGGACATCAAATGCTTTTGAATATTTTAAATACAAAAGGCTTATCTCTTCTTTCCACATTTTCTAGGGAAGGAGCAGAAAATAGGTAAGACCAGCATATCTGATCTTTAAATATGTCTACTGATCCAGGTACTTATTTCTGCTACTTCTTCATGCCCCACTATAATTTAAAATATAATGATTAAAACCACAAGAACAGTGGAGATAATTTTAAAATATTGATAAGTGAACTCAGATCCTGTATCCTTGATTATGTTTGATTATGAAGAATTCAACGGCTTCTCCAATATTTAATTCTTCATCGTTACTTTACTTTTTATCATTCATAGATCTAATTATGTAGGAAACATAATTAAAATGTCTGTATCAACCTGTGTATTAGTAACCAGTCTATCTGAACTGTTTATTTGTATTAACACTATATTTTATTTACTTTAACAATCATGTAAATAATAAATCCAAGGTGACATATTTTTCAAAAATAGAAGAAATAAGTTATTGTAAAGCAGATTACAAAATAGTTTTTATGTTTTATGAGATCATACATATGTGTGCCTGTGTGATTGTAAGAGTGTACTGTTTGTAATATACCTAGTAGATTATCTTATTTTTTTTTAAATATTTACTGTTTATAAATTTGACCTGTTATAGACTAAATAAATAGGGAATAATCATATTCTCAAGTGTGATAGTTAATTTTATGGGTCAACATAGTTAGACATGCCACCCAGATATTGAATCAAATGACAATCTAGATGTCACTGTCAGGGTATTTCTTAGATTAAACTATCACTTAAATCAGTGGACTTTGAATAAAGCAAATTACCTACTACAACATGAGTGGACCTCATCCAATCTGTTGAAGACCTTAAGATAAAAAGACTGAGGTCCTTCTATTACAGGGAATTATGCCTCCAGACTGTTTTAGGACTTGAGCTACAACATCAACTTTTCCCTGGGTCTCTGGCCTGCTAGTCTGCCCTGAAGATTTTAGACTTGTCCGTCTCCACAACTGTGTGAAATTATTCCTCAAAATAAATCTTTATCTGTCTCTCTCTTTGTTTCTGCCTGTCTCTGTCTCTATCTCTCTCATCTATGTATATACATATATACACAGCAAACAGAGAGATCTTAACATTGGCCACATACATGAGGGAATGGAGTGCCAATTCTCTTATAAGATCGTAAGGAGACTGCTATATCAAGTATAAACCTAACTGTGGGTCCTAAATTCTAGTTTAAGTATTTTGGGGAGAATGATGGGTAGAATAATATAATATTCCATTTCTGATGTGAGTCTTAAGCTATGTTCTTCAGTACAGGTCAGATATTAAATATTATACTCCCTTGGCAACACATATAATCTCCATTACCCATTTATTTGTTGGTTAGAAATTGGAAGAAATTTATTGTTTTGCTAATATTCCAATAAAATTTCCTTTAAGATTAAATATAGGGATAGATATTTTGAATTGATACATCATGTGGAGAGGTTAAGGCTCTTTGGTTTATGGTGATTGCAGCATATTGAAAAAGGTTTATATTGAAAAAACAGAGGTTTTCATTTTCCTTTAGGACTCTCATCAACATTGTTGGACATAAATGAGTGAGAATTAAATATATATATATATATATATATATATATATGTAGGATTTAGAAGATAGATAAGAATATATATATATATTCATATATATATATGTATATATATGGAGAGAGAGAGAGAGAGAGAGAGAGAGAGAGGATTACGTGCCACAAAAGTTGGATTATTATTGTAGGAATTTTTCATGTTCTGTTATTTGGTGCTGTTTAAAGATGAATGTTATTCTGCCATCAAAACCATAATACCAAAACCAACTGTCCCTCATTTAGTTAGCTGATTCACTTTGTTGTATGGCAGAAACTAACACAACATTGTAAAGCAGTTATATTCCAATAAAGATGTTTTAAAAAAAATTAAAAACTAGGGACAAATTATCCCAGTACCTATGCCTAGATTTTGACCTCTATATATCTAGCCCAAATTCTAACTGCTATCACCATTGTTTATATTTGGTCCTATATACTGATAACCCAGATTATAGTGAATTTTATAAAGCATTGAGTAAAATGTACAAAAAGCATTTTTATAAAAGAATTTCATCACGTAAGTTGACCAAGGTGAAGGAAAATTTGAATGATATTTTCACAATCCAACGGGCATTATATTAGTAAAGGAAGCATATAATCAGTAAAGAAAGTCTGTACTTCTGTACTTGAAATGCCTTAATAGTGGGATTCAGGTTGGCATGGGAACAGTGCAAAAATGTTAAGCAACAAACAAACAAGAAAGTAAAGTCTGTTTCAAATGAACATTAAAAAAATAATAAGGTTCAGGAGATGGTGGTAGCATTAGAAAGAACAAAGAACAAATCTGGTTAGTATATTTTAAAAGAGAGGGACTTACTCAAGAGGAGTTCTGAAGTATTAGAGTCCAAACTAAACATTCATGAAAAGAACCACAGGAGTAATATCAAAAGATAGCCTATCTTAAATCTGTAATTAAATATTTTTGAGATTGATAAAAAGCAACATATATTATGCATTACAAAATATTATAGGATCCAGATGGAAGAATGAGCTCCAAACAAGTTGCAAAAATTAAGAGACTAGCTTACTTTTTTGTTTAGTTTACTTTTGTTTCATTTTTTTTTATTTTTTACATCTTTATTGGATATAATTGCTTTACAATGGTGTGTTAGTTTCTGCTTTATAACAAAGTGAATCAGTTATACATATACATATGTTCCCATATCTCTTCCCTCTTGTGTCTCCCTCCCTCCCACCCTCCCTATCCCACCCCTCTAGGTGGTCACAAAGCACTGAACTGATCTCCCTGTGCTATGCAGTTGCTTCCCACTAGCTATCTATTTCACGTTTGGTAGTGTATATATGTCCATGCCACTCTCACTTTGTCACAGCTTGCCCTTCCCCCTCCCCATAAGTAATTGGGGTGATATCTACAGAGAAAGTCTGACTTAGGACATTCTTATGACTTTACAAATAGAGATGCAATACTAAAAAATATAGTAGGGAATTTCTTTTGAATTAGTGGAATAACTAAAAAAGACTTAATTGAATATTTAAAGAAAATATTTTTAAAATAATTTTGAAGTGGCAGTTATTGTAGAGGAGAAAGTTATAAAATGTACTATAAAAGAACAGGTGCCAGAACTGTATGAAATTAGAGCTCTAAGATAAACAAACAGACAAACAGTGACCCTTCCAGCAATTGAAGCCTGGCTAAGCAGGACCACAATGGTTAGATGTTGAACTGGGTACATGATAACACCTGGGTGGAATTACCCTCTTCAGAAGAGTGACTTTGGAATTGCTTTTTTGACTAAACGGATGTTTTGAATGAACTCAGACTGACCCACTTATTAGTATGACTGAGTATCTCACTAGGCTGAATGTGAGGAATAGTTCAAGAAAATAAGATGAGGATGGCTTTTCAATGCTCAAGGTTTTGGTTACAGATACAAATGACAGAGTCACAAAAAGAGAAGATAAAAGTAATATAGATGATGGGGAACCAATTATTTGAAAAATGACAGGGAACAAAAAGAAGAACAAATGGGACTGAAAATTCATAGATCAAGATAGATCATATTCAACTCCACTTCACCTCTACCCAGCAGAGAGGACTGAATAGTATCAGTTATTTTCCAGTTTTAGGAGAAAGCAGCTGTGAAGTATGGCAATGGAGATGCCAGATGGGAGAGTGATATAATACATGATATAATGAAGCTAGGCCAGTCTTGTTCTTTAATGGGTTGTTCTCAAACAGAAACTATGAGACTTATGATACTGCAATATCAAGCAACTGGGACTGAAAACTTTTGAAATAAAAATTTTAGAGGAAACTCAGCATTCTTCACAACAGGATGAAGAGGAATCAGTTGAGTCTTAAATTACTGTGATGTTTCTCTCCATTTTCCTGTTTCCCTCAATGTTTTATCAATTTTATATTTAGCAGATACATTACTTATTACAAGAAATTTCATGAAAGATCTCCATTGTTGATGTTATGGTTTGTGTTGTAGAAGGTTCCACTTTTTCAGACTAATTTTTCCCCAAGATGGTCTGATATTGGCATTTCAAATCCCAGTTCTTTTTCCCTTTTTACTGCTAGGTATAATCTTTCTATTATTGTATTTTGAAACAGAGTCACTTTGTATTAAAAAAACAGCATCTCATGTATACAGCAAATTGTTAAGTTTTTTTTTTGACATGCTAACCATTTTTCTTCTAAATAATTCTAATCAACTCCATAAAGGCCAAGAGTAAGGGATATAGCTTCTTTACCCTGTTTTGATGGCTTCACATTTATGGCATATATGTGTATATAGATAATGACATAATAATTTGATAAGACATGTCAGATCACAATCTACATACTACTCTGTAGCATGTTTATACTTAATACTTATGAAGTTTCCCCACGTTAGAGTAATTTGTAAACCCTTCTACTTAATAATTGTATAAGAGGTCATAGTCTGTATTTTACTTAATTTATATTTCTACAAATCAACATTTCTACAAATCAACATTTAACATATTTGAAATTACTAATTTTGAATATGTGTCAGTTGTACCTTTTTCCAGCTTTTATATTCAATTTTTTAAAGTTGTTTTTTAACATTTATCTGTGTGTTAAGCAGCATATACCTAGAATGAAGCTTTTACCAATTCTCAAATGTCTGATTTTTCATAAGAAAATACAGTCCATTAAAAGTTCTTGTGGCAAGTCACATGTTTCTAAAATTTCTTTTTGTTGTTGTTAATCTTTTCTCTTTGTCATCCTTTTAAGTTTGTTACTTTCCTTTTTAAAATATTCTTACTTTTGTTAAATTGTTAAGCTGTTTTCTTGTTTATTCCACCAGAAGTGTAAAATTTGTATATATACTTTACTTTGTTTTAGTGGCTATGTTGATAATTTTATAACAAATAAAATAGCATTTTTATGTGGAGGTTAGCATCTATATAGACTTCATATGAAAGATAAGAATCTTAATCCTCTTTCTTCTTTCCTTCATCATATTTCTACCACATTGAATAAATAGATCATTCTGAATCATAGTTATAGAATGATGTTAATGTGCACTCACACACACACACACACACACACACACACACATACACACTCAATGGATTTAATTAAATATATAGCTTTTTTCTCACCACTTTAATGTTTCCCTATGTCATCCTCCTCCTTGGATACATTTCACACTTGGCTGTAGTGATCTTTCGATGGCACAATTTGCAAGTCATTTCACGTACAAAAACATATTTATTTTTCTCTTCATTGAAATATTAACTTGGATGGCTATTTATTTCTAGGTTTAAAACTGCCATGCACAAATGTATGGCAATATCCAACTTAAGAAAAAAAAATCCATCTATCCAGCAAGAGTATAGTTTAAAATTTTTAGACTACCCAATATACAATTTTTTCATGAAACAAAAAAAGGTAATGCATATTTATAATGTTAAAATCACTATTTTTTAACAAACAGTTTAAACAACATATTACAAAAAACTTTTTAGTTTGAAATACTACTTACTTACACTCCTGTTTTCTTAAATAGTTTGGATTTCCATTTTCAAAGGTAGCTTTAATGTTAGTGTTTGTCTTTACTAGAGATTCTTTTTGAGTAAGATCATTTTATTTTATTTTACTTTTTTTTAACATCTTTATTCGAGTATAATTGCTTTACAATGTTGTGTTAACTTCTGCTGTATAACAAAGTGAATCAGCTATACCTATACATATATCCCCTTATGCCCTCCCTCTTGAGCCTCCCTCCCACCTGCCCTATCACACCTCTCTAAGTGGTCATGAATCACCGAGTCAATCTCCCTGTGCTATACTGCTCCTTCCCATCATCCAACTATTTTATATACGGTAGTGTATATAGGTTGATGCTACTCTCACTTTGCCCTCCCAGCCCATGTGATCAAGTCCATTCTGTATGTCTACCTCTTTATTCCTGTGTCTCTCTCTTTTTCTTTTTTTCAGTTTCCATATATATACGTTAGCATATGGTATTTGTTTTTTCTCTTTCTGACTTACTTCACTCTGTATGACAGACTCTAGGTCTATCCACCTCACTACAAATAACTCAGTATCATTTCTTTTTATGGCTGAGTAATATTTCATTGTATGTATGTGCAACATCTTCTTTATCCATTCATCTGTCAATGGACACTTGGGTTGCTTCCATGTCCTGGCTACTGTAAATAGTGCTGCAATGAATATTGTGGTGCATGTCTCTTTTTGAATTATGGTTTTCTCAGGGTATATGCCCAGTAGTGGGATTGCTGGGTCACATGGTAGTTCTATTTTTAGTTTTTTAAGGAACCTCCATACTGTTTTCCATAGTGGTTGTATCAATTTACATTCCAACCAACAGTGCAAGAGGGTTCCCTTTTCACCACACCCTTTCAGCATTTATGTTTTCTAGATTTTTTGATAATGGCCATTCTGACCAGTGTGAGGTGATACCTCATTGTAGTTTTGATTTGCGTTTCTTTAATAATTAATGATGTTGAGCATCTTTATCTCTTTATTCCTTTCTTAAGAATTCCACTAGTTTTTATTAGAAACTATTGAATTGATGTATTATTTAATAAAACAGTAGCCAGCATATGTCCTCAGATTAGCAACCCAGCCTATATTCATCAGGACTTTTAAAAGGCAAAGCCAGTTAAAAGTTATAATAACAATAAATTAAACAAAATTAAACAACATACTATTAGAGGCAATGCCAGGAATAGCAGCCAGGCCTTTAACTCTTGGATCAATTCTCTGTTCAACTTTATGAGATTCTTAATTCCTTTCAACAAAAATATATTAAGCACTTTTTATGTGCTCATTACCATATTAATTACTGTATGAAATGATATGAAATAAGATTGGATTTAAATGAACTAGAAAAGAAGTAAGTAAAATATAGTTTAAGTAAAACATGAGTATAAACAATGTTTTTTTATGGGTAATCAGAGAGAATTTTACATGATCTCCATTTGATGGTTTGAAGGAACAATCTCTGTAACTCACATGTCTCTTAACTCATTTATTCTATCTAGCAGTCAATAAGTACATTTCAAAATCATATGTCAAAGTAAAAAAGAAGCAAAGGCTAATTTCACTAGGAAGCACCTCTGGCTGGAAAGGTAGGACATGGATGGGTACATAAAAATTCTTTTTAAGATATTACTGGGGCTTCCCTGGTGGCGCAGTGGTTGAGAGTCTGCCTGCCGATGCAAGGGACACGGGTTCGTGCCCCAGTCCGGGAAGATCCTACATGCCGTGGAGCGGCTAGGTCTGTGAGCCATGGCCGCTGAGCCTGTGCTTCCGGAGCCTGTGCTCTGCAACAGGAGAGGCCACAACAGTGAGAGGCTCGCGTACCACAAAAAAAAAAAAAAAAAAAAAAGATATTACTGATTATTAGTCAACCAAATTTTCCTTAATAAAAATCTATATTATTCATTCTTAAATACAATTACACTCAGCATTAGAATATTTAATTCTAAAATAAAACAATTCAATGACCTCCAGCTTTTCTCCAATGCAAACTCACATATATGGAAAGAGATTACTATATGTGTATGACACATGGAGACAGAAAAATGTGTCATTTCTTACTCTGAAATAAATTATATTAAAGACTTTCAAACATTCAGGTTAAATAACCAAATTCATTTTTGAGTCCAAGGTTTTCCTGGGCCCTTTGAGATATTTATACAAATATGGGGAACTTAGTCTTCCAAATTTCCCCCGGGCACATACTTTCTCTGCTTTTACTAGGAACTGATATGAGGAACATGTGAGTTATCCTAGAAGGTGGCATTTTAGTTACCAATATCAGCAACTTTACAATTACTACTTTTCATTGCTGGCAAGAGCTTAATGTTTAGGGGAGATAGTATCCTCACTTTTATTGATTAGATTGTATAATAATCTACCAGTTTATTAGAGGTATGGTGAAATCTCTATGTCTCGACCCCAGATTTCAAAGGGCTTTTGAGGAAGGAAGTAAAACTGACTCTCAGGATTGAACTCATAGCTAGAAGAATGGAAGCATTTATAATTGAAGCTGCAGTGCTGTTACCAATATCTTCTGGGAAAACACTCTGACATTTTCCAGGAAATGATTAGCCCATTATCTTCCTAGAAGTGGTCTGGAGGCCCCCAAATAGCACATTTATTCTGCTTGCTGAAGGATCTATAGTTCAAACTCGAACATTAAAAATGCTGTTATGCAGCACAGAGACTCGAATCATATTCTCATTTTCCACTTCAAAGCTATGGAGTAAAAGTTGTCACTGTTAATTGCTTCTTAAGTTTCTGTTTAAAATGTAGGGTGAGATGTTTGAAAAGAAAAGGATTTACTCTTCAGGGCAACTAGTACACTTTGCATTCATATATGAAATAATAATGATAAATAATGCATTTATCTTATCTTCATTTGTAAATGAACAGTATATGAAAATATATTGCCATTATTTTAGAAGAGTAAGATTATGTTATTTTTTTAATGAAGAGAGAAAACATTTTGCAGTAATTTTTAAAGGTAGATTTATTTTTACCTTTTTTTGTCACAAAAGTTTCCTCCTGTCCTCTTTTTTGGTGACAAAAACACTTAATATTTATCTATCTACGTATGTATCTTATTTTTTGACCAAAATTCTTACTATTTGATTGAAATGTGTCCTTCTAAATTTATGTAAATATAACCACTTTTCTACTTCACCTTCTCTTTTAATCTTAACGCAGATTTTTTTTGAATTTTTTATCCTATTGAACAAGCTTACTGTTAGGCCAACATTATATTATGATTGCTTTAAAAGCCAATTTATTGATTATTGAATTATAGGTGTCATTAATACAAGTGTAGATCATGATGAAATGATGAATTATATTGCATTGCACATAGGCAACATTTGTAGTCTTCAGTTAAATCTGCATTACATAAAATTGATAAAACTATTTTAAAATTTTCAATATCAGCTGTGCTGCCAATGTATTTTACATTTTCTTTTTCATGTAAATCATTTCACCAGTTTGAATACTTAGCTGCAAGTAATAAAACATCTTATTAAAAGTGGATTACAGTGAGACATATAATCATTTCACTAACACTATAACTAGAGGTAGGTATTTCCAGATTAATTTCAGTTTCCATCCTCAACATATCAACAATAGCTCCTTTTGTTTATATAATGATGGCAGAAATATTCAACATCAAACACACTCTAGGCAGTGTCAAAGGCAAAAATCCTTTCTTTTTCTCTGCTTTTTCATGAGGAGCATCTTTTCCAGAAGCATTTTACCACACAGATCTCTCAAAATAATTGGTTATGATTGGATCACATAGGCAAACTGTAGGTACAGGGACCCTAAAAAGTGAGTTTTTAGTACATTTGACCTCTACTTTGAGGAACTGATTCTGTTAGCTAGGAATAAGGGAGTCAAGTTTTGCTATAGGATAGACAGTCAATAGTGTCTGCCACAATAACAACCTTCATATAACAATGAGGAAACTGAGGCTGAGGGAGATTAAGATCAATCATATAATATATTTTTTAAAATATCAGATTTGTCCTGATTCAAAGTCTATGCTCTTCCCATATCACAATGTTACCCTCCATTATGTTAATCATAACATCAAACCTGGGCAGGGACAAATGTATGTATTTAGCTTGTGCAAAGAAAAATTAAAGAAATATCTTCCATCTAGTTTCAAAATTTTTATACAAAAGGGGAAAATTCAGACTTTTTCTTTGTTACTGTAATCTTTAGAAGGTGTACCAATTGATAAAAGTTAGATTTACAAAATCAAATTTTAAGTTACCCTATGAATACATAAAATTCTCTATCAGTGAAACAAACTGCCACCAAATTCAACGTAACTGTATTTTTCAAACAACTCAAAATAAATGACACATGTATACAATGGAATATTACTCAGCCATAAAAAGTAACGAAAGTGTTATTTGTAGTGTGGTGAATGGACTTAGAGTCTGTCATACAGAGTGAAGTAAGTCAGAAAGAGAAAAACAAATACCGTATGCTAACACATATATATGGAATCTAAAAAAAAATATATGGTTCTGACGAATCTAGGGGCTGGACAGGAGTAAAGACACGGATGTAGAGAATGGACTTGAAGACACAGGGAGGGGGAAGGGTGACCTGGGACAAAGTGAGAGAGTAGCATTGACATATATACACTATCAAATGTAAAACAGATAGCTAGTGGGAAGCAGCTGCAACCCATGGAGAGATCAGCTCTGTGCTTTGTGTCCACCTAGAGGTGTGGGGTAGGGAGGGTGGGAAGATTCAAGAGGGAGAGGATATGGACATATATGTATACATATAGCTGATTCACTTTGTTATACAGCAGAAACTAACACAGCATTGTAAAGCAATTATACTCCAAAAAATATGTTAAAAAAAAACTATGCTGACTAGTTCAGCAGTAGTGCCCTATAGTGCCTTTACCTCTTCTGTTTCAATGACCACAGCTTCCATACCCATGACCACAGTATGAATTTTAGCATGATTTTCCATGCTTAAAACCATCAGGTCTGATATCCTTTCCTCTTACTTTTATAGTTCATTCAGTTTCTACTCCTTTTAGTCTTCTAGTACATTGAGGCACAGGTTTCTTCAAAACTATCACTGTTTCCTTGCATGCATTTTCTTTCCTATACAATCTGTATAATATTCTCCAACAACCCAAAAATTATGTTTTTCACCCTCCCCAATTCATTTTTTCCCTGTTTTTCTGCTATATACACCCAACAGAACACCAATTCCTGTATAATGAAGCCATTCACCCTGCATAATTCAGGAATCAGCTCCTGAACACTCTGGAAAAAAGCACTCTACTACGTATGTATGTATGCATTTTCAATTATTAAAAAAGTACAGAATTATTTTACATTTGAACTAGTTGTTTTACTCCCTAAAACAGCTAGAGAGAGAGAGAGAAAGAGAGAGAGAGAAAGAATATGGTAGTGGTTAAAATCATTGAATTTAGAGCCAGACTTCCTGATTATAAATCTATTTTAAGCAAATTATTTACCTCTGTATGCCTTGATTTTCTCACCTATAAAATGAGGAATTAATAATATCTACTTCATGGAAATGAAAGTAACTAATATAAAATGTTTAGAAAAAGTCTGGCACATAGTAAGGGCACTGTAAGTTGAAAATCTATTTTGTTGTTGCTGTATCTAGTACTCCTACATCCCTTTGCTAATAGTACTCCCTTTCTTGCAATGATATAAGGCAATATAAACCATTTTTCTAGTGGTTGATAGTGAATCTAGAAAAGCACTTTAACTGCTTCTCTAGTCCATTGACTATGCAGCTGTAATTCCATGGAATATTTTAGTGACTAATATAGTTTCAACTTCTAAAACAAAAGTTCAAACAACAGTGGCTTAAACAAAAACTGACTATATTTCAGTTCCATAACTGTTCAAGGTATATCAGGATTGATATGACATATCCATTGTGTTACTGTCTTGAACTCTAACTTAAAATTTTGAGACTTCCATCTCATATTCTAAAAGATCTGGTTCAGTTTCTGTTATCTTGTTCATTTTCAGTGAATTGCTCTTTCTAAATATAAAATAATAGTACAATCTCCTTGAAAATAATCCTCCAACTCCTTGCACTCTGCTCATACTAATAATCCTATATGTATCTATTTCTAGCCCTACCACATTCTATCCAGTTTCAGGGGTGAAGAGGATTCTTTCTCAGGAGAAAAAATATCATTTCTCTGCTTGTACTGTAAATATCCTTATGTTCCCTTCTTATTGACCTTGCTGCATCAATTATATTCTGTTCTTGTACCTCCAAAAGATAGATTTCTTGTTTCTTCCCCATTAGCAAATGAAGGAGTTTCTATTTCTCCCCTTTGTTTCTAGCCACATCTAGCTTCAACATCTCATGCCTCCTTAGTACTCTTCTTGAACTAGGAGAATATATTCTTCATCTGTATCTTCTAACCTCACATTTCTTAATGACTCACTGCAATCTGTCCGCTGCCTCCATCACACACTGAAAACTTTCTTCTCAAGGAAGTCATCAAAGACTCTAAAAATGCAAAAATCAATCATATTTTAATTTCTTATTGTCTTTTTTTTTTTTTTTTTTTTTTTTTTTTTGCGGTATGCGGACCTCTCACTGTTGTGGCCTCTCCCGTTGTGAAGCACAGGCTCCGGACACACAGGCTCAGCGGCCATAGCTCACGGGCCCAGTCGCTCCGTGGCATGTGGGATCTTCCCAGACTGGGGCACGAACCGGTGTCGCCTGCATCGGCAGGTGGACTCAACCACTGTGCCACCACGGAAGCCCCTCTTATTGTTTTTTATTGTTTTTCAGTTCTAGTCTATTTTTTAAATTATTTGTTTTTATTTTTGGCTGTGTTGGGTCTTCGTTGTGCATGGGCTTTCTCTAGTTGCAGTGAGCAGAGGCTACTCTTCATTGTGGTGCACGGGCTTCTCCTTGCGGTGGCTTCTTTTGTTGCAAAGCAGGGGCTCTAGGCATGCAGGCTTCAGTAGTTGTGGCACGCAGTCTTAGTAGTTGTGGCTCTCAGGCTCTAGGGTACAGGCTCAGTAGTTGTGGCTCATGGGCTTAGTTGCTCTGTGGCATATGTGATCTTTCCAGGCCAGGGCTCAAACCCATGTCCCCTGCATTGACAGGGGGATTCTTAACCACTGCACCACCAGGAAAGCCCAGTTCTAGTCTATTGACTTTATTCTTGAAACTTTGTCCTAGTTTCAGACAGAACTTTTTGTTTTCTAACACTTAACCAACCTCTACGTTGCTTTCCCTCTTGAGAACTATCTCTTCCTCTGCTTCTGTGGTAAAGATAATGTTTACTAAATTCAGACTTATACCTTTTTCTCAAGTCTTACACCTTTACCACATTCTCTCTCACCTTTGTCAAATACCAGGATGAAATCTTCTCTTTCAGTATCTCTAAAGAGTGCCTGGCAAGAAATTATCTAATAAATATTTTTTCACTGAATGGATACATGAATCAATCAATTAGTCAATTTTAAGGAAGATGTTGTTTTTAATAAGTGGGAATTGGCATTAGACCAGAGTTCAAATTCTGACACAAATTAGACAAATGTGTTGAATGAGAAAAATAGACCAACTGTATAGCAATAAGAAATTCTTGCAACTGAATTAAACTGGAGTACTCACACCCAATTTAAAGGTATATCTATTAAGTGCCAAAAAATTAATTTCATGAGGAATACTGTGCATACTATTTTCATATGCTCCAGTTTTTTTTCAACAAATGTCAAAAATTCAATTTTAGAATGTGAACAATCTCAATATTCAAAACATTTATCAGGCCATAAAAGTATGCCTTCTAGACAGAGGAAGCCTATGGATGGCCGACCACTTTTCAACTTATAATATAGAGAATATTAAAGAGTATCTCAACACTAAATTGCATGAAATTCTTAAACAAGAAGGAAAGAATTTTAAAATCTAAACTGGGATTTTTAAATTGAATTAGAATTAATTGGACATATTACTGCAAATCAAGACAGACAAATCAATAGGTTAAGATTTCTTATTGATGAATAGATAAACGGATAGACAGAATGGCAGATAGGTAGATGCATAGATAGTTGATAGATAGATAGATAGATAGATAGCTTTAGATACTAACTTAATTATTCCCCAGTCCTTATTCTTATTTCAGTCACCTTATTGTTATTACACACAAAATATATATATCCTAGGTCCAGTTATAAGATAATACCTCCACACTGGTTTAGTAAGATACTAGTACTAAACATCATATTTTAGTACAGTGAATTGGCAAAAGTGAGAAGGAAAGGAAATAGTCAATAAATATCTTGGACTTCCCTGGTGGCGCAGTGGTTAAGAGTCCGCCTGCCAATGCACAGGATACGGGTTCGAGCCCCAGTCCAGGAGGATCCCACATGCTGTGGGACAGCTAAGCCCCTGCACCATAACTGGTGAACTTGTGCTCTAGAGCTTACAAGCCACAGCTAGTGAGCCCTCATTCCACAACTACTGAAGCCCGCATACCTAGAACCTGTGCTCCGCAACAAGAGAAGCCGCCGAAATGAGAAGCCTGGGCACCGCAACGAAGAGTAGCCCCTGCTTGCCGCAACTAGAGAAAGCCTGCGCACAGCAGCGAAAACCCAACACAGCCATAAAAAAGTCAACAACCTGGTTTATTCTAACCTTCCTTCTATTTATTTTTTGACCTATGATGGAATCCTATTACTTAAATTTTGTTTTTTTAATCTGTCTATGACTTTATTTGATCTCTTTTATCTGGGTAATACATGAAAACTTTGTTTTCATAAAATATGCATGGAGGTTAAAAGTGAGCCCTCAGGATATCTTTTAAATGATGGAACAATGTGAGCTGAAGAAAATGTAATTGAATCTTCAATTGAAAATCATTCTTAAAGTGTGTTGAGCAACTATGAAAATCTAGATGAGAGGTATGCAGTAGAGAGCTACTTCAGTGTATTTTTTAAAACATATGTCGCAAAAGAATAAACTGAATTGAGCCTTAAGGCCTGAAGTTAAATGAAGCTGAGAGGGACAGCTTACATGACAGATGGCTAAGTCAGGATTTAAAATGAACCTGACAGTCTCTAATACCAAAATGAAATCAACAAGATACATTTTATAAAAATATATGTAAATATTTGAATTAAACATCAACTTTGATTATGGTATCATGGGGTGAAAGAGCCTAGGATGGCTCAGGTGAAGAACATCTGTGGGTGTTGTGATATTGAAATGTGACCATCATGAAATGACTTCTTAATCTGCAAACCCAAACAGAAGCTGCATTAATAAAAATGGCATTGCTTTTATGGTAGAAAATAATTTTCTAATTATTTTTGTTCTAATTATATTTTAATCATTGTTTAGAATAACTGAAATGCTTTTTTTTTAATTAATTGATCCCTACTTATGAAGGACAAAGGGATGTTTGCCCAGAAAGGTTGACCATGATGATAAAACGATGTAGAAATGTTTAAAGGAATCTGAGGGGCTTCCCTTGTGGCGCAGTGGTTGAGAATCTGCCTGCTAATGAAGGAGACACGGGTTCGAACCCTGGTCTGGGAGGATCCCACATGCCGCGGAGCAACTAGGTCCGTGAGCCGCAACTACTGAGCCTGCGCGTCTGGCGCCTGTGCTCCGCAACAAGAGAGGCCGCGATAGTGAGAGGCCCGCGCATCACGATGAATAGTGGTCCCCGCTTGACACAACTAGAGAAAGCCCTCGCACAGAAACGAAGACCCAACACGGCAAAAATAAATATATAAATTAATGTCAGATGCAGGCTTGTGACATCCTCTGTCACATAGCGGAGGACGTAAGTCAGGCACCAGCAGATAAGCAAAGCTTTCACTTTAAAAAAAAAAAAAGGAATCTGAGATATTCAAATGGGTTTCTTCATATTTAAGGAACTGCTACCGTAGCCAAGAAGACTATTCCTTCTAGTATTTCTACAGGATGTACAGTAGGACCAGAAGCTGAAATTCACTGGTAATCAGATTCATTTTCAAGGGAAATTTTTCAAGTAATTACAGGTATCCTAGATAGAAATGAGTTACTTCAAGAAGAATATGTTTACATAATTGATGTTTTTCAGTTATTTCAAAACAGGTGAATCAAAATATAAATATCTTTTATGACTATTGTTGATTTTACTTTTGGATTATCAAGTCATATATCCAAGAGCATCCCTTATATGAGTGATGAGTGTATGTAACACTTGTAGCCAAGGTCAAATATTCATGACCTTTTGATCATATATTCCAGGGAAGGCAGGGCCCATTAGTGATCCTTCAGTGTGAGGTCTATTTTCCCTTTTTTTAAATTATTGCACAATCAATGTGCGCTAAATTTGTATGACATTTCCAAACAAACCAACATTTTAGAACAGATTCACTTATTACTGTATGGCAAAATTGGTCATAACCTTAAGAAATAAACTCTAAAACTTTGCACTGAGTATTAGAAATACGTGCTCTAAAGCAAGGTTTTGTGAGGGTAAAAGAAAAGACTATATGATCAACTTTCCCTAGAAAACAATTTGTTTATTAAAACAAGATTAACACTATCCTAATCTCTTCAATATGAAGGGGTCCAATTAAACTCTCAAAATATAAATGCAATATACTTCTCCTCAGGGTATTTGGAATATAAAGCAAATTAATATGAACAACATTTCAATTTAATTTTATAGTATAAAAGTATGCAAATATATAATAATAACACTTAAATTAACAAAACATTATACTGGGAATGTTTACAGAACTTTTTAAAAGAAAAATAAATAACTTTAGTTTTAGGTTCACAATAAATTAGAAAAGGAAATAACCGTTTCTTGGTATTTTAATAGTTCTTAACAATTGCAGATACAAAATCATGAAGTTCCCCAACTGCTTAAGTCTACATTTGTTTTCTGAATTCCTATCAAATTTATACACCATCCAATCTTACATAACTCAAAAGGATAATTTTCAGTTCCCTGAAGGAATGTATGGTATCTTATTTTTCTTCTGTAGTTTTCATAAACCCAAACAGTGTGTATGTAGAAAATAGTGGATGTTTAGTGAATATGTAGCAATTAATAGATTATTTAGATCTAGAGGTAGAGTTTTCTAAACGCCAATGAGTTTTTCTTTTCCCGTAGAAAATGTTTTCTTATATTGTTATGCACAGAGGTGAATATAGTTTAAGGTAAATTATCAGGGTACACGTAAAGCCAAAAACAGTCAGTTTAGAAGCAGAAGATAAGTTTTATTGCCACTGAGTTGGATGAAATTCTAAAATTATTTTACTGAAATTCTCCACACATCTTAAGAGCTCTAAGTCTCAATATGTTAGGCCATGGGAGGATTTCATCCTGGTAAAATGCAAATGTCCCGTTTGTTTTGGTGTCCTATCTTTGGCACATCTGTGTGTGTATGTGAGCCATTATGAGGAGGGAGCCAAAAGAAAATTGTCAAAATGCACCTGTCCATTAGTGAGTCCTCATGCCCAGAAGAAACTTTCTGGCACCATCTGGTTGTAATTTTATTCTCTGAAGCATGAGAATTGATGGACCTTTTAATTTCTATCTCAGGTAGTATAATTGCAGATGCTATTCTTATTCAAATGGGCCACATTTTACCCATGGACAAAAGCATACAATTCCCATTGACTTTAATATTTGGACAAGCACAAGAAAATGACAAGAGAATTCAGCCTAATGCTTCTAATTGCTTTATGAATCTTAATAAGCCTGCTTAACTTAATAATGCTCAATTGTGAAGACTTTTACAGGTTATTTATTCACTTGTCATAAAAAGCATTTTCTTGAACCCTTTCTGAAAGGGCTGTGTTTTCATTAGAGAGCAGCTTCTTTTCTTTCTGTGGCCAAAAATCATGGTGGTGAGTCATGGATTTTATGCAAACAAAGGAAATCTGAGAAAGACTGAAAATATTAATCCCAAAGTTCCAGCAGACACAGAAAGTGCATGACCCAAAAGGATGAAGGCTTGAAAAAATTTATGCAGTGCATTTTTTCACACAAAGACAAGTGCAGTTTGTACAGAACATAAAGAATCATAGCTAATTACACTGGTTTTAGTTGAATTTGTGCTACATCCAATGCTTTATAGAACCATCTCTACTGAAAAGGGAAAAGATAGACAAATTGTAAAATATACAGAGAAGCTGACTATAGAGAACTAAGTGAAGTAAATACAGGCAACATCACTGATAGGAAAGAATCAGCATAAAGTAAGAATGAAGCATATATTTCTAAGAGGAGATAAAAGGGAAATTAATTTTGAACCTTAAATATAACCTAATTTCCTATTTCTGCACTTTAAGTTATTAAATATAGACATATGTCTCTGGATATGCCTATTCCCAGACACAATAAGTAAATACTTCCTTCAAGTACGAGATCATGTTGCCCTTACATACTTTGAGGCCAACAATATTGTAGGGTGATAACAACAGTAAGTCATGGTGTGAGGGGTTAAGGAGAGCTGATCTATCCTATCCCTATTGAATAGCAATAATATGTTCAACAAAAGGAGTTGACATTAAAACACTTATACACACATAAACACACATGGGCACACACACAAAGGGAACAACAACAAAAAATACATATTGGGGCAAGCAACTCTCCAAGCTTTGGCAGACAAACTTACCAGGCTTAATGATTAAGAATCATATCATTTCTCTCTTTTTAGAGTAATCAGTTCTTAACGGCCAGCATATTTTTGAGGCAAAAGATTAATCAATTCTCTGGTTTATATATTCCTTAGCTTATATATTCCTTAGAATGAAATTCCTTAGTTTATATATTCCTTAGAATGAAATACCGGTGTTACACATAACGCTGCTCACATGTAACAAATCCTACTTTGTGTTATTAAGAATCCACATCACTGATGGGAAGTCTTCAGTTCACAGGGGAGGGAACGAAGGAGACGTCTGGGCTCAAAAACCATTGGGTTGATGATCTCCATTATGTCACAGAGAGAAAGTCTACAGTTTCTGATACAGACGAGAATGTATGTCAGCCCAAGACTACACAGATTTGCATTTCTCAATTGAATGTCATTTCTCAAAGTCCAACAGTGGTCATCCTACTCCATATATCTTATCTTAACATGCCAGGGGATAGGTTCTTCCTGAGTCATATAGGTCTCTTGTAGATGTTGGCATGATAGGGGCAGGCAACTGGAGATAAAATTACAGTAACTGGGAAAATGTGGTTGCTAGATTGTTATATTAAAGGCAAATTTTAGAGTAACTAAAAAGGAAAACAGAAAGTTCCATTATACAAATAATAACAGATTTAAAATCTTTTAATAAATACATTAAAAACATTATGTATATTAATCATATAACAGGCATTCAAATGCACACACACACACACACACACATACTATCTGATGAATAATGCCCCAATTTTACAAAGGAAGAAAGTATTTCTTAAGTGAGTTGTCCAATGTTATATATCTGATTTCTAAGATTTATTCTGGACATATAAAGTTAATACCTGCAGCAAATTTCTGGAACTCCAAGAAGGGCAAGTAAGTTCAGTTGGGAAATCTATGAAATGATATATTAAATGTGATTTTATACAGGTTCTGGGGTCCTAAAGCCAAGTAGATGTTCCTAAAAAAATATTTATTAGTGCTTAATATAGAAGACTTCTGCAAGAGATTGGTGCATATGAACTTAATCAATAACCAAATCTTACTGAAATGATTAAGTTAATACAAAAATCAGATAGAATTTAAGTAGATCCTGGAAGTTACAGAAAAGTATGTTCCACGTTCTGCAGCCTTTGCCTATATACTGACCTTCCTCAACTTACAACAAGATTACATCCTGATAACACATCATACATTGAAAATATTGTAAGTTGAAAATGCATTTAACACACATTTACTACCAAACATCATAGCTTAGTCGAGACAATTAAATGTGCTCAGAACCCTTTACATTAACCTAGAGTTAGGCAAAATCATCTAACACAAAGCCTATTTTATAATAAAATTCTGAAAGTCTCATGTAATTAATTGAATACTGTATTGAAAGTGAAAAGCAGAATGGTTGTAAGAGTATCAGTTGTTTACTCTGGTGATCTTGTGGATGACTGCGAGCTGTGATCACTGTCCCTGTTCAGCATCCAGAGAGAGAATGGTACTGCACATCACTAGCCTGGGAAAAGATCAAAATTCAAATTTTGAAGTACAATTTTTACTGAATGTTGCATCCCTTGCACACCATCATAGAGTTGAAAAATCATTAGTCATTATTCGAACAATTGTAAGTCAGAGACTGTCTGTACCCTAATCTGCATTTGGGACAAAAATAAGAGTGACTCTAAAGATACACACACACAGACACAAAATTTTCTTTAAAATGTGTATTTTAGCATTAAAACAAGTACAAGAACCTAGAGCAGAACAAATTAAGGTAAATGGGGATAAATGTTAGAAGCATATGTAGATCTCAAAACCAAAGAACACTAAAATTACAATGTATTACTGCAAATCAACAATTTTTGTTAGCAGGTATACTTGGAAATATGGTTTTAAGTATAATTTTATGAGGCCAGGAAATAAAATTTAGAATGTAAATATTATGACGATAATCAAGATCAACTAATACAGATGTCTGAATAAGTGTCATGAAGCTGGTTAAAAACTAAATGGAAATGTCAAATGTTATTCTATGAAGAAAAGTTATGCCATGATAAATAATAATATTATTTGTATTTAAATATCCATATAACATTACCAAATTAGAGAGAACAATAAGGTGGAAAATGTCAGTCAAATTCTCTCAAATATGATTGCAGAAAATATTCTATTTCTTATTAAAACAGTATACACACATACACACACATACACACATATATATCAGAAATGTTTTTGAAATGCCAGATTTTGTTAACAAGCAGCAGAATTAGATATTAAAATATGCCTTCTGTATGGTGGAGGGTATGAATGGAGTATATATGGCCTTTGCACCCTATGCTAGTGAAAGTATAAACCCCTATAAAAGAGAAATTTGAATAATATGGAAGAAAATTCTATAGGTGTTTATCCTTCACTACAACCACATTTTTGAAATCTATTTTATTCTAGCAAGTACATATGTGCTTTTTTTGTAGAAATCAAAAAATAATGATACTAAAATTCATATGTCATTGCAAAGGACCTACAATTACCAAAACAAGTCTGAAAAAGAAAATTAAGTTGGATGATTAACACTACCTGATTTCAGGAATCATGGTAAAGTTACAGTAATCAAGATAGTATGGTACTGTTAAGATAGACAAATCAGTGTTCAGAATAGAGTCCAGAAAAAAAAGGTCCACACTGATTTTAACATGAATGTGAAAATAATTCAGTAGAGAAAGGATAGTCTTTTTTAATAAAGTGAATATTCACCTATAATAAAATGAACCTCAATCCATACCTTGTACCGTATACAAAAGTTCACTCAAAATAGATCACAGATGTAAATGCCAAACTTAACACTATAAAAATTATTGAAGAAATCACAAGAGAAAGTCTTCACCACATTAGGTTAAGCAAGACTTCTTAGATATGATAGCTAAAGCATGATCTCTAAAAATACACAAGTACCTACCTTCATATCCATTTTATAGAAAATTGTCCTCAGTACTTACAAATAGAACCCTCAGGAGAGGCTTCTCAGGGGCAAGGACCTCAAATCTTGGCTTTGTATTAAAAAGTGAACACTAATGAGATTCCATTGTCCGCTGTTAGTGTATGTGTGTGTCGGGGTGGGGGGAGGACATATTTGATGCTGCTCCAATAAGATCTGTTGAGACGATCACTTACTGAAACACCTTTATGACTTTTATTTGCCTCTAACTACTTAATAAAAAGGCAAAGATAATCTCCTCTTTATCTCCCATGGTGCACTGCTATTTGCCAACTTTACAATAAACTATGATTTATCTGAAGCAGTTATGAAATTGATGTGGAGAAGAGAAAAATGCATCTGAGACTTAACTTTGTGATTATTAGTCATTGAAGCTGCCTCCTGTAATTACTTATAGTTTTATTTTAAAAAAATCATTCTTCCTCAATAGTCTTGAAATTAAAAGTTGAGGGGCTTCCCTGGTGGTGCAGTGGTTGAGAATCCGCCTGCCGATGCAGGGGACACAGGTTCGTGCCCCGGTCCAGGAAGATCCCACATGCCACGGAGCGGCTGGGCCCGTGAGCCATGGCCGCTGAGCCTGAACATCCGGAGCCTGTGCTCTGCAACGGGAGAGGCCACAACAGCGAGAGGCCCATGTACCACAAAAAAAAAAAAAAAAAAAAAAAAAAAAAAAAAAAAAAATTGACGCAACTTGATTTCATCAGCTGCTAGCATAGTCATCGGCATTCCACCCCACACTAAATTTCTTTTCCCACTACCCCCAAAGAAACAAGTTGGCTCAAATATTCCCCTCATATCTCTACCTTCTCTATTTAAGAGCACCAGTCTTGGAACAGGTGGAACATTTCCTCTTACTGCTGAACTAGATTCTCCACTTTCCCAAGTATCACACCCTTGAAAGGGTGTGTCATGGCATTTCAACCCTCCTTTGAAGGAGGACATGAAATCTCAAATGAAAATCTACAGCTGTTTCCCAATAAATTAAAGAATATTTTGGAACATACTTTGTTTTGTGCACATCCTAAACGGTTCCTTCCTGTATCTGTTTAAACAGCAACAACAAAAGAGATAAAATATATGTACATTAGTATTGTGGTAAGGTACAAAAAAGAAGAGGTATGTTGATTGACTGTTACAGCTTACAATACGCTCATTAAATGCATTAATTCCTCCCTTCAATCATCCAGAGTATCTGCAAACATCCATTGAGGTTTTTACCATGTGTCTGGCACTCTGCTAGAGATGAAGGGTAACAGATTAATAAGGCATGAGTCTAGCTTTAAGTATCTCAGAGTTCACAAAGTTTTCACTCATACTACCACTCCCAGTGCATTCTCATGGTCTGACTTGCAAAGTGACTCCTTCATTCTCTCTGTTGTAACCCCTGACACGGATTCACAATTATCTACACATCTTTCAGATAGTCAGAGCTAAACAATTTTTAAAGAAAGAATACATCTATTTGCAATTCCACTTTGGTTTCAAATTAGGGCACCTCTTTTACTCTGCAGTATTTTGACCTTCCTTCTCTGTTTTCAAATCAACAGAATCAGAAACATCTATATAAAGCCTTTTTAAATTTGTTCACAAAGTAAAGCAAACTCATTGTTGGAACATAGCACAGTGTTCTTTGTGCAAGAGTAGATTTTATTTCTTAGAAATAAATGGAAAAAAATAAGGGATGGGACTAATTTTTCTCTAAAGAGTTTTCTATTTTGACAATATCTATTTTCATCTCTCTTCAATACAGATGGCATAAAAAAATTATCCTCATATGATTTACATTCATTATTGGTTTTATATTGGAAAACATCCCAGAAAAGCAAAAAAAGTCTGGCAATTAACTGAAACAAAACAAAAGGGATGCATTTATTTTCATATGTAATTACTTATTTATTTAGAGAATAAACCTGAGCCTGTACTGATGATTGCCTTTTTTTGCAGAGGGAAGATACAATCTATTTGAAATAAATATAATATTTATAAGTTGATAACAGATAATGATATATTAAATGTGAGGTTCTAATTAAAATATTTTTATATTTGTTATTTTTTCTCAATTGATTTCTCAAATAGTTTACCCAAACTAGAGTAAACCACATTCTTCGCCACTTCCCTATGAGATCTTACATTCATAACTGAGGGTCTCTCTTCTCTTCTCTTCTCTTCTCTTCTCTTCTCTTCTCTTCTCTTCTCAAGAAAAGAAGCCAAATCCTCATGAAAAGAGCAAACCAACAATAATACAACCTTTAACTTTAACTCAAAAGTGCTTTGGAGTAGATATTAAGCCAAGGCAAAGGAGAAAAAGGAAAGAGTAAACAAAAGGGGGAGAGGAAGCTGTCCCTGAGAAATTGTGGTCTCAAGTGATGCCCTCCCACAAATGTGACCCAGTGTACACATAGCCTGTGTTAGCAGAGGATGTGCAACATTTGAAATGTGTTTTGAGATGGGCTCAAATGACTTCTTCTGGAATTTTATAACTAAGTCAGTAACTGCCAAGTATCAATGTTTACCAGGATTATGGTAAGTGGCATAAAACCTTATCAATGAGAAGCTGTATAAACAGGCTGATATAGATTTCACATGTTAGAATTAACAGTGATTTTAAAGCAAATGTGCTTACCATATTGAAAGCACCAAATAACAAGCTAGAATTTATTATAGGAAATAGAAAGCTATAAAAAGTGACCAGACTGATGTAAAAGAGAACAAAACAGGTATTCTAGAATTTAAACATTTAATAACAAAATTAAAAACCTTATAGGTTATATTTAGAAGTGAAATGATGTAGCAGATTGGACTCAGAGTAGAAAGAACCAGTGAACTAGAAGATTATATTAAACTACTCAGAATGCAGCAAAGAAAGAAAAAATTAAAGGTTGACAATACAGAAAAGAAAATAAAAGCCATGAGGATTATAGAAGGAGGATCCAGAATATTCTTGAAATAAGTTCTCTAAGTAAAAATATAGAAAGAATATAGTGCTAAGACAAATTTTGAGGAGATAAAAACAGGACATGTGAGTATTAAGAAACAATGTCAAGCTGGAATTCATACATAAAAGATTCCTTCTGAGAATGCTATTTAATCCAACCGTCATCTCATTTTCAGAAATTTGTGCTCCTACAACATCCTATGCTTATTGTTAACACAATGCTTATTACAGTTTTTTTATAATAACCTATTGACTTTTATTTCTTCTGGTTAGATTTTTAACTGAGTGAAGGCAATTCATTTGTTTCTATTTCTTAATTTTAAATGCCTGGCTAAATTTAGGTCACCAAAAAGGATTTAGTTATTATTTGTTTTTTGAATTAATTGACTTCCTCTTGGGACCTATAGCTCTTTTATAGTACAGTGAAATTGCATCCAATTCAATGATTATATTAACTTTTCTGAGCAAATGTATTGAAGGCACAATCTGTGGTAGTGTTTTCATTCTCTCTAGGGTCTTTTCTTTATGCACACATTCATTCAAAATTATTTATTGGATACCTACTATGTAATGCATTGTTCTTGATATTGGGACAATATTTATGACCAATGGACCAATTACATTCTTATTTGTAGTTAAAGATCTAATAAAGTGTGGCAGATAAAAATATAAGTAAATAAACAAATAAGATGATTTCAGGGAATAATGAGCTCTATGAAGGAAATAAGTAGGGTCATGGGATGTTTGAGGAATGGGTACCTTAAAAGGAAAATTCATGTGTTAAGTTCAAAATTTATGTTATAAAGAGAGACTAAAAGGAACAGGGTTTTTTTCCTTGTATTATTTCCATAGCAAATGGCTATCATAAAAGACCTTGAAAGAATATGTCTCTGATGTAGGCAATCTCTACAGGACATTTTTGTAGGGCAATATGCAATTTAAATGGATTATAAATGTGAAAAGGCTCAAAATAATATACCTATTCATAAAAGTTATATCAAACACTCAATATATTAATTTCCCTATCTTTACGTAAGTTCTTAAAACTGAGAAATTTACAGTCTACTTAAGGAGACAGGATTTTTAAAAACTTGTAGCTTGTTATCAATACAGAGCAGTGAGGATATAGACCTAGTATTCAGTCTCATGTGAGTTGACACATTATGTGTTTTAGTCCTGTAGTCTTTGTGGCCCTGCCTATCATTTATTTTTATTCAGGAATGTAGTTTTCTTTCCTTTAATCTCATGTTTTGCCAAATGTCAGAGAAATGATGGTGAAAACACTCCATCAATCATTATGGTAAGAATAGAAGGCATTACCACCTCATCATTCAATTAAGTTACTTTGAGAACTAGGCTTCAATTTCTGAAAAGTATAGTAGGGTTACAATGACTACTTCTTTCTTGTAGTGTCTCCTTCCAGAGGAAAAGACAGCCAAGTCTTCAGCAATGCTTGTTCAATACTAGACTTCCTGGGCCCTTGTTTTCACTTTTTAATAATTGGAAAGAAGGAGCCATTTACTAACACATTTCTCGTAGTAGATGACCATTCTGATAAATATTTTGATAAAAAACAAACAGTTGGTATGAGGGAGATTTGTGAATTTACATAAGTTGTGACTTTAAATTTATCTTTGAATTTTAAACAACTATATTTAAAGTTCTCCTTGTCCCCTGTCATAAGGTAAAATGAGGATGATTCATTTGAATAGCACCTGGTAAGAATTGAAATAAAATTAGGTTGTTTTTGACATAGAACATTGTAGGAAGTCATGATGTACTATTAAAAATATTTTTTCATTGTTGGGAGGAAAATTTAGACGACATTCTGGATACACTGCTTGCCATAATCATTTTTAATATTAAAACAGTAGAAAGAGTGTGGTTTGTAGTTCTTAGATTTCTAATACACTCTAGCACAATTATGCTTCAGTAGAAGACACCTATCTGAAAAGCAAATGTAACATGCCTGAAACCAAACTATTTGCATTTCCAGAGTATAAAAATTACTGAACTGTGCCAATATCTGTGGCAGAACACTTGAGCAAAGTAGAGTTAGTAATGTCATTTATACAAAGACTATAAAGCAATTTCTGTACATTTTTATTTCATAGGGAAAAGGAGGCACCTTGAGTCAAAGAAAAAAATAATTGAAGATGAGGAAATAATATTGTTAAGAATGAAAGGCAGGGAATAAAGTAAATGTATGTAAATCCACAGGTTTCTTTTCCTAAATTGCAACAAGAGTATAAATTGAAGGAGGGTTAAGTAATTTAGAGTTTCTAGACTTTTGAAAATATAATTAGTTTTATCAGAGTGGTATAAATTTGTGTATCCACTAAGTCATTGTTAAACTTTGAGGAGTTTTAAATTGGACACTACTCCTTAGAGAAATGTCTAATTCTAGAGCTGCAGGAGAAAATATAGACGATGAAACTAAAGTTTCTTGTAGTGCTGAAAAGAAAGGAAATATTCAAAAAATAATAATAAGAAGAAGAAGAATAAAGCATGCCCAAGGAAAGGATACAGGAGAAAATAGAAAGAGTGTCCAATGATCAAAGCTGAAAATTAGAAAAAACAAACAAACAAACAAAGCAGGAGAAAAATATAATATTATATTATAAACCAAAATATAAAATAAATATCCACAAGCTATTACCAATATATATAAATGATGGAATAAAGAAATGAGGGAGAAAGAACATTTCTCTTGTGCAGAAGAATTCCAAATAACTTATGTAGGTACTCTGCTTTCAACTCTGGAATATAACTCACTCTGTAAATATGGACTGCATATTGTGGCTTCTTTCCAAAGGGTACAATATGGAAAGTGGAAAAAAGAGTAACTTTACAATGGTAAAAATTTAAAAATACTACTTCAGACAGGTGACCAAAATCAACATCAACAGTGTTAAGTTATAGTGGTAGCATGTACCCTTGAAGTGATCTGATAAAAATTGTACTTTATCTCTGTGGTCTTCCTTCCATAAACCAATATACCCTGTCTAACCATGAAAAAAACATTAGACAAATTACACCACAGGATCAGCCTACAAAATTCTTCACCAATATTCTTTAAAACTGTCAATGTTATCAAAGACAAAGCAAGTCTGACAAGCTGTAACAGACCAAAGGAGCCTAAAGACCATGAACAATTAGATGTAATACACTATTTTGGAGTTTGACCCTGAAACAGAAAAAGAACATGATGTGAAATCTAAGGACTATATAAAGTGTAAACTATAGTTAATACTAGTGTAGCAATATAGGTTTATTAATTGTGTCAAATGTATCAGAGTAATGTAAGATGTTTCAAACTTCTTTAAAATTGCCTTATTCTGCATTAAGTATAATGTCCAAAGTCATGTAACAGATGTTTTCCTTAGACCATCTAAAGAATTAATTAATTAATTAATTAATTATTTTTTGCGGTACACGGGCCTCTCACTGTTGTATCCTCTCCCGTTGCGGAGCACAAGTTCTGGACCCGCAGGTTCAGCAGCCATGGCTCACGGGTCCAGCCACTCCGCGGCATGCTGGATCTTCCCCACACCGGGGCACAAACCTGTGTCCCCTGCATCGGCAAGCAGACTCTAAACCACTGCACCACCAGGGGAGCCCAAGAATTATTTTTTATTAGAATGATATTTAGATTCCAACTGAGAATAAAGTTATTTTGACTCAACTATACACTTAGGAAACTTCTAATTGGTAGAAAAGGTATTTCAGAAGTGTTCTTTATGCAAAACATAGGTAATATACATGGAGTGGTGAAACTAATAAAATTAAGAAACACAAAAATGTCAGTAAAGAACACAAAACCCCAATGGGACAGTAGCAAGACAGTATAATCAATATACCTGCTTAAAGACTGACACATATTATAATAAATTATTATTATATTATTATATTATTCTCTCTCTTCAGAGAGAGAAGAGCTCAAGATGGCAGAGTAAGCAGATGTAGAGCTTACCTCCCACATGAACACAGCAAAAATACATCTACATATGGAAACTAAGCACTGAAAACAAGCAGGAGGATTATTGCACAAACTTGGTGTTAAGAAAGATACACACTTATTCAGAAAGGGAGGGAAGAAAAGTATTTGGGTCAGGACCTGTGTGCCTGGGAGGGACATCAGAGGAAAAAGGAGTTTGTTGGGGTGAATACCCATCCAGGGAGTAAATGAGTCGTGGACTCAGTGTCCCAGCCTTGTGGTCCTAGGCAGAGGAAACAAAGGACAAAGGACTAAAGATAACTTAAATAAACCAGGATGTAGCTTAAAACATAAAAAAGTACAAAAGGAACTATAACTTAAATATACAGTTAAAGGATAAGCATGAAGGTATAAAATATGACATCAAAAACATAAACTGTGGTATAAGGGAGTAAAATCTTTTAGAATGTATTTGAACTTAAATGTTTACCAGTTTAAAACAAGTAGATGTAATTATGGATTAACATATAAACGTCAGAGTAACCACAAATCAAAAACGTACAACAGATACACAAAAATCTAAAAGAAAGGAAGAGAGAGGACTTTCAGGAGGGTAGAGGAGTAAGACGTGGAGATCACCTTCCTCCCTACAAATACATCAGAAATACATCTACATGTGGACCAACTCCTGCAGAACACCTACTGAACACTGGCAGAAGACCTCAGACTTCCCAAAAGGCAAGAAATGCACCACGTACCTGGGTAGAGCAAAAGAAAAAAGGAAAACCAGAGATAAAAGAATATGGATGGGACCTACACCTCTGGGGGGGAGCTGTGAAGGAGGAAACGTTTCTATACACTAGGAAGCCCCTTAACTGACAGAGAGAAGGGGTGGCAGGGGGAAGCTTCGGAGCCATGGAGGAGAGTGCAGGAACAGGTGTGTAGAGGGCAAAGCAGAGAGATTCCCACACAGAGGATTGGTGCCAACCAGCACTCACTAGCCTGAGAAGCTTGTCTGCTCACCTGCTGGGGAAGGTGGGGGCTGGGAGCTGAGGCTCTGGCTTCGGAGGTCAGATCTCAGGGAGAGGACTGGAGTTGGCTGCATGAACACAGCCTGAAGGGGGCTAGTGTATCACAGTTAGCCTGGAGGGAGTCTTGGGAAAAGTCTGGACCTGCCAAAGAGGCAAAAGACCATTGTTTTGGGGTGCACGAGGAAAGGGGATTCAAAGAACAGCTCAAACGAGCTCCAGGAAAGGGCGCAAGCTGTGGCTATCAGCGCAGATCCCAGAGATGGGTATGAAATGCTAATGTTGCTGCTGCAGCCAACAAGAATCCTGTATGCAAGCACAGGTCACTATCCACAAATCCCCTCCTGGGAGCCTGTGCAGCCTGCCACTGCCAGGGTCCCATGATGCAGGGACAACTTCACTGGGAGAACACACAGCACACCTCAGACAGTTGCAAAGTCACACTGGCCTCTGCCGCCAATGCTCACCCTGCATTCTGTACACCTCCCTCGCCACAGCCTGAGTGAGCCAGAGCTCCCTAATCAGCAGCTACTTTAACCCTGTCATGTCTGAGTGGGGAACAGATGCCCTCAGGTGACGTACACACAGAGGCTGGGCCAAATCCAAAGCTGAACACCAGGAGCTGTGTGAACAAAGAAGAGAAAGGGAAATTTCTCCCAGCAACCCAGGAGCAGTGGATTAAATCTCCATAATCAACTTGATGTACCCTGTATCTGTGGAATACCTGAATAGACAAAGAATCATCCCAAACTTGATGCAGTGAACTTTGGGAACAACTGTAGACTTGGGGTTACCTTTCTGCATCTAGTTTGTTTCTGGTTTTATGTTTTCTTCATTTAGTATTTAGAGCCTATTATCACTGGTACATTTGTTTATTGATTTGGTTGCTCTCCATTTTTTTTTAATATATATATATATATTTTTTCCCTCTTTCTCATTTTGTGAGTGTGTATGTGTATGCTTCTTTGTGTGATTTTGTCTGCATAGTTTTGCTTTTACCATTTGTCCAAGGGTTCTGTCTGTCTGGTTTCTTTTTGGGGTCTTTTTGGTTTAGTTCTTAGCACTTCTTATCATTGGTGGATTTTTTTTTCTGGTTTGGTGGCTCTCTACTTTCTTTCTTCTTCATAATTACTTTTTAAAAAATTTTAATCACATATTTTTTGTTTTTAATAAATTTCTTTATTTTATTTTTTTTTCCCATTTTTCTTTCTATTTTTTTCTCCCTTTTCTTCTCAACAGTGTGGCTGGCAGGGCCTTGTAGCTCCAGCCAGGTGACAGACCTGAGCCTCTGAGGTGAGAGAGCTGAGTTCAGGACACTGATACATCCGAGACCTCCTGGTCCCATGTAATATCAAATGGAAAAAGCTCACCCAGAGATCTCCATCTCAATGCTAAACCCCAGCTCCACTCAATGACCAGCAAGCTCCAGTGCTGCACACCCTATGCCAAACAACTAGCAAGACAGGAACACAACCCTAACCATTAGCAGAGAGACAACCTAAAATCATAATAGGTTCTCAGACACCCCAAAACACACCACCGGTTGTGGTCCTACCTATCAGAGAGACAAGATCCAGCCTCAACCACCAGAACACAGGCACTAGTCTCCTCCACCGGAAAGGTGACACAACCCACTAAACCAACATTACCCACTGGGGGCAGACATTAAAAACAATGGGAATTATGAACCTACAGAATACAAAAAAGAGACCACAAACACAGTAACTTAAGCAAAATAAGAAGACAGAGAAATACACAGCACATGAAGGAACAAGGTAAAAACCCACCAGACTGAATAAAAGAAGAGGAAATAGATATTCTAGCTGAAAATCAGTTCAGAGTAATGATAGTAAAGATGATCCAAAATCTTGGAAATAGAATGGAGAAAATACAAGAAATGTTTAACTGGAAACTAAAAGAACTAAAGAGCAAGAAAACAATGATGAACAACAAAATAAACGGAATTAAAAATGCACTAGAAGAAATCAATAGCAGAATTACTGAGGCAGAATGGATAAGTGACCTGAAAGATAAAATAGTAGAAATAACTACCACAGAGCAGAATAAAGAAAAAAGAATGAAAAGAATTGAGGACAGTCTCCGAGACCTCTGGGAAAACATTAAGTGCACCAACATTCAAATTATAGGGGTCCGAGGAGAAGAAGAGAAAAGAAAAGAGACTGAGAAAATATTTGAAGAGATTATAGTAGAAAACTTCCCTAATGTGGAAAGGGAAATAGATAATTGGTCCAGGAAAGGCAGAGAGTCCCACACATGATAAATCCAAGGACAAACATGCTAAGACACATATTAATCAAACTATCAAAAATTAAATACAAAGAAAATATATTAAAAGGAGCAAGGGAAAAACAGCAAATAACATACAAGGGAATCCCTATAAGGTTAATCCCTATGAGGTTAATCCCTATAAGGTTAATCCCTATAAGGTTAAGTTTCTGCTGATCTTTCAGCAGAAACTCTGCAAGCCAGAGGGGAGTGGCAGGACATATTTAAATTGATGAAAGAGAAAAACCTACAACCAAGATTACTCTACCCAGCAGGATCTCATTCAGATTTGAGAAAGCAGACAAGCAAAACCTAAGACAATTGAGCACCACCAAACCAGCTTTAAAACAAATGATAAAGGAAATTCTCTAGGCAGGAAACACAAAAGAAGGGAAAGACCTACAGTAACAATCCCAAAATAATTATGAAAGTGGTAATGAGAACATACATATCGATAATGACCTTATATGTAAATGGATTAAATGTTCCAACCAAAAGACACAGACTGGCTGAATGGATACAAAACAAAGACCTGTATATATGCTGTCTACAAGAGACTCACTTCAGACCTAGGAACACATACAGACTGAAAGTGAGGGGATGGAAAAAGATATTCCATGCAAATGGAAATCAAAAGGAAGCTGGAATAGCAATACTCATATCAGACAAAATAGACTTTAAAATAAAGACTATTACAAGAGAAAAAGAAGGACACTACATAATGATCAAGGGATCAATCCAAGAAGAAGATATAAAATTGTAAATATTTATGCACCCAACAAAGAAGCACCTCAATACATAAGCAAATGCCAACAGACATAGGAGAAATTCACAGCATCACAATAATAATAGGGGATTTTAACACCCTATATACAACAATGGACAGATCATCAAAAATGAAAATAAATAAGGAAACACAAGCTTTAAATGACACATTAGAAAGATGGATTTAACTGATATTTATAGGACATTCCACCCAAAGAAACAGAACACACTTTCTTCTCAAGTGCTCATGGAAAATTCTCCAGGACAGGACATATCTTGGGTCACAAGTCAAGTCTTGGTAAGTTCAGGAAATTTGAAATTGTATCAAGTATCTTTTTGGGCCACAATGCTATGAGACTAGATATCAATTACAGAAAAAGAATCTGTAAAAAATACAAACATATGGAAGATAAACAATACACTACTAAATAACCAAGAGATCACTGAAGAAATGAAAGAGAAAAAAAATACATAGAAACAAATGACAATGGAAACATGATGACAATGAAAACCTATGGGATGCAGCAAAAGAAGTTCTAAGGGGGAAGATTATAGCAACACAATCCTACCTCAAGAAACAAGAAGTATCTCGAATAAACAACCTAACCTTACACCTAAAGCAATTAGAGAAAGAAGAGAAAAAAACAACAACCCAAAGTTAGCAGAAGCAAAGAAATCATAAAGATCAGATTAGAAATAAATCAAAAAGAAATGAAGGAAATGATACCAAAGATCAATAAAACTAAAACTGGTTCTTTGAGGAGATAAACAAAATTGTTAACCCATTAGCGAGACTCATCAAGAAAAAAAGAGAGAAGACTCAAATCAATAGAATTAGAAATAAAAAAGAAGAAGTAACAAATAACACTGCAGAAATACAAAGGATCATGAGTGATTACTAGAAGCAACTATATGCCAATAAAATGGAAACCTGGAAGTAATGGACAAACTCTTAGAAAAGCACAACCTTCCAAGACTGCACCAGGAGGAAATATAAACAGACCAATCTCAAGCACTGAAATTGAAACTGTGTTTAAAAATCTTCCAACAAACAAAAGCCCAGGACCAGATGGCTTCACAGGTGAATTCTATCAAACTTTTAGAGAAGAGCTAACGCCTATCCTTCTCAAACTCTTCCAAACTATAGCACAGGGAGGAACATACCCAATCTATTCTATGAGGCCATCATCACGGTGACACCAAAACCAGACAAAGATGTCACAAAAAAAGAAAGCTACAGGCCAATATCACTGATGAACATAGATGCAAAAATCCTTAAGAAAACACTAGCAAACAGAATCCAACAGCACATTAAAAGGATCATACAGCATGATCAAGTGAGCTTTATCCCAGGAATGCATGGGTTCTTCAATATATGCAAATCAATCAATGTGCTAAGCCATATTAACAAATTGAAGGATAAAAACCATATAATCATCTCAATAGTTGCAGAAAAACCGTTTGACAAAATTCAACACCCATTTTGATAAAAACCCTGCAGAAACTATGCATAGAGGGAACTTACTTCAACATAATAAAAGCCATGTATTATAAACCCACAGCCAAAATCATTCTCAATGGTGTAAAAACTGAAAACATTTCCACTAAGATCAGGAAAAAAACAAGTTTGTCCACTCTCACCACTATTTTTTAACATAGTGTGGAAGTTTTAGCCACAGCAATCACAGAAGAAAAAGAAGTAAAAGGAATCCAAATCCGAAAAGAATAAGTAAAACTGTCACTCTTTTCAGATGACATGATACTATACATAGAGAATCCTAAAGATGCTACATGAAAACTACTGGAGATAATCAATGATGTTGGTAAAGTAGCAGGATACAAAATTAATGCACAGAAATCACTTGCATTCATATACACTAATGATGGAAAGTCTGAAAGAGAATTAAGGAAACACTCACATCTACCATTGCAACAAAATGAATAAAATACCTAGAAATAAACCTATCTAAGGAGACAGAAGACCTCTATGTAGAAAATTATAAGACACTGATAAAAGAAATTAAAGATGATACAAACAGATGGAGAGATATACCGTGGTTTTGGATTGGAAGAATCAACATTGTGAAAATGACTATACTACCCAAAGAAATCTACAGATTCAGTACAATCCCTATGAAACTACCAATGACATTTTTCACAGAACTAGAACAAAACATTCCACAATTTGTATGGAAACACAAAAGACCCCAAATAGTCAAAGCAATCTTGAGAAAGCAAAACGTAGCTAGAGGAATCAGGCTTCCTTACTTCAGTCTGTACTACCAAGCTACAGTAATCAAGGCAGTATGGTACTGGCACAAAAACAGAAATATAGATCAATGGAAAAAGGATAGAAAGCCCTGAGGTAAGCCCACACACATATGGTCACCTTATCTTTGATAAAGGAGGCAAGAATATACAGTGGAGAAAAAACAGCCTCTTCAATAAGTGGTGCTGGGAAAACTGGACAGCTACATGTAAAAGAATGAAATTAGAATACTCCCTAACACCATACACAAAAATAAACTCAAAATGGATTAAAGACTTAAATGTAAGGCCAGAAACTATCAAGCTCTTAGAGGAAAACATAGGCAGAACACTCTATGACATAAATCACAGCAAGATCCTTTTTGACCCATCTCCTAGAGAAATGGAAATCAAAACAAAAATTAACAAATGGGACTTAATGAAACCTCAAAACTTTTGCACAGCAAAGGAAACCATAAGCAAGATGAAAAGACCTCCCTCAGAATAGGAGAAAATATTTACAAATGAAGCAACTGACAAAGGATTAATCTCCAACATTTACAAACAGTTCATGCAGCTCAATATCAGAAAAACAAACAAACCAATCCAAAAATGGGCAGAAGACCTAAATAGACATTTCTCCAAAGAAGATACACATATTGCCAAAAAACACATGAAAAGTTGCTCAACATCAGTAATCATTAGAGAAATGCAAATCAAAATTACAATGAGGTATCACCTCATACCAGTCAGAATAACCATCATCAAAAAAATGTAGAAATAAATGCTGGAGAGGGTTTAGAAATAAGGTAACCCTCTTGCACTGTTGTTGAGAATGTAACTTGATACAGCCAGTATGGAAAACACTATGGAAGTTCCTTAGAATACTAAAAATATAACTACCATACACCCAGCAATCCCACTCCTGGGCATATACCCTGAGAAAACCATAATTCAAATAGAGTCATGTACCACAGTGTTCATTGAAGCTCTATATACAATAGCCAGGACATGAAAGCAACCTAATTGTCCATTGAGAGATGAATGGATAAAGCAGATATGGCACATATATACAATGGAATACTACTCAGCCATAAAATAGAAAAACAAATAATGTACGTTAACACATATATATGGAACTAAAAACAAACAAAAAAATTGGTTCTGAAGAACCTAAGGGCAAGACAGGAATAAAGATGCAGACGTAGAGAATGGACTTTAGGACATGCGGAGGGGGAAAGGTAAGCTGGGATGAAGTGAGAGAGGGGAATGGAGATATATACACTACCAAAGTAAAAGAGATAGCTAGTGGGAAGCAGCCAAATAGCACAGGGAGATAAGCTCAGTGCTTTGTGTCCACCTAGAGGGGTGGGATAGGGACTGTGGGAGGGAGATGCAAGAGTGAAGGGATATGGTGGTATGTGTATATGTATAGCTGATTCACCTTGCTATACAGCAGAATCTATCACACCAGTTTAAAACAATTATACTCCAATAAAGGTGTTAAAAAAAAAGGAACACAGTATACTACTAAAAATGTCTTCAAACTACAAGGTCAGAAACAAAAAAAAAGCAATGAACAGAGGTGTTCTACAAAAACAACCAAAAAACATGTAATAAAATGGCAATAAGTACATAACTATAAATAATTATTTTAAATATCAGTGGACTATATGCTCCAGTCAAAAGATGTTGTGTGTTTATTTGGATGAAAAGCAATATGCTGCCTATGGGAGACTCATTTCAAGATGAATGACATACAGAGACGGAAAGTGATGGGATGTAAAAAGATATTTATTTCAAACAGAAATGACAAGAAAGCCAGGGTTTTCTCTTATGTAATATGAGATAAAATAGACTTTAAAGCAAAGGCTTTAACATAAGACAAAGAATGGTATTACATAATGATAAACAGACCAATACAAGAAGAGAATATTATATTCATTAACATATATGCATCCAATACAGGAGAATCAAAATATATAAAGCAAATACTAAAAGATATAAAGGGAGATATTGAGATATATATTGTAATATAATAAGAGCAGGGAAATTTAACACTCCTATTACATCAATGACAGATCATCCAGACAGAAAGTCAATAAGACTACAGTGGTCTTAGATGACAGAAAAGCCAGTTCTACTTAATGGATAGCTACAGGCATTATATCCATAAACAGTATAATATACATTCTTCCTAAGTGCACATGGAATATTCTCCAGTACAAATCACATGCTAGGCCACAAAACAAGTCTCAACAATGTTAAGGGGATAGAAATTATATCAAGCACTTTTTTCCCAAACAAAATGGTATAAAAATAGAAATCAACTACAGAAAGGAACATGGGGAAAGAACAAACACTTGGAGACCAAAAAACTTGTTACTAAAGAACCAGTGGGTCATTGAAGAAATCAGGGAGGAAATCAGAAAATACCTTGAGGCAAATGAAAATGAAAACACAACACTCCAAATCTATGGGTTGCAGCAAAACAGTTCTAAAAGGAAATATATCAATGAAGCCCTTCCTCAAAAAACAAGAAAAATCCCAAATAAACAACCTAACCTACCACCTAAAAGAATTAGTAAAGGAAGAGCAAACAAGGCCCCAAGTCAGCAAAAGAAAGGAAATAATAAAGATCAGAGAGAAAATAAATAAAATCAATGAAACCAAGAGCTAGTGTTTCCAAAGGATAAACAAAATTGATATACCTTTAGCCAGGTTCACCAAGAGGAAAAGAGAAAGGAACCAAATTAAACAAGTAAGAAATAAAACAGGAGAAATAACAATCTACACCATATAAGTAAAAAAATCATCACAGAATACTACAAATAGTCACAACCTAGAAGAAATGGACACCTTTATAGAAACAAACAGACTTCAATGACTGAATGACGAAGATGCAAACAATTTGACCAGACTGATCACTAGTAGTGAAGTTGAATTTGTAATTAAAAAACTCCCAGCAAACAAAATATGACTATCATCTGCTTTCACAGAGGAATTCTACCAAACATAAATAAGAGCTTACAACTATCCTTCTCAAACTATTCCAAAAAATTGCAGAAGACAGAAAACTCCTAAATACATTCTACAAAACCACCATTACTCTTTGGTCTGATACCAAAATCAGACAAAGCCACTACAAAAAAGAACATTACAGACCAATATCTCTGATGAATATTAATGCAAAAATCCTCAACAAACCAAATCCAACAATATATAAAATGCATCATCCACCATGATCAAGCTAGATTTATTCCAGTGTCACAAGGATGTTCTAACATTCACAAATCAATCAATGTGATGCACTATATAAACAAAAGGAAGGATAAAAACCACATGATCCTCTCAATAGATGTAGAAAAAGCATTTGACAAAATTCAACATCCATTCATGATAAAAACTCTCATCAAAATCGTTATAGAGGGAACATATCTAAACATACTAAAGGCCTTTTTTGACAGACCCACAGCCAACATCATACTCAATGGTGAAAAGCTGAAAACCTTTCCTCTAAATTCAGGAGCAAGACAGGAAAGCCCACTCTCACCACTTCTATTTAACATAGTATTGGAAGTCCTAGCCACAGCAATCATACCAGATAAAAAAGAAAAGAAAAGAAAAGAAAAGCCATCCAAAATTGGAAGGGAAAAGGTAAAACTGTCATTATTTGCAGATTATGTGATACTTTATATAAAAATCACTAAATTCCCCACTCCCAAAATATTAGAACTAATAAAGTCAACAAAGTGACAGGAAATAAGACATTATATATATATAAATCTATTGAATAATGAACCATCAAAAAGTAAAAGATACAATCCCATTTAAGATGATATCATAAGGAATAAAACACCTAGGAACAAACTTAACCAAGCAGGTGAAACACCTATACTCTGAAGACTATAAAACAATGATGAAAGAAATTGAAGATGATACAAAGAAATAAAAAGGTATCCCATGTTTTTGGATTGGAAGCATTAACATTGTTAAAATGGTCATACTAACCAAGACAATCTACAGGTTTAATGCATTCCTGTCAAAATACCAACGGCATTTTTCACAGAGCTAGAACAAATAATCCTAAAATTTATATGGAACAAAAAATACCCTGTACAAAAAATACCCAAAACAATCTTGGGTAAAAGAGTATAGCTGAGGGTATCACCCTCCCATACTTCAGACTATACTACAAAGCTACAGTAAGCTAAACAGTGTGTTACTGGCACAAAAATGGACACAAATATTTATGGAACAGAATAGAGAGATCAGAAATAAACCCACACACTTATGGCCAATTAATATATGACAAAGTGCCAAGAATATACAATGGAGAAAATGCAGGTTCTTCAATAACTGGTGCAGGAAAAACTGGACTGCAACAGGTAAATCAATGCAATTAGAACATTATTTCATACCATATACAAAAATAAGCTCAAAATAGATTAAAGACCTAAATGTAAGACCTGAAACTGTAAAACTCCTAGCAGAGAACATAGGCAGAACACACTTTGACATAAATTGTAGAAATTTTTTTTTAGATCTGTCTCCTAAAGCAAAATAAAAGTAAATATAAACAAATGGAATCTAATTAATCTTAAATGCTTTTGCACAGCAAATGAAACCATTGACAAAACAAAAACCAAAGTACAGAATCGGAGAAAATTCTTGCAAATGATATGACCAGCAAAGGGCTGATATCTAAAAATATATAAACAACTCATACAATTCAATATCAAAAAAACAAACAACTCAGTCCAAAAATGCGCAGAAGACATGAATAGATATTTTTCCAACAAGACATAAATGGCTAGCAGGTACGTGAAAAGATGCTCAACATTACTAATTATTAGAAAAATGCTCATCAAAACTATGAGGTACCGCCTCACACCTGTCAGAATGGCCATCAACAAAATGTCTACAAATTACAAATGTTGGCAAGGATGTGGAGAAAAGGGAATCCTTGTACACTATTGGTGAAAATGTAATTTGGTGCAGCTGCTATGAAAAACAGTATGGAGCTTCCTCAAAAAACTAAAAATATGATCCAGCAATTCCACTCCTGGGTATATGTCTGGGAAAAAACAAAAACTCTAATCAAAAAGATATAGGTACCCCAATGTTCAGAGCAGCAGTATTTATAATATCCAAGATATGGGAGTAATCCAAATGTCCATTCACAGACAAATGGATAAAGAAATATGGGATATATATATATATATATATATATATATATATATATACACACACACATACACAAAGGAACATTACTTGAGCATAAAAAAGAATGAAATTCTGTCATTTGCAGCAATGTGGATGAACCTAGATAATATTATGCTTAGTGAAATAAGCCAGATAGAGAAATATAAATACTGTATGATTTTGCTTATATGTGGAATATAAAGATAATACACATGAGTGTATATGCAAAACAGAAACAGAGTCACAGATATAAAAAACAAATTAATGGTTATCAAAGGGCAGGGGGAAGAGGGGCAAATTTGGAGTATGGTATTTAGAGATATAAACTACTATATATAAATTAGATAAGCTACAAGGATATATTGTATTGCACAGGAAATTATAGCCATTATTTTATAATAACTTTCAGTTGAGTATAATCTGTAGAAATACTGAATCCTTATGCTGTACACTTGAAATTATATAATATTGTAAATCAACTATGCTTCAGTTTAAAAAAAAACAATTTCTTTCAACCAAAAAAAAAAAAAACAGAGAAAGAAAAAGAAGTGTTCAGAGGAACAAGTGATGAGAGTGTGGGATTTTCATGGGAAGCATTATCATGATAAGGTCTTGTTGATTGTCCCTTTAAATCTGGGTAGAATTAATCAAGTGGAATGAGTAAAAAAATAAGAAGGAAAGAAGCAAAGAAAAAAACCAAAACCTTTCCAGATAGGTAGAATTGCATGAACAAAGGCCACTAACAGAACTCAACAAAAAAGGGAGTTTGTTTGTTAGAGTGTGTTTGTTAGAGGGTGCAGGTGGGGTCAGTATGTCTTAAATAATGTTGGGTATATTTTGGAAGCTTGTTTACAGAAGACCTTGGGTGCTACAAATAAAAGTATATATAACAAATGGAAAACACTGAATCATGTCGTAATTATCCATAATCTGTTGTACCCTGAATTTTTTTAACCACTTTTCACTCCGTTCTATTGTATAACGGCAAACTAGGTACATAAGTGTACTCTGAGGTAATTTCACCTCTGTATTTATATGAATACATTTTTAATGTTACAGTATAGCATTTATATGTAAGGGCAATGAGTAAACCAACATTGATATGTCTATGATAGGTATATTTTTATGACAATGATAAGCTTAGTTTAAAATTTCTTATTTGAAGCCTTGTTTATAAATTTTTAAAAAATGATCTACACATTTCAAAACCCTCAACATTATTCTTTAACATCTATAGAGAGTGCCCTTGATTCTCCTAAGTATAAGAGATATCTTATTTTATTAGGATTTCCTGGGTGAACAGGTTGTAGAAATATAAACAGACTATTAAACTCATTATAAGTGACTTTCAAACAACTCATCCCCATAAAATAAAATATATCACCTAAAAGAATATTAAGTACCATGTAGACCTTTGTAAATTTCCATTCTAATTAATGTTCATGTATTTACTGACAAAAATTAGATAGCAGTAAGTTCCAATGGCTTTTCAATTGAGTGAAAGAGATATAATGAGAAAGAGAGAAACAGAGAGAGACAGATTCTGAATTTTTTCCATGAGACGGATTATGTGAACTTTAGAGCTCAATTATCTTGCTCATCTCCTACTATGAAAACATTTACATTCTTAAAGTCTTGGTTTAAATAAATGTAACCTCTTCAGGGGAATTTAAAATGTACAGAGTTACAAAACTGAGGTGTGTTTATCCAGTTCTACCAAGAATCACTTAAGTAAGTTTCAGCAAGACATCCCTATGCTTCGATCTCTGAGCCGGTAGAAACTAGGATCAAGTTCTCTTGCATGTAACAGTCATTATGGGGATTCAATAAATACTTAATAATTTTGTTGTCTTGCTATCCATACTTTACCATACAAAATATCTTTTTACCTTTGCTTCCTTAATCTAAGTAGTTTTCTAGTCTTTCTAAATTCCAAGCCTATGATGATTTCCATGGTGACTTTTATAAGGAGTCTGGAGCCTTTTGCAAAGACTTTCTGAAAGCATATGAAATGACATTTATTCACTTTTATTTTATAGATTTAATTTTTTTATGTTTCCTATAAAGTTATTTTTATATATGTATATACAAACATGTATTTGAGTATGCGTACATGTGTATGTAATACATGTATGTCCATATATATGTGTATACATATATATATGTTAATATAGATATCTCCATTTATATCTCTATCTACCTGGAATGTAATTTTTAAAGTTTTTGTCTTCTTGAGCTATTGTAAATATTATGAGTCATATTAATAACATAAGAGGTCCCAAGAACAATTGTCATTTGTAGCAGCAGCTTATTCTTATTTGACAATTTTTGCTGCAATTTAATTATTGATGCCATCTATTATTTTGATCTGCATATCTCCAGGAATAGTGATTGTTTTGCATTAACTCATATTTGAATGAACAAATGGACTCTATTCTGTCTAAATTTTGTGCCTCTGCCCTATTTGGCTGTTCTATTTAGGGCACTGATGTTTTATCACTCTCCCCCCAACCAAAATGTATAAACTACTGTAGAGAGATTGAATAATCTGCCTGAATTCACCAAATCAAGTTAAGAAGGTATGAGATGATATATTAAAGATCAAATATTTGCTGCAATCATAGTTGAACATTTCTATCACATAAATGGATTTTCCAGCTGTTCCTCTGTCTATTATTCATGTCATTTACCATAACAAGCTTTTCTTTTCTCTTTTTAATAAATTGTGGCATATTTAAATTAATATTGTGCAGATATTTACTCTGCCAGTGAGCCATTAGGTACAGAAATTGACGAATGCTTGTATAAATGTCTAAAATCTCTTTATTAAGCATGGTCATAGAAGACATTACCATCATGCTCCAGGTTTACAACCGAATTAGATTCACTGAAAAGCAATGCAGGGACAGCTAGAGATATGCAGATGAGAAAATGCCTAGTAGTCTCAAGAATAGTAAAAATGTCTGAAGAATCATACACTAATGTTTTTCCACAATAAATGAAGCACTTAATTCTTTTCTCTGTGTAATTTGAAAATGTATCCTTCCAGTTTGTAACTTGCCTTTTCATTCTTTTAACAGTGAAAGAAGCACTGATGCTTTACTTATAATAAGTTCTAATTTGTTGATATTTTTATGAATTTTTTTTCAGTATCACATCTCAGGAACCTTTGCCCATTGAGGTGATTGTTTTATTCAGTACTTCAGAGAAACAGAAAGGATGTGTGAATATACAAACATATACACATATACATACAATAACTTGGGAATTATTCCCATAATTTCATACTTCTGAAAATTTTCTCATGGAGTTGATATAATTTCTTCCTTAATTGCTTGGTAGAATTCAATGGAATTATCTAGAATGGAAATTTTCCTTATGGGAAGAATTTTAACTATAATTTTATTCCATTTATAAACATACGCTATACTGGTTATATTTATATACATATTTCTTTTAAAGCCAGTCTTAGTAGTTTCTCTTTCAAGAAATGTTTTCCATTTTTTAAAGTTGTTAAACTTATTGGTATACAATTTTAATAACATTTCTTCACTTCATATCTTTAAAATATGTAAGATATAAATATATCTAAAATATATATAGTATACAATAGAAAAATATATACATAAAAAAATCTATAAAATATTACCACATAGGGCTTCCCTGGTGGCTCAGTGGTTGAGAGTCCGCCTGCCGATGCAGGGGACACGGGTTCATGCCCCAGTCCGGGAGGATCCTGCATGTCATGGAGCAGCTGGGCCCATGAGCCATGGCCACTGAGCCTGCGTGTCCAGAGCCTGTGCTCCACAATGGGAGAGGCCACAACAGTGAGAGGCCCGCGTACCACAAAAAAAAAAAAAAAAAAAAAAACACCACATATACTTCTGACACTGGTAAATTGTATCTTCTCTCTCTTTTTCATGATCAATCAGCTATAGTTTTATCAACTTTATTGTGCAACACAAAAAGCTAGATTTTGAAATCATTAATCTATTTCTTTATCATACATTTACTTTATTGATTTCTGATCTGATCTTCATTTTTTCCTTTGTGTACTGACTTTGCATATAATTTCCTCTGGAATCTCCTGTGTCTTTAAGAAGAAAATGAAAAGACACAAATTTGAGATTTCTATTTCTAAAATAGCCATCTAGTGCTATAAACTTTCTTTTTTTTTTTTTTTTGTGGTACGCGGGCCTCTCACTGCCATGGCCTATCCCATTGTAGAGCACAGGCTCTGGACATGCAGGCCCAGTGGCCATGGCTCACGGGCCTAGCCACTCCGTGGCATGTGGGAGCCTCCCGGACTGGGGCATGAACCCACGTCCCCTGCATCGGCAGGCGGACTCTCAACCACTGCGCCACCAGGGAAGCCCTATAAACTTTCTTGTAAGTACATTTCTGGGAGTATTCCACAATTTAACTAATTATGTGTTTTTTTCACTACTAAATTGTTTTCAATATGCCTATCAAGTTCTCATTTAACATATGAGTAACTTTAATTGCATTATTTAGTTACCAATATTTGGGTATTTTCCAGAGACCTTTCAGTTATTGACTTCTAATTTAATTTCCTTATGTTTATAGAACATACTTCAAGATCTTTAAGATATGTTTATGACCAAATGTAATCTATCCTGGTGAAATGCTTCATATGCATTCGAAATGTGCTGTTTTTTAGGTGGAGTGTTTTTTACATGTCAGGTACATAAAATTGAAGAACACTATTATACTGATTTTCTGTTCTATACTGATTTTCTGTTTCTGTTTTTCAAAACATAAACAGAAGAACTAGGTAAAACAGAACTTCCTGAAAAAGAGATGTGATTTATCTAATACAGAATTGAAAATAACATTCCTGCAGATATTTACAAAGTCAGGAGAACAATGCAGGAAGAAAGTGAGAATTTCAACAAAGAGATGGAAAATATTAAAAAGTAACAGAAATCACAGAGCTAGAGAGTACAATAATTGAACTGAAACATTCAATATAAGGGTTGAACAATAGACCAGATCAAGCAGAAGAAATGATCAACAAACTCAAAGACAGGGCAGTGGCTTTCATCCAATTAGAGGAGCAAAAAGAAAAATAGAGTGAAAATAGCTTAAGGTACACTATCAAGAAGATCAATATGGGCATTGTATGTGTGTAGAAGAAGAAGAAAAGATAAAGAAAGGGTCAAAACCTTTATTCAGAGAAATGATGGCTGAAAAATCCTCTAACCTCAGGAAAGAAACACACAGCCAGATCCAGAATCCAAGAGTTCTAAATAAAATAAATATAAAGAGATCCACACCAAGACACATTAAATTGTTAAAAGTTAAACACAAGAAGAAATCTTAAAAGCAGAAAGAAAAGACCACCTTGTTACTTACAAGGAAATCCCATAAGACTGTAAGCATAATTTTCAGCAGAAACTCTATGGTACAGAAGGGAGCAACATGACATATTCAAAGTACTCAAAGAAAAGAAACTGCCAACCAAAAAAAAAATCTACTCAGCAAAGCTGTCCTTCAGAATTGAAGAAGAAGTAAATAGTTTTCCAGACAAGCAAAAGCTGAAGTAATTAATCACTATTAGAGTGCTCTTAGAAGAAATGTTACTGGGGCTTTTTCAAGATGAAATGAAATTATGCTTATTAGCAACAGAAAAAAAATATGAAAGTATAAAACTTCTTACCAAAAATTTTGGTAAAAGTAAATATATGTCAAATTCAGAATACTCCAATGCCGTAATGGTGGTGGGTAAACTACTTATAACTCTAGTATGAAGATTATAAAAACAAAAGTATTAAAAATAACTACAACTACAGTTAATTGTTAATGGATACAAAATGTAAAAGTATGTAAATTATGACATCCAAAACATAAAAGAAAGGGGAAATAAAAGGGTAGAGGTTTTGTGTGAATTCAAAGTTAAATTTTTTCTCAGCTTAAAATAGACTATAGAGATATAAGTTGTTTTATGTAAGCCTCATGGTAACCATGAAGCAAAAATATTATACTAAATACATACAAAGGATAAACAGAAAAAGAATCAAAGCATCAGGCATCTTTTCTGGTCTCAAGGGTTTGAAACTGGAAAACAATTACAAATAGAAAATTAGGAAATTCAAATATATGTGGAAATTAAACAACATGCTCCTGAGCAACCAGTCTGTCAAAGAAGAATTCAAAAAAGAAATCAGAGATACCTGGTGGCAAAGGAAAATGGAAACAAAACATAAGAATGTAGTAAAAGCAGTTCTATCAGGGAATTTTATAGCGATAAATGCCTACATTAAGTAAAAAGAAAGATCTTAAACAACTAATTTGACACATCAAGGAACTAGAAAAATAAGAACATACCAAGCTCAAAGTTAGCAGAAAGAAGGAAACAAGTATCAGAGAGGAAATAAGTGAGAAAGTGGCTAAAAGAGAGTAGAAAAATCAATGAAACTCAGAGCTTTTTTAAATGATCAACAAAATAGTCAAAGGTTTACCTAGATTTACCAAGAAATGAAGAAAGAGGACTCAAATAAATAAAATTATTAAATGAAAGAGGAGACATCACAACTGATACCACACAAATACAAAGGATCATGAAAGACAGTTATGAAAAATTATATGCCAACAAATTGGACAGTGTGGAAAAGATGGATAAATTTCCAGAAACAGACAACTACCAAGACTGAATCATGAAGAAATAGAAACTCTGAACAGAACAATTACTACTAAGGAGATTAAATCAATAATCGAAAACTTCCCAAAAAAGAGAATTCTAGAAACAGTTTCACTGCTGAATTCTCCAAAACATTTAAAGAAGAATTAATACCAATCATTCTCAAACTCTTCCAAGCATAGAAGAGAAGAAAACACCCCAAATTCATTGTATTAGGCCATAATTACCTGATACCAAAGCCAGGCAATGTCACTATAAGAAAAGAAAAATTATAATTCTATATCTCTAATGAACATAGAGGCAAAACTCTTCAACAAAATATTAGCAAACCAAATTCAACAGCAAATTAAATGGATCTTTCACCATGATCAAGTGGAATTTATCCCTGGATTGTGAGGATGATTCAAAGTTCACAAATCAATCACTGTGGTTCATAACATTAAGAAACTGAAGGATAACTCTCATATGATTATCTCAATAGATGCAGAAAAAGCATTTGACAAAGTCAGCATTCTTTCAAGATTTATCTCTCAACAAGCTGTGTTTAAAAGGAATGTATTTCAACATAATGAAGGCCTTATACAACATGCCCAAAGTAAAACATCATACTCAGTGGTAGAAAGCTGAAATCTTTCCCTCTAATATCAGAAACAAGACAAAAGTTCCCCCTCTTGTCACTTTTATTCAATATAGTGGTAAAAGTCCTATGCAGAGGGAAAGTAAAAGGTATTCAAATCAGAAAGGAAAAAATAAAACTGTCTCTATTTATAGGTGGCATGATATTATAAATGGAAAACCCTAAAGACTCCATACACACACACACACACACACACACACACACACACCCACAAACTGTTAGAACTAAAAAAAATTCAGTAAAGTTGCAGGATACAAAACCAATATACAAAAATCAGTTGCATTTCTATACACTAAGAACAAACTATAAGAAAGGTTAATTAATAAACAATCTAGTTTACAATTGCATAAGAAAGAATACTTGTGAATAAATTTAAAGGAGGTGAAAGACATATAAACTGAAAACTATAAGAAGTTAATGAAAGAAATTGAAGAAGATACAAATAAATGAAAAGATATTCCATACTCATGGATTGAAAGACTTATTTGTTAAAATGTCCATATTACTCAAAGCAGTCTATAGACTCAATGCAATTTCTATCAAATTTTCACTAACATTTTTTATAGAAATAGAAAAAAACAATCTAAAATGTATATGGAACCACAAAAGCTCAACCACAATGTTTAAGAAGAACTAATCTTGAGGCATCACACTTCCCAGTTTCAAACTATATTACAAAGGTACAGTAATCAAAATTAGACAAAATACAAACAGTAATGTACTGACAAAAAGTCAGACACATAGATCAATGGAACAAAATAGAGAGTGCAGAAATAAATTTTCTCAAGAGTGCTAAGATTATACCTAGTCAAAAGGCTAGGTGATGTGAGCAAAAGGGTAGAGACAAGTGTCTTATATTTAAGCTGTTTATGTAGTAGTGAGTGATGGGAAAAACAATAGGAGAAATTCTTATGCAGTAAGTCCCCTACAGATAAACAATTTCCTTTCCAGGAGTGTGTTCATAAGTCCAGTTTGTTCCTAAATGCAACAAAGTTAGCCTAGGTACTCTGTAATTTGTTTATAATGGTTTTCACACAAATAACACATAAAAAACAGACACAAAAAATAGAAAACATTTTGAATCTTACAGTACAGTCCTTTGAAAAGCACAATAGTACAGTATAATAGCTGGCATATAGGGGCTGGCATCGAGTTAACAGGCAAGAAGAGTTACTGACTGGAGGAGGGAGAGGAGGTGGGAGATGATAGAACTGAATGATCCTCAGCCATAGGAGATGGAAGGCAAACTGCAATTTCACTCAAACCTGACATTGATGGCACAGGTTCTTGTTCCTTGCTGGATTCAATTCTATCTACCCTCTTGGAAAAAATAATGATCCAGTGATATCTGGGTAGTAGCTCTTTTTCTCTCTTCATAGATGACATGGTAACACTGGATTGCATTCTGAACACCTGCTGCAACCTTCGTGTACCGTTCTAAGTTCGGGTCCTGTGCCTCAAAAACTAACAATGCCTCCTCAAATAAAGTAAATCCTCTTATTTCCTGCATCGTGAATCTCTTTGGGTTTTCCTTACTTCTTCCTCTTGTCTTTCTTTGTCTTTTCTCTGGGCCTCCAATTCCATCAGGTCTTCATTAGTAAGTTCCTCATGTTGCACAGTAAGGAGTTCAACGAAGTCATCCTCTTGCAGATCTAGTTCCAGCTTCTCGCTGAGGGTCACTAAGTTATTGAAGACTTCTTTGGACTCTTCATCCACCTTCTCAAATCCACGAAAATCATGAACAAAATGTGGGCAAATATTCTTCCAAACCCCATTCATGGTGGAGGCTCTAACCTCATGCCAAACAAAGTAAATGTTTTTATGGTTTTGTAGATGTTATAGTCCTTCCAAAATTGTTGCAAGTTTGCTCCTGATTCAGCCACTCACCTTTACTGCCTGACAAAAAGTGTGATGTAAATAATAATTCTTGAAAGTCGCTATAACTCCCTGATCCATAGGTTGGATAAGTGACCTAATATTCGGTGGCAGATGAACTATTGACTTTGGGATGAAAGTCATCCATGAATGGAGGGTGGCCTGGAGCATTGTCAAGCAGCAAAAGAATGTTGCATAGGATATCCTTCTCCAAGCAATATTTCTCACCTCTGGGATAAAGTAGTGGAAAAACCAGCCCTGGAAAATGGCCTTTGTAACCGAGGATTTGGGGTTACTCTTCCACATAACAGGAAAAGAGAACTTGGCTATGTTTCTAAGGGCTTTTGGGTTCTCTGAATGATAAACTAAGAGAAGTTTCAGCTTCATATCCCTGGAAACATTGCCACCAAACAACAGAGTTGTTTATCCTTTGCTGCTTTATAGCCTGGCATCAACTTTTCCTCCTTACTGATGTAGCTTTGGTCTGGCAACCTCATCCAGTACAGTCCTGTCTCATCCACATTAAAAACCTGCTCAGGTTAATACACACATTCACCAATAATTTCTCGAAGTGTTTCAGGAAATTTCTGGACAGCTACCATATCTGCACTTGCTGCCTCACCACTTACTTTTACATTGTGAAGGTTGGCTCTAGTTTTGAAGCAATGAAACTAGCCATGGCTGGCATTAAAAGATGGGCCCTCTGAATCTTCTCCATGTTTCTTCAAGTCTTCATAAAGCTTTTAGCCTTCTCTTGAACCAGCATTAAGCTGAGTGGGACTTGACACTGATGCTGATCCTGCACCCACACACTAAGAAGTTTCTGCATCTCCTTCATCACTTTTCCATGCTTCTTCAATATTGTTGTCAACATCATCAGCACAGCATACTTCACATGTTCTATTATCTTGTCCTTGTTCTTTTGAATCATGCCAATGGTTGAAGGATTCATGTTATAAGAACGAGCAAAGTCTACCCTCTTTTCACCTTGCTCCGTTCTCTCAGTTATTTTCACTTTTGTTTCCATCGCTAGTGCTTTGGTGCTTCTTAGCAGTACCAGCCAAATGAAGCTGCCTTTATGCTTGCTTCTGGACATCCTGGGGTTGAAATAAAGGTACTGTACTACTGTACTCCATACAGTACTGTACAGTAAAGTACACAAATGCACAGCCACTTGTAGAGGATGCACGCACGTGACAATGTATGCCAGACACGTGAACTAACACGTGATTAGACATGTGAACATACCTTCGCATCTTTGAAAATTCCCAACTTGAAGGTTCATATGTAGGGGATTTACTGTGCACACATTTCTACTGGTTACTGTCAAACAAATGCATTTTACGTGATGAATAAAGTAAACCTCACAGAGGAAATGAGTCGTATTTCTATATTTATGAAAAAAAAAAGTGGAGTCTATTTTAAGTGTATAAGAAAGTCAGGAGTGGAGAGTAGTTAAGTATAGTTTCCTGATTGGAATTAAAAATAATAAATAAAAGTTAAAATGCTGGTTTATTCCAGTAGTTGTCTATGTAACTTTGTGTATGCTTTATTTAAATTATCCTTTTCTTACTGTATACATGAGTAAAATGAGAATACTGCTACAAATGAAAGTCTAAAATATTTTAGTATAATAATGCTACATATATAATGCAGTATTATTACACAAAATATTAATCTTTATATTACTGGATTTCATACTTTTACTGGACCATATTTATTAAGTGCATGTATGGAATGAAATAACAGCACTCGGGACAGTCTAGAGTTTTTTCATATTCCATTGTTTTGCTACTAAATGTTAAATATGGAGGACATTTTTAAAAATTAACCACTGAAGTGAAGAAAAATAAAGAAAATGTACACTTGCTTTAAAAGTTAAATAATGAATTCTACTTATTTACTTTATTGTTCAACATTAGTTGAATATGGAGATTCCTTGAGAAAGAGGAGAAAGAGGCATGGCTTTTGATAAAGCAGCAGAACTCCCTTTCCATTATAGGTACTCAGATGAGAAAAAAACATTAAGTAAAAAAATATAGAGTGATGCACCACGGTAACACCATTTTTTTCTTCAGTGAATTAGCTTTTTGTTTTAATAAAGAACAACTAATAAAATTAATTTTACTACATTTCTCATCACTTGGAATTTGAAATCACTTTTCAACAGAAAATATATAATGAATTCTACCATATTGTTATTAAATTTTTATCAAAAATTTTTAAAAATCCATACTTCTGTTTCTTCCCCTCTTTCTCCTTTATTTCTCTTGCCTTCCTTCTCTTATATTTCCCTTTCTGCTCTCCCTGTTTTCCCTCTCTTCTTCTCTTCTCCTCCCCCCTCCCCCCACATCTTTTTACTTCCTGTAAGGCTTCCATCTTTGTCCATTTTCACCATAAGAAATTTTATTTTTAAAAGTTTGTTAATAGAATTCAGAAAAATAATGACTGAATTAATTTTGTATTTTTCTACCATGTTCACATCTATGATAACTGTACACCTTCTCATTAGACTTTTATAGGTTGCTCATCTAGGCTTATCTATGACTTACCCATACACTTCCTGTAATAACTGGCTCCTCTCAGGTTCAGTTTGCCAGTTACATATTGTAAGGCTTCTTTATGTCTTGATAGTAAAGGGGTGTTGCTATTCTTTTTACTACATGATTCATAATATGTGCTCCTTATCTTTCAAACAATCTCTTGATACCCCTGCTTGCCTTAAAATCTGTATTTCTCATAAGTATGCATTCCAAATGCATACTGCAAATCCCTCTGGAGAAAACTTTTCCACACAAATATAAGTGCCTGGAGGCAAAAAATAAATATGTTAATGTAATCCAACTTGTAAAAATTAAATATAACATCTCATGGTGCCATTTTTATATTCTTGAAATATTTTAAACTGTATATATACACTTTTCCTACTGTGTCAAATTTTTTACTTCTCAGGTACACAGTGAACTCTTGATAAATCCCTTATGTATACATGAAGGACAAAATATATAATAGGAAAAATATATAGTACATGATTTTAGTACATACATGTATGTTTATACTAAAATTTAAAAATGGATATCCATTATTTTTGTATTATTCAGAGAAAAATAAAGGAGGATTCTAAATATCCAAGAATGCATTTTCTTTCTTTCTTTTTTTTTTTTTCTTTTTCTTCTCATTTTCCACATTCTTCTCTTTCATTAAGATTAGGACATGGTAAGAGTTTGCCTTCCCACAAAATGCCTCTGTGCATTTGATTTCAATGAGGCTATACACCTAAAGATTTGGTATTTACTATGTTCACAAGCATTGTTTAATTCATACATTTGTTATCACCCATTCTAGCCCCACTTTTTTTATTCCCCACCTCCATTCTGGCTCTCTACTAGAATGTAATGGTGGCATAGTACAGCCAACATTGCCTAGTGGTTCAGATAACTTAGTTTTTAGTGATAATCCAGACCTAAATTTGATTCCTGGCTCTAAGGATTACTAGCTGACTGATATTGGGAAATTCACTTAGCAATATGAAACATATTTTTTCAGCTGTAAAAATCTATTTTGAGGGAGATTAAATAAGATAATACATGTGGAGCAGTTTGCACAATATGTATCTCATAACAATATTTGGTTAAATGACTGTAATTATTATTATTACTCAAGTTATACTTTATACTCAGCTGAATATTCTTCCAATCTCCTACAGTCATTAGAACCTCTGGAAAATCTTAAAATAGAATTACGATAACCTCATATGTTTTATACATATATATTTAATATAAATTATAATATATAGTATAACATATTTGCTAAATACTTTAATATTAAAAATCCTTTTTGATAACTTTCAACATGTGTGGATTGATTTAGTGTTTGTAAACGACCAACATATTCAGATTGCTAAGTGGTTATTTGGAGAGTTATAGGCATTTGCAAAGAAATGTGTATCAAATATCTCAGCTGGGCCTTAAGAATTGGAAAGTAATCATGTCCTCTCATATATTTTCTTAAAATATGGACGATCCAATTTATAGTATTGTAGTTAAGAAGGCAAATGTCTAAGGCAGGAGAGTACATTATACTTTGTCTTTAAGGAGTTCTCAGGAGTACCTGAAAGAAACATCTTTGTTAGTCTTGTTATTTTGGTAATAGGAATATTTGTCCCTCAAAGAGATAGAAGCTAATTTTGATTTCCTTTTGGTTGTGTGCTACCCATCCCTTTTTTGGAATGACACATTTGGAAGTAATGTGGGGGTTAAATCATCTCTATTATCATTGGTAAAATTTTAGATGAATTTTACTTCTTCTGAGTTCTGAACATTCAAAAGCCATACATATACATAGGAAAAAAAAATTCCTTCATATTGTTTAGATTTCCAGAATGAGAAAACACTGTTAACCTAGCTTTCATGTTCTGTTATCACTTCAGCACTTATAAATCTACAATCTCAATTTTCATCTGAAAGGGGTAGCTCTTTTTATTCTGAGTGTCTCTGAATAATAAAACCATTGTCTCATTAATCTTGGCTCTAAGCTTTGCAGTTAATTAAGTTTCTTCCTCCTTCTTCATCCAACACATCCAAACAGTAGTCAAGTCTGGTTAGCTTATTTCAATATGTCTCTTAAACTTGTCACATTTTTATTTAATTGTGAAAATCACAGCATTCTCATAGTTGCTTCTGTGTTTCCTGTTTATTTTCATTATAGTTTCTTTTGGTATGTTTTATATTTTTCATAAATATATTTTTCATTATGTTATTCTCCTGCTTATAAATATTAATCAGTCACTCTTCACTTATTCATCAATTATGTATTGGAGTATTTTGCAGTCTTTGACATATTAAGAATATTTAAAAAGACATTTACCACAAGGAAAATCATAAGCCCAAGATATTTTCATCTTAATTGCCTACTCACAACTCCATAGATGTTCATTTATTAGGGCAATCTTTTACTCCACCTATGCTCCGTAACAGGAGAAGCTTCCCATCTCAACTTCATCAACTTTCAACTTTAAATACCTATGTCAGGGCTTCCTTGGTGGCGCAGTGGTTGAGAGTCTGCCTGCTGATGCAGGGGACACGGGTTTGTGCCCCGGTCCGGGAAAAGCCCACATGCTGTGGAGTGGCTGGGTCCATGAGCCATGGCCTCTGGGCCTGCATGTCCGGAGCCTGTGCTCCACAATGGGAGAGGTCACAACAGTGAGAGGCCTGCGTACCGAAAACAAAACAAAAACAAAAAACCTATGTCAATGCCAGCCTTCACCAAGTTGTCACTGACAATTTTAGGATAAATATACTTTTGCGTGTAAATCTTAGTGTTTATATTATGACTGTACATATTTTTCAGTTTTCAATATTAATTCATCTGTGCATGTTTTTCTCAGTGTATCATAAACATTGATTTATATTCAATATTTAATAAATGTGATTTTCTCAATGAAGACCAATGGACATATCATTATGAGATAGCTGATTTAAACAGCCTGAGAAACAAACTAATCAAGTCTGCTTGACCTTTTTGCTAAACCATTATTATCAGTGATCAAAGTAAGTAAAGTGCCTCTGTTAGCTTATGTTGAGGTAATAAGATTGGCTTTTTCCTTAAATGAATTGCATTTGATTACCTAGACAAATCAAGGCATACATGATCAATGAAGGTGATCATGTTCACCTTCAATGTCTTTCAGTCCTTCCACTACCAACCTCCCACAATGAGTGGGAGGTTTTGCAGTCTTCTCATTACCCAGATAAATAATATGTTTCTCCGGAGAGTCATTTTTTAAAGCACTGCTCTCCTTTCTTTTAATAAAGCCAACATATGAAATTATGAAACTGAGAATAGTATTATCTTTAATGAAGCATCTTGTTACCAAGTCCAAGTTCATTCTGCTCGCCCATGACAGGCCAATAAATCAGGAGACAAGGTGTTGGAGCAAGGAATAATTACTTTATTCAAAAAGCTGGGAATCAGAGAAGATGGCTGAATAATGTCCTAGAGAACCATCTTACTGGGGCCTGGATGCTAGTTTCTTTTATAGAAAAAAGAGGAGGGAGGTAAGGATATAAAGTAAAAAAGGCCATAAATTGTTCCAAATATCTCCTGGTTTCAGTCAGACTCCAGAAGGGGATATGTTATGTTCTTCTTTCCTGTGGCCATTCACAGGTCAGTTGGGTCAGCATGTTTCCTGAGGGGTGAACAAAGGCATTTTAGTTTTACATTCAAGCATGAGTGGCAGGGAGATGGACCATTATGTATACTGTAAGCTATAGGCAGCATCTCTTTAGTGATTAACTTGTAGCAAAAGCAATAGAATACAAGGTTAAAGTAAAATAAACAGATTCAATATGGAGTCAGATTTGCTCTTCCCTAATATAACCTTAAAGAAGTACTGAGTAAACAATCAGTATGGGGGGGGGCAGGGAGAGAGAGAGAGAGATGGGGGGGGATTGAGAATAAGATTCACTGGAGATTAACACCTTGGCCTACTCTACTCCCTCTACTTAGCTTTGATTTTGTTTCACACTGTGGAAAATATATGAGTCACTCTCTATTTCCTTTGAAAAATCTGTCAGGAACATCTGCCTCAATTGATTTTTTATTATTTAATGGGAAGATGTTTAAAATTACCTGTTGAAAAACTTTTCTTAACTCATAGAATTTTGAGACTGCAGTGTATATGTATATGTATCTATTCATTTGTATTTCTCCAAGTCACACAGAAAATTAGTGCATGTCCTCTTCTATGTAGGAGCAATTTTTCCAATTTTCATTTCCTCCTTGAACATGTCTCCAAGGACTTGCTGACAGTTAAGAAAGGCTAAACTTTATTTGACAGACTTGAAGAGTGTATGGCACAACAAAACATGCTTGGTTTTTGAATTCTATTGACTAAAAAAATTAAAATAAGATGAACAAGATAAAAACAAGAAAGCAAAACAGATAGGGAGAGTGGGAGGGAGAGAGACGCAAGAGGGAAGAGATATGGGAACATATGTTTATGTATAACTGATTTACTTTGTTATAAAGCAGAAATTAACACATCATTGTAAAGCAATTATACTCCAATAAAGATTTTTTTAAAAAAAAAGAAAGTAAAACTGTCATTACATCATCTCATTTTCCACAATCTTCTCAGGATCCTCCACTCATGTTCATAGATGAAGATTAGGAGACTACCCTGTGAAAAATAAATCTGTAGAGATTTCTCACCTACTTTATTTCTGTTTGTATCATATGTATGTTTTTGTTTTGCATATTTTGAAGAGAGGGAGAAAACAAATAATGAGAAAACTGAATAGAACACATTAAAAATGCCTCATTTTTATCAGTGACTCTCTTATATTCACATGGTCATAATATCTGTGAAATAAAGCTATATTATTCTTACAATAACTGAGCATCCACTCTAGATTCAGGGATTCCAGACTCACAGTAAGTTTATTCAAATGCCAATGTGATAAATAATACCCTTTACCTAATTCACTTCACTTTTGAGTGCTCAGCCATCCCTGTAGAAATAAGACACAGTATAGGTTTGGGAAATATTTATAGACAGACTGTTTCTAATATGAAGGTGTGTGGGGGACTATTACCCCAGACTAGGTATTTGTCCCCTCTCTACCCATTTCCCCCAGTTCTTATCACCCTTCCTTCTTCCCGTAGACATACCAGTAAAATCAGAAAAGGGTAAATAATCTGAGGCTCCCATGAAACAATCATATTGTAACCAAACCAAAGGCTCATATGTTCCTCAGAAGTGACAAGAGAACTTTGTGTTCTGGGGTTATGTTGGAGGTAAGTAAACCTGTGAGAAACTAAAACACTGAATTGACACTGCATGTGATTTTTACCTTAACTGTGAATTTCCTGAATAAAAAACATAAATAAATAACTAAGGTTAAATAATCTCACAGGATCAGTGAAATGTGTAGGCAATCAGGACAGAAGAAATATATAACTATGCTATATAGACACTTCTTGAACCCGGAGCATATGAGACATTAATATGGAGGTTGGGGGAAGACTTTGACAAAAGGGAAGTAAAAATACCCCAGGGTAAAAATAATTATGAACACATACACAAAAGGAAAACAGCATAAGGTCTAATATGGGTCATCTTATATAATAAAGTGGAACATTACCATGTCAAAATATCAGCATTGAAATAAGAGAACAACATGAAAGGCATAAAAATTGAACATTTAAAGTTATTAAAGGAATAATGATAGATTGGAGACTATGGATAAAATAAATAATCATAGAAAAAACCACAAAATTTAGAGAGTAAAAAATTACTTCTAGAAAGAAACACTTAATTACTGAAAAATATTTTTAAAAAATCAATGGACATGTTAATTAGCAGGCTAGATGCTATTCAGATAGTATATAAACTTTCAGATAGATCTGAAAATATTACTAAAATTAAGCTGGAGAAATATATGTATATGAAATAGAAAACATAGAAGACATAATAAGAATATAAAAACATAATATAGGAGATCCAGGAAAAGAAAATAAATATAATGGGAAAAATTTCCCCCCATTGGTAATGGATGAGAAATATTTAGTACCGAAGAAAGACAAACGTCCTAAAGGAATGAATATCCAATTGACCCTTGACCTCTTATTACCAGTAATAAAATACATAATTATATAAAATATCTTCAAAAGGCCAAAGAAAATAACTCTACACTTAGAATTTTGTATCCAGCTAAATGTTCATAAAAGTATGAAAGCAATATGAAGAACTGTTTTCAAACAAACACTGTAAGTATTAGCCACATTTAACCCTCAAGTAATATCAACAGAAATAATACCAAAGACATAAGTAGAAATTAAATCTTGAGAGGAAAAAATGTAGGAAGTAGAGTAATCAAAAATGCTGGTACATTGTACACTAAATATCCTACATTTTTTTGTCAATGATACCTCAATAAAGCTGAAAAATATTAAAATCAGAGGGTAACAACAACCACAAAAACTGAGGTTAAATTCTCATAAATCTAAATAATTATTGATTAAAATTACAAAAGAAGAGGAAATGGAATATTATACCATAAAATAATAATAGCTAATATACACAGTGCTTAAAGTGTTTCAAATTCCTTTACATGCACTAGTTCAATCTTCATAATGACCCATTAAAATAAATATTTATCATTTTCCCATATTTTACACATGAGGGAACTATAGGATGTCAGTTTTATATTTTTCTAAGGTCATAAGTAATTGAGATGAAAGTTGATCTCTGGCAGTCTGTCTTAAGATACTGCACTTAACTACTAGAATCTATTGCTTCTCCAAAAACATTAAAGATGGGAAGTGATAAAAGGAGTTGAGTTCTTACATTCTTAGACTTTTTGTTAAAAGAATAGAGATACAGATTAAAAGGTACATGTTAAAACATATGAGTGACTAATGCAATAACAGAAATTGGATATGTAATTTAAAAGGAAAGAAAATTAGGGCTTCCCTGGTGGCGCAGTGGTCGAGAGTCCGCCTGCCGATGCAGGGGACGTGGGTTCGGGCCCCGGTCTGGGAAGATCCCACATGCCGCGGAGCGGCTGGGCCCGTGAGCCATGGCCGCTGAGCCTGAGGGTCCGGAGCCTGTGCTCCACAACGCGAGAGGCCACAACAGTGAGAGGCCCGCGTACCGCAAAAAAAAAAAAAAAAAAAAGTAAAGAAAATTAATAAAACATGGAAACAGTCAATTTGCTAATACTTAGGAAGAAAGAAAAAGCAGAAATAAAACATGGGTTATATAAATTATAATATATGATTTTATATATAAATCAGAAAATACAGTGGGGGAAAATTTTAAATCACAGTGATTTATCCATTTATTTAACGCATGTTTAATGAGGACCTAACATGCATCAGGAATTTGTCTAGTCTGGGAGATAAATCTATGATAAAAATGGACAAAAATTCCTGGTTTCACAGAACATACCTTTAGCAATTACAATAAATATTAATCCTTTCAACAATTCAGGTAAAAGTTTTTTCCACAACTGTTCTAAGAATAAAAAAATCCAGTTGCCTGATGTTCACATGAAACACCTAACAGAGAACAACACAGAAATATTAAAGGTTAAGAGACAGAGTGCACCAAGAAAATGCTAATCAAAAGCAAGGTTATATAGCGGCATTAAAACAAAACCAAATACACTAAAGGCCAAAAAGCCCTGTTTGAAATAACCAAAATCATTTCACAATGTTATAATGAACCAATTACCAAAATGAAAATATAATAATAAAATATAATAATGAAAATTATAGCACCAAATATATGAAAATAAAATATGCAGAAATATTTTTAAAATAAAGACTGCACAAAAATCTCAAGAGATTTTTATAGAACTTCCTTCAGAAAGGGATAAGCATGAAAAAAAGGGAGTGAGGAAGAAACGAGGGAGGGAGGTAGAAAGGGAGAAAGGGAGGAAGAAAGGAAGGTAAGAAAGAAGGAAGGGGAAAAGGTAGGAAGGGAAAACAGAAGGAAATATAGAAAAAATTAACAACAATGAATAAATTTGATACAATGCATACACTTTATATGTAGACACAAATAAATTAACTTAGAAGTGTAAAATAGCATCAGTTATTATGATTTTTATTATCATTGTTGCTGTTATTTCTCATTATTCTGGGAGTTTACTGTGGTCTCTAATGTAGCTGGGGCTGGAATTATTTAGTCTTCCTTACTCACATGCCTGATGGTTGGTACTGGCTGGAGATGTCAAATAGAACATGTGTATATGGCTTCACCTGGGTTTCCTCACAGTACAGAGACAAGATTACATGAACAAGGATCTCAAGAGAACAAGATTAAGGGAAGGAATATTTCCTTTTATCACCCAACCTCAAAAGTCATACAGTCACAGACTTTCTACTCATTAGAAGTAAGTTGTGAAATTAACCAGTATTCAGAAAAAGGGAAATTAGACCCTACCTCTTGATGGGAGTAATGTCATAGAATTTCAGAATATGTTTAAAACTTCTGGTAAACAGATATGTGGTTACCGGAGGCAGAGATGAGTAAAGGGAGAATTGGATGAAGGTGGTCAAAAGGTACAAACTTCCAGTTATAAGATAAATAAGTACTAAAGATGTAATGTACAATATAATTAATATAATTAACACTGCCTAATGTTATATATGAAACTTGTTAAGAGAGTAAATCCTAAGAGTTCTTATCACAAGGAAAATTTTCTTTCATTTCCTCTTATTTTATATCTCTATGAGATGATGGATGTTCACTAAATTTATTGTGGTAATCATTTCATGATGTATGTAAGTCAAATCATTATGCTATATACCATACACTTATAAGTGCTGTATGTCAGCTATATCTCAATAAAACTGGAAGAAAAAAAAACACCATTCATATAGACCACTACCACCAGCAATCAAAGAAAATATATAATTTCTAAGCATGCATTAACTATTCATAAAAATGTACCACAAGGTATATCACAGGGGTATTCTCAAAGAAACAATAATACCTGACCGCATGAAAATAAAATGTGTTATCACTAAGAGAAAACTAGTTCTAATAAATCTTACTATTGGAAATAAATGTAAAATATAATTCTAAATAATTCATAGGTGAAAATAGAAATCATGATGAAAATGACACAATATTTTTATATGAACTGTGTGAATACTGTAAATACATATTGTGCTATAATTATGTAAGATGTAATCACTAGGGGATCCAACAAAGCAATTTATCAGCACTCAACCTGCACTAGAAGAAACACTGAAGGAAGTTCTTCAGTCTATGGAAATAACAAATGATGGACACTTGGATCTTCACAAAACATTAGAGACCACTGAATGAAAATAAGAAACACATAGATAAATACTAAAGACTCTGTTTTCTTATTTTAATATAGTTAAATAACAATTATCTGCTTAAAGCAAAAATAATAGCCATCATATTTTCATTTTATAACATTAATAGAGCTAAAGTATATGAAAGAGCACACAAAAAGGAAAGGTATAAACGAAAAAAAAGATTTTTGGTGAAGTTCTTATATTATACATGAAATGTTATACTATTATTTCAAGGAAGATTATACTAATCTGAGTATATATTGTAATCTTGGGTGAATGAGTTAAATGGATTTTGGTTTCTCTCTTTATTGGAAGGTAGCCCACAGGGAAACAAAGAAGGTAGATGACTTTTTCTAATCTCCTTGTTAACTTGGATTCCAAGTAAATATATTCATGATATTGATATGAAAGAGAGGGTCCTTACAAAGAGAATACCCTTATCAGCATGTCCCTTACTAAAGATTACTTAGAGTAAATAACCCCAGATCAATGGATTTGTGAAACATGATGTTTATTAATAGAGTGGTCCTTATGTTAAATGTTCTTTCCACGATAAAAATAGAGTTTGTTTCAATGAAAAAAAAGACTGAGTTTGATAGACTAGGTAAACTATCAAGGACCACAAATATGCCACTTCCAAGAAATGTACTTTAAATATCAAAATAAAAAATAGGTTAAAAGTACAGTTTTGAAGATTATTCCAGGTGAACTTTAATTATAAGAAAGCTTGAAGAGCTATGTTAATGTCAGCCAGAGTACATTTTGAGATAAGAAATATTATCAGAGAAAAAAGACGTATTTCCTAATGGTAAGAGCATTGATTTATTAAGATACAAAACAATACTATAGGATATTTATGAATTTATCCATAAAATTTTTGTTCCTAATGAAAATTCGATAGATCTTTTTCTGAATAAATTAGGTTTGCACAATTTGCTGTTTAGTATGAAAATTTCAGGTACACATTTAGTTTGCATATTCTTTCTGCCTATTCCTATTTGGTACTATGTTACAATGCTATGTGGTTCCCAGGGTTTGGGGAAGAAAACAATTAACAATCTAGGTGGAAATAAGTGAAAAAAAAAAAAAAAAGAAAGAAAAAAGTTCTTGGAGATACAGTATATACCAATTCTATATTGCAGTAACAGAATACTACCCCAGAAGAGCTGTCCTGGAACTTGATCTATAACAATAACTCAGTTGCAAGATTGATTGAGACTATGTCTATGGGCTAGGCTGAAAGATGTTTATATTTGCTCTTTTAAATGTTTTCAAATAAGTATATTTAAGATAAATTAACACATTAGCAGTAAAAGAAGGTTACTAAGGAAGTTGCTATAGGCAGGATAGGCAGGAGATAAATGTCTTATTTAAGGCAGGGGCTACAAAAATTACAGAGTTGAATAAAGTTCAATAGGATATTTGGCCGTCTTTAAAATTAGATTAAAGGGAGAGAGGAAGGAAGGGGGGTGGTAAAGAGAGATCAACTACAATAAGAACTTTTCGTTAATGAAAATAGAAAATGCAGGTTGTGCTTGTTTAACGTGAGAATATAATGAAGCAAACTGTACTTGTTTAAAGTACCTGGGCCCTGGGCTATCAAAGTGAGATTAAAAATAAAGGTTTTAAGTTTAGACAAGTTGTATAAATTGATGGTGTCCTCCCTCTGCAGTATTGTAGGCAATTTCCGTATTTGGAATTTCTTTCCCACATTATCTACCTACTAAAACCACTGTCTATATAATATATGAAAATTTACCCTGAAAGTGTTAGCAGTCTTACTAAAATCACCAATAGGTTATAGCACAAAGTTTAAGAAATCTGTATTTTCTATTGAAAGTGGCATCATCCTCAAGTCTCCTCACTATGGTGGATTAAGCCCTTTTGTGTAATTTCTTATGTAATAACAAGTACAATGAAGGGCTTGCCCTATTTTTCTTTCCAAGCATCAACATGAAATGCTGTATTCATGTTGAATGTATGAAAGACTGCATTAAATGAGATTTTCTTTGGTCTTATTCTGTATATATCACCTCTCATATCTTAAATTTATTTCATTTTCCACTTGTATGTCCCCATGTTTTAAGCTTTAAGAGTAGCAGTGGGAACTAAAACACCATTGTGTTGAGTGTATATGTGTGTGTGTGTGTGTGTGTGTGTGTGTGTGTGTGTGTGTGTGTGAGAGAGAGAGAGAGAGAGAGAGAGAGAGAGAGAGAGAGAATGTAGTGACCTCCTTTGCCAGTGGAGTAAGTTTAATGTAAAATGAGAACTGTATAATAAATTTCTCTATAAAGATATATGTTGGTGTACATATATTTACACATTTGTGGGAAATTATGCTTTTTTCTAAAAAAATGTTCCTTTATGCTAAATTATATCAAGTTTGCTACTGAACTCTGTGAGGTCACAGAATCTATATTCAGTCTCAAAGATCTGCATCTTTTATTTTCCCATTTGTTTAAATATACTTTCTTCATTTTCTTCTCTTTGGCTGAGTAAAATCAGAGGAGACAGACTGCAGCCTGTTGAATTCTTAACAAGTAAATCTATTCCAGAAAACCAATCTAAACAAGGCAGTGACCCTATTATATCAACCAGTCATGGGATTGGAAGACAGAGTAGAAATGTTGGGTATTTTCTTAAGCTCCTCATTGGAAAATGGATTAGGTCATTGAAGGCACTGTTTTCCATCTCTGTTCACAACTGCAATTCTATAACTGCTCCTTCAAATTCCAGCTCAGTAAGAGGCAGTCCAATAACCCAGCATTGTAAACGCACATATCAGGAATTCAGTTATAAGTGTTATCTCTGCTTCCTGCTCCCTAGGTGCTGCCCTGCAAATAAGGGCCTGAGTGGAGGAGTGGGCAGAGATGATTTTTAAATCACACATGGGTTGGTGGAAGAACTATCACTCCAGAAGACACCATACAGAAGTCAGATGATTGTTTTTTGGAAGACTCAGGAAGAATCTGAAGAAAGAAAGTTACTGTTTTGTCTGTATATTACCTGCCTTATCATTCCAAGGTTTTAATGATTCATACATAGCTTTCAAATAAAACTTTTGTTTTGGTTTAAAAAAATAACCTACCAAAAGAGCATTAGAGAAATTGGAAGAGTACTGTTCCTCTTTATTTCACCAAGATCCACTGATCAAGCTTTATAAGAAGTACATAGAGACGGAATGGGAAATTCTCTAATCTGTGTTTTCTAATAAAATTTGATTTTGATGCAAATGGAAAGGTACATTTTTCTGGCTGCCACTTCAAGTATCTCTCCCAAAAACACATATAAGGGGAAATAAATGTTCACTAAATCCTTAAGGGGTTGACAGATTTTAATAAGACCTTAATCAGAAACAGGCATACTAAAGTAAGCTCTTCTTAGAAGAATTTAACATTTAAATATTATGATTTTCTTTCTAAACTTCATCAACCTGTACATGGTTATACATTAAACAAGATGACCCCATGACCAGCCACCCTTCCTTTGCTTCTTAGACCTCTTTCTTGCACTTTGTCCTGACATATATTTATAAGCCATATATCTCTGCCCATATTAACCTAGAACCAGAAACTAAGTTGACACTAATATTTAATTTCTATGGTCCTTATAGAATGGGTTTCTTTTTAGAAATCCGCCTCTCTTTGCCCTCTCTAGTCCTAAACCAACACATTGTCACCATAAAATTCTGAGGAAGTCCTAAAAACCTTATCTTGCTATCACATTACTCTCTCTAACAAATATGGCCACTATGAAATTATTACTCTGCTCTGTAAAGCTGACCACTGAAGAAACCCAGATCTTGCCTCAGGGAGAACATAGGTGACCAGAAGTGGCTATATGTATAGCCCATGGACACATGGTTGGATTTAATTCCTGTCCAGCTTCCTATTAGAGAGTTAACCAAAATCAGCATCTTTGCCGCATTCTGGCAGCCCTCTGATCCTGGGAAAGAAATACCAGGCTGGCCAGTGGGTGTGATCAGCTCACCCAGCCACCCTCCTGGAAGACCACATAGGCATGAATCCAATGCTCCCTGAGGCATCTAGTTTACCACAGACATGGAGTCGAGGGTTGTGGAGTGCTCTGAATAGAGAAACAGAAACATAGTATCACATGGGTCCAATTCTTCTCAGATTACCCTACACAAATGGCACCACTGTTCCATACTGGTCCCAGCCACTTGAGAAGGGTACAGACAGTTTTGGAAAACGTGCTTCTGGAGACGAAATCTACACCTCGTTATGCAGGGACTATCTCTACTAACCAGATAGGTCCAGGTGCCAGGGTTGTACTTAGAACATTTTACAAAAGGCATTCCGCAGGGGAGGCCCCTAAGGTGTAGGACCCAAAGCATGAGTCAGCTTGTTGAGGTCTCTGGGCAATGAAATTGCCACTACAGTGGGAATGAGATCATCTGTTTTATTTCCTATATGTTCTTGTGCATTTGTTTTCATCCTTATCCATGTCCATAAATACATATCTATGTGAGTAAATACATGTACACACTTATGTAAATATATATGTATATAAATATTTATATATAGTTATGAGTAGATACAGACATATGCATTATATTTAATTATTTATATTATATATAATATATTTCTATATCAAACACACAAACACACACTTGTAATTATATATTTAATTCACCTACCAGGGTAGAAAGAATTTAAAATAGTCCATTGTTAATTCTTTGATGATCCTAATGTGAAATAAGCATAATATTTAAGTATATTCACCAGTACACATTTGTCATAGGAAAGCAAAGAACATCTTTGTTTTACCAAGCAGTTAATGCATCACATTTCAATTAGCAACAATTGTTCTCTGTGGTATTGCAGTGCTGAATTCCAATACTTAGTGAACCATTACCTAGTGAACCATTTAATTCCTTCACTGACAATTATCACAGAGGTAGGTAGGTATGCAAAAAATGCAAAATATTCTAATTGTTGTTTTTAGTCCAATAATAATTAGCTACTGTGTTACAGAGATCAAAATACCGTATGGCTTATTTTTTTGCTCCTGGCTGTAACAATTACAAATATAATTTCTTTCTAATTTGAATCTACACTCATCTTTTTTATCTGTTTTTTGTGTACTTATGCTATTAAATGTATTTTATGTTAAAGTCAATCAAATATGGTATATTTTCTATGTTTTAAATGAAATTATTATTCACAGAGATAGCATGAGATAAAATGTTCCTTCACCTAAGCCTATGAAGTTTTATAAGTATAAAACTTAGATGTTCAGACTCAGTGAAATGGACATATGAAAAACGTCATTACCTACAGGTCTACCCTTTAAGTATCATCAAACATTCTGCTTATGAAGTGACATTGGCTTGAAAACCTTCTATATCCTCTCCCATAACTGAAATGTAATCATAATCTTTAAACACCATTTTGAGAATTAAAGGCAAAGAAATAATATTTTCCTAGAGCAGCCCATTACACTTTACAAAAGCAAACAGAGCTGTAGTTAATCCCCATGTTCTTTAATTTACCTTTTCTTTTTTAGAACTATTTTTACTCCTTATTCCTTCATCACCTGAACTGATACATTGAATCTTATGAGAAAATAAAAACATCTCCTTACCATTCATACATGAATTTACTAGCCAAGGATTTAGCCACATACTACATTGAGCTACAAGCACCCTCCACTGAAACTTATAATTTTGCTTTTGTGTTTTGTTATTTTTATGAGTGCATTAATGAGTTTTAAAAATATATTGTCAATGGTAAATCAATAGAGCAAAATGGTGTGTTTTATTGTGTGAATATAATTCAGAAAACTATCAATATATCTATTAAAATTAATATTATAAAAATGTCATATATGTTAACCTCAAGTTTACCAAGTACTTTCTAGGATATTAAAAAAAATCACACTGCTTTATTATGTAATATATGAGATCCAGTTTCCTAAAACTACATTTACTCATAATTTTAAAAAGTTCTGATGACTCCCTATTAACTATGGAATGAAGAGAAGAAAACTCCTTAGACTAAGATTAAAGGTCATTTGTAATCTGTGAATTTGTTTCATTTCCACCTGCTCCTGCTCCTCAATATCAATTGTTTTCCACCCACATCTGTGTATAATAATTCTCACTTTCAAGATTTCTTCCATACTTTCTCTTGGGTATGTAGCCTTATCCTCTCCTTTACATTTTCCTATAATTTTCCCTTAAGAATTTTGTCAAATGTTAAGTCTGAATAAAAGCTTTTTTTTCTACATTTACTGAATTTGAAGTGTTAATTTGTCTTCTAATTTGCTCTAGTATTCATATGTATTTACTATTAATTTGCTAAGTTTTAGTTGTAAATATGCATACTAATTTTGCAATTAGATTGTCATCTTGAGAGGAGATAGCATGACTGCTATATTTTATTGTATACCATGCCATTTTGTATCACATTTTACAGTCATATATTTTTATTTAGCCATAGAGCTTCAAAAATGCTAAGAATATAGAAGAATCTAAATTAAAATTTTATTGACTGATTGCCTGTCATGTGAATTAAGCACTTAAACATTTTGCACATATAAAACTCATTGCTCAACTTTCTTGCTGTGTTCATAATGGAAAATTTTGGTGAAGAAAATAGTCAATGGTGTTAAAGAATATGAAGGGTCTGAAATTATACTATGTTTGTAAACTAGCAAGTTAACCGGACACAATTTCATGAATGCTGGCAGAAAACACAAGCCTTTAATACAGAACAACCAGAAGAAGCTCCATGATTGCATTCATTCATCTTGTCCCAAATTGCACAAGAACATACAAAGGAGGCCAAGTGATGCCTGTACATCCAAAGAGTTGTGTTACAGGAAAAGAATCTTGAGTTCAGGATACCTATATCTTTCATAATGGGCAATAATCTCGCCTATCCCAAATCCAGCAACAGACACAGTTTTTGTCTTCCAAGGGCACAAAGCAACCCTGCAATTTGCTATACAAACATACTTAAAAATAGAGACTTAAAAAAAGGAAGTCATTGACCCTACTTGCATAATGTGCAGAAATATGAGAATTGCCTAAATAGGACTGGCCCAAAAGAGAAAAGGAGCCAGAATTCAATATAGGTTGCTGTAGGTCATGCCAGCTAAAAAGTCACACAAGGTTATGGCTTCTTTCGCCTTTCTTATTGTAAAAATGGAATAACCAGATTCCATCTTTCCACGAGGAGATACCCTACCATGTCTCCCCACTACCACGACCACCACCACCATCTCCTTTTCCCCCTCTCAAAGCTGTCAGAGTCAGTGATAAATTGACCAATTACTTGTTCTCGTAATTCTTTTCCACTATCACCCTTCCATTTTACTAAAGAACTAGGGACTATGTACCTGTATAACTTGAAAAACATTACTCATTACTCTTTCTTTTCTCATGCAGCTGAGCTAAGATATACTGTCACATGCCCCAAGCCAAACAAAGCTAGTTCTAGACTTGAATCATTCAGGACAATAGTCACTAGTTATATGTGGCTATCTACAATTGAAATGTGTCTATTCATATGTGCTGCTGAATCACACACCAAATTTTAAAGACTTAACATGGAAAAAATGCAAAATATTCCATAATAAATTATTTTTTATAATTAATTATTTTTTTAATTTAAAAAATTAAATAAATAATTTAATAAAATTAAATAAAATTAATTTTTTACTGAAATTATATTATTTGGGATATATTGGGTTGGATAAAATATATGCTTATGTTTACTTTTTAATGTGTCTACTACAAAATTTAAAATTAAAAACATGGATCACATGTGTGGCTCATTTTATACTTAATTTGTATAGCACCATTCTGGAGATAGTGCACTGAAGATGTCTGGTCTAACATACTGTCTCTCTAAATACATACTTGTTGGCATCAGGCTTCATTGGGCCTTTATGCTCAATTATTTCAGAAAAAAATGGGTGATCTATACAGGATATCAAATTTAGCTCCTCTGCCTTCCCCTCCATGCTAAAAATTAAACAGAGCTTAGCTTAAATTTTCATACACCTTTTGCATGCCTTTGTTATGCATCATTTGGTAAGAGGAGACTATTTGTGATGAGTATTCATTGGTTCCTCAGTGGTTATTACAACATAAAGTTGATGTTGGGGGCAGTAGAATAGACAGCACTGTAGAGTTTTAGCATTTATTCACTTTAAAAGACCTTTAGTTATTAACAAATGGCTTAGTTGATTCTGAATTCTAAGTGAATTGATTAGCAGAAATGTTAGTCTAGTCTATAAGGGAGGTAATTGGTTACACACATTCAGAGTTCATTTTATTTTTTCCCTTCTGAATTTTTCTAAATTGTGCCTTTTTAATTTTGACAGGTATAATGAGAGTTTAATTGTAGTTGTGGGAGTTTTTGTGCTTTATTTTACTTTGATTTTTATGCTTTTGCATTATTTGGATTGAAATGGAAGAGTTCACACAGGAATTGAGATATATATATATATATATATGTATATATATATCTTAATAATAAGGCAAAGAAATATATCTTCTCAGTTCCCTTTTTAGCTAAATAAAAATGATTTAAATAAACTTCTTAACTAATAAAAGAGGGTATGTGGACTTAGATGATTCTTAGGATTTTGGTCTGAAACACAAAGCTTATCTAATATTTCATTATTCAGAATTAAGTCATACAATTGCATCTGTAGTGATTTGATTTCAGTCTAATTCTGTCAAGCATCTCTTAAAATGTGTTTACCTTATAAGTTTTCTGTCGCTATATCTTATACTTAAAACATGAAAAAGACATGAAGATACCACCCCTAAGAATGGGAAGATTAAGACTCTTGACAGAAACCTCATTTTCATCATGTATTTTCACTGAGAACCAGATGATCTTCAAGGGTCTAAGAGCAGAGACGTTGGCCCTTCTGCCCAGGTAATGCTACTGCTACTTCATTTCATATAATTTTTGTGGATCCCTTATCTATATTAAATGTACCATTTTCTACTGTCTACAGAAGAAGTTGACTCTAAACTGGGTGAGAAATAGATGTTAAGGAAAGGGTGGTAATTAGTTGTGGCCATCTAAAAAATGAACTTCATGTCTTATTTATCATGTAGTTTGTTGATTATATTTCTTCTTGCAACATTATAGGAGTGATAGTATACTTGTAATAAAATACTGTGTTTCTCAATTGTTTGACCAAAGAAAAATACTTATATAAATCATTAGTAAAACAAAAAATGGGGAAGAGGAACATCTAACGGCAATAAAATTGAGAAGTATAGAAATCTTGATACACCAAAGCTTATATTAAACACATATACTATCAAATTCCAGTTTATGTGAAAAAAATGAATGTTCTCTAATCAGACTTTACGGATTGAGAATAAGCTTTATTTAGTTTTAAATGTTTTCCTAAACAATGATTATCTTTTTTTGTTTTGTTTTGTTTTGTTTTTTGGGTTTTTTTTTTTTGCGGTATGCGGGCCTCTCACTGTTGTGGCCTCTCCCGTTGTGGAGCACAGGCTCTGGACGCACAGGCCCAGCGACCATGGCTCATGGGCCCAGCCGCTCCATGGCATGTGGGATCTTCCAGGACCGGGGCACGAACCCGTGTCCCCTGCACTGGCAGGTGGGCTCTCAACCACTGCACCACCAGGGAAGCCCAACAATGATTATCTTGATGTGATTAAAACTTATAGGCAGAATTGAGCTAACTTTTTCAGAAGGTGAATTTTCTCAAACATAAAATATGAAAGTAAATATTAGTAAGGATCAAATAATCAATTTCATGTTAAAGTCAACACATTATTAGGAACCAGAATATTTTACTCTCATCACAGAAATGAGTATTATTATTTTTTTATTACAAAATGTATTTTTATAGTGGAAAACCTAGAATAACCTATCATTTGTTTGCATCATCAAGTGAGAATTGGACTTTTGAAGTATGACCACACCAACTGGTTTATGAGAGACAGTTCCAATTTATGCTATTGCCCTCTAGTGACTATCCATAATATCTTCTTTCATTCTCAAGAGATTTGAAATTACCAAAATCAAGTGGATTGAAATTATCTGGTTCTGCTGGTTTTGGGAGGATCAAATCTGTGTCATTTAAATAAAGTAATCTACTAAGAAGACTGAAAATCAAACCTTCATGGATTATTATGACTCATTAAGAATTCAAGACAAGTTTGGAGGAAAATCTATTTTACTTAAGTCAGTGAGCAAATGAATTTTAAAAATGGGACAGAGAGGGTAAACAGGAGGTGGCAGAGGAAAATTCCAGAGGCATAGGGCAGACATCTGCCATGGTTTTAATTGAATTCTCAATGCAAATTTACATGGGCAAGCCAGGATCATTTAAAGAATAAATAGAAAGAAGTAGCTCCTTTGGTCTTTGCTGTTCTTCTTCTCAACAAATTAATTGACTTAAAAAACCAAAACTAAACTAATTTGGCAGCAGCTGAACAACATCTGGGGAATTTCATTTTGGCCACAATTTAAAGTAAACCAAAGGAAATATGTAAACATTATAAAAGCTATGCAGCATGATGCTCATATTGTCGGAAGAAATTATTTAATTGATCTCAAAAAAGTTTTAAACCCTGAAAACATATTTAAATTGTAAGCATGACATTTTTAGAGGCGCACTGACAAACCAACTGTGTTTATTTGGAATTTCTAAATACAATGACAATGGCATTTTTTTTTCTTTTTTTTTTTTTTTTGTGGTACATGGGCCTCTCACTGTTGTGGCCTCCTCCGTTGTGGAGCACAGGCTCCAGACATGCAGGCTCAGTGGCCATGGCTCACGGGCCTAGCCGCTCTGCAGCATGTGGGATATTCCTGGACCGGGGCACAAATCCATATCCCCTGCATCGGCAGGCAGACTCTCAGCCACTGCACCACCAGGGAAGCCCAACAATGGTATTTTAAACCATAAATTTTAACAAAATGTATGAATTAAAATCATGTCATATTATTATGAATGAAATGTTTGTGTATCCTTTAAATTTATATGTTCAAGTCCTAACCTCTAATGTGAAGCATTTGGAGATGAGACCTTTGGGAGGTAATTAGGGTTAGATGAGGTTATAGGGGTGGTGCCATAACCATGGGATTAGTGCCCTTATAAGAAGAGGAAAAGCATGTGAGTACACAACTAGAAGGGGGTGGTTTACAAGTCAGGGAGAGGGCTCTCACCAGAAACCACTGCTGTCATCCTGATCTTCGACTTGTAGACTCTAGAACTGCAGCAAATAAATGTTCATTGTATAAACCATACATATTCTTATATATAATGACCTGCTGTCATGAACAAGTGTACCATGTGGTTACAGACAGCCAAATTTTAGGATAATTATGTTGTCATTTCATAGTACCAGACTTCATTTCCTTAAAAACAAGATTTTTATCAGTGAAATCTATTGTTAGTAGATTTCAACAGCTTATGAAACAACCACTTACTCATAAATTGAATATTTTAAATATAGGAAAGCAATGTTATAGATGGAAATTCTAGGTAGACTGGAAGAATGATTAGAATAATGAATCATAGAATAGCATTCGATTAAATATGTTGCATGAGACTTTTTTTGGCTTTGTTTACATAAAATATTGCATTTCCATTTTAAGTGTGTTTATATTGATTTCAAACTTACTCTTGAACTCTGCGTCATGTATATGCTTGAAGTCTGTATGAATATTCCATAAGATTATAACCATAGAATATTGGTCATTGGTATTAATATAAAGTTATATGGTATATATATATATATATATATATATATATATATCCTTTGACTGGAACTTCATAATATAGCACTGATTTATAATAAATAGCATTCTTAGCTAACACAATAGGGTGATTCTTATATTATACTCCCTGCTCATAAGTATCAATACTTTCCACAATGTGAATGGAGGTTCCCAGTCTGTGTTTTGTGTATTCTAACGTATATTACCAACTTCTTGCTGGATGATAACAATCTTCTTAAAAGCACCTCAATTCATAATTTTTAGTCATTTTAATCACTTTTGTTTATAGTACTCCAACTGGGTTAAGAGCATGGGCCCTCTAAGTCATATACCTCTGTGGGTCTCTATAATTGTGTTCCGTATTTGCACGAATAAGACCTTAATTCTGTATCTCTCATGAACCTTGAAACCAAGATGAATTATCACCATTCCCTCTCACTTTGACTCTTCTCAATTATACTGATCTCAGGGGGACTCGGCCTGCAGAGGCTCCAAGCAGGGTTTCGGTTCCTGGCCAGTGATTGAGGTTGGGTCTCGATGGTGAGAACACTGAATCCTAGCCAATAGATCATTGGTCAGTGACAAGGCCCTGGCCCTATGGCTTTGCAGAGAAATAATTCCCACAAAAATGGAAACTAATGAAACAACTAAAGTATTTATTAAGGGAAGAAAAGAGTATGCGTGGTTAAATGCATGGGAGGGCTCAGAGACAGAGCCACACCCTCATGGCAGTTTGAATCACTTTTATGGGGCATTTCTTCCAGGTTTCCTTTAGCCAATCATTTTGATTTGCCTCGTTCAAAGTCCGTATTTGGTATAGCTCAGGATTTTCCCATGTATGCGCACACATCTCTTAGCTGAGATGGATTCCAGAGAATAGGCCTATGGGTAAGTGAGCCTCAGTTGGCATCAGTTATCATCACTCCCCTTTTGACCTCCAAGGAGCCCTTCTGCATATGTGTAGTTGAGGAGGTCTCCTGACTTCGAAAATGAAGAATATGTGGTGTCTTTTCTTCTATCTGGGCAGGGCCCAGCCTCCTCTCTCAATTGTCCTGTTATTCCTGTCTCGGAGTATCAGTTTACAAAGAACGGACTCAAACCATTTGCCCTGGGGTCCCATCTGTCTCCTGCTTCAATACCATTTCTTCACAAATATCTTTCCCAATTTTTTTTTGGTAGAATAGAGGGACATCAGAAAATTGTATGGTTAGTGAATTATATATTTATGCATTACATCTGAAGCCTTTGTGTCTCTGTTTTGGAGAAGGGAAGAAACTGACTTTTCTTTATGAACACTGCTCTTGCTAAATTTGATTATTCATCTTTCTTGTCTAATTCCCCTCTAATGTCACCTGGGATGAGGGGGATGGGTGGGTGGTAGTGAAGACTATGCTGAAATTGTTTCTCTCAGCCAAATTGGAGGTATTTGATGGTGTGATTCCTAGTGACTAAGGTTCTTAGCTATTGATCTGACTTGACATTTTCATCACTAAATTCATACCGACATACAGTTACAATAACTTTCAAGTACTAATTTTATAATCTGAATTTTTGATACTATAATAACTATAATTTTACTTAAATATTTTTTTCTTAATAAATACATGGGATTATTGCAATTAACATAAGATTCTTTTTGATTTTGTGGTTTATACTTGTATCACTTAGGGTCCCAATGGGAAAGATACATCACATTCAATTTAGGTAAATGAGGAGAGTCTAATAAAAGGATTATTTACAAACTCATGGGCAGGATTTAGGAAAACAACAACAAAATGACAGTGCATTACCCCAAGACTAGAAGCTACAAGGAGCTATTACTAACACTAGGCCTAGAAGGATAAGGAAAGGGAGAAAACAATGAAGATAGCTTTTATAAGGAGACATTTTGTGGTCTTTGTTAGGTATAGCAACAACACAGGAAAGTTATCAGGGAAATTCAGGCAAACAAATAACCCTTCCTCACTCCCTTCCCATTTCCATATTTCCTGCCAGTGCCTCCCACTGGTCAATATACAATAGCAAGACAGAGAAGTCAACTGTTGATGTGGTCCATACACAGTATCCTTTCATAAAATATAGGGAGCAAAGAGAAAATATTCAGCATAATGAAGATATTTTTTTTTCCATTTGATTTTTTCTGTTTGCTTGAAATTCTTGAAAAAAAATCCATGCTTTAAATGGTACATCGATATGTGTACTTAAGATCATGATGGTGAGTGTGGCTTCTGAAAGGCTAAATTTAATGTTGGATTACATTCAAAAGAACAAATTCATTTACTTACATTGAAATTCTCTTTGCTTGTGGACCCTATTATACATCTTCAAATGGGAGATTTTCAAATGAGAATACTGTGGATATTTGACTTTGGACTTTAGTATCAATGACCAAAAATATTCCTTTATTGTTCATTATTTCATAATTGTTTACCAGATTGATCCTCAACTTAAATTCCTACAGTTCTGTTTGGTTATATTTGTTTAGTTAGTTCTTACCAATTTGCCAAGATCTAAGTAGGTCAGCCATATCTATCTTTTCTTCCCCATACTTTATCTCTCACTCTGTTTCCTTCAAGCATGTTCTTAACTACTTCCCAGATACGTGGTGTCCTCATTCACCTTCTGACTACCTAGAATTACTGACTGGTTGATTCTGCCACCACAGGGTCACTCATCCTATTTAGTCCTAAATACTTGCAAAATACTATTTCCAGAGGATAATAAACGTTCACTATGGTATCAGTATAAATGTGATTAACTAGACTTTAAATGGAAACCTTTTAAAACTATACTAATCCATGGAAATATTTCTTCATATATCAGCTTCTAATAATAACATCACAACCTACTGTTTTTATTGAGCGAAAAGAGGCTAGTGTCAGTAATTTGTGCTTGGTATTTTACTATTGTCCTTGCCTGTTTTCTTGATGACATCCTCAACCCTCATGTACTTTAGATCTTCCTAATGTCTCATTAAATGCAGCTAGATTTATAGAAAAATTTACTGAGTCTAAAGTTGCATTTTGATATAAGAAAATGCCTTTAGGTCATATGTTTTGGGTATCAAATGCAAATGCTAGACAACAGCAGAATTTTTCTTCAAAATATATATTTTTTACATTTTATTTAATCTCTCATATTCCTATGTGTTTTTTTCAGAGAGCTCTGAGCATAGATGTATCATTTGTATCTAAGAAAAAACTATATAAGCATCAGCTAATAAGTTAAGGTCCCAGTCAAGAGTAGGTCATATATTCTATGTAGACATCTTTTTGAAGTATTTCAAGTACAGGATAAATAAACTTAGCAATCCCAATTGGATCCTTCAGAGATAAGATACATGTCTTTTTTCCTCTCTTTGATAGTTAGAAAACCTGAAAATTTGATGACAAAGAAAACACATCTAGTCAGGTGTCCTGCAAGGATTGGAGTCAATGTATTTTCTCCTTTAATATATGAACAGGATCTAACACCGAGCATTTCATATTTTCTCAGGAGAACACACTAGAATAGTGCACATTAACTTCTCAACTACAGTTTCCCTACTTTTGTTCTGTGTGTTTTGAGCTGTCAAATTAGTGACTTGGTTGTTTTCATCTCTCACTCTGGCCTTCCATTGCCTATCCCTTGATTTCCCCAGTTTTTGGAATTTTTCTTCCCAATTTAATTTCCCATTCCCTCTGGAATCTATTAACTACTCCAGAAACAAACAAAAATATTATCTCTCTTAGAGTATAAATCCATGTTAACTTAGTCACAATTATTTATGTCTCTCTGAGGCATTTAAATGTTCATAAAGAACTCCTTGGAGGGTGGCAGATATTTGAAAATCATTTAAAACAATAGCTGTTTTTTGTTTTTTTTGTGGTACGCGGGCCTTTCACTGTTGTGGCCTCTCCCGTTGCGGAGCACAGGCTCCGGACGCGCAGGCTCAGAGGCCATGGCTCACGGGCTCCGCTGCTCTGCGGCTTGTGGAATCCTCCCGGACCAGGGCGCGAACTCATGTCCCCTGCATTGTCAGGCGGACTCTCAACCACTGTGCCACCAGGGAAGCCCACAACAGCTGTTTTTGAGAAGATTATATTCAACTTTGAGTAACATCTAAAATAAGGTATAACCTAATTTGGCTAAATTATTTGTGGTAGAAAATATTTAGAGTTTTGATGAAAAATAGCCAGTGAAGAAACCACAGAGGTAGGAAAAGAACCATTATTATGAGGGAGGATTTGCTGTGAAATTTTTAAAATGGCAAAAAGCCACAATAGCAAGAATGCAAATAAACAGGTTTACTTGAAAAGATGCTAACTTTGAGTGCAAGAGATTTATGTTGTGGAAAATAAGAAATAAGATTGAGAATCTGGGTTAGAATATAAAAGACTTTAAATGCCAAGATCCAAAATTCTTCCTTGTTTTGCCAGGAAATAAGGAGTCATTGCAAGCTGTTTGTGGAGCAAATGTGATAATGAAAGTTGAGATTGTACTAAAGGTAGAGACAACTGGGGTCATAGATATTATTAAAGAAAATATCAGTAGCTGTAGAACTCACATAAGATGTTGAGGAGGATATCCATATGAATGATAAATATACAAATATTTTATGGGCAAATCAATAAGATTTGTTACTTCTCTAGGCTATACAATTTGAAAAATAATAGCTATAATTTAACTCTGAAGTTGAAAAATTGGGGAAATTTTGAGAGATACAGAAGTTTTCTGGGAGAAAAGGCAAAGAACAACAAATTTATTTTGGATAAGATAGTGAGGCATAGTGATTTATACAATTCCTAGGATATTACTGCTGTACAAGTATAAAATAAATAAATCTATAAAGGCATTTGCAGGAGAAAGAAATACGATTTTTGATATTGTGAGAAGGCAGGGCTGCAAAAACATGGATTGGGAAATTGTCCACATGAAGTTAATCAGAAGTATTAGTTAAGCCAAAGAATGATAAAACCCAGAGAGAGTCTTTGGCATAGTGGACCTCATGAAATATTTCTAATTAGTAAAAATTTCCAATGCCACTCAAAAGATGTATAGAGATTAAGTAATTTCATATTCTTTTCTACAAGTAAAGATGATCTCAATATTACCTTCATAAAGTGGGTATAAAGATTTTTTCTGTATTCTGTTATCTCTCCTTAAACTTTTTTATTTTGTAAGGTTTTTAGATTTACTGAAAATTGGAAAGGTAATGCAGAGACTTCCCATAGTAGCATATTATATTAGTATGGTACATTTGTCATGAATAATGAACCAATAATGATAGAGTGTTATTAACTAATGTCCATATTCTATTTAGATGTCCTTAGTTTTCTAACCTAAGGTCCATTTTTCTTGCCTAGGATCCCATTCAGGATACGATATTACATTTAATCATCATGTCTCTTTAGACTCCCTTTGTTGTGAGTTTCTCATACTTTCCTTGTTTGTGATGATCTAGAGAGTTTTGAGGAGTTCTGGTCAAATATTTTGTAGACTGTCCCTTTATTTGGAGTTTTCTAATGTTTCTGTTATGGTTAGACTCGGGTTATGTGTTTTTGGGAGAAATTACACAGAGGTAAATTTCATTTTTATCTCATCATATCAATCTGGCTTTATCGTTGATGTTAAACTGGACCACTTGGCTGTGGTAGTGTTTTGGGTTTCTTTACTGTAAAGTTATTCTCATTTCCCCCTTCTCTATTTCTTCCTAATTTTCTAATTGTTCACAGATATTACTTATCCAATTATGATTTGGAAGATAATATACTCACAAGGATCCACAATTTCTTACCACTTACCCTCCAAACAAATGTGCAAGGTATATAGATGCTTTAATAAACAAAATTTTAAAACTTACACTTTGTGAGGTACAATGCTGGGAATATTGAAAAATGTGGGGATAAAATGATTAAGCACACAGACGCACACACACATTTTTCTAAAAACATATTTATCCCTGAATCAGATTTAAGATTTAGGAAATAGTAAGGTGTTTCTTAAATTTATCTGCACATTGATTAACCTGATGAGCACTAAAAAACACTGATGGCTGGGGTCCACCCCAGGGATTCTTATTTTATTGATCTGAGATTTCTCCTGAGAAGCATGGGATGAGGGGAACAAGTAAAAATCTTGCCTGGTTATTCTAATATACAATCAAGTTTGAGGTCCACTAGCCTGCAGCAATTAACTAATTAACCATGATCAATTTGCCTTATCAGCTGTGATAACAGTTAGCTACAGCCAAGAGTTAATTAATTACAGGGGCAGGAAGGATTGCCTTATTTAATTATTCTATTAACAACACTTTGGCTCAATCAAGGGTGGATATAGAAGACTCCTTAACATACACTTTAATACTTATGTAAAAGAAAGAAAGAAAGAAACAAAGGAAGGCTTTAAAACTTTGCTTCTTTTACTAAAAAAAGTGGGAAAACCATAAAACCACTGTTTTGAGAGAATTTGAAATACAGAACAATTGATAAAAAGTAGCATGCCTCTTATGAAAAACAGAGATTTTGTGTACACATGAGAAAAAAACTGAAAATAATAATTAGAGAGGTAGGTGATGTCTCACTGATACCCATAAATGGTGTGACTTACTACATACATCCAAAAAACTTATGCAAAAATATAAATCATGTCAACTTTTGATACTCTTATTAGCACAAGATAATGTTATATGAATAATGTGTAGGAAAAGCTAATAAAGTGTGACTTTATATACATTTTAATTATTGTTAGATTGATATGAGAGGCTTTACAGTAGTACAATATATACCAAAGATTTCAAACACTCTTGGGAAAAAATGCTGGCAGATATTGAAGATTTTATATTTTTTACCAGAAAACTCTCTTCCTGTTCTTAATTGAATGGTAGGATTAGTATTTGAAAGTAGCACCCTTTTGTTGACAATAGTTATCAGTCTGAGCTAATTCAGCTTCATGCAGTAGCAAAGCATCCTTAGACAACATGCCAATACAGGTCTTAATTGTAGTAGCAAGTGTTTATACATCCATTACTTCTGACGGATAAGTGGATATCTTGGCAAACTTTGTTTCCCTATAGTTTTCAGACATTAAAGTTAGGAATGATTATTTTGCAAGCTTGCTCCTCTTTTTTTTTTTTTTTTTTGGCTGCATTCTGTCTTTGTTGCCGCGTGTGGGCTTTCTCTAGTTGTGTCGAGCGGGGGCTCCTTTTCGCTGTGGTTCACAGGCTTCTCATTGCAGTGGCTTCTCTTGTTGTGGAGCATGGGCTCTAGGTGCATGGGCTTCAGTAGTTGTGGTGTGTGGGCTCAGAAGTTGTGGCTCATGGGCTTCAGAGCACAGGCTCAGTAGTTGTGGCACACGGGCTTGGTTGCTCCGTGGCATGTGGGATCTTCCTGGAGCAGGGCTGAAACCCTTCCCATGCATTAGCAGGTGGATTCTTAACCACTGTGCCACTAGGGAAGTCCCAAGCTTGCTCCTCTTATTTGCAAGAGCTATCAATGTAAAAACACACTGGAGATGAAACTAAAAATTGGAATGTATTTGTTTTTATTATTATTTTCTGATTAAAAATTGAAATTTTAGAGCTAGTTTTACTAAAGCTATACAATTTAAAATATATAATGTTGCTCTCAGTCCAAGATTACTGACACCACACATATACACCCACAAACCTATTTTCAAATGTATTTCTTAGGTTAATGAGAAAATAAATGATTTATGGACTATTTGGAAATAAACTACATTGAGAGCACTGCATAATAAAAACAATATTGGACTAAGAAATAATTTTGAAAATGAGGCATTTTAAAAAATTACTAGAGTACAAGAAAAAGTGAAAATAACAAATAAGCTTAAGAAGCAAGAAGAGATCATAGGCCAGGCAAAGGGGAAGATAGAGGAAGAGTAAGACATGGAGATCACCTTCCTTCCCACAGATACACCAGAAATACTTCTACACGTGGAGCAACTCCTACAGAACACCTACTGAATGCTGGCAGAAAACCTCAGACCTCCCAAAAGGCAAGAAACTCCCCACATACCTGGGTAGGGGAAAAGAAAAAAAAAGAAAGAACAGAGACAAAAGAATAGGGACAGCACCTGCACCAGTGGGAGGGAGCTGTGAAGGAGGAAAGGTTTCCACACACTAGGAAGCCCCTTCACGGGCGGAGACTGCAGGAGGCAGAGGGGGGAGCTTCGGTGCCGTGGAGGAGAGCACAGCAACAGGGGTGCAGAGGGCAAAGCGGGGAGATTCCCGCACAGAGGATTGGTGCTGACCAGCACTCACCAGCCCGAGAGGCTTGTCTCGGACTTTGGTCGGAGCACAGGGAGAGGACTGGGGTTGGCTGCGTGAACACAGCCTGAAGGGGTTAGTGCACCACGGCTAGCCGGGAGGGAGTCCGGGAAAAGGTCTGGAGCAGCGAAGAGGCAAGAGACTTTTTCTTCCCTCTTTGTTTCCTGGTGCGCGAGGAGAGGGGTTTAAGAGCGCTGCATAAAGGAACTCCAGAGACGGGCACAAGCCACAGCTAAAAGCGCGGACTGCAGAGACGGGCACGAGCCACGGCTAAAAGCACGGACACCAGAGACGGGGTGAGACGCTAAGGCTGCTGCTGTCGCCACCAAGGGGCCTGTGTTCGAGCACAGGTCACCCTCCACACCCCTCTTCCGGAGAGCCTGTGCAGCCCGCCACTGCCAGGTTCACGGGATCCAGGGACAACTTCCCTGGGAGAACGCATGGCGGGCCTCAGGCTGTTGCAACGTCATGCTGGCCTCTGCCGCCACAGGCCTGCCCCGCATGCCGTGCCCCTCCCTCCCCCCAGTCTCAGTGCACCAGAGCCCCCGAATCAGTGGCTCTTTTAACCCTGTCCTGTCTGAGCAAAAAATAGACGCCCTCCAGCGACCTACATGCAAAGGCGGGGCCAAATCCAAAGCTGAGCCCCTGGGAGCTGTGAGAACAAAGAAGAGAAAGGGAAATCTCTCCCAACAGCCTCAGAAGCAGCGGATTAAAACTCCACAATCAACTTGATGTACCCTGCATCTGTGGAACACATGAATAGACAACGGATCATCCCAAATTGAGGAGGTGGGCTTCGAGAGCAAGATGTATGATTTTTTCCCCTTTTCCTCTTTTTGTGAGTGTGTATGTGTATGCTTCTGTGGGAGATTTTGTCTGTATAGCTTTGCTTCCACCATTTGTTCTAAGGTTCTATCCATCCCTTTTTTTTCTCTAAATAATTATTTTTTAATTTAATAACTTTATCATACTTTTTTTATTTTACTGTATCTTTCTTTCTTTTTTCCTTCCTTCCTTCCTTCCTCTCTCCCTCCCTCCCTCATTTCTTTCCTTCTTTCCTTCTTTTCTTCTTTCTTTCTTCCTTCCTTCCTTCCTTCCTTCCTTCCTTCCTTCCCTCCTTTCTATTTTTCTTTCTTTCTTTCTTCCTACTTCCACTAATTTTTTCTCTCTACTTTTCTCCCTTTTATTCTGAGCCATGTGGATAAAAGGCTCTTGGTGCTGCAGCCAGGAGTTAGTGCTATGCCTCTGAGGTGGGAGAGCCAACTTCAGAACACTAGTCAACAGGGACCTCCCAGCTCCACATAATATCAAATGGTGAAAATCTCCCAGAGATCTCCATCTCAACACCAGCACCCAGCTTCACTCAAAGACCAGCAAGCTACAGTGCTGGACAACCTATGCCAAACAACTAGCAAAACAGGAACACAACCCCACCCATTAGCAGAGAGGCTGCCTAAAATCATAATAAGTCCACAGACACCCCAAAATACACCACCAGACGTGGAACTGCCCACTAGAGAGACAAGATCCAGCCTCATCCACCACAACACAGGCACTAGTCCCCTCCACCACGAAGCCTACACAACCCACTGAACCAACCTTAGCCACTGGGGACAGACATCAAAAAGAACGGGAACTACAAACCTGCAGCCGGCAAAAATGAGACCCCAAACACAGTAAGATAAGCAAAATGAGAAGACAGAAAAACACACAGCAGATGAAAGAGCAAGATAAAAATGCACCAGACCTAACAAATGAAGAGGAAATAGACAGTCTACCTGAAAAAGAATTCAGAATAATGATAGTAAGGTTGATCCGAAATCTTGGAAATAGAATGGACAAAATGCAAGAAACATTTAACAAGGACCTAAAAGAACTAAAGATGAAACAAACAATGATGAACAACACAATAAATGAAATGAAAAAGACTCTAGATGGGATCAATAGCAGAATAACTGAGGCAGAAGAATGGATAAGTGACCTGGAAGATAAAATAGTGAAAATAACTACTGCAGAGGAGAATAAAGAAAAAAGAATGAAAAGAACTGAGGACAGTCTCAGAGACCTCTCGGACAACATTAAATGCACCAACATTCGAACTATACAGGTTCCAGAAGAAGAAGAGAAAAAGAAAGGGATTGAGAAAATATTTGAAGAGATTATAGTTGAAAACTTCCCTAATATGGGAAAGGAAATAGTTAATCAAGTCCAGGGAACACAGAGAGTCCCATACAGGATAAATCCAAGGAGAAATATGCCAAGACACATATTAATCAAACTGTCAAAAATTAAATACAAAGAAAGCATATTAAAAGCAGCAAGGGAAAAACAACAAATAACACACAAGGGAATCCCCATAAGGTTAACAGCTTATCTCTCAGCAGAAACTCTGCAAGCCAGAAGGGAGTGGCAGGACATACTGAAAGTGATGAAGGAGAAAAACCTGCAACAAAGATTACTCTACCCAGCAAGGATCTCATTCAGATTTGATGGAGAAATTAAAACCCTTACAGACAAGCAAAAGCTGAGAGAGTTCAGCACCACCAAACCAGATTTACAACAAATGCTAAAGAGACTTCTCTAGGCAAGAAACACAAGAGAAGGAAAAGACCTATAATAACGAACCCAAAACAATTTAGAAAATGGGAATAGGAACATACACATAGATAATTACCTTAAATGTAAATGGACTAAATGCTCCCACCAAAAGACACAGATTGGCTGAATGGATACAAAAACAAGACCCTTATATATGCTGTCTACAAGAGACACACTTCAGACCTAGAGACACATACAGACTGAAAGTAAGGGGATGGAAAAAGATATTCCATGCAAATGGAAACCAAAAGAAAGCTGGAGTAGCAATTCTCATATCAGACAAAATAGACTTTAAAATAAGGACTATTAGAAGAGACAAAGAAGGACACTACATAATGATCAAGGGATTGATCCAGGAAGAAGATATAATAATTGTAAATATTTATGCACCCAATATAGGAGCACCTCAATACATAAGGCAAATACTAACAGCCATAAAAGGGAAAATCAACAGTAACACATTCATAGTAGGGGAATTTAACACCCCACTATTAACAATAGACAGATCATCCAAAATGAAAATAAGTAAGGAAACACAAGCTTTAAATGACACATTAAACAAAATGGACTTAACTGATATTTATAGGACACTCCATCCAAAAACAGCAGAATACACATTTTTCTCAAGTGCTCATGGAACATTCTTCAGGATAGATCATATCTTGGGTCAGAAATCAAATCTTGGTAAATTTAAGAAAATTGAAATTGTATCAAGTATATTTTCCAACCACAACGCCATGAGACTAGATATCAATTACAGGCAAAGATCTGTAAAAAATACAAACACATGGAGGCTAAACAATACACTACTTAATGACAGAGTGATCACTGAAGAAATCAAAGAGGAAATTAAAAAAAATACCTAGAAACAAATGACAATGGAGACACAATGACCCAAAACATATGGGATGCAGCAAAAGCAGTTCTAAGAGGGAAGTTTATAGCAATACAGGCCCACCTTAAGAAGTAGGAAACACCTCGAATAAAAAACCTAACCTTGCATCTAAAACAATTAGAGAAAGAAGAACCAAAAAAACCCCAAAGTTAGCAGAAGGAAAGATATCATAAAAACCATATCAGAAATAAATTAAAAAGAAATGAAGGAAACAATAGCAAAGATCAATAAAACTAAAAGCTGGTTCTTTGAGAAGATAAACAAAATAGATAAACCATTAGCCAGACTCATCAAGAAAAAAAGGGAGAAGTTTCAAATCAATAGAATTAGAAATGAAAAAGGAGAAGTAACAACTGACACTGCAGAAATAAAAAAGATCATGAGAGATTACTACAAGCAACTCTATGCCAATAAAATGGACAACCTGGAAGAAATGGACAAATTCTTAGAAATGCACAAACTGCCAAGACTGAATCAGGAAGAAATGGAAAATATGAACAGACCAATCACAATCACTGAAATTGAAACTGTGATTAAAAATCTTCCAACAAAGAAAAGCCCAGGACCAGATGGCTTCACAGGCGAATTCTATCAAACATTTAGAGAAGAACTAACACCTATCCTTCTCAAACTCTTCCAAAATATAGCAGAGGGAGGAACACTCCCAAATTCCTTCTACAAGGCCACCATCACCTGGATACCAAAACCAGACAAGGATGTCACAAAGAAAGAAAACTACAAGCCAATATCACTGATGAACATAGATGCAAAAATCCTCAACAAATACTAGCAAACGGAATCCAACAGCACATTAGAAGGATCGTACACCATGATCAAGTGGGGTTTATTCCAGGAATGCAAGGATTCTTCAATATATGCAAATCTATCAATGTGATAAACCATAATAACAAATTGAAAGAGAAAAACCATATGATCATCTCAATAGATGCAGAGAAAACTTTTGACAAAATTCAACACCCATTTATGATAAAAATCCTGCAGAAAGTAGGCATAGAGGCAACTTTCCTCAACATAATAGAGGCTATATATGACAAGCCCACAGCCAACATCATCCTCAATGGTGAAAAACTGAAAGCATTTCCACTAAGATCAGGAACAAGACAAGGTTGCCCACTCTCACCACTCTTATTCAACATAGTTTTGGAATTTTTAGCTACAGCAATGAGAGAAAAAATGGAAATAAAAAGAATCCAAGTCAGAAAAGAAGAAATAAAGCTGTCACTGTTTGCAGATGACATGATACTATACATAGAGAATCCTAAAGATGCTACCAGAAAACTACTAGAGCTAATCAATGAATTTGGTAGAGTAGCAAGATACAATATTAATGCACAGAAATCTCTGGCATTCCTATACACTAATGATGGAAAATCTGAAAGTGAAATCAAGAAAACACTCCCATTTACCATTGCAACAAAAAGAATAAAATATCTAGGAATAAACCTACCTAAGGAGAAAAAAGACCTGTATGCAGAAAATTATAAGACACTGATGAAAGAAATTAAAGATGATACAAATAGATGGAGAGATATACCATGTTCTTGGATTGGAAGAATCAACATAGTGAAAATGACTCTACTACCCAAAGCAATCTATAGATTCAAGGCAATCCCTATCAAACTACCACTGGCATTTTTCACAGAACTAGAACAAAAAATTTCACAATTTGTATGGAAACACAAAAGACCCCGAATATCCAAAACAATCTTGAGAACAAAAAACAGAGCTGGAGGAATCAGGCTCCCTGACTTCAGACTATACTACAAAGCTACATAAATCACGACAGTATGGTACTGGCACAAAAACAGAAAGACAGATCAATGGAACATGATAGAAAGCCCAGAGATAAACCCACGCACATATGGTCACCTTATCTTTGATAATGGAGGCAGGAATGTACAGTGGAGAAAGGACAGCCTCTTCGATAATTGGTGCTGGGAAAACTGGACAGGTACATGTAAAAGTATGAGATTAGATCACTCCCTAACACCATACACAAAACTAAGCTCAAAATGGATTAAAGACCTAAATTTAAGGCCAGAAACTATCAATCTTAGAGGAAAACATAGGCAGAAGACTCTAGGACATAAATCACAGCCAGATCCTTTTTGACCCACCTCCTAGAGGAATGGAAATAAAAACAAAAATAAACAAATGGGACCTATTGAAACTTAAAAGCTTTTGCACAGAAAAGGAAACCATAAACAACACCAAAAGACAACCTTCAGAATGGGAGAAAATATTTGCAAATGAAGCAACTGACAAAGGATTAATTTCCAAAATTTACAAGCAGCTCATGCAGCTCAATAAAAAAAGAAAAAAACAAACCTAATCCAAAAATGGGCAGAAGACCTACATAGACATTTCTCTAAAGAAGATATACAGACTGCCAACAAACACATGAAAGAATGCTCATCATCATTAATAATTAGAGAAATGCAAATCAAAACTACAATGAGATATCATCTCACACCAGTCAGAATGGCCATCATCCAAAAATCTAGAAACAACAAATGCTGGAGAGGGTGTGGAGAAAAGTGAACACTCTTGCACTGCTGGTGGGAATGTGAATTGGTTCAGCCACTATGGAGAACAGTATGGAGGTTCCTTAAAAAACTACCAATAAAACTACCATATGACCCAGCAATCCCACTACTGGGCATATACCCTGAAAAAAGCAAAATTCAAAAAGAGTCATGTACCAAAATGTTCATTGCAACTCTATTTACAGTAGCCCAGAGATGGTGACAACCTAAGTGCCCATCATTGGATGAATGGATAAAGAAGATGTGGCACATATATACAATGGAATATTACTCAGCCATAAAAAGAAATGAAATTGAGCTATTTGTAATGAGGTGGATAGACCTAGAGTCTGTCATACAGAGTGAAGTAAGTCAGAAAGAGAAAGACAAATACCGTATGCTAAAACATATATATGGAATTTAAGAAAAAAAAAATGTCATGAAGAACCCAGGGGTAAGAAAAGAATAAACACACAGACCTACTGGAGAATGGACTTGAGGATATGGGGAGGGGGAAGGGTGAACTGTGACAGGGCGAGAGAGAGGCATGGACATATATACACTAACAAACGTAAGGTAGATAGCTAGTGGGAAGCAGCCGCATGGCACAGGGATATTGGCTCGGTGCTTTGTGACTGCCTGGAGGGGTGGGATAGGGAGAGTGGGAGGGAGGGAGATGCAAGAGGGAAGAGATATGGGAACATATGTATATGTATAACTGATTCACTTTGTTATAAAGCAGAAACTAACATACCATTGTAAAGCAATTATACCCCAATTAAGATGTTAAAAAAAAAAAGAAGAGATCATAGCAATACATATCAGAAAAAAATTGAAGAAAGGAATTAATAAAGATGAGAATAATCAAAACAGAAATTAATAAAGTCTATGCTGGATTGGAAAATATATATATATGTTTTCAGAAAAGGTAACATCAATCACTAAAATAACAACTTACAAAAGATAGAGAATTTGAGAGGGCCAATACCACAGATGAATAGAAAACATTAAAATATAAATTTGGAAATATTGATTAATATTTTTATTTGGGGGGAATCTTGGTTAATATTTTTATTTGGTGGGATCACATAGCATAAAATTACTCAAGAATAGGCACCGAAACTCAAGGGACAATTTCATAAAATTAAAGATACTTTAAAGGCTATCAAAAATCTACCCCCCAAATAAGGAAAATGTATTATAATGCATTCTAACAAACTCAAAAATTATGTCCTACAATATATAAACTTTTTGAAATCATAACAAAAGATAACTTTTCAACTCAGTCTTTGAGTGTAGGATACCACTAATACCTACAATTGGACAGGATAAACATAAAACTAATCTGTAGCCAATGATACTACAAAGTATCATTTACTTTTAAATTAAAGCCTTAGCATGTAAAGCCTAATTACAATTGATTAAGCATAATGTATCATGAGTAAGTAGAGCTTGTCCTAGGAATGTGATAACCAATAGATCAACTAAATATTCTCATAATTAATTGAATAAACTGAATAACCCTATGACTTCACAAGTCAACAATTAAAAATAATTTTATAAACTATAACATTAATCTGAGATTAGAAAACAAATTAAGTACAGAAGACTATTGAATTATCTACTCTCTCTTCTCTAACTTCAGTGAAAACTCTCAAATCTTTCCAATGCCTTTTTTGTGTGTGTGGTTCTTTTTTTTTTTAATTATTTGAGTATAATTGCTTTACAATGTTGTGTTAGTTTCTGCTGTACAGTGAAGTGAATCATCTATATGTATACATATATTCCCTCCCTCTTGGACCTCCTTCCCCCACCCCATTCCACCCATCTAGGTCACCACAGAGCACCAAGCTGAGCTTCCTGTGCTTTATAGCTGGTTCCCACTAGCTATCTATTTTCCACATGGTAGTGTATATATGTCAGTCTCAATCTCCCAATTCACCCCACCCCCCTTCCAACCCCCCATGTCCACATAGCCATTCTCTACATCTACATCTCTATTCCTGCCCTGCAAATAGGTTCATCTGTACCTAGATTCCATATATATGCCTTAATACATGATATTTGTTTTTCTCTTTTTGACTTACTTCACTCTGTATGACAAACTCTAGGTCCATCCATGTCTCTACAAGTGACCCAGTTTTGATCTTTTTTACAGCTGAGTAATATTCCATTGTATATATGTACCACATCTTCTTTATTCATTCATCTGTCAATGGACACTTAGGTTGCTTCCACGTCCTGGCTATTGTAAACAGTGCTGCAATGAACATTGGGGTCCATGTGTCTTTTTGAATTATGGTTTTCTCAGGGTGTATGCCCCATAGTGGGGTTCCTGGGTCATATGGTACTTCTATTTTTAATTTTTTTAAGGAACTTCCATACTGTTCTCTATAGAGGTTGTATCAACATACTGTTCTCTATAGAGGTTGAATCAATTTACATTCCCACCAACAGTGCAAGAGCGTTCCCTTTTCTCCACATCCTCTCTAACATTTATTATTTGTAGATTTTTTGTTGATGGCCATTCTGACTGGTGTAAAGTGATAACTCATTGTAGTTTTGATTTGTATTTCTTTAATAATTAGTGACCTTGAGCATCTTTTCATGTGCTTCTTGATCCTCTTTATGTCTTGTTTGGAGAAATGTCTTCTGTAAATAAATTTTACAATGCTATGCAACAAGCATAACTAGGAACATTGCCTTCTATATGGATTCATATATAATCACTTGTTAAAAAATAACCGCATTTAAGTCTTCTGGAATGATTGGCATTTTATATGAAAAAAGATCCGTAAATAATACTGCAATAATATATATTATAAATAAAATTTTATGTTAACTTTTTGATAAATATATTAGTGATCTGAGATTTTAAAATTAGACATTATATATACACAGAAAATTAAAAAAATATAGAAAATGACACATTTCAACAATTAAAAAGTATCCTTACATTCAAAATTAATATAATTTTTAATCAAGACATGACCTAGAAGAAAGTACTTGCAGGGACTTCCCTGGTGGTCCAGTGGTTGAGACTTCACCTTCCAATGCAGGGGGTGCGGGTTAGATTCCTAGATGGGGAGCTAACATCCCACATGCCTCGTGGCCAAAAAATCAAAACATAAAATAGAAACAATATTGTAACAAATTCAATAAAGACCTTAGAAATGGTCTATATCAAAAAATCTTTAAAAATAAAAGAAAGTACTTGCAATTTGTATTTTGAAAATGATAAATATCCATAATATATAGTAAGTTCCTTCACATAAACTACAAAAGGGCAACTAAATAGTAATATATACATAGAGTATAACACTGTATTTCAGAGAACAAATGTAAAAGACTACTATGCTCTTGAAAATAGGTTTAAACTTTTATAATGTTGAGAAAAATATACATTTTGAAAAAGAACTAGATGTTTTTCACTGAAGACCATGTTTCACAAAAAGACCATGTTTTTCACTGAATTTGAAAACATTTAAGCCAGCAATAGTATCTTATCTTTAGGGCATGTCATAAGGCAAGGTGTGTGTGTGTGTGTGTGTGTGTGTGTGTGTATTTAGGTAAGAGTTTATATGTAATTCATTTTCTAAAAAAGGATCTAAAATATTATAAATCAAATTGATAACAATTATCTATGAGTCAGGGGGGATTTTGAGGATAAAAGATGTTTATTTCCTTTATTTGTTCAGTGCAATTTTTAAAAGCATGTAAGCATGCAATATATTTTAATTAAATATTTAAAGTAAATATATCAGAAAACAACTTCTTGATTTGTCAAAGTGTAGTTTTCAAAATATAAGAACATGATTCTCATAAGAATACGTAACAAACGTGTCAAAGATTTTATTCAACTCACTAATCAAAGATTGAACAAGTAAAATTGTAATGCTGATTCCAAGAGCATTTGAGAAACAAAAGTTTATCAGCCCATCAGTAAATGCAATAGAAAAAATGAGTATTAGAAAAAGATTGCTGTTAGATATAATTGGTTAATATCCTCCATTAAAATAAAACCAAACCCCTTGGGGTTATCATTCATATCAGACATAAATCTACAATTTAACAGGACTCTTCATAGCATCTGATCTCTAATAAAATAGTAAATAAGAAGACAAACATTATTCTCCAACAATCAAATAATTTTTTAGCAAGTTTATAAGTAATGTCCCAGTATGCAGTAAAAAGAACTTGATACACACTCTGATTTATTTCCAAGTTTGTAACTATAGTCTTCTTAACCACATTTAGAAGCATTTGGAGTGGAATTAATATTAATTTGCTTCTCTAGAATATTGTGTGCCTGATAGGATTCATCCTTATACAGTTAGAGATCCCAAATGAAGCTTTTATGTTCTCTGTGAAGTTGTGATGTTGGAATCAGAGATGCATATTATATCAAAGAGAAGGACAGATTTTAAGATCTCTATTAGCTTAATGTTGTTAAGTCTTTGACCAAGTTTTCCATAATAGAATCATTGATGTAGCAATAGGAATTATTTCTACTTCCATCAAGAATCCATAGAGGAAATGAAAATTTAAAAAACTGCTGAAATAGCTATGAACATGCTCACAATGGGAGGAGTCAAAAGCTGCAAAGTATCTATTCACTGATTAAACATAAAGACATTTTATAAAAGTAGAGAAATTGTTTATTTTCTTTCTTACTAACATTGATATTAACTTTAATTAATATAGCTCTTTTTTTTTATTTTAGTAAAAAATCAAAATCAAATATAAGAAAATACTCTTTAAAATATTAAATCTACATTTAATGAGAAATGATAATAATATTGATTTAACATAATTTGTTTAGAGTCCTTTTTCTTTGATTTGATCATCTCTGAATCATCCTGGAATTATTTATTAAATATATTTGCAATATAAAATGTAGAGAGTGGTTTTTTCAAGTGTTAAAAGTTATATTAGTAAAGATACATTTATTTTAGGGAAAAATCCTTATTTGTAACTGCTTTGCACTGTATAATTTTTAATATGGTTTTTCCAAAATTATGAAATGAGTTCATTCTTTCCCTTCCCCCTACAGTTCACCTTATTACCTAGGGAAAAATAACTGAACAAAACAAAACCTCTAACACCTGGATAAAGGAAACTTGCAGCGATTATAAACCACTTTTCACTTCCTTTTTCTCCGTGACAAATTTTATAAGATGGCAACTATCACAATATTTTATCTTTTCCAGCCCCAGGTATGCAAGCTATAAATAGTAATATAGGTCATGATTAGTCTCAGAAAGAACTTGATAGTTTGTTCCCTAAATTGCTTATATTCTTTAGCATTTTACTTTTGTCTTACCAGAAATATTTTCCTTTTCTGAGTATTCTAGAAAAAATTAACAGTATTAAAGAAGGCTTTCCATTATTCTTCAATCAATAAAAATGGTCAGATGAAAAGACTAATAGAAAGAGTGGTAAAATCTTTGGTGAGAACATAAACAGGGACAGTGACAATTACACAATAAAGCCATTAAATAAGTTCTGTTAGACTTGATGAAAATGACACTAGATTGAATGACTGAGTCAAAGCTCAGACAATAAATTAATTATATTTATAGTATAAATGCAATAAAAATGTACAAAAGTATATACACCAAAATTATGACATTGACTTTTTGGGTGGTGGTAATATAAATATTTAAAGATAGGGATAGAAATAGAGAAATAGTTTCTATAATTTCTTGCAAGAAAATGTCTTTTTTTTTGTAATTAAAATATATAATTCCAAATCTTTTGTTATTAGGGCATTGCAAATTAAAAGAGTGCAATACCATGACCCACCTATTCCAATGGCTAAAATTCTGTCTTTTAGAAACTACCAAATGCTGTTGAGGATACAGAGCAAAAAAGACTCTTAATCATCATTGATGGATGTAAAAATATTGCAGCCACTTTAGACAGCCTGAGAATTTCTTACAAAGCTAAATGTAGTGTTTACCTTAGGACCCAGTAATCACATCATAGGTACTTACTCAACTGATTTGAAAGTTACATTAACATAAACTTTGCATGTGAATGTTTATAACAACTTTAATCACAATTACCAAAAACTGGAAGCAACCAAGATGCCCTTCAATACGTGAATGGTTAAACTGTGGTACATCCATATAATGAAATTTATTCAATGAGTAAATGAAAAAAAAAAGAGGAAATGAGCTATCAAGCTGTAAAAATGCATCAGTAAAACTTAAGTGCATATTTCCAAATAAAAGAAGACAGTCTATTATGACTACATACTGTATAATTCTAATTATATGCCATTCTGAAAAGGAAAATCCCTAGAGACTGTGAAAAGATCAGTGGTCACCTTGGGCTCATGTGTGGGGAGGGGGTTAAATAGGTGAAGCACAGAGGATTTTGAGTGGTAAAAATATTCTATATGATACTGTAACAATAAATACAAGAAATTATGCATTTGTCAAAAGCCATAAAACTTTACTGCAAAAAAGAGTGGAACTAATATATACAAATTAAAATCAAATCATTTAGCAGATGGGAATTCCTAAGAAGGAATGCAGACTGTTAAAAAGAATCTAACTGGGGCTTCCCTGGTGGCGCAGTTGTTGAGAGTCCGCCTGCCGATGCAGGGGACACAGGTCCGTGCCCTGGTCCGGGAAGATCCCACATGCCGCAGAGCGGCTGGGCCCGTGAGCCATGACCGCTGAGCCTGCGCGTCTGGAGCCTGTGCTCCGCAATGGGAGAGGCCAAAACAGTGAGAGGTCCGCATACCGCAAAAAAAAAAAAAAAAAAAAAGAATCTAACTAAATTACAAATGTATGAAACTACCTCTGTAAAGAGGATGGGGAAAAGGTACTGAGGTAAATAAATTTGTATGTGAGGGGAGTCTATAAGACTGAGGACAAAAGACTGAGGACAAAAGACTGACAACTACACATAAATAGTGTACTCTAGTTAATAAAGTTGTTTCCCTTTGGATACAGGAACAATTCTACTACTGATAGTAGAATTGAACAATTCATAAATGAATAGTAGATGGTGGGAGTGAGAATTTTTGCAGATAAGCAAGGAGAGGAGACTAGAATAATCTAGATGGTAATAGATTAGAGTTGGAGACATCAGTATGAACTCATATTTATCTTAATATTGATATAGATGGTTACAAATAGAATATATATGTGTGTGTATGTACACGGGTTAGTCCACACATATATCTTTTCTTACTCTTTTCTCTGAGCAGGGCAACAATAAACAACATACCAGTTGTTGAACAAATTTAATATCTAGATCTTGGTTTCTAATCCCATTCTCCAATAGAAGGAACTTGAGCTTCTTGGAGAAATGGTTGAATGTAGGACTGGGGAAGAAAATAATACTAGGTGAGCCTGGAACATCTTGCAGTACTAAAAAGTAAGAAAACACTAAAAAAAAAAAAAAAAAAAAGATGGAGTTATGTCAAAGTGACACAAGAGGTGCCTGAAGGAATTCCAAATGGGCAAACCTGGAACAATTTGAGCATCAAAATAAATAATATTGTATTGCATTATAAACTTTAGGAAAAATAAATATTCAGGAGTCATACTGATATAAATAAATGGTTGAATAAATCAGTAAATTGAGGAAAAGGGACAAATCTTTTACTCAGAAGAATTCCAAATAATTTTTGTAGATACTCCACCTTCTAGGAGGTGGTAGGATAAATTGTTACTGTGTAAGTGTGGGCTGTACATGGTAACTTCTTTCCAAAGAGTATTTGGAAGAGAGGGAAAAAGAGTAACTTTACAATGGAGAAACTTGACACACATGACTGCAGCCCTTTGATCAAGGTCAACATTTCCAGGGACAAATCATGTTGACAGTATGTACCCAAGATATGATGTGATGAAATTATACTTTATCTCTACAGTCTTTCTCTCCAAAACATAAAACCCAAGGTAATGATCAAGAAAAGAATATAAGACTAATTCCAATAGGAGGACATCCTATAAAATATTTCAACAATACTCATCAAAAATGTCAAAATTCAAAAAAAAAAAAAAAGAAAATTTGGAGTAATGGTCAGGGCAAGAGGATCCTAAGAAAACATTACAGATATGATGCTGGAACAGAAAAAAATACATTAGGTAAAATTTAAGGAAATCTGAATAAAATGAACTTTATTTAATAATACCATATCAATATTGGTTCATTAGTTATGACAAAGATATCATACTAATATATGATATTAATAATAGGGAAAACGAGTGAAGGAGTGTAAGGGAACTCTCTACAATCTTCTCAATTTTTTCTGTCATTATAAAGCTCTTCTAAAAATATAAGATTTTAAAAAATCAATAGGACATATTTCTCTATATCCACAAACAGAAAAATCTGAAAAAGTATTAGCCAAGTTTCATGATGAATACATGAATTTTGATAGAAATTTTAATCATTCTAATGTTTATAATTATTTTCTTAAACTAAACATGGATTTCTTTTTTTAAATAAAGCAACAGAAATTTAAAAACCTTTTATTTTTCAATAATCAATTGAAAAGTAAACCCATGGCACCCTCATTGTGGGATTTCATTACTCTCCACTTACATTATGAATAGGATTTCAATAACAAGATCTCAAATGCAATGAAGATGCTTCTAGTGCTTTCTTCTGAGGATGATGGGTGGAGTGGATACTCAAGCAGCTCTCAAGGGTACAAAAAATGATCTCAGGAACAAACTTCAAATTCTGGCAAATAAATGGATTTAATTTGCTGGAAAGCATCTATGATGTTGCTTAGAACAATAATTTCAAGTAATGTGGTCTTTACTGGGTAATGCTGGTAAATTGAATAAATAAAATATCAACCACAAAGTCCTCTCTAAATAAACCATGGATTCAGTGAAGCTTAGGGAACTGTGAACTGAGCATTCTTAATTATCTCAGCTGGAGTTTGCCCTTTGGGAAAATGAATAATTTCTTAGAAAACACAGGGTTGGCTATTGAGGAGCTTAGAGATATCTCTTAGCATTTTTATCTTGTGAAATGGATCAGAGGAATTAAAAATTCAGTTATTAAATAATTGATTCTTTAAATTCTATAATGAGAAATAGATTCAGTTACATAAAAAGTGAAGTAAACTTAAAATATCACCTTAATAAAGCTTTTACATATGTAGACTTATTTAAGTATCACCTTTGATTCTCACAGCCCAGTAAAATGCTGTTTGGTAAAAGTTATTATTGATATCATATACTGAAGGGAAATAAGGTTCAGAGAGGTTAAATACATTACCATGGTTCATACTGCTTGCAGTGACAAAATCTGGACTTGACTTAGGCATTATGAATCTATGACTAGGTATTTTTGTTTTCAGAAAATATCGTCCTCTCCCAAACCCTGAATTAGGTATACTCTTAGCAGAAGAACACACAACCATTGATTGAATTGATCCTAAATCATATTTTATACCATATATTGGGTGATTAAGCAGGTATAATATTAAGTTGCTTAGAGGATCCTGGTAGAATTTGAATACTCAAATTAATTTATTAACTTTAATAAACTATACATTTAATATTTTATCCTCAGCAACATCCGAATCATTGTTCTAACTATGATTAACTTTGATTTTAGGGTAAATCCCAAAGGTTATTCACTACTTTCAAAACCAAGTTACAGGCCTCATAAGAACACAATGTTAAATATATAAAAGCTTAATACTTTTCTGCCACATGTCTTAGGCAACAAACTATAAAGACTGAGCATATGTGTATAGAATTTATTGTTGGAATAAAACAAATCCTTTAGCAATAGGAAAGTGATACATATTCAGTGATGATAAACATCAAATTGTATGTTTGGACAGAATTTTGGAGCATATGTGAATAAAGTACCTAGATGCTTATATTTAAATTTCATCTATAATATCCCTGCCAAACCATGTCAACACTTTGTCCAGCATTTTTTTATCTATGTATTTTTTGTGTGTGTGCTTTTTTAAAAAAAATGCCAATGATAATGCTTCCACTATACACTATATTTCAAAACTCTAATATGCTTTACTCAACAGTTTTGTTAGAAGATGTCTATTCATAGTTATCTGCCAACTCTTTTTTATAGCTTGTACATATTAGAGGTTTTAATCCTTGCATCAAAGAAGCCATCTTTCACTGCATGGTGAACAAATATTTGCTGAGAATTTGCCAAGAACCAACAGCTTCCATAGTCAAACGATGGGGTCACCACTATGTATGAAATATAGTATCTGCTATCAGGATATTTTATCTCAATGAGGAAATCCCTACAGAGCTTTGAGGAAGCAAATTATGATACAAAAATTCTATAACCTGTCCAATTTATGTTGTCATATGAAGGCAACAGGAAAAAAATCTCAAACATATCAAAAATAAGCAAGCCAAATGACAGTAATGGCTAAGAAGGATGGGCTATTAATGCTTCCATATGTTTCTGAAATGACACATTGCCCAACTGTGTTATTTTAAATATTTCTACAATGTATTTTTGATAAAATACAATTTTATAGACATTAACGTTTTTATAGTCACACTAAAAACACACAAATTATCATAAATAAGAGTAATATTACTAATGAAATATTACAACATTGGTAGGAAAGGTAAGGATATAGCTTACCAATATTGGATGGTACTAGATAAGCATTCAGAAGTCAATGACATTGTTATTTATTAGTAATAATTAATTAGTAATCATTAACCTAAAACCATAATGAAAAAGAGATTGTATTCACAATCATCAAAAAACTAGTTTATAAAAAATTGTCCACTAATTAAAACAAAGTCTTCTTGAACCCGGAAATTTCTCCACAGAAGTAACAGAAAACAAAAAAATCCTTATTATTGAAGAATGCGATACAGTCATAGCTGATAATACCCACTGCAAACACATTCTCAAAATGAACAATAACTGGTCCTTTAGTAAGAGGACCTGACAGCCTCATATAGTTTATCCTAACTCTACCTGGTAATTGGGGTGCCTATCTGTGTTAGCTAATTGGGCTTACCTAGAGAAAAAAAAAAACTTCTCATATCTGTATGACAGGAGGTAGTTTTACAAATTACAGTAAGGAACCCATTGAAGTTGGAATCCTCAGTCCCACAGAAACAGGGAGATAGGAGTCCCATCTCCCTTGATGTTTACATTTCAAAAAGATGGCTTCCAGGTCCTTGGAAAAGATAGTCCTATATTAAAAAGTTGACAAAATGTCTATCTAGCCTTCAAAAGGATTTATATGCATTTCAAAGAAAGGAAAATGTACTTATAATTACAGGTTTTGTAAGATAAGTGCTCTGAGCAAAAAAGAGAGGGGAGAAATTCCTTCCCTTATTTTAACAGGGAGAATTAAGCCTCTTGCTTTTAATTTGTATTTGTTCTTACTTTCCTCAGTCTTCAACTATTAAAGCAATGGAAGGAATAAAAAGAAATAGACAAAGAAAAAAAGTATTTAGCACTAAGAACAACTAAATTAAGATGAACTAGGAAGTGGCATAATAAGGAAAAACTGTCAATATATATCAGAAATTTACAATTTAATATATATAAAATACTGTACAATCTTATAAAAATAATCAATTTTTAAATGTGTATTATTCAATGCAATAAGAAATCCAAAAACTTTTTAAAACTGAAAGGCTATTCAACCTTTCCTTTAATAAATGAAGTTAGTCAACATTAAATAAAGTAGTATCCTTTTTAAATTTTTATTGGTTTATAACATTATATTGGTTTATAATATTATATTGGTTTATAATATTATATTTTGATATCTGTGTACACTACAGTGTGCTCACAACCAAAGACTTAGTTTCCAACCATCACATACAGTTGATCCTCTTTACCCATTTTTTCCTCCCCTCCACCCCCCTACCCACCCTGGTAACCACTACTCTGTTCTCTGTATCAATGTGTTTGTTTTTGTTTGGCTTGGTTTATTCATTTATTTGGTTTTGTTTTTTGGTTTGGGGTTTTTTTGTTTGTTTTTTATATTCCACACATAAGTGAAATCATATGGTATTTGTCTGTCTCTTTCTAACTTGTTTCACTTAGTATAATACCTTCAGGGTCCAACAATGCTGCAAATGGCAAAATTTCATCTTTTTTTATGGCTCAGTAGTATTACATTGTATATATACTACATCTTCTTTATCCATTTATCCATTAATAGGCATTTAGAACTACCGTATGCTCCAACTATTCCAACTATATTCCAACTATTTGGTATTTATCCAAAGAATACAGAAACATTAATTCAAAAAGTAGTACATTTTATTTTATTTTATTATTTTTTTATTGGAGTAAAATTGCTTTACAATGTTGTTAGTTTCTGCTGTACAATGAAGTGAATCGGCTATATGTATACCTATATCACCTAGGTATACCTATATGTATACCTATATCCCTTCCCTCTTGGACGTCCTTCCCACCTCCCATCCTACCCATCTAGGTCATCACAGAGCACCAAGCTGCTCTCCCTGTGCCACACAGCAGGTTCCCACTAGCGAGCTATTTTACATATGGTAGTGTATTTATGTCAAACCTAATCTCCCAATTTGTCCTACCCTTCCCTTCCCTCCCTCTATCCACATATCCATTCTCTACATCTACGTCTCTATTCCTGCCCTACAAATAGGTTCATTTGTAACATTTTTCTAGATTCTGCATACATGCATTAATATACAGTATTTGTTTTCCTCTTTCTGGCTTACATCACTCTGTATGACAGACTCTAGGTCCATCCACATCTTTTCAAATGACCCAATTTCATTCCTTTTTATGGCTGAGTAATATTCCATTGTATACATGTGCCACATCTTCTTTATCCATTCATCTCTCATTGGACATTTAGGCTGTTTCCATGTCCTGGCTATTGAAAATAGTGCTACAATGAACATTGGGGTGCATGTTTCTTTTTGAATTATGGTTCTCTCAGGGTATATGTCCAGTAGTGGGAACCCTTTTGCACTGTTGGGGATGTAAATTGATATGGCCACTATGGAGTATGGCGTTTCCTTAAAAGTCTAAAAATAGAACTACCATATGACCCAGCAAAAAGTAGTACATTTTAGCTAAGAGAAACCACTTGGGGAGGGACAGGAAATCCATTCCCATCCAAGGCATCCAAAGCAATAGGCACCTTCCCTATTGGTGTCCACCACTGCTGTTCTCCTGGAAATTCTTTCACTGAAGCAGAGCATTAAACATATTTTTAAATCAGTAAATAAAATTAATAAGCTAAGTTCTGACTTAACCATTATATCACACTTTTTATTTTAATCTCAAAATTTTGTTTCAGGTCAATCTAAAGTTTAAAAATCAAGAGGCTAGGTCTGACAGCAGTTCATACTTAAGGTTTTATTATTGGAATGATTTTTATTTAATTCACAGGACAAGTTCAAATAGTTAATTTTTACTTCATAGACTTTAATGAATCAAATGATAATGGTATGTTATAGATAGCTCAAAGGAAAAGCCAAAGAACAGCCACAGTTTTTGAGCAGGAATATTGCTCGATATATATGTATATATATATATATATATATGTTTTTTTTAGTGGAAGGGAAGGGTTAGACAGTGTTGTCCTTCTACAAGACAAAATTCACATGCAGGTCCACAACTTACAGTGTTTCCCATAGCTCCTATAGAATCAGAAGCAGACAATATGGAAGGGTGTGCTCTAGACAATGAACTTTCTATCTCATTGAAGAACAAATATGTCCCTACAGTTCCCATTATGTCAATGTAATTGAATACCAGATCCACTTTTATAAAAATAAAACATTTTTTCTTATTTTTAATATGCTCAGCATCCACCGATAACTTTATACATTTTCTCTAATGAAGGAGTTGCAAACTACAGCCAGTTCACAAGCCAAATCCAGTCTGTAGCCTATTACTGTAATGTCTTAAAACTAAGACTTTTTTGTGTGTGTACATTTTGAAAAGGTAAAAAAGAACACAAAGCATACTAGGCGATAGAACCCATACATGACCCACAAAGTCTATTTGCTATCTGGCCATTGACAGAAAAAAATGTGTCCATTCCTGCTTTTAGTGAACTTGCTGTTGAGACGAGTTTACTTTTTCAAGGCAAAACTAACACATTCCTCACTCTAAAATTTCTTTGTTTTTCAAGTCAAAAAACAGTTCCTTTTCCTCTAAATTTCTGCCTTCCAAACTTTCTGATTACTTTTTAAAAAACTAACTGCATACAGATATATTTTATTTCCTCTTACATACATGTATGTATATACACAGGTGTATTAATATGGCTTCCCAATGGTAGGACTCATTAAATTTGTGATGTTGATTTTTGTAGATATAGGAGAAAACATATTAACTAAAAACGTCTTTCCAGGTGGTAGCAAAACATTTAGTTTTAAAAAGCCAAGTGAGAATTGTCCTAAAGGAATCACTTATAGAACCTACGGGTACCTACAATGTAAAGATTGGTATGCCACTCTCCTGTGAGACGTCCATTTAAGCAGCAGGTGTGTTGATCAGATTTGCAACTATTGGTGCTGAGTAAAGAAAAATAGCAAAGCCATGATAGTCAAGCATCCTGCCTTCTATCCAGTTGGCAGATCTATGCTGAATTCTTTCTAGTGGGTCAGTTGGACTCTATGGAGAATAGTTGTCCTAAATTGCTTACTAGAATTGTACATAAGAGGTTTTGCTGGAACAAATTCTCTCCTTCAGGGAACTGTGCACTTGGGAGAACTCCCCAAGGAAATCCAAATATCATGCACATATCCCCACAAAACAGTCTGTATTTAGAAACCAGTCATATAAAATTATAATTGGTATTTATCAGAAAGCCAACTTGAAGCAACAGAAAGAGAATTCATGAGTCAACGAAATAGAGATATTTTCCCCTCTTCCTCCTCCCAAACATAAGATGACTATAGAACTATTGCATGGAAGAGGGGACTGGGAAGAAGGTAACCATGCGCCCACTTAATCCAAAGGAGAAACAAAAGCTACCCAACTGAGATACTCTATTTGGGGCAGTGATTACCAAGGGAAGGGGGGCAAACTTTAATTTTTATATGAACATTGACTTTTAACTGAGCAGACTTTAAAAAGAAAGTGGCTTGAAAATTATAATAGCTGAACAAAATATCCTTCAGAAATCTGACACTAGGTAGGAGAGATTGGCACAGTATATTTGAAAGCAGAGATTGGACATGCAGTTGGATACAGTTGATACACAGATGAATTAAAACTATACAATATACAGGCTATCATTGTAATTAGGCTTATTCATTCTATTGGAATAGCCCTTCTTTAAACTTTAATTACTTAAAAACATTATTTATATACATACGATCATTGGTTGATAGTAAAACCTATCATATATCATTTCTTTAAATTTGTATTATTCCACTATTTAAGCACACTCATATTGAATATTTTGTTTTTATTTGTGTTTTTCTATTATTTTTTTCTATTCAGATGCATTCTTACCTGAATTCATTTTTTTAAAAGGTCTTTTAGAAATTAGATTTAATTTAGGGTTTATCTTCTTTGGGGAGAATTAAATTTGTTGATCATAATTTGTGTATCTAATATTTGGAGAATAAAGGACTATGCCACCAAATTGAAAAATAATACATTTTACTCCCTCATCTGACACAGAGACAGATACTTGAGCATAATTATCAGATACTAATTTTCTATGACACAAAACTTGATTTTCTCACAACTATACTGACTTCTGTATTCATTTGATTAACAGTGCCTTGTCTTGATTAAAACAGATTTCTCCTGACATTTGCAATAATTCAATTCCATAGAGAAAAAGGAGAAATAATGTCACCAGATAAATTTAGGCTCATTGAACAACCAACTGAGCTTAAAGAAGTTTGTGCTTTTTTTTGGAGTTAATGGAAACTCAGGAGTTCCCCCCCAACTCTGTACAACAGTACAGAGTTCATCCTATTATATATCTCTCGAGGTCATTAAGATGTTCTCTTACTTCAGTAAGGCTCCTCATTTTCCTCAAGTGAGTAAGGTGACAGATAAGTGTTCTGTGAATTTCACAGACAGAATGAACCTTGCCTAGGAAGAGCTAGACATCTAAGTCAGAATAAACTATGTCTGTGGGACTATGGAAATCCAACTTATCTAATCGTAAGCCATAGAACACAGTGAACTATGACTTGTGGGAAGTGATGGGAATTGCTTTGAATGTTTTATATTAACACCTCCAAGTCTAATATATAATTAAGACACATTTTTGTTTCATTAGTATAAAGTTCAGAATCATGAATTCGGTATGAGGGAGAACTCTGTGTGTGTGTGTGTGTGTGTGTGTGTGTGTGTATGTGTGTGTGTGTAAGGGGGACAATGTCCACTAAGAGGGAAAAAAAGGCTAATCAGCATGTCAGTAGCCTGTCTTTTTCCTTGAATATACAATTTTTGCTGCAAAACCATCCACTTAGTAGATTTCCTCTCTTTGTGTTATGGGGATATGTTTATTCCTTTTCATATTTGCTATTAACTAGATGGACATAATAATTGTGAGGGTGATGTGGAGCACTTCCCACAGTGGATGCTCTTATTGTCACAAGTTACTGATAATTAATTGAAAATTTAGCTGTGATATTTAATCCTGGGTATATTTTTTTAACACCTTTATTGGAGTAAAATTGCTTTGCAATGGTGTATTAGTTTCTGCTTTATAACAAAGTGAATCAGCTATACATATACATTTATCCCCATATCTCCTCTCTCTTGCATCTCCCTCCCACCCTCCCTATCTCAGCCCTCTAGGTGGTCACAAAGCATGGAGCTGATCTCCCTGTGCTATGCAGCTGCTTCCCACTAGCTATCTATTTTACATTTGGTAGTGTATATATGTCCATGCCACTCTCTCAATTCGTCCCTGTGAGACACTTACATTTCCCCCTCCCCGTGTCCTCAAGTCCATTCTCTACGTCTGCGTCTTTAATCCTGTCCTGCCCCTAGGTTCTTCAGAACCATTTTATTATTTTTTAATTAAGATTCCATATATATGTGTTAGCATACGGTATTTATTTTTCTCTTTCTGACTTACTTCACTCTGTATGACAGTCTCTACCTCCATCCACCTCACTACATAAAACTCAATTTCGTTTCTTTTTATAGCTGAGTAATATTCCATTGTATATATGTGCCGCATCTTCTTTATCCATTCATCTATTGATGGACATTTGGTTACTTCCATGTCCTGGGTATTGTAAATAGAGCTGCAGTGAACATTGTGGTACATGACTCGTTTTGAATTATTGCTTTCTCAGGCTATATGTCAGTAGTGGGATTGCTGGGTCTTATGGTAGTTCTAGTTTTCATTTTTTAAGGAAACTCCATACTGTTCTCCATAGTGGCTGTATCAATTTACATTCCCACCAACAGTGCAAGAGGGTTCCCTTTTCTCCACACCCTCTCCAGCATATATTGTTTGTAGATTTTTTGCTGAAGCCCATTCTGACCAGTGTGAGGTGATACCTCATTGTAGTTTTGATTTGCATTTCTCTAATGATTAGTGATGTTGAGCATCCTTTCATGTGTTTGTTGGCAATCTGTATATCTTCTTTGGAGAAATGTCTATTGAGGTATTCTGCCCGTTTTTCGATTGGGTTGTTTGTTTTTTTGATATTGAGCTGTTTGTAAATTTTGGAGATTAATCTTTTGTCAGTTGCTTCATTTGCAAATATTTTCTCCCATTCTGAGGGTTGTCGTTTCATCTTGTTTATGTTTTCCTTTGTTGTGCAAAAGCTTTTAAGTTTCATTAGGTCCCATTTGTTTATTTTTGTTTTTATTTCCATTACTCTAGGAGGTGGGTCAAAAAGTATCTTGCTGTGATATATGTCATAGAGTGTTCTGCCTATGTTTTCCTCTAAGAGTTTTACAATGTCTGGCCTTACATTTAAGTCTTTAATCCATTTTGAGTTTATTTTTGTCTATGGTGTTAGCAAGTGTTTTAATTTCATTCTTTTACATGTAGCTGTCCAGTTTTCCCAGCACCACTTATTGAAGAGGCTGTTTGTTCTCCATTGTATATTCTTGCCTCCTTTAACAAAGATAAGGTGACCATATGTGCGTGAGTTTATATCTGGGCTTTCTATCCTGTTCCATTGATCTGTCTTTCTGTTTTTGTGCCAGTACCATACTATCTTGATTACTGTAGCTTTGTAGTATAGTCTGAAGTCAGGAAACCTGAATCCTCCTGCTCCGTTTTTCTTTCTCAAGATTGCTTTAATCCTGGGTATATTTCAATTTGTATATACCTGTGAGATTAACTCAGGAAGTGTCAGAAATCATTCACATTCATTTTGTGTAATAACTTTGCTGGTCTCGGAGTCTCTTCAGTTTTGGACCCTTAGTGATGAGGCTGTCCATCAGGAAGCAGGGTCAGAGTAAATTTGAGTGATATTATCCAAACTCAGGCACAGATTGATTTGTAGCAGAAAACAAATTGGAAACCTATGGGCTGACAAGCTGACAGAGAAGTGGTCTGTGCCTTATTTTTCCTTGTAGAGAAGTTAAGCTGAGAAGCCAAATTCAGTCTAGACCTTTTTTTTTTTTTTTAGAAATTTTATTGCAGCATTTTTATTTTTTTAACATCTTTATTGGAGTATAACTGCTAGAGCTCTTTTTTATGGAGAAGTAAGGACCAACACAGGGAAGAGCACAACCTCTTGGTTTTTTCAATTCATGGGGGCACTATTTTCTTTAACAGTTTTTGAGGCCCATAGCCCTTATTTCTTCTTATTCATTGCTATAATTTTTAGATAATTCAAATGCCTACTTTTCAATAATTTTTATTTCAGCAGTATATCTTTAGGAATAATTTTTCTGTTTCTTTCACTGATGATAGCAGCTAACATTATAACATGATTGTTAACCACTAACCTACCCAGTAGCCTCAATACTCAGGTCAAATTTGATTTTCTCTTAGAAGTCTTCTCCATCCCTCATCAATAGGGTTAGTGACCTCTGGTCTTTGATCATATAGCACCTTATTTATATTTTTATCAAATTATGCTGTTCAACAATTACTGTATTAGGTTTCTTGCTTTCTCCTCTACTTGACAATAAAATTCTTTAGGATAGAAACTTTGCATCCCATACAAATTTGCATATGTAGGTATTCTCTCAGGACTTGGCACACAGTAGGTGCTAGATGTAAACTGTATTAAATGTACACACTTCAGCTTTTTATTATCTTCAGTCTCATACTACATGCCCCCACCTCCAGCAGATGGATTTACAAGTCCTTTCCAAGTTCACATACTTGTTGCTGAAGATTAAGAATGTAGGTGATAGTTTTAGGAAGACATTGCTAGAAATAATATTAACAAATGCTTTGAAATTTTGAAATATAAATATGGCAAAAATGTATTTCTGGCCAATAATTGTGTCTGTACAGACTGGGAAACTTATTTTCAAATTATAATTATCTCAGAGGCTAATTTATCCTTCTCTTTTTAGCCTTCAGAATCTATTTCAGACATTCACTAAAGGAGATAGAAATATTTTAGAGACTGCCAGCTCTCAGATCACTGTTGAGACAAATCACTACTTAACAAATAAAACAGAGAAGGAAAATATGTGTGCGTGTATATGGTATGTGTTCTGTGTGTGTATATAACATATTATACATTTGTTTGTTATACACGTCTGCAAAATATTTTATATATATATATATATATATATTCAAGTGACTTGACTTTTCCTATTGCTATTAATATTTTTGGTGATTGAAGAAAGAAAAATAAAGTTTGGCATTAAGACTTCTCCCATTCTGCCATCATCTTTATTTCATTTTCTTTGCTTTCTTGTTCACATTTCCTTTTGTTTATCCTGCTTTGTCTCTTACATTTAGTCTGTTCCTTACTGGTGCAGAATAAGGAGGATGGACTTTGGGACCAGAGAGATTTGAGTTTGATATTCCAGATCTTTTATTTAGTCTCTGAGAGAACTTGGCATGTTACTTAAACCCTCTGAAAGTCAAGGGTAAAATGGAGACAGAGGGTGTCCTTCTAGAGCTAGTACATGGCAGGCACTACTAAATAAATAATAAAATTAAAACAGTAGCTCGAAGTCATGTCTTCCTGCCTTATACATGTAAGGTATTGATCATTTGCACCATCCATTTGCCAATTATCTGTTTATACCTTTTACTGCTAGTTTTTTTATTGAGATCTGCACTCACAAGTAACAGGTTTATTTCCTTCCATTTGCATCCTCTGCATTTCCACAGTTTCTATTCAAGTTCACACTCTCAAGATTTTAATCACGCTAATTAAAACATATTTTGAACACGTTAATTAAACATCATCCTATCTACCCTCAGTTTCTCCTTGCAGAATCGTAGTATTGTCAATTTCACTCTCCTAAAAATTCTCTATCTCCTAAAAAATCTCTATTGATGTTCTTAGGGACATTTACTGAGCCTCTTCATTAGCATGTAAACTTGTACTTCCTGTACTATTGCTTCTTGAGGAATAGGGCCACACTTCTAGTAGAAACCTCAAAATTAACATCTTATAAGCTCAGGCCATTTATCCATGCCATAAGCAAAGGGTCCACAGCCCTCGGGCTGTGGACCAACACTGGTTTGCGGCCTGTTAGGAACCAGGCTGCACAGCAGGAGGTGAGTGGCGGCAAGTGAGAGAAGTTTCATTTGCTGTTCCCCATCACTCTCTATTGCTTGCATTACCACCTGAACCACCCCCACCATGCCCCACCATGGAAAAATTGCCTTCCACGAAACCGGTCTCTCATGTCAAAAAGGTTGGGGACCGCTGCCATAAACTGCTCTTGTTGTCATTTCCCCAAACTTAGTTAAGAGTGCTAGCAACTATCCAGGCATACAAAAGCAGAAATCTGAACTTTTTTCTCAACTTCTACTTTCTCATTCACAGAACTAATTAAGCCACCAACTAATGTGTGTGATGAAATAAAATTTCTATCTTAAGGCAAGGCAAGAAAAACTAAGTACAAGATTCTCTGTGTGTTTGTTTGAGCCTCCTCCCTACTTCCCTACTGAGCAGTGTGCGTCTGCATTACATGTTAACCAAAGCTCCTCAAAGATGGGAGCGCCTGTAAGATCAATATTTTTTTCTTTCTTCTGGTGTTGGCAATGCAACTTCTTAAAACAATAGTGTTCCTTGCCAACTCTGTAGGGGGTCATGGTGACTTGTTGGTCACTTTGTAAGTGCTTACTTGGACTAAGTATCTTTACTGAACTTTATATAAAATATCAGTGTAACATTTTGATGTAATATTTTTTGTCCAAAAATGTACATGATTGTGCCTTTGACTTCTAACAGACAGAACAGTTCTCAGAGCTGTCTGAGAGTCTGTTTCCAGGTTAAAAAACTCAGTTTGGCTCCATTAAAATTCCTCTTTTTCTTCTTGATTGCTAATTGAATTTTTGTTGACATATATTTGAGTTTCTAAATACCTCTCAACACAATCTCATCTCTACTTTCTTGTATTATTTCAGGATCTCACTATTCAGACCTTTTGAAGTCATGTTTTCAGAGTTAAGAATTTATACTGAGAACTTCAGTCCATACATCTTATAAAAATGGAACTCACATCTCTTAAAATAAACCCATTGGAAAGGCCCAGATGTGGTATGTAATGTCTTTCAAAATCAGGAGTATTTTCTGCATCAACTACTGCCATACTTCTCTTGTGCCAGAAATCTTCTCTCCCTGAAAAAGTAAACTTTCAGTTCCTCAAATGACCATGGAATCTCACAATTCTACTTTCGATTGGCCTGAAATATATTTTCTCACCTTGATCCTATAGAAAATGTCTACACAACTACTAACACAAGGCATAGTCACTTGGCCTTTTGGAACTAGACAACCCATTTAGTTCACTCATGTGGCTTCAATCCTCACCATGTAACCCTTTTACAGCTCTCATCATTCTGAACTGCAGTTGTCTTGTGCATATTCTGAATTAGGCTGACTCATTCTTACAAATAGTTGATGCAGTAAATGTTCCTTGTGCAAGTTAGTTGAGAATACATTCTGCTCTCCATTATGGCTATTGTCTCCATACTGCCATTAACATGTCATGCTTACTTATTACACTCACCTCTTCTTCTGAGTTTTTTTTTTTTTTTTTGCGGTACGCGGGCCTCTCACTGTTGTGGCCTCTGCCGTTGCGGAGCACAGGCTCCAGACGCACAGGCTCAGCGACCATGGCTCACGGGCCCAGCTGCTCCGCAGCATGTGGGATCCTCCCAGACCGGGGCACAAACCCTCGTCCCCTGCATCGGCAGGCGGACTCTCAACCACTGCGCCACCAGGGAAGCCCCTGAGTTTTAATTTATATCTTTTTTTCCTTCTTCAACAGGTGCTCTTTTTCACTTTACAATATTTTTTTGGTAAACATTACTTCTATTAATTCTCATAACATCATTGTGATTTAAGCATTTTATCTGCTTTAATTGTAAAATTAAATGAGACTTAGAATTAATGCCTGCCAAGCTCCAAGCCAATCTCCCTGTGCTATGTTGCTGTTTCCCACCAGCCAACTATTTTACATTCAGTAGTGTCTATATGTTGATGCTACTCTATGGCTGATTCGCTTTGTGGTGCAACAGAAACTAACACGGTATTGTGAAGAAATTATAGTCCAATAAAGATCTATTAAAAAAATAGTAAAAAAAAAAATTAAAAAAAAAAAAGAATTAATGACTGCCAAAAAGTCTAACACTCAACAACTAGCAGAACCATGTAAGGAAACCAGAACTGATGCTAAAATTAATTGTATTCTTACCATATAATATTATAACCCCATCTAAACTCTACATCTGAAAAATATCACAGTCACTTCCTTTATTACTTTGCCTGATTAATCTAGGCTTAAAAGATCTGCTTCTCCTGTAGTTACTTATGTCAATTACTTTCTGAATCACAGATAACTGGATCATATGCTATTTTTTATAATCCTCTAATGATTTATGTTATCACATTCAGACTCCTAGTCTGAGATCTAAATTCTTCATTTGTAAAATGGAGATATTAATATAAATCTCATAAGATTAAAACAAATGTTAAATGTGTATAGCATGTAAAAAATGTAGCTCAAGGTCAGTACATATTAAGACCTCATCATATATTAATTTTTATTATTTATTTAAGGTAAACTAAATGTTTGTAATATCAACGTTTGTCTCTTTGCCACTATATATTACATACCCTATTACATAGTATAATCAAATACTAATTGATAATGTAGGCTTTATGCTTTTCCTACTTATAATGATGTTTTAAGGTGTAGTATGAGGGTTTAAGCATCTTCATATATTATATATAAAATTTTCCTTATTGATTCGTTAGGATGGAAAAATCTTTATCCTGGTTTTAGAAGTACAAATAAATTCATTGCAACAAGAAAAAGTAATCAAAGCATAAAAATTGGATAGCAAAAGGAGTAAAGGGAAATACTGTTTTTGCAAAACATGATTAACCTCCCAAAACTATTTGAAGAGCTAATTAGAGTAGTGAGATATTTACTTACAAGTAAGAGAAATACTGAAAGCAAGATTTTGTGTAAAAATGGTATGTAAATTATTATGTCATCTCCATTTAAGGGAATAAATTACCTGTATATATGCCCCAGAGATATAGCAGTATTTCTTAATTTATGTATAAATAAGAATATAGAAATTAATAGATTTGAATTAGGGTGAACAAGTACAATAATCTATGATGTATAATTTTTCTTTAGTTGTTAAGATGCAAATCTCGAGGATCACCCTCTAATTCTCTGTATTGTAGACTCACAAGCAATACTTCAGCAAATGCTGTTAGCTGAAAATATCTCCAGAATTTTGCCATATTTTTCCACCTCCACTTTCCCTCTTTCCAAATCACAAATATCTGTCACCTGGATGATTCTAATAGCCTCTTTCTTGGTCTCCTTGCTTCCATTTCGTCCCCTAATTATATAATCCACATAGTTGTTATTTACTGTGCTCGTTTGAGGCATAAGTCAGAGTAGGTTCCTCTACTCTGTAGAATAATCAGATGGCCTCCACTTCTTACAGAGCAAAATCCAAATTATTTTAAAAGTCCTGCATAACCTGGCTCCACTCTACTTTTCTTGTTTCTCCCTCCTAGCAGTCTCTCCCTCCTGTTCTTGACTCTGGACAGATTATGGTCGTGCTGTTACTGAAACTAGCCAAACACACTCCAGATGCAAGGCTTTTGAACTTGCTTTTCCCCATTCATGGTAACTTTTTGTGATCCATAATGCAAATGACTTATTTCCTCACTGTATTCAAGCATCTCTTCAAATGTTGCCGAATTAGAGTATAGTCTCTTCCTTGACCTCTCTAGATAATATAGAATTTCTAGCCTTCCCCAAGACTCTTGTCCTTTCACTTCTTTTTGTCTTTCTATAGAGTTTCGTAAAATCTATCCTACCTATTAAGAAATGTAGGCTCCACGATGGCAAAGGAGCCATTTTATTCACTACGTTGTTCACGCATGTGGAATGTGACTTGCCATCTACAACATCCTCAGCCAATATCAAATAAATGATGTGAAAAATGATTAGGAAGATTTGAAAAACAAATGCCAAACTAAGATTTTATTGGCAACGTATATAACTGACTAAATTTTTATATATTATTGTATTATTACATAAGGTGCTCTTATAAATCAGGGATATTATTTTCTCAGTTAAGAGGGAAATTTTCAAAAGAAGAACTACAAGTCATATATAAATATTTGAAAAGTAGGTAAACCTCACTAGAAATAAAAAAATGTGAAATTTTACTGCCTAACTATGTAACCAAGGAAAACTGAGATTGATCTATTTCAAGTTAGAGGAGCATGTTGAGAAACACATTTTCACATACTACTATTATAACAGAAAGGTTGGTAAAACAGTGTTGGAGATAATATAACAATGTTGATGAAAGTTAAAATGTGTATATTCTTTGAACAAGCAATTAATTCTTCCCACCAACAATTTATCCTCAGTAAATAATTGACAAAGTCCATGAAAATGCATAAACATTGTTTTTCATATTCATGAAGACTCTTCATCACAGCACTCTAGCTAATAAAAAATAGAAACAAATTAATTGCCATCAGTACCACACCGGTTAATTAAATTGAGTGTACATGTATGCAATATATATTACATAGTAAACAGATATGACAGATTGAACTTTTATATTTCTTAATGTAAGAATATTTCTGTGACACATATGGAGGTAAATAAGCCATTGCAAGTCAATTTAATAGTGTGATATCACTTTTGTTTATAAAGCCATTATTCAACTTCTACCGAAAGAAAGAAAGGCAGAGAGATTCTTAAAGAAAAAATGGTAAGGCTATCTCATGATGGTGTAATTGCAATTATGTAAGATGTATTTTTCTTCTCTACATTTACATGTTTTCTGGATTTTTGTCCATAGACATGGTTTTAGATATTTCAGAAAAGCAATAAATTAAATAAAAGCAATTGCCTAGGTTTTACCTGTCTTAGGGCAAGACAGAAATGGGAATTTATATAGTGTACAGATTACACCAGATATTGTACTAACTGCTTTCCTATACCTATTATATGATGGTACATGTATAAATATATGGTGGTATTTTTTCTGTTTTTCTAATAAGGATTTAATAACATACCTGCAGGTAGTCATATGTGGTGCTGGAATCTAATTCTAGGTTTAAGTCATTTGTAATCTGAAGTGGATTATCCAATTATGAATTCAAACATTTTGAAGTACCATTGGTTTAAATACCTTAGTATTTTGTTTTAATTGTTGTCAGTTTAGCAACATGTGGTAGATTACATGAATCCTTGAGAAATATTTACTTTTCCCTCCCTCCCTTGCCTGAGAAGAGTACAAAATCATATTTCTTTATATAGGGCCATGTGACAGGTTTTGCCAATGGAATATGAGAAGAAGTGAAGATGCCAGTTCCCAGCAAGGCTTGCACTGGGGCTTTTGAGTTCTATCATCTGCCGCAAGCAAATCATACCACAGGTAGAAGCTATACCTTTAGCCTAAAAGATAAATAATTTACCACCTCAGGGTAAAACATCTATGTAGCTTGTTTTCAAATCATCAGCAAGAAGCTTTCATAATTATCAAGGATATCTGCAGAAGCTCTTACCATCTGTTTCATTCGATAGAAGGTTAGCAAAAATTCTCAAGTTCTCACCAAGCCTTTGTGAATCTCACTCGTCCTTCTCAAGGCTGCCAATGTGTCTGACTGCACCATTTCTTGAGAACAATGGTTTTCCTCCTTTCCATCTTCCAAAGCTCACCTGAGTTCTTCTCATTTGCAAATTCAAGCCAAGTACCATATTAAGAAAGGGAAAATGAGAAATGTAGCTCCTGATTTCCATGCTACAATGAAGAGGGCAATGCATAATGGAGTAATAATTATGCTCAGGTAACAGCACACTATCTGCAAGGGCACCATTTTCTAATATAGCTCAAAATAATGTATAAATATTTAAACAGTTGATGAAGCATTTTTAAGAAGTTATGGTTTTTCCTTGGCTCTATTAGTAAATCAACATATGAGTTTGAGTAACCAGCTATAACTCCATGAGAATTAGTTTAAACATATGTAAAATGAGGCAATTGAACTGGATTACCATAAATATTCTTTATAACACTGAATTTAGATCCCATCACTGATGGATTAAAAGACTGTCAAAGAAATATGTATATCTGATATTTAATCTGCTAAACGTACACAGTTTTGGTAAGAGATTATTGTTTAATTTGGATTATGTTCCTATGGAAATGATTTTTTTCCCCTCAATTGTTTGTACTAATTGGCTTGGTGGGAAACAGCTCATTATCTGAGTCCAATAAGTGCACATTGTTAGATTTCACTGCATTTGGCCATAATCCCATTCCCAATGCCTTTAGAGGCACACTTTCACTTATGCTAATTACTAGTGCTTGTCAATCTCATCACACATTCCTTTGTACCTCTGCCACACTGTGTAACTATTCAGTCTATCTCATGACATAACCTAATGTGTGTTGTTTTCTCTGTGTATTAGCTCCATGTCTGCACTAAAGGATGACACTCATAGAAACTAAATGCTTATCTTGGGGGATCAGCATAGAAATATCTAAAAGAAAAGGTAACAAGATTAAGAACTATAACATGATCTATGAGAAAACAAATTATCTAGGAGGGTAACTAGATTTGGTCCCATGGTTGCAGAAACATTCTAGATTCATGGCCTTTATCTGAGGTTTTGGAATAAAAGCTGACTGCTGGCATACTATGTAAGAATTGATACCAGAGATGACAAATGAAGAAGAAAGTGTCCATAGTATGCAGTCAATATAGGAAACTCTTGGACTTACCTGATGTTAGATTAGGTTTTATGTACAGTTTCATTACTTACTTTGAGTGCACAATGCAGCTTCTAAACTTTTTGAGAGAAGATTTCCCCTCATGTCTCTAAGTGAAATGGTAAAACCTGTTCTTCTCAGGCCGTTGTGTAGTTACACTTATCAAAATCCCAAAGATGAGTTGTATAGATGAAGCTGGTTATGATGATTAATCAGAATATCATATACATGACAACTATTTTGATTAATAAATAGAGTGATTTAGTCCTAAATTTTTAAAAGAAAAGAAGATAGTGCAAAAACTACTGGTAGTTATCAGAGAAATACACAACTTATAGTTAGGGCAAATATACATCCCTTTTGGCCCATTATTAGTTTTTCTGGCATAATTTTAATAGCATCCACTTTACTTTCAAAATTGTCACAATTTTGATTATATATAGTGAATTTGGATAACGGTGTGCAGTTTTTCACCATTTTAGAGGTTCATAAAATAATAGAACTCCAGAAAATACCTGCCTTTGAGCTGTCTACAAGCTTTAGAGTTGGACAAAGACAGGAGTGATGAGAGGGTGTTAGACATTATAGTACCTGTAAAACCAGATATCTTGCCCTCAAGATAAAATCAGGCAATGAAGATTTGCTCATTGCTATGGGCTAAATAGTTCTATGCCCTCAAAATTCATATGTTGAAACCTAATCCCCAGTGTGATGATGTTTGAAATTAAGGGCTTTGTAAAGTGATTAGGTCATGAGAGTGGAGCCTCATGAATGGGATCAGCACACTCATAGAAGAGGCCTGAGAGCTCTCTCAACCCTTCCACCAGGTGAGGACTGTTTATGAACAAGGAAGCAGGTCCTTGCCAGATACTGAATCTGCCAATGGCCTGGCCTTAGATTGCCTAGCTTCTAGAAGTGTGAGAAATAAATTTCTCTCACTTATAATCCATCCAGTTGATGGTATTTTTCATAACAATCTGAATAAACTGACATTTATGTGTTGATCTTCTTCTACAAGCTTTTCATTAGTTTCATAGGCATACAAGTATTTACATGTGTCTTAGGTAAGTGTCAAGGTGCTGCTGACAGAAAAGATTAAAAGATCTTCCTAACTTAGCAAGACCAAAAAAATAAGAAAAAAATGTAGTGGTAGGAATGTACTTGAGTATACATAAATTGTGGGGGAAAATAAGTAGGGTATTATATCCAGGGAAAGTGGAATAAAGAGTGAATAGTCAAAAAAGCACTTTCAGGTGAGTCCACTTAAATAAATTTGTTGACAAACAGCACAAATCCCAAGCAGTGTCAATTAGAGAATATTTCCAAATAGAAGGGGACAATTTGATCAAATAAAAATGATGTTATGGATATGACAAAACTCATAAATTCCAACCAGAACTGCTACATAAATTGTGGGGATCAGTGACAAATGCAAAAATAGGATTACTTGTTCAAAAATTATTAAGAATTTCAAGACTTCAAGAATAGAGCATTAGGGCTTCCCTGGTGGCGCAGTGGTTGAGAGTCTGCCTGCCGATGCAGGGGACACGGGTTCATGCCCCAGTCCAGGAGGATCCCACATGCTGTGGAGCGGCTGAGCCCATGAGCCATGGCCACTGAGCCCGCGCGTCCGGAGCCTGTGCTCCACAACGGGAGAGGCCACAACAGTGAGAGGCCCGCATACCGCAAAAAAAAAAAAAAAAAAAAAGAATAGAGCATTAATGCAAACATTGGATCTGTATAAGTAGATGGGTTACATGCACAGAAATTGTTCCTATCACAGATAAATCATGGGAAGAAGGTATCCTACTAGAACATAAACATAGATAATCATTATATCGATACTGGTTAGCTACTTTTGATGATCACAACTTGATAGATGAAATTTCCTGTTGAATCTGAGTTTATAAATGTCATCTCAATTTTGCATGAAGCACTACTTTTCTGGCACATCCACAGATCCTGGTCTTTGTAGGGAAGAATGAGATTGCCCAATATGTGAACCAGGGAATTCTCCCTAGAACATTTATCAGATCTATTTATTAAGTGATATTTAGTAGAGAGGAACTGAAGTTACATCTGGGTCTTACAGTATTAGCATTTTCTGCCCATTTTCAAACCCAGTTGCAACTATGACTTTGCTTTTGAGACAGTGGTTTCAAATTTTTAGAGCACTTATATGAAAATAGGTATCTCCCATTGAGCCTAACATCTAGCCTGATGCACTGTGAGTTAAACTCTGAAAATTGCATCAATTTATCCTAAGTGAAGCTAGTTATTAAAGAATTTATCTGAAGATATAGTTTTGATCATTATTCAGGTGAGAAGGAGGAAAGTGGCATCATTCTGGTGGATAAGTCTGTCTTCTTGGTAGATAGTATCACATGTAGCTTTCCACTATAGAGGGTTACAGAAAGTTTACCAGCATTTTCTGAGAAAATGAAAGAATACAACAAGAAGTTCTGCATGTAAAACTCCCAGTAATATGTGCCCTGAGATACTGTGTAATAATTATGCCTCTACTATGTCCCCTATACTCTCCTATAAGATTTAACCCAGCTATATCATATAATTTCTAAGATAAATGGAAAGTCATTGTTACTTTGTTCATTTTGGAGAATATGGAAACTGAGATTCCAATTCCAATAATAATTCCAAATTATTCTAAATAATTTCCCAAAGATATATAGCCAATGATTAATGGAGCCATGATTTGAATTCAGGCATGTGTGACTTCAAAGAGCCTAGTCATTCATACAAAGCCACAACACATAAGCAACATCTGAGAGGTACAGATTTTTCTTGACCTTCATGTAAGTGCATTATAACACAACAAATACTTTTCAACTAGAAAGTGCAGTGCCCATCTCTTGCAAGATGGTTTTTAGAAGGTGAATTGGCTGCAGTTAATACCTGGGGACTGAAAAAAAATATGTCTGGGAGTAAATCTGTGCTAGAAAAGTAGTGCTTCATTGGATTCATCTAAAGATAAAATAATTTAAAATGGTAATATGATTCAATAGAAGTAAGCAGCAGATGTAGCATTTTCCTATTATGAAAGCAAAGTCCCTGTGACATAGCACAAAGGAAGTTGTTGTATTGGTAATACAAACTGTTTTACTGATAGTATCTCTCTCACTTGGTGATGATTTTAGCCAACTAGATGTAGGAAACAGACCTCGTGTATCTTAAAAAGATCTAATATAATCAAATCCTCACTTAAATTACCACCTTTCCAGAACAACCTCCATGTTATTTCCCAAACTCCTAGTTTGTATTCCATATATTCAGTTACTTATTTCACTTTACTGTGGCATAAAGTTGGTATAAATAACTTCTAGGGGGACCTTCAAGATGGCAGAGGAGTAAGATGTGGAGATCACCTTCCTCCCCACAAATACATCAAAAATACATCTACATGTGGAACAACTCCTACAGAATACCTACTGAAGGCGGGCAGAAGACCTCAGACTTTCCAAAAGGCAAGAAACTCCCCACGTACCTGAGTAGGGCAAAAGCAAAAAGGAAAAACAGAGACAAAAGAATAGGGACAGGACGTGCACCTCTGGGAGGGAGCTGTGAAGGAGGAAAAGTTTCCACACACTAGGAAGCCCCTTCACTGGTGGAGACAGGGGGTGGGTGGGTGGGAAGCTTCAGAGCCATGGGGGAGAGTGCAGCAACAGGGGTGCAGAGGGCAAAGTGGAGAGATTCCCACACAGAGGACTGCTGATGACCAGCACTCACCAGCCTGAGAGGCTTATCTGCTCACATGCTGGGGCAGGTGACGGCTGGGAGCTGAGGCTCAGGCCTCAGAGGCCACATCCCAAAGAAAGGACTGGAGATGGCTGCATGAACATAACCTAAAGGAGGCTAGTGTGTCAGAGCTAGCCAGGAAGGAGTCAAGGAAAAAGTCTGGAACTGCCAGAGATGCAAGAGACCATTGTTTTGGGGTGTGCAAGGAGAGGGGATTCAGAGCACCACCTAAACGAACTCCAGAGATGGGTATGAGCCATGGCTATTGGGGCAGACACCTGAGATGGGCAAGAAATGCTAAGGATGTTGCTGCAGCCACCAAAAAGCCTGTGTGCAATCACAGGTCACTATCCACAGCTCCCCTCCTGGGAGTCTGTGCAGCCCGCCACTCCCAGGGTCCCATGACCCAGGGACAACTTACTGGGAGAACACATGGCGCACCTCAGGCTGGTGCAAAGTCACTGCTGGCTTCTGCTGCCACAAGCTCGCCTTGCATTCCATACCCCTCCCTCCCCCAGCTTGAGTGAGCCAGAGATCCCTAATCAGCTGCTGCTTTAACCAGGTCCTGTCTAGGCAGGAACAGACGCCCTCAGGCAACCTACACGCAGAGGTAGGGCCAATCCAAAGCTGAACCACAGCAGATGGACAAACATAGAAGAGAAAGAGAAATTTCTCCCAGCAGCCTCAGGAGCAGTGGATTAAATCTCCACAATCAACTTAATGTACCCTGCATCTGTGGAATACCTGAATAGACAGTGAATCATCCGAAAATTGAGGTGGTGGACTTTGGGAGCAACTGTAGCCTTGGGGTTTGCTGTATGCAACTGACTGGTTTCTGGTTTTATGTTTATCTGAGATTAGTATTTAGAGTTTATTATCATTGGTAGATTTGTTTATTGATTTGGTTGTTCTCTTCCTTTTATATATTTTCATTTTTCTAATTTTGTGAGTGTGTATGTGTATGCTTCTTTATGTGATTTTGTCTGTATAGCTTTGCTTTTACCATTTGTCTGATGGATCTCTGTCCATTTTTGGTTTTTGGGTTTTTTTTTCCTTTTTTTAGTATAGTTTTTAGCATTTGTTATCATTGGTGGATTTGTTATTTGGTTTCGTTCCCTCTTCCTTCTTTCTTTGTTTTACTACTATTTTATTTAATAACTTTTTTATTTTAATTTATTTTGTTTATTTATTCTTTCTGTCTTTCTTTCTTTTCCTCCTTTTCTTCTCAGCCATGTGGCTGACAGGGTCTTGGTATTCCAACCAAAGTGACAGGTATGAGCCTCTGAGTTGGGAGAGCTGAGTTCAGAACATTGGTCCACCAGAGACCTCCCAATCTCATGTAATATCAAATGGTAAAAGCTCTCTCAGAGATCTCCATCCCAACACTAAAAGCCAGCTCCACTCAATGACCTGCAAGTTACAGTGCTGGACACCTTATGTCAAACAATTATCAAGAAAGGAACACAACCCCACCTATTAGCAGAGAGGTTACATAAAATCATATTAAGTTCACAGACACCCCAAAACACACAACAGGATGTGGTACTGTCCAGCAGAAAGACAAGATCCAGCCTCATCCACAATAACACAGCCACCAGTCACCTCCACCAGGAAGCCTACACAACCCAATGAACCAACCTTATCCACTGGGGACAGACACCAAAAACAATGGAAACTACAACCTGCAGCCTGTGAAAAGGAGACCTCAAACACAGTAAGTTAAGCAAAATGAGAAGACAGAGAAATAGGCAGCAGATGAAGGAGAAAGGTAAAAACCAACCAGACCAAACAAATGAAGAGGAAATATGCAGTCTACCTGAAAAAAAATTCAGAATAATGATAGTAAAGATATCCAAAATCTGGAAATAGAAAGGAGAAAATACACAAAACGTTTAACAAAGACCTAGAAGAACTAAAGAGCAAAGAAACAATGGTAAACAACACAATAAATGAAATTAAAAATTCTCCAGACAGAAAAAATAGCAGAATAACTGAGTCAGAAGAACAGATAAGTGACCTGGAAGATAAAGGGTGAGAAAACTATTGGAGAGCAGAATAGAGAAAAAAAGAAAGAAGACAGTCTCAGAGACTTCTGGGACAACATTAAACATACCAACATTTGAATTATAGGGGTCCCAGAAGAGGAAGAGAAAAAAAAAAAGAGACTGAGAGAATATTTGAAGAGATTATAGTTGAAAAGTTCCCTAACATGGGAAAGGAAAAAGTCAATCATGTCCAGGAAGCACATACAGGACAAATCCAAGGAGAAACATGCCAAGACACATTAACCAAACTATTAAAAATTAAACACAAAGAAAAAATATTAAAATCAGTAAGGGAAAGCAACAATTAACATACAAGGGACTCCCCATAAGGTTAACAGCTGAACTTTCAGCAGATAATCTGCAAGCCAGAAGGGAGTGGCAGGACATATTTAAAGTGATGAAAGGGAAAAATCTACAACCATGATTACTCTACATAGCAAGGATCTCATTCAGATTCCACAGAGAAATTAAAAGCTTTAAAGACAAGCAAAAGCTATGAGAATTCAGCACCACCAAACCAACTTTACAACAAATGCTAAAGGAACTTCTCTAGGCAGAAAACACAAGAGAAGGAAAAAAACCTACAATAACAAACCCAGAACAAATAAGAAAATTGTAATAGGAACATACTTATGAATAATTACCTTAAATGTAAATGGATTAAATGCTGCAATGAAAAGACATAGACTGGCTGAAGGGATACACAAGCAAGACCCATATATATGCTGTCTAAAACAGACCCACTTCAGACCTAGGGACACATACAGACTGAAAGTGAGGGGATGGAAAAAGATATTCCATGCAAATGGAAATCAAAAGAAAGCTGGAGTAGCAATTCTCATATCAGACAAAATAGAATTTAAAATAAAGACTATTACAAGAGACAAAGAAGGACACTACATAATGATCAAGGGATCGATCCAAGAAGATATAACAATTGTAAATACTTATGCAACCAACATAGGAGCACCTCGATACAAAAGGCAAATACTAACAGCCATAATAGGGGAAATCGACAGTAACACAATCATAGTCGGGGACTTTAACACCTTACTTCACCAATGGACAGAATATCCAAAATGAAAATAAATAAGGAAACACAAGCTTTAAATGATACATTAAACAAGATGGACTTAAGTGATATTTATAGGACATTCTATCCACAAACAACAGAATACACATTCTTCTCAAGTGTTCATGGAATATTCTCCAGGATAGATCATATCGAGTCACAAATCGAGCCTTGGTAAATTTAAGAATATTGAAATAGTATCAAGTATCTTTTCCGACTACAACACTATGAGACTAGATATCAATTACAGGAAAAAAATCTGTAAAAAATAAAAACACATGGAGGCTAAACAACACACTACTTAAAAACCAAGAGATCACTGAAGAAATCAAACATGAATTCAGAAAATACCTAGAACCAAATGACAATGAAAACACAACAACCCAAAACCTATGGGATGCAGCAAAAGCAGTTCTAAGAGGGAAGTTTATAGCAATACAAGACACCATAAGAAACAAGAAACATCTCAAATAAACAATCTAACCTTATACGAAAAGCAATTAGAGAAAGAAGAACAAAAAAAAAAAATGCAAAGTTAGCAGAAAGAAAAAAATCATAAAGATCAGACCAGAAATAAATGAAAAAGAAATGAAGGAAACAACAGCAAAGATCAATAAAACTAAAAGATGGTTCTTTGAGAAGATAAACAAAATTGATAAACCATTAGCCAGACTTATCAAGAAGAAAAGGGAGAAGAATCAAATCAATAGAATTAGAAATGTAAAAGGAGAAGTAAAAACTAACACTGCAGAAATACAAAGGATCATGGGAGATTACTACAACCAACTCAATGCCAAAAAAATGGACAACCTGGAAGAAATGGACAAAATCTTAGAAATGCACCACCTTCCAAGACTGAACCAGGAAGAAATAGAAAATATGAACAGACCAATCACAAACACTGAAATTGAAACTGTGATTAAAAATCTTCCAACAAACAAAAGCCCAGGACCAGATGGCTTCACAGGTGAATTCTATCAAATATTTAGAGAAGAGCTAACACTTCTCCTTCTCAAACTCTTCCAAAATATAGCAGAGGGAGGAACACTCCCAAATTCCTTGTACAAGGCCATCATCACCTTGATACCAAAACCAGACAAGGATGTCACAAAGAAAGAAAACTACAGACCAATATCACTGATGAACATAGATGCAAAAATCCTCAACAAAATAGCAGCAAACAGAATCCAACAGTACATTAAAAGTATCATACACTATGATCAAGTGAGGTTTATCCCAGGAATGCAAGGATTCTTCAATATGCACAAATCAATCAACGTGATACACCATATTAACAAATTGAAGGAGAAAAACCATATGATCATCTCAATAGATGCAGAGAAAGCTTTTGACAAAATTCAACACCAGTTTATGAAAAAAACCCTCCTGAAAGTAGGCATAAAGGGAACTTTTCTCAACATAATACAGGTCATATATGACACACCCACAGCCAGCATCATCCTCAATGGTGAAAAATTGACACCATTTCCACTAATATCAGGAACAAGACAAGGTTGCCCACCCTCACCACTATTTTTCAACATAGTTTTGGAAGTTTTACCCAAAGCAATCAGAGAAGAAAGAGAAATAAATGGAATCCAAATCAGAAAAGAAGAAGTAAAGCTGTCACTGTTTGCAGAAGACATGATACTATACATAAAGTATCCTAAAGATGCTACCAGAAAACTACTAGAGCTAATCAATGAATTTGGTAAAGTAGCAGGACACAAAATTAATGCACAGAAATCTCTGGCTTTCCTATACAGTAATGGTGAAATATCTGAAAGTGAAATTAAGAAAACATTCCCATTTACCATTGCAACACAAAAAATAAAATATCGAGGAATAACCCTACCTAAGGAGACAAAAGATCTGTATGCAGAAAATTATAAGACACTGCTGAAAGAAATTAAAGATTATACAAATAGATGGAGAGACATACCATTTTCTTGGGCTGGAAGAATGAATATTGTGAAAATGACTCTACTACCCAAAACAATCTACAGATTCAATGCAATCCCTATTAAAGTACCACTGGCATTTTTCACAGAACTAGAACAAAAAATTTCAAAATTTGTACGGAAACACAAAAGACCCCAAATAGCCAATGCAATCATGAGAAAGAAAAACGGAGCTGGAGGAATCAGGCTCCCTGACTTCAGACTATACTACAAAGCTACAGTAATCAAGACAGTGTGGTAGTGGCACAAAAACAGAAATACAGATCAGTGGAAAAGGATAGAAAGCTCAGAGATAAACCCACATACATATGGTTGCCTTATCTTTGGTAAAGGAGGCAAGAATATAAAATGGAAAAGAGGCAACCTCTTCAATAATTGGTGCTGGGAAAGCTAGACAGCTACATGTAAAATAATGAAATTAGAACACTCCCTGACACTATACACAAAAATATATCAAAATGGATTAAAGACATAAATGTAAGGCCAGGTCCTATAAAACTCTTAGAGGAAAACATAGGCAGAACATTCTATGACATAAATCACATCAATATCCTTTTTGACCCACCTCCTAGAGAAATGGAAATAAAAACAAAAATAAACAATTGGGACCTAATGAAACTTAAAAGCTTTTGCACAGCAAAGGAAACCATAAACAAGATAAAAGGACAACCCTCAGAATGGGAGAAAATATTTGCAAATGAAGCAACTGACAAAGGATTAATCTCCAAATATACAACCATCTCATGCAGCTCAATATCAAAATAACAAACAACCCAATCCAAAAATGGGTTGAAGACCTAAATAGACATTTCTCCAAAGAAGATATACAGATTGCCAACAAACACATGAACGAATGCTCAACATCACTAATCATTAGAGAAATGCAAATCAAAACTACAATGAGGTATCACCACACACCTGTCAGAATGGCCATCATCAAAAAAATCTAGAAACAATAAAAGCTTGAGAGGGTGTGGAGAAAAGTGTACCCTCTTTCACTGCTGCTGGGAATGTAAGTTGATGCAGCCACTATAGAGAACGGTATGTAGGTTCCTTAAGAAACTAAAAATAGAACTATCAAATGACCTAGCACTCCCACTACTGGACATATACCCTGAGAAAACCATAACTTAAAAGGAGTCATGTGCTACAAAGTTCATTGCAGATCTTTTTACGATAGCTAAGACATGGAATCAATCTAAGTGTCCATCGACAGATGAATGGATAAAGATGTGGCATATATATACAATGGAATATTACTCAGCCATAAAAAGAAACAAAATTGAGCTATTTTCAGTGATTTGGATGGACCTAGAGACTGTCAGACAGAGTGAAGTAAGTCAGAAAGAGTAACACAAATACCCTATGATAACACATATATATGGGATCTAAAAAAAAAAGAAAAAAGAATGGTTCTGAAGAACGTAGGGGCAGGACAGGAATAAAAACGCAGACATAGCAAATGGAGTTTTGGACACAGGGAGGGGGAAGGGTAAGCTGGGACGAAGTGAGAGAGTGGCATGGACATATATACACTACCAAATGTAAAATAGATAGCTAGTGGGAAGCAGCCGCATAGCACAGGAGATCAGCTCCATGCTTTGTGACCACCTAGAGAGATGGGATAGGGAGGTGGGAAGGAGATGCACAAGCGAGGAGTTATGGGGTATATGTATATGTATAACTGATTCACTTTGTTATAAAGCAGAAACTAACACACCATTGTAAAGCAATTATACTCAATAAAGATGTTAAAAAAATACTTCTAATTCTCTTTTCTGCTTTGAGACCCTTCGAGTCTGAACATTGGTTTGCTGTATGGTTTCTGAACATTTGTTATCCTGCTCCTACTCTGTTCCCTATTGAGTAAAGAAAATCCAGAATGAATCCAACCATCCTTGGAAAAATTTGAATGTTAGAGAGATGCCACTGAAAATAGGGGACAACCCAACTGTAGTCTGGACATTATTTAGCACATATAGAGCCTCTTTCTGGTCAGGTGGCCCATGGGTGAAATCTTATTTGTTTTAACTACTTAATAAGGTTAAAATGGAATGAATTTTAAAGGAAGATTTAAAAGTAACACATGATAGTTATAAAAGATATAAAAATAGAGGCAATTAAAAAAAATAAAATATTAATTACAATGAAACTTACCACCTATAGAAAAACTGTGTTGACATTTGTTTTTTTAGTATTTTTTTCCCTAAGTATAAACTTTTGTCTTTCTTTGTTGTTATTTTTCCAATCTCTGAAATACAGTTTAATGATAAGACAGAAGATACATAAACATTTTAAAGTGCTAAATAACAAACCATTACATAAACAGTGACCATTTTCTTTAACATTCCACTGTTAGTAAAATTTTAGGGTATTTCACCATTATAAATAATATTTTTCTTAGTAAAGATTACCTATGGTGTACCAATGAACATTCTTCCCTCAACATATTTCTTTTGATACACAGTACTGCTTGGTTCTCAAATTTCATCCTGACTTTGCATTCATCCCTTGGATACCCTTCCAGTCTTTCACTTGATATGGTGCCCTACTCATATTTTGGTTACTTAAATAAGTAACACTAAGTGTCATAGTGTTCCCACTATGCAATAATCCAGAAAAATAATTTTTTTCTAAGTTTGATATTCCTATTTCTGAAAATGTGTTAGAAAATTACTATGACAGTTGTTGAAGCTCTGCAAAATGCAATGTCATATTATTTTTACAAATCCTATAACTCATGTTGTTAAAATTAAGACTAGGACTGGCTGTGAGGAGTTGTTGAGGATTTCCCCAGGATTCTTCCTTCATCACTAGTTAGTTTTTATGTACCTTCTATGTGGCTCCAGCTATTTCATTTTCCCCTATGAAACAGTCTAGTCTATAATTTTCATTCTTTTTAAAGGACATTCCATTGCCCCTAAAGATACATCCTTCTCAGATGTGGGTATCTTCATAATATCAACAGAAAATAGAATAAGAGCACGCTTTTCTCCTTTCTTGTTTCTCACTTTAATCAAAACTGGTTTCTTCTGAGAGGCTAGTTATAGCAGAGAAGAAATATCTTTTAAAGCACAGAAATAAACACAGAAAAGGAAAGTTTGGTAAAATTTCCTCAGGCTGTTCATTTAACTTAATAGCAAGTATTTATTTTGATGACGTCTTTAAAACACTGGCCTGTATCTCAAGCAATCTCAGTTTTGAGATGTCCATACGACCAAATACACCTTAATTTAAGTCAACCGTAATTTTTGGTTCTTTCTTTGAATCAGAAAGTATTTTGTATAAAATAAAGTTACCAAAGTATTTCTTTTCAATATCATATGTCTGAAAAAAAAAAACACAGTTGAAATAGATCAATTTGCTAAATGACAAATTGTCTCTTCCAGAATGATTTGAGTATACCAGCAAATTATACAAAGCTGAGAGTTTGTAAACAGAATAATAAAGTCACACATTCAAGCTGGATTAGAAATCCCAAGCAGAAAAAATACAAACCACACCTAGCTACATCATGGTAAACTGCAAAGGCACAAAACAAAGAGAAATTTGTGAAAGTATCCAGATTATGAAAAATAAAAAGCACTTGACAGAAAGAGAAACAACTGAAGCCAGAAATCAATGGAGTGGTGTATTCAAGTGTTTGAAAGAAAATAACTAGCCTTCCAAAATTCTAAAACCAGAGAAAATAGCATTCAAAATAAATGTAAACTGATGGCATTTTAAGACAAAAATGTTAGAGAATGTACCAGTAGAAGACTCAATGAAACATTTTGCTCTACCAGACAAGGAAGCTATGAAAAGAATAAATATGTGGACAGGGGGGACCTTGAAGATGGCGGAAGAGTAAGACGCGGAGATCAACTTCCTCCCCACAGATACACCAGAAATACATCTACACGTGGAACAGCTCCTACAGAACACCTACTGAAGGCTGGCAGAAGACCTCAGACTTCCCAAAAGGCAAGAAACGCCCCACGTACCTGGGTAGGGCAAAAGAAAAAACAGAGACAAAAGAATAAGGACGGCACCTGCACCAGTGGGAGGGAGCTGTGAAGGAGGAAAAATTTCCACACACTAGGAAGCCGCTTCGCGGGCGGAGACTGCGGGAGGCGGAGGGGGTAGCTTCGGAGCCGTGGAGGAGTGCACAGCAACAGCGGTACAGAGGGCAAAGCGGGGAGATTCCCTCACAGAGGATCAGTGCCGACCGGCACTCACCAGCCCGAGAGGCTTGTCTGCTCACCCGCCGGGGCGGGTGGGGTTGCGAGCTGAGGCTCGGGTTTCGGTCAGAGCACAGGGAGAGGCCTGGGGTTGGCGGCGTGAACACAGCCTGAAGGGGTTAGTGCACCACGGCTAGCCGGGAGGGAGTCCGGGGAAAAGTCTGCACCTGCCGAAGAGGCAAGAGACTTTTTCTTCCCTCCTTGTTTCCTGGTGTGCGAGGAGAGGGGTTTAAGAGCGCTGCTTAAAGGAACTCCAGAGACGGGCGCGAGCCACGGCTAAAAGCGCGAACCCCAGAGACGGGCACGAGCCGCGGCTAAAAGCACGGGCCCCAGGGACGGGCGGGAGAGGCTAAGGCTGCTGCTGCCGCCACCAAGGGGCCTGTGTGCAAGCACAGGTCACTATCCACACCCCTCTTCCGCGGAGCCTGTGCAGCCCGCCACTGCCAGGTTCCCGGGATCCAGGGACAACTTCCCCGGGAGAACGCACGGCAGGCCTCAGGTTGGTGCAAAGTCACGCCGGCCTCTGCCGCCGCAGGCCCACCCCGCATGCAGTGCCCCTCCCTCCCCCCTGGCCTGAGTGCACCAGAGCCCCCCAATCAGCGGCTCCTTTAACCCCGTCCTGTCTGAGGAAAAAACAGACGCCCTCCAGCGACCTACACGCAGAGGCAGGGCCATATCCAAAGCTGAGCCCCTGTGAGCTGTGAGAACAAAGAAGAGAAAGGGAAATCTCTCCCAGCAGCCTCAGAAGCAGCGGATTAAAGCTCCACAATCAACTTGATGTACCCTGCATCTGTGGAATACATGAATAGGCAACGAGTCATCCCAAATTGAGGAGGTGGGCTTCGAGAGCAAGATGTATGATTTTTTCCCCTTTTCCTCTTTTTGTGAGTGTGTATGTGTATGCTTCTGTGTGAGATCTTGTCTGTATAGTTTTGCTTCCACCATTTGTCCTAGGGTTCTATCCGTCCATGGTTTTTTAAAAATTTTTTTTCTTAATAATTAATTTTAATTTAATAAGTTCATTATACTTTACCTTCTTTGTTTCTTTGTTTCTTTCTTTCTTTGTTTCTTTCTTTCTTTCCTTCCTTCCTTCCCTCCTTTAGACAATGAATCATCCTAAATTGAGGAGGTGGTCTCTGAAAGCAAGATTTATGATTTTTTCACCTTTACCTCTTTTTGTGAGGGTGTATGTGTATGCTTCTGTGTAAGATTTTGTCTGTATAGCTTTGCTTCCAACATTTGTCCTAAGGTTCTGTCTGTCACTTTTTTTTTCTAAATAAGTATTTTTTAACTCAATAACTTTATTATACTTTATTTTATTTTACTGTATCTTCTTTCTTTCTGTCTTTTTTCCTTCTTTCCCTCCTTCCTTCCTTCCTCCCTCCCTCCCTCCCTCCTTTCTTTCCTTCTTGCCTTCTTTCCTTCTCTGCTTCTTTCTTTCTTTCTTTCTTTCTTTCTTCCTTCCTTTCTTCCTGCCTTCCTTCCTTCCCTCCTTTCTTTCTTTCTTTCTTTCTTTCTTTCTTTCTTTCTTCATACTTCTACAAATTCTCTCAGCATTTTCTCCCTTTTATTCTGAGCCGTGTGGATGAAAGACTCTTGGTGCTCCAGCCAGGAGTCAGGGCTCTGCCTCTGAGGTAGGAGAGCCAACTTCAGGACACTGGTCAACAAGAGACTTCCCAGCTCCACATAATATCAAACGGTGAAAATCTCCCAGACACCTCCATCTTAACACCAGCAGCCAGCTTCACTCAACAACCAGCAAGCTACAGTGCTGGACAACCTATGCCAAACAACTAGCAAAACAGGAACACAACCCCACCCACTAGCAGAGAGGCTGCCTAAAATCATAAAAAGGCCACAGACACCCCAAAACACACCACCAGACGTGAACCTGCCCACTAGAGAGAAAATATCCAGCCTCATCCACCACAACACAGGCACTAGTCCCCTACACCATGAAGCCTACACAACCCACTGAACCAACCTTAGCCACTGGAGACAGACATCAAAAAGAACGGGAACTATGAACCTGCAGCCTGCAAAAAGGAGACCCCAAACACAGTAAGATAAGCAAAATGAGAAGACAGAAAAACACACAGCAGATAAAGGTGCAAGGTAAAAATGCACCAGACCTAACAAATGAAGAGGAAATAGGCAGTCTACCTGAAAAAGAATTCAGAATAATGATAGTAAGGATGATCCGAAATCTTGGAAATAGAATGGACAAAATGCAAGAAACAGTTAACAAGGACCTAGAAGAAATAAAGATGAAACAAGCAATGATGAACAACACAATAAATGAAATTAAAAGTACACTAGATGGGATCAATAGCAGAATAACTGAGGCAGAAGAATGGATAAGTGACCTGGAAGATAAAATAGTGAAAATAACTACTGCAGAGCAGAATAAAGAAAAAAGAATGAAAAGAACTGAGGACAGTCTCAGAGACCTCTGGGACAACATTAAACACACCAACATTCGAATTATAGGGATTCCAGAAGAAGAAGAGAAAAAGAAAGGGACTGAGAAAATATTTGAAGAGATTATAGTTGAAAACTTCCCTAATATGGGAAAGGAAATAGTTAGTCAAGCCCAGGAAGCACAAAGAGTCCCATACAGGGTAAATCCAAGGAGAAATATGCCAAGACACATATTAATCAAACTGTCAAAAATTAAATACAAAGAAAGCATATTAAAAGCAGCAAGGGAAAAACAACAAATAACACACAAGGGAATCCCCATAAGGTTAACAGCTGATCTCTCAGCAGAAACCCTACAAGCCAGAAGGGAGTGGCAGGACATACTGAAAGTGATGAAGGAGAAAAACCTGCAACCAAGACTACTCTACCTAGCAAGGATCTCATTCAGATTTGATGGAGAAATTAAAACCTTTACAGACAAGCAAAAGCTGAGAGAGTTCAGCACCACCAAACCAGCTTTACAACAAATGCTAAAGAGACTTCTCTAGACCAGAAACACAAGAGAAGGAAAAGACCTATAATAACGAACCCAAAACAATTTAGAAAATGGGAATAGGAACATACATATTGATAATTACCTTAAATGTAAATGGACTAAATGCTCCCACCAAAAGACACAGATTGGCTGAATGGATACAAAAGCAAGACCCTTATATATGCTGTCTACAAGAGACCCACTTCAGACCTACACATACAGACTGAAAGTAAGGGGATGGAAAAAGATATTCCATGCAAATGGAAACCAAAAGAAAGCTGGAGTACCAATTTTCATATCAGAAAAAAATAGACTTTAAAATAAGGACTATTAGAAGAGACAAAGAAGGACACTACATAATGATCAAGGGATCGATCCAAGAAGAAGATATAACAATTGTAAATATTTATGCACCCAACATAGGAGCACCTCAATACATAAGAAAAATACTAACAGCCATAAAAGAGAAACCGACAGTAACACATTCATAGTAGGGGACTTTAACACCCCACTTTCACCCATGGACAGATCATCCAAAATGAAAATAAATAAGGAAACACAAGCTTTAAATGATACATTAAACAAGATGGACTTAATTGATATTTATAGGACACTCCATCCAAAAACAACAGAATACACATTTTTCTCAAGTGCTCATGGAACATTCTCCAGGATAGATCATAACTTGGGTCACAAATCAAGCCTTGGTAAATTTAAGAGAATTGAAATTGTATCAAGTATCTTTTCCGACCACAATGCCATGAGGTTATATATCAATTACAGGCAAAGATCTGTAAAAAATACAAGCACATGGAGGCTAAACAATACACTACTTAATGAAGTGATCACTGAAGAAATCAAAGAGGAAATAAAAAAATACCTAGAAACAAATGACAATGGAGACACAATGACCCAAAACCTATGGGATGCAGCAAAGGCAGTTCTAAGGGGAAAGTTTATAGCAATACAAGCCCACCTTAAGAAGCAGGAAACATCTCAAATAAACAACCTAACCTTGCACCTCAAGCAATTAGAGAAAGAAAAACAAAAATCCCCAAAGCTAGCAGAAGGAAAGAAATCATAAAAATCAGATCAGAAATAAATGAAAAAGAAAGGAAGGAAACAGTAGCAAAGACCAATAAAACTGAAAGCTGGTTCTTTGAGAAGATAAACAAATAGATAAACCACTAACCAGACTCATCAAGAGAAAAAGGGAGAAGACTCAAATCAGTAGAATTAGAAATGAAAAAGGAGAAGTAACAACTGACACTGCAGAAATAAAAAAGATCATGAGAGATTACTACAAGCAACTCTATGCCAATAAAATGGACAATCTGGAAGAAATGGACAAATTCTTAGAAATGCACAACCTGCCAAGACTGAATCAGGAAGAAATAGAAAATATGAACAGACCAATCACAAGCACTGAAATTGAAACTCTGATTTAAAATCTTCCAACAAACAAAAGCCCAGGACAACACGGGTTCACAGGCGAATTCTATCAAACATTTAGAGAAGAGCTAATACCTATCCTTCTCAAACTCTTCCAAAATATAGCAGAGGGAGGAACACTCCCAAATTCCTTCTACAAGGCCACCATCACCTTGATACCAAAACCAGACAAGGATGTCACAAAGAAAGAAAACTACTGGCCAATATCACTGATGAGCATAGATGCCAAAATCCTCAACAAAATACTAGCAAACAGAATCTGACAGCACATTAAAAGGATCATACACCATGATCAAGTGGGGTTTATTCCAGGAATGCAAGGATTCTTCAACATGCTCAAATCTATCAATGTGATAAACCATATTAACAAATTGAAGGAGAAAAACCATATGATCATCTCAATAGATGCAGAGAAAACTTTTGACAAAATTCAACACCAATTTATGATAAAAATCCTGCAGAAAGTAGGCATAGAGGGAACTTTCCTCAACATAATAAAGGCCATATATGACAAGCCCACAGCAAACATCATCCTCAATGGTGAAAAACTGAAAGCATTTCCACTAAGATCAGGAGCAAGACAAGGTTGCCCACTCTCACCACTGTTATTCAACATAGTTTTGGAAATTTTAGCCACAGCATCAGAGAAGAAAAGGAAATAAAAGGAATCCAAATTGGAAAAGAAGAAGTAGACCTGTCACTGTTTGCAGATGACATGATACTATACATAGTGAATCCTAAAGAAGCTACCAGAAAACTACTAGAGCTAATCAATGAATTTGGTAAAGTAGCAGGATACAATATTAATGCACAGAAATCTCTGGCATTCCTATACACTAATGATGAAAACTCTGAAATTGAAATCAAGAAAACATTCCCATTTACCATTGCAACAAAAAGAATAAAATATCTAGGAATAAACCTACCTAAGGAGACAAAAGACCTGTATGCAGAAAATTATAAGACACTGATGAAAGAAATTAAAGATGATACAAATAGATGGAGAGATATACCATGTTCTTGGATTGGAAGAATCAACGTGGTGAAAATGACTCTACTACCCAAAGCAATCTATAGATTCAATGCAATCCCTATCAAACTACCACTGGCATTTTTCTCAGAACTAGAACAAAAAATTTCACAATTTGTATGGAAACACAAAAGCCCCCGAATAGCCAAAGCAATCTTGAGAACGAAAAACGGAGCTGGAGGAATCAGGCTCCCTGACTTCAGACTATACTACAAAGCTACAGTAATCAAGACAGTATGGTACTGGCACAAAAACAGAAAGATAGATCAATGGAACAGGATAGAAAGCCCAGAGATAAACCCACGCACATATGGACAACTTATCTTTGATAAAGGTGGCAGGAATGTACAGTGGAGAAAGGACAGCCTCTTCAGTAAGTGGTGCTGGGAAAACTGGACAGGTACATGTAAAAGTATGAGATTAGATCACTCCCTAACACCATACACAAAAATAAGCTCAAAATAGATTAAAGACCTAAATGTAAGGCCAGAAACTATCAAACTCTTAGAGCAAAATATAGGCAGAATACTCTATGACATAAATCACAGCAAGATCCTTTCTGACCCACCTGCTAGAGTAATGGAAATAAAAACAAAAATAAACAAATGGGACCTAATGAAACTTCAAAGCTTTTGCACAGCAAAGGAAACCATAATCAAGACCAAAAGACAACCCTCAGAATGGGTGAAAATATTTGCAAATGAAGCAACTGACAAAGGATTAATCTCCAAAATTTACAAGCAGCTCATGAAGCTCAATAACAAAGAAACAAACAACCCAATCCAAAATTGGGTAGAAGACCTAAATAGACATGTCTCCAAAGAAGGTATATACAGACTGCCAACAAACACATAAAAGAATGCTCAACATCATTAATCATTAGAGAAATGCAAATCAAAACTACAATGAGATATCATCTCACACCAGTCAGAATAGCCATCATCAAAAAATCTAGAAACAATAAATGCTGGAGAAGGTGTGGAGAAAAGGGAACACTCTTGCATTGCTGGTGGGAATGTGCATTGGTTCAGCCACTATGGAGAACAGTATGGAGGTTCCTTAAAAAACTACAAATAGAACTACCATATGACCCAGCAATCCCACTACTGGGCATATACCCTGAGAAAACCAAAATTCAAAAAGTGTCATGTAGCAAAATATTCATTGCAGCTCTATTTACAATAGCCCAGAGATGGAAACAACCTAAGTGCCCATCATCGGATGAATGGATAAAGAAGATGTGGCACATATATACAGTGGAATATTACTCAGCCATAAAAAGAAACGAAATTGAGCTATTTGTGAAGAGGTGGATAGACCTAGAGTCTGTCATACAGAGTGAAGTAAGTCAGAAAGAAAAAGACAAATACCGTATGCTAACACATATATATGGAATTTAAGAAAAAAAAATATCATGAAGAACCTAGGGATAAGACAGGATTAAAGACACAGACCTACTGGAGAACGGACTTGAGGATATGGGGAGGGGGAAGGGTGAGCTGTGACAGGGCGAGAGAGAGTCATGGATATATACACACTAACAAACGTAAGGTAGATAGCTAGTGGGAAGCAGCCGCATGGCACAGGGTTATCAGCTCGGTGCTTTGTGACCGCCTGGAGGGGTGGGATAGGGAGTGTGGGAGGGAGGGAGACGCAAGAGGGAAGAGATATGGGAACATATGTATATGTATAACTGATTCACTTTGTTATAAAGCAGAAATTAACACATCATTGTAAAGCAATTATACCCCAATAAAGATGTTAAAAAAAATATGTGGGCAAATTTGAATGAAATTTGGTTATAAAACAATAATATGGATATAGACTATTTTAAAGTATATTAAGAATTTTAATTCATAACTAACATAACATATATGCCCAGGGTAAGGAGGTAAGTGAAGTTAAAGACCTCTACTGTTCTTACATTTCCATAAGGAGTTAAATTGATAATTTCTCATAGTTGAAAATTTGAAGCTTCGATTTGTAATCTTAACCACTAAAATAAAATTAAATTAATGTGTAATAAAATCATAGAAGAAAAATGGGATGATAAAACAGCAATCAAAACACATCTTAAGGGCTTCCCTGGTGGCGCAGTGGTTGAGAGTCCACCTGCCGATGCAGGGGACACGGGTTTGTGCCCCGGTCCAGGAAGATCCCACATGCCACAGAGTGGCTGGGCCTGTGAGCCATGGCACTGAGCCTGCACGTCTGGAGCCTGTGCTCTGCAGTGGGAGAGGCCACAACAGTGAGAGGCCCATGTAGCACAAAAAAAAAAAAAAAAAAAAAGCTTAAAAAGAGAAATAAATGAGATATAGTACATGTTAAATAAATATAAAACTAGGAATATCATAGACTTAAACCTATTTTTATTGGTATTAATTATGTGTAAGTGTACATTAATCGTCTATAAAAAGATAAAGTTTGTCCTGATTGACAGAAAAAGTGTTAAAATGATTTTTAAAAACAGAAAAAAAGGCTAATATGGCTATAATATGAGATGATTTAGATTTTTAGGGAGAGCTTTAGCTAGAAATAGACATTTCATAGTAATATAATGTTTAACTCACTGGGAAGATAAAACATTTCTAAGTTTATATGTACTTAATGCAGCTTCTAAGCATGTACAGAATAAAGAGAAGACCTCAAAGAACACAGACAAATGCATAATCATATTAGAAAATATTAATTTTCTTAGTAGTTGTTAGAACAAAAATTGGCAGAACACAGCACTCATTAATATAATTTCTTTAAGCTATACACAAATCCTTCATGGAAACACAGTCTGGATTATAAACATGCCTCAGTGATTTTCAATGTATTGAATTTATACCATCTATGTTCTCAGGTCATGGTTAATTAAGGTGGTTAGACGTTTATTACAAACAGTTAAGCAGGATATCTTATGAAACTGAAAATTAGTTTTTAAAAGAATTCTAAATAAACTATGAATCAAATAAGAAATCACAAGCTAAATTTATTTAAAAGGAAATTTTATTGCCTTGAAGAAATGAGGAAAGATCTAAATATTCATTTTACAATGCTAGAAACAGACCATCAAATTAAATTCAAAGAAAGAATAGCAATAATAGAGAACAGAACAACAATAGTACAGTAAGTCCCCTACATACAAATCTTCAAGTTGCAAACTTGCAAAGATGCAAACGTGCGTTCGCATGTCCAATCACATAAGTTAGTTCATGTGTCTGGCATACATTGTCACGTGTGTGCATCCTGTACAAGTGGTTGTACTTTTGTGTACTTTACTGTACAGTACTGTTGCTGTGCAACATAATGAAGGCATGATGGAATTGGAGGCCCAGAGAAAGGATGAAGAGAGACAAGAGGAAGAAGTAACTGAAGAACCAAAGAGATTCACGACACAGGAAATGGCAAGGGGATTTTCTTTATTTGAGGAAGCACTGTTAGTTTTTGAGGCATAGGACCCAAACGTAGAATAGTACACGAAGGTTGCAGCAGCCATTCAGAATGCAATCCAGTGCTACCATGTCATCTATGACAAGAAAAAATGACATCACTGGATCATTTTTTCAAGAGGGTAGGTAGAATTGCATCCAGCAAGGAACCAGAACCTATGCTATCAATGCCAGGCATGAGTGAAATTGCAGCTTGCCCTCTATCTCCTATTGCTGATCATCCTTCAGCTCTGCCATCTCCCACCTCCTCTCTCTCCTCCAGTCAGTAATTCTTCTTGCCTGTTCACTTGATGCCAGCCCCGGTATGCCAGCTGTTGTACTGTACTACTGTATTTTTTTAGGGACTATACTGTAAGATTAAAAATGTTTTCTTTATTTTTGTGTTTATGTTTTACGTATTATTTGTGTGAAAAGTATTATAAACCTATTACAGTACAGTACTATATAGCTGATTGTGTTAGTTGGGTACCTAGGCTAACTTTGTTGGACTTACAAACAAACTGGACTTACAAACGTGCTCTGAGAATGGAACTCGTTTGTATGTAGAGGATTTAGTGTAATTACATGTAAGTATATATACATATGTATATATACATATATGTATGGGTATATTTGTATATTACATACATATATTTATAATCATAGATATGAATAAAGAATACCAAAATTGATTCTTTGAAAAAATAATAAAATTGATAAATATAAAGTGAAGCTGACTTTAAAACAGAGTGAGGGAAGAGATAACATGAAAGATACCTAATACTAGAAAGGAAACATAATTTTTAAGAAAAAAAGCACACACACAAGAAAATGTAAAATCTGAAATGTCTTATAACTATTAAGTATATAAAATTCAAACTTTAAATTTCCCCCCAAAAGAAAATTTCAGGTCCAGATGTCTTCCTTAGCCATTTCTATCAAATATTTGTCAGAAATAATGCTACTTTATACATTGTAAGGCAAACACAAATTGAATATCAAAATCTAACAAGACTGTTAAAGAAATAATATTATCATCCAATATTATATTGACCTGAAAAGTAGAAAACCCTAAATCAATACTAGCAAACCAATTTAGGTAATATATTAAAAGCAAAATGCATAGCAACTAAACTGGATTTATTACAGCAATGCAAATTTACTTAAAATTTGAAAATAAATTAATGTATGCCACTAGGTTAATAAAATATAGTAGAAAAATATTATTCACTCAGTTGACACCACAGATATCTGCTGAAATTCAGCATAAGCCTATGACAAGAATTTTTAGCAATGTAGGAGTGGAGTGGAACATGTACAAAAACCTACCGACAGAGAGCAGGAGTGTTGATTGAGAGGTGGCACTCAGGAAGATACTGGGCTGCTGGAAACATTGATTTCCTCCTGGGTGTTGGTGACCTAAGTGTGTTAATTTTGCATATCTTGTTGAATTGTGCACTTGTAACATAGGCACTTTTCTGTGAGATATACTCCATTAAAAGTTAAAATTAAGTTTCTGATGATCTTGTATTTCACCAGACTACAATGACAAAGTCCTTACAGTGATTTCTGGTCTCTGGCTTATCATGCTGACATTCCTGCTTTGTTTACTGTCATTCCCTGGGGTCCTTACTGCATGTGACACATAAATGACAATTGATACCAACACTTTAGTGTTCCAAAGTTTGCTCAAATGTGAATTTTATTCAATTAATAATAATATGCAAATATATTTATTGATGAATCCCTTTCTTAAAGTTCATTGTAAGGTGTTACATGGCTGACATCTCCTACCATCCAAGCCATGGACACCTGGATGAAGAACAATTAATTTTCTTTCTTAAGCAAAACAACAACAAACTATAGAGTGACTTCTGCAAAACAAATACCTTTCTTCAAAGTTTGTTCTGAAATTATTCCTTTTCCTAAAGCCCATGATCCACAAAGTGATGACAGATGTGATATTTTTCTTCACTCTTTTACAACTTATTTTTTCAGTACCTTAAATTTGTTTTTTTCAACAGTAAATGTATATTGTTCATATATATATATATACTTTTACTTTATCTACTCTGTATGTGTGATAAAGAGGTTGGGGGTTAGGTATAAATGACTTAGAACAGCATTATGCTTTTAAAAGTCATTCCAGCCTTAAAGAACTGAAGCTATAATGATGGGTTTTAAAGTCACTAATTAGCAGATAAGTTTTATAAGTTGAGTAAGGTGATTAAGAAAGTCTATTTCCACAAAACATATTACATTCCATGCGTATATACCTTATAATTTCTTCCTTTCATCCATGAATGCTATTTGGAAATGGAGATCAGATTTTATTCTTGGAACCTCCTCTCCCTAAATTCATAGCTGAAATAGTGAACCTGATCCGATATAGCAGGCTTGTTCAGGCTCTAAAATTGTGTTGTTGTTATCAGTTGTGAAGTAACTAGGATAGAGGTGAAAGGGAACCATGACTGGGAAAATTTCAGATTCTGGGTCCAATCAACTCTCAGTAGCCTAAGAGCATTCTCAGATACAAATAACATACAACATCTTAGTTAAATCTACCAGCTACACCAATGTTCTGCCACTGCTGCCCTTAGTAAACGTCAATCCTGCAATACTGATAAAAGGAACCTGATAGTTATTGTTTTAGGGAGAGATGGTCTGTCTGTTGATTTCCTTTCTATGGGAAGGATAAAGCAGCCAGACTTCTGTTCTACTGGGAAAAAAATCATACAATTAATTAATAGCTATATAACATTGGTGTATCCCTGCATATATTTAACCTCAAGTTCATGTATCTCTGAAATAAGGGAAGATGGTGGAAAAAAAAAACAAAAACACACTTGTTATCTTTAATTTTCAATGATTGTTTTTGGACCATGCTCACTCCATAACTGTATCTCAGATTGTCATATACTATTAGGATATTGCCATCATCAAGAGAGTTTTGATACTGCACAAACACGTGCTCTTTGCTAAGATACTTCTAATATCAGATGATGATATATCTATTAGCAAAGAAGGACAAATCTGACTCCATACTGACTCCATACTCCATCTGACTCCATACTCCATCTTTTTCTGTTATTTTAAACTTTGAATTTGTTTTTACTACAAGTTAATCACTAAAGTGATGTTGCCTATAGCTTAAAGTATACATAATGGCCCATCTCCAGGAACCCTGCCTACGATGCCTGAGCTTAGTCTAAAAAACCTTTGTCTGGCTCACAGGAAACATCCTGACCAGGCCCACCTGTGAATGGCTGCAGGAAAGAAGAAATTAACACATCCTCTCCAAAATCTGGCAGAATCAAGAAATATTTATAACAACTTATAGCTTTTTTTACTTCACCTCCTCACCTCCCCCTTTTTGTTCTTTAAAAGAAACTAGCATCCAAACCTGGACAAGATGGTTCTTTGGTACACTAGTGCACCATCTTCTTGGTCTGCTGACTTTCCGAATAAATTTACTATTCCTTGCCCCAACACCTCATCTCTCAATTTATTGCAGTGAGCAGTATGAGCTTGGACTCAGTAACAGTCATATTAATTCCATTTCTCTATAGGGTCTTGTCTGCAGCAGGCTCAAGCTGAGAGGGAAGGATTTGTCAAGATTGAAGTTTTCACTATTTCATGAAATGAAACATTCTTACTTTTGAATTGAGACTCTAGATTGTTTTATTACTTATTGAGAGCAGAAAAGTTACGGGGGGCTTGGTTTTATTTAGAATCAGGTGAAATTTCCCCAATGAATACAGTTTGAGGGATAGTAGATCAAATTAAATAAATTTCATTTTGTTTCAAGAGTTATTCTTGTACAATATCATCAACATCATGATTATACAGGGTAATATAGATTCAAAAAAAAAAAACCCTGAAATTCCTACTTAAAAAAAATTGGATTTTTTTTGGATTAATCCAAAAATTTTGGAATTTTGGATTATATTAAAAGGGATATATAAAGACAGAATGGCAATAGCTTATCTACAAGACAGGGTCCATGATACTGGCTTTAGTTCTTGATGTTAAACTCTAAGGAAGCTTTTAGTAACAGATTTTTCAGAGGATAGAAGCTTAAAATTATGTAATATTAAAGTAGAGGTAAGAAGTTGAGGTGTTTATATTGGGAAAGAGTACATGAAGTTGTAAGAGGTGCAGGGGTTATTTGTGGAAGAAGGATTAAGATTTCTCTGTGAAGGCTCATATAGCAGAATTAGAAACATGTTCTAAAGAAACACACATTTCAGATTAGTATAAGGAGAATATTCAATATTTAGAACTACCACAGATTTTCATGAGATAACGTGGTCATTTTTGCTTCTGCAATTTCTATCACTTTATGTCACTTTAATATCACTTTCAACCTAATAATGTGAAATTCTAGACAAGTGGAAACAATTCATTTGAGATAATATTCAGTGTGTGTTTTGAAAGTCAAATAGGAGTTTTTAGAGCAGAGAAGAAAGAATATAAATTTCTGAGGGAGAAAAATTAGGTGTGAAGAAAGATTAATGTAAATAGACATTGCATTTTGAGGCATTAGTGAGGAATCCAGTATTGTTGAATATGTAATGTTTCCACAGAACCTAAGTTCTATAAGGGTCTGTTTAATTCTTTTCCATATGCCTGGACCCTAGAACAATGACTTGCAATATTTCCATGCACCATTTTACAAGTACATAGTGTTAAAGTTTATTGCTAACAAACTTTCAAACAGCTTCTCAGAGTCATGGGAAATTATATTCTCCTATTTTCCAAATTTGTATTTACAAATGAAGGAGATATTTTAATTAATCTGTCCTCTGCTCTTTCATTACATTACCTCTTTCTTAAGACCAAATTTATTTCCCCTTTGAAAAAAGAAGCTCTGAGGTATTTTTACTTCTGTGTGTTGGGTAATCTTTCTCTCCTTTGTTTCCTGGTTTGGAGAGGAGACTTACGTTCTTTTTATACTCACGTCAGCAAAGTGCTCTTCTGTGTACAGGGAATCCTATAGGACATTCACGTTTCTATTCTAGTCTTTCCTCATTATTGAAGTCTGGGAAAGAGTCTCAATATGTCATCCTTAAGACCCTCTTCAATCTGAGGTTACAAACAAAAGACTCAACTATGTTAAGAAAACTGGTTAAGGAAGGAAGAAGCATACACTAATTTTTAAAATTATTTTTCCCTGCAATGTGTATAACTAAAGGACACTTTGCATAACCCCTGTTGGTCCCCAAATTAAATTCCATAAAGTTTCTTATTTCTTTAAATTTAATATTGATTAAAGTTGTAAATATTTCTTTAGGAACTTTAAAAAATATATGTATATATTGGGCTTCCCTGGTGGCGCAGTGGTTGAGAGTCCTCCTGCCGATGCAGGGGACGTGGGTTCGTGCCCCAGTCCGGGAAGATCCCACATGCCGCGGAGCGGCTGGGCCTGTGAGCCATGGCTGCTGGGCCTGCGCGTCCGGAGCCTATGCTCCACAGCGGGAGAGGCCACAACAGTGAGAGGCCCGCGCACCGCACACACACACACAAAAAGTATATATCTATACATATACATGCGTATATATTTTCTCTAAATTTCTCAAGGGATTTTTGGTAATTTTTCTTTAAAGTAGAATTTTGTACATATGCATATATGTACACAAATTTATATATAATATAAATTAAATATTATTATAATTATATGCAGTATATATAATTCAGTATATATAATATATACAATATCATGTACAACATATATACTAAATATATCTTGTCTATATACAAAATTATATATATGTATATAAGACATATGTACATATATGTGTGTATATATACATATACATAAATATACATATATATATATTTATCTTAACTTTAAACCTTGTTTGAATGAATATAGTGGGGGAAAGATTTAAAAGAAAAAAAGAATAGGAGAGACAGTAAAGCCTAAACAATCTTGAATGCAATTATTTTGAAATCCACAAAGAAAATGTTTATTACAGATTGATAGGTGACCTTACTGTGAATATGCTAATTTCCCAAGCTGCTTTATAATGATCAGCGTATCTTATCCTGAATTACAGACAGACAGCTTCAGTGAATTTTCTATTTGTTCCTGTTGTTGAGTGCTCTGAATGTCTACTTGGAAATTTAAAGAGGTCACTAGGATAAGACTAATGTAACCTGTTTATATATGATTATCTTTGACCATGAGATAATTATTTATACAAAAATTTAGGTAGAATTAAGTAATGAATTAGCTCTGAATCTCAATGAGTTTATCGTGTTAAATTAAGGTTTTTTTTTTTTTTTAATTTTCCCCATTCTACGATAAATATTGTTTTCTGGAAATAACAAACATTATTGCCTATCCAGAAATATAAATTCTATGATCAGTTCTGACAAGTTTTGGGAGACTTAAGGCATTAACTAAATCTTTTTATATGACCTTTTCTTTATTTTTAAATGAAGAGGTTACATTAGAACAGTGGTTTTCAAAAGACAGTTTATGAAGACCGCTTGGAGGTCATTGAAGGATATGAGAGTGGTCTGAGCTGGGAGGTTGGAGGTTTATCCCTTTGTAGCCCAGAGTCCTCCTCCTCTATTCATATTTTATACTGGATTTTAAAAAATTCTATTTGATGCAAGATTATTTTTGCTACAAATATACTCTAACATTGAAAAATTTTACTTGTACCATTTTTCTCCACATTTAAAACCCCTTGATCCAAAAGTACTACCTCCCTGCCCCTGTCTTTTTCTGCTATTGAAACTTGAAATTTGCTGGAAATTAAGAAGAATTTTAAATTCTTTATTGGAATAAAGACATCATGCAAATTACGAACTTCATCTTTTTTACTGTAAATTAATTTTATTTTCTCAGATATATTTAAAGTTTTTATTAATGTCTTCTAAACAAAAAACAAATTTTGAAGTGGCAAAATTATATACATACATATGTATATATTTAGCACCTTAGGCAATTGTTTCAGTGTTATCAACAGTTACCCAATACTTTGTCTTTTCTTCTTTTTTATCTTGTTAATTAAAATATTTTCCCAGTTTCAGTAAGACATAATTGCAATATAACATTATATTTTTCCAAGGTGTAAAACATAATCATTTGAAATCTGTATATATTGAAAAATGACTACCACAACAAATTTAGTTAACATCCATTACCTCATATCATTATGATATTTTTCTTGCAATGAAAAATTTTAAGGTCTACTCTCTTAGCAACTTTCAAATATACAGTACAATATTGTTAACCACAGACACCATGCTATACATTACATTCCCATAGCATATTTATTCTATATCTGTAACTTTGTACATTTTGAACACTTTCATCCATCTCCTCCACACCCCTAACCCCACTTCTGGCAACCACCAATCTGTTCTCTGCTTCCATGAAGGATTTTTATTGTTTTTTCTTTAGATTCCACATATAGGTGAGATCATACAGTATTTGTCTTCCCCTGTCTAATTTATTTCACTTAGCATAACATCCTCAAGGCCATTTTAACTTCATCTTAATTTCAACTATTCAACTTAATTTCAACTTAATTTCAACTATTTCCAAAGTGTTATTTATTTGTAATAGAAGTTCGATCCAGTTTCTATATATTGCACAGAACTTTTAGGAAGTTTTCAGAGTCAGTTTCTTCTCTTTAATTGACTTTGAATGTCTCTGTTTAGACTAGGTCAGAAATCTACTGCATCACTGTGGGGCCAAGATGTCAAGCAACACCTGGTAGTCTGTTGTCGCAGATAATTAGAGTCAGGATAAAGAAGGACAGGAAATGTAATTGTAGGTAATATGGAAAAGAAAGATGAATTAATTAAAATATTCCCATTCTGAATAACATATCTGAGGAGCAGGATATAATCTAAGGGCATAAAACATAAAGAGGAGAGAAGGGAGCAGATATATGAAAATAACAAATGGAGTTTTGTTGATTGAACATCTAAATGTGTCTTGGCCCTTTGCATGTAATATCTCATTTAATCCTCATCAAAACCTGAAAGGTAAACATAACTATCACCATTTTAAAGATGAGAAAACCCAATATCAAAAGGATTAGGCAATTTGTCCTAAGCACAGCACTCCCAAATCCTCTAGCTCTTATTTGAAACCATTTGGGCCAGCTGCTTAAGCATACAGCCTTTCTACAGCACCACGTGGCTTCTAGACATAGAGTGAAATTTAAAAGACATGCTATTTCATATGATTGAATGGCAATTCCTGCATTTACTTTTTAAGGAAGATATAAGACACATATGATACAATTAACCATACTAAAGTGTACAATTAAGTGAGTTTTAGTATACTCACAAGGTTGTAAATCATTTTCATTACATTATTCCAGAAAATTTTTATAATGTCAAAAAGAAACCCGATATCCATTAGCACTTACTCTCTATTTCACCCTTCCTCTAGCCTCAGGCAACCACTGATTTACTTTCTGTCTATTAGAATTTGCCTAATCAGAACATCTTATATTAAAAAAAATAATATACTGCCTTTTATTTTTCATATTCTTTCATTTAGCATAATATTTTCAGTCTTAGACATGTTGTAGCATGTATCAGTACTTCATTGCTTTTTAGAGCTTAATAATATTCCATGGTATGGATATACCAATTTTGTTTGTCCATTCATCTGTTGATTGAAATTTGTGTTTCCACTCTTTGACTTTGATGAATAATGCTGCTATAAACATTAATGTAAGAGTTTTTGTTTCAATACCTGTTTTTTTATTTTTGAAGTGTATACCTAGGAGTGGAATTTTGGGGTTATGCAGTAATTCTGTATTTAATTTTTTGAGGAATTGACAATTTTCCACAGAAGCTGCATTGTTCCATACATACATCCATGCTAACACTTGTTATTTTCCCTTTTTAAAAATTATTAGTATAGCTATCATAGTAGTTTTGAAGTGATATTCATCTTGTAACAGTCAACTTTGATGAATTTGTTTATTAGCTCTAATAGTGCTCTTTTTTTAATTGATTCTTTAGGGTGCTCTATGTATAAAACCAGTAGAAATAAGTTTACTTCTTTGTTTCCAACACAGAAAAATTTCTTATGTGACAGATGATACAACTACAAAGAAGTTTCATTTGATAAAAAAGCTTTCTTTGAATCATCTGTGAGGTAAAATATTAGAATTTAAGATCATAGGCTTTATTTTTAATAGATAAAACGTACAGGAAAAAGGATGGTATGTAACATTGCTTTCTAGGCCTGGTGCCAGATACAAATGTCTGATGGCTATGTTTCTAAAAATGTAAACTAAGTAAACTGAGACGTATAACAAAAGACCAGTACTATAATTAGATTATATATCTATATTGAGATATGTTTTTGTAAAGTTAAGCAGACAAAAAAGGAAATATAAAGGATAAATTCCATCAACTATTTTCCTGTTTTATTCTCCCTAGAGGAATATACTCATTTAAGTACAATTTTATAATAATACAGCCACTTAGAACTTTATTCAAAAAAAAAATTAAAAGAACTTTAATGTGGTCATATGTATGAATAAAATGAGTCAATGGAATTAGAATCCTTATGGGCCCCCAAACCTACCATATCTGACTCCATTCATCTTCCTTTCTTCTAAGTATCCTTCAGTCTCAAACTACACTGGGATTGGCAATGAAGTATATTGCGGTGGCAACATAGTAAAACTGCAATTCAGCCAGGCAACATTATAAACTAATAAATAGGAAATCTGTTTATGCTATCTCATCTTCCTTTCCCCCCTAATCTGTTTACTGTGAAAAGTGTTGCCCTTACATGAGAACAAAGATAAATCAGAAGGAAAAATATGATGGAAATATTCAATGACTTTAATAGAAAGACTGGCAAAAATAGGATTAATTCGATAATACTACGAAATACAAAAGCCATATATAAGCATGTTGTATTATTTAAGCTAAATAGTATCAATAACTTATTTTTAAAATGTTTTCAGCACTCAGTCCTATTTACCCTTAGCAGCACAGTATAACTATCTTAGTGCATGCAACATAATGAGTTTAAAATGAACAAAAGGAAGCTAAAGAAATGCTGATTTTTCCTCAGTAAAGAAGTAATTTAGAGTAAACTGAAATCTTCAGTAATATGAATTAGAATTTCTCTTCATAGAATATGATCCAAAATAGATTGCAACATTATTTCCTGGAATCATACAAATGATCATTCAAAAATTTATTATTTTATCTTATGTAATTGAAAGTCTGAAAAGTGCCAGCACTTAGATTAGAGCAATTAATAAGAAATACTCATTTCTGGCATTTATGAAGTTTACAATTTTGCAGCAGCTATAGACATAAGGCAGTAATTATATACAGGATGGTGAAAAACATTCTGTGACAGTTGTAGAGGATCTGAGAAAGAGTATAATCATGAAAGCAAAACTTGACTGAGGTCCAGGGAAAGATTTCCCCAAGGACTTCATGCTTAAGTTGATATGTGAAGGAAACTAATATTTGGGCTACAGAGAATATAAAGACAGCAGCTAATAATTTATCTGGGATTCATAACACACTAATCTATTCACAAACATCATCTCCAGTACATTTTATTTCCTTTAAATTAGCCCATTAAAAGTTCCATTCCTGGGGGGAAAGCACAAAAGACAGGTATGTTTCCTTTGAGGTAGAAGGTAGTGAAGGATGAAAATGAATTGTTCTATCTTAGAAAAGCTTAGGGATCAAAGCCATTAACTGGGAACTGACTGACTTCAGACAGACTTCACTGAGACAATCTAAGTTCTTTGGAATTCTGGGAGTTAGCAAAGAAGTGGGAGCTGGGACATGAAGAGTGATGCTGTAAAGAGACAATAGCTTTTCAAAATTTTACATAAAACATACCTGCTGTACCACCATCCACATCATGTTTCAGTGAAGGCTTTGAAGGCTCTCTTAATACAACAATTCATATTGTTTTGAAATGGTAAAAGTTCTTCTTTTACCCTAAAAAACTGTTCCACCCTATTTTTAATATATCTAGCTCAGCATGCCTTTGAGTGACTATGAAATACAGGGTCTATAGGGAGTGAGTGCCTATTATTGCATAACTTGGTGTGTTAGAGTCCTTTTAGAAATTATCATAATTGGCATTTTAAGATCAAATAAATCAAAGTTATATGATTTATCCAAATAATCCACTTGTTAAGAGGTGGAGTGGAAACATGAATGCAGTTCTACATAACTCACAAAAGCCACAAGAAATCATTTCCTTTTTTTCCCAATATGTTTGGACTATTTGGTAAATTGCAATAGGTTGATTTACCCTAATACAAGGGGAGAAAAAGATTCACTGTATTAGTGAAGGTTCTCCACATAAAAAGAACCAATAAGATGATAGATAGATGATCAATAGATAGATAAATAGATAGATAGATAGATAGATAATTTGTTATTATCTATCTATAGATAGATAATTTGTTATGTGAGGGATTGGCTCACATGTTTATGGAGATTGAGAAATCCTATGATCTGCCATCTGCAAGCTGGAGGTCCAGGAAAGCCAGTGATGTAGTTCCAGTCCAATTCTAAATTCCTGAGAACCAGGGGGTCAATGGTGAAAGTCCCAGTCTAAGTCCAAAGGCCTAAGAAACAGGAGCACCAACGTCCAAGGCCAGGGTGAGATGGATGCTCCAACTCAAGCAGTGAACAAATTTGCTGAGGGTCTGAATAGAACAAAAGGGTAAAGGAAGGGTAAATTTGTTCACTGCTTGAGTGATGCCCACTCTCATTGGTGAGAATGATCTTTACTCTGTCAACAGATTCAAATGGTAGTCTCTTCTAGAAACCACCTCAGAGACACACCCAGAAATAATGTTTTATCAACTATCTGAGCATCCCTGAGCCCAGTAAAGTTGTCTTATAAAATTAATTTTCATAATCACCATACATAAAAATATAAATACAAAAGTGATTACAGAGTTAGCTTAGAATTTTGAAATTTTAATGTAGATGTGAGGCCTCAACTACATTGCTTAGTTTCTTTGTGATATAGTTTGTTCATTTGTAAAACAGATTAAACAAAAACACTGATTTCATCAGTTTTTAATGAAATTTAAATAAGTCCTATGTAAGAATCCATACTTATATTGTTATATATATATTTACCAAATGCAAAACATTTTTTCTTTCATATAAAAAACATAGACTATATACAGTCTTATTTTTATAATTATATTTTATTTATTATCAATATGTAATAAATACACTCAATTATATATTTAAAGTAATTACACTATCAGTTTAACTTCAAATAATACTTTTTATGGATATGTTTCTATACTCAAGTAAAATCATCCTTTCTATCCTGTTAACTGTTTTGGATGAAGCATCTTTTACTTTGCATAAAATTTACTCTATTACCTTTCCTTTTATCATGACAGATATTTGTCAAGAAATGAATGGTTGGGTAAATTAGTGAATAAAACTTCATTTACACATGATTTACTATAAACTGGAGTTTATAAAATGGTGCCTCACCAGAAGAATTTTAATTTTCAGTGTACCAAGGGGATTTCATCATTCTTTTTTGTTTTCGCCCTTATGTAGAAGTCCAAATGCACAAATCCTAAGGATAACCAGCATTGCTTCAGTGTATTCTCCTGGAAATTAAGGGATAAATATGTAACTCCCTTTCTACTTTGCCCATGTTCAGACATGAGTGAGAGAAATTCAAGAGGCGTGAAACAAGCAATTGGAGATCACTAGTTTACCTGCGGCATTGTTGAGGCTATACTGGAGGACATGACTCAAATCTCATTAAAGGGCTTGTTAACAGTTGAGCTTATCTCCCCAAACTAAGTCAGGGGATGCCCCAGGAACTTTAATGCTGGGCTGAGAGCAGGTGAGCTTGCTTCTCATGTGCAGTGGGATTCCAAAAGCTGGGTAAAGAAATATGCTGAGCCATAAAGCTTAGCTTCTCTCCTCAACTCACAAAAGTAAAGAGTCATTTCTTTCTCCAGGGGAAGAAGAATAAGGAAAAGTCTTCCCTGTGACTGTAATGCATCTTATCACATGGAAATGTGAAGCCACAAGAAATAAGTTCCTTTCCTTTTCCCAATATTTTTGATATCTTACAAAAAGTAAGTGATATAAGTTCTTTAAAATGGAAAGGACATGAATCAATTTTTATAAGCCAATTGATATTATATAACAATTTCAGAAAAGACTTTACTCAGAAATATTCTTGGCAATTCTTAATAAAAGACTACAACTGGAAAGTACATCTGAGTATGATTTTCCTTTCTGTTGACAGTGGACTTTAAATTTCTCATTGTAACTGGTCTGCCAGTTTGTTTAACCTAGCAGTTGTTTATTTGCTAGATCTATCTTTTCTTTTTATTTTCTTTTATATTTTTCTCTGCAGTGTTTTTCATGAATTTTATATGAAGTGTCTTTCCCCTCCATAGTAAGCCATTATGAATAAATCCAGAAAGTTGCTGTCGTGAGACATGTACATGGCTGTTATGTGCAAATGCCATTTTTATGTGTCATGTAGAATTTTTAGGTAGTGATATGGTCACATGTAAATGATATTTATAGAGTTATTTTTTCCAAATGAGACTGTCTTCAAAACTGTTAATAATTTAACAACTAAGGAATTACTTAACATTCTTAGAAGCTGCTAGATGACTTCCAAATATTACACAAGATAATTTCTTTCTCTTTAACTACTTCCCATTACAATTTTCCCTTCCCTTTTCCAAAGGATAATATTATTTTTGAAAGAGAGAAATAAAATAAAAAATAAAACCTGTCTCCCCTCTTCTTAGACTCATCTATGTATTTGGTTAGCGAAAAATTAATTAGCCAATAATACAAAGCACATGAATATTTCAATCATTGTTTAACACTATCTGTTTATTAAATAAGGAGGTTTTAAAAAATAATTAACTACTTGTGTTCCACTGCAGCCTTGATCATGTCAGAACTCCTGGATTGTTTCAGATGCTCAGACATGATTTTTAAGTCTGCTTTAAATATAAGGAATATATCTCCAAATGCTAATAAACAACAGGGGTTATTGACCTGAAAAACTGTCTTAGTGAAGCATTTAAAAGTTCTTCCAATGTTATTTCCAATTCTTCATCTTTACTCTTTTAAATGAACTATTAACTACCCTCTCCATAGGTCTCACAATGTTTTCTTCTAGTTCTTCTGCAAACATAATTATTTACAGATTCCCATCTCTATATTTCCAAATCCTATTATTCATTTAACTCTTAATAATTTTATTCATTTTTTCATGGGAATTTCATTTGTCCTTATTTTAAAGAATAAATTTATGATATAGAAGTTGCTATTAATTCTATCTATACCTTTTGATCTGATAATAAATAATTTTGGAATATATTCTGTATTTTCACTTATGATTAACACTTATATTTTTAAAAAGTATGCTGCATAAGGCATGGCACACATAGGTCTAAAAGATGAACAATGAGTGAATGAACAATGATATAATGAACAATGAACAAAATATAAATCCAGGTTTTTGACCAGTGATAAATAGATAATGAAAAAGCAGAAGATAGAACTGCATATTCAAAATAATAATAGAGAAGGTGGGACCAAGACAGCAGAATGGGTGGGTCCTGAGCTCACCTCCTCCCACAGACACACCAAAATTACAACATAAAGAACAACACTGTCTGAGAACACATAACAATAGCATAACAGCTTTTCTACAATTAAGGACACAAAAACAAACAAACAAACAAAAAACATCCAGACAGGTACGAGGGGTAAAGATGTAATCTAGTCAAGACCCACACTCTGGTGGGTGACCAACAAGTGAAAGGTAATATCACAAACACAGAGGTCTTTCCTAAGGAGCAAATGGTTTGAGCCCCACCTTGGGCACCCAAGCCCTGGGGATCAGCACTGGGAAGATGACCTCCCTGGTTTTACAACCAGCAAGGTTTACATCCAGGAGATCCAAAGAGCTGTAGGAAACCAAGGCTCCACTCTTAAGGGGCTTTCATACAATCTCACTTGCTACACATCTGAGCACAGAGACCACAGATTGAAAAGTGCACATGCTCTAGCAGGTCTACCAAGACTGCCCCAGCATACCATGTAGCCCATACCAGGCACCCACTCCAGCCACCCCCCACTATGGTGGCAACTCTCAGTGGGCACTGGCTTGTGCCAGGCTCCACCTCCATCCATCCCCCTATCCACCAAAGCAGTGGCCTCCAGCACACCCTGAGAAAAGCCCCAGCCCATGCCTGAATCAGCTCCAGCACTCCTGCTAAAGCCACTAAGTATACACAATCTGTATAGGGACATTCCTACACAAGGACACACCTTCAAGACTGGGAGAGGAAAATCTTTTCCCTAATTCATAGAAAGAAACACAGAAAGTCAAACACAATTAGAAGACATAGGAATTTGTTCCAAACAAAAGAATAAGATAAAACAGTAAAATAAGCAAAAAACAAACAAAAACAAACTGATGAAACAGAAAAAAGTAATTGACCTGATAAAGAGTTCAAAGCACCAGTCATAAAAATGTTCATGAAACTCGGGAGAAGAATGGAGAAACATACTGAGAATTTCAACAAAGAACCAATCAGAGTTGCAGAACCCATTAACTGAAATGAAAACTACACTAGAAGAAACCAACAGCAAATTAGACAATGCAGAATAATGTGTAAACAACCTGGAAAACATAGTAGTTTAAATCACCCAGAGAGTAGCCTTGATATATATACACTACCAAATGTAAAACAGATAGCTATTGGGAAGCATCTGCATTGCATGGGGAGATCAGCTCGGTGCTTTGTGACCAGCTAGAGGAGTGGGATAGGGAAGATGGGAGGGAGAGGCAAGAGGGAGGAGATATGGGGATATATGTATACATATAGCTGATTCACTTTGTTATACAGCAGAAACTAACACAATTGTAAAGCAATTATACTCCAACAAAGATGTTAAAAAAAAACACTAAAAGAAAAAAATAGCAAAAATTAAAAAAAAATTTTAAAAAATTGAGAATAGTTAAGTTTTTTGTTTGTTTTAATCCATTCAGTCACTCTATGTCTCTGATTGAAGCATTTATTTAGTTACATTTAAAGTAATTATTAATAGGTATGTACTTATTGCCATTTTGTTTCTTGTTTTCTGGTTGTTTTGTAGTTTATTTTTGTTCCTTCTTTTTTTGCTCTCCTTCCTTGTGATTTTATGACTAGCTTTACTGCTATGTTTGGATTCCCTTTTCTTTTTTGTGTGTGTACCTGTTATAGATTTTTAGTTTCTGATTATCATGAGGTCCATATATAAAAAATATGGAATGATTCCCAAATATGTATGTCATACTACATAGAGGTCATATTTATCTTCTCTGTAGGATACCAATTTACTAAATGTGCTGTAGAATCTAACACTGAAGAGGTTTCTTGAGTTAATTTTGAGTGAGCAAAGTAAGACGCAAAAGAGTGTGAGTTTATCTATTGATGCTTAAAAAGTCGCTTCAAAATTTAGTGTCTTGAGAAGACAATAATTATGCACTCTTGGTCAGATTTCTCTTGATTAGATTCTATAATAACTGAGTTGTATATAAAAGAAGAACCTATGGAGTTTTGCAAACTATATATCTGATATTTGCAAACATTTGCAAACTATATATCTGATAAGAAGTTAATATCCAAAATATGCAACAAATTTATACAACTCAATAACAACAACAAAATCAACTTGATTTTAAAATGGTCAGAGTACTTGAATAGGCATTGTTCAAAGAAGACATACAAATGGCCATCTACATGAAAAGGTATGAACATTTCTAATATCAGGGAAATGTAAATCAAAAGCTCACACCTGTTAGGGTGGTTATTATCAAAAAGACAAGAGATAGCAAATGTTGGCAATAATGTGGAGAAGCAGGAACCCTGATACAGTGTTTGTGGGATGAAAATTGGTGTATTCAATATGAAAAACAATATGGGTGGTAGTCAAAATATTAAAACAGAAATACCATATGATCTAGCAATTCCATTAGAAATTAAATCACTATTCTGAAGATATATCTTCACTCCCATGTCTGTTGCAGCATTATTCAGAATAACCAAAATATGGAAACAATCTAAATAACATAAGTGTCCACTGGTGTATGAATGGATAAAGAAAATGTGAAATATATGTACATATAATGGAATATTATTTTGCCATAAAAAGAAGAAAACTGCCATTTGGAAAAACATGAATGGGTCTTCAGGCAATATGCTAGGTGAATCAAGTCAGTCAGAGAAAGAAGAATAATGTATGATCTCACTTATATGTGGAATCTGAAAACATCAAACTTACAGAAACAGTAGAATGGTGGTTGCCAGGGAGTGAGGGGTGAAGGAAATGAGGAGAAGCTGGTGAAATAGTACAGGCTTGCAAGTATAAGATTCATAAATTCTGGGATGTAAGGTACAGCATGGTGACTATAATTAACAGTAACATATTGTACTCTTGAAAGTGGCTATGAGAGTAGAGCTTTCCCATTCCCACCATAACAACAATAAAATGGAAATAGTGTGAGTTGAAGGATGTGTTAACTAACCTTATTGTGGTAAACATTTTGGTGTCAAATCATCATGTTGTACACCTTAAACTTACACAAGGTTATATATCAATTATGTCTCAATAAAGCTGAAGAATAAATGTGTTTTTTTTCCCTTGGAGTCTTCAGCTAAAATGGCTGGAGAAACATTTGTACCTGAACATCATGTTAAACTACTGGGGAAAGAACTGACTTCATGCCAATATTCAGTTTTCCCTGAAAGAATAAGCAATCATGGCATGATCTCCACTCACTAAATACTCTTACATTTCAGGAACATTTTACAGTCTTTTTTAAAATACAAGTAGAGGAACTTCAAGATAGCAGAAGAGTAAGACGCGGAGATCACCTTCCTCCCCAAAACTACATCAGAAATACATCTACCCGTGGAATAACTCCTACAGAACACCTACTGAATGCTGGCAGAAGACCTCAGACCTTCCAAAAGGCAAGAAACTCCCCATGTACCTGGGTAGGGTAAAAGAAAAAAGAAAAAAACAGAGACAAAGAATAGGGACGGGACCTGCACCAGTGGGAGGGAGCTGTGAAAGAGAAAATGTTTCCACACACTAGAAGTCCCTTCACAGGCGGAGACCGAGGGTGGTGGAGGGGGGGAGTTTCGGCGCCATGGAGGAGAGCACAGCAACAGGGGTGTGGAGGGCAAAGCAGAGATTCCCGCACAGATAATTGGTGCCCAACAGCACTCACCAGCCCGAGAGGTTTCTCTGCCCGCCTGCCGGGACAGGTGGGGGCTGGGCGTTGAGGCTCGGGCTTCGGTCTATTCCCAGGGAGAGGACTGGGGTTGGCTGCGTGATCACAGCCTGCAGGGAGCTAGTGCATCACAGCTAGCCGGGAGGGAGTCCAGGAAAATGTCTGGAGCTGCTGAAGAGGCAAGAGCTGTTTCCTGGTGCGCAAGGAGAGGAGATTAAGAGCGTCACATAAAGGAGCTCCAGAGACGGGCAAGAGCTGCGGCTATCAGCACGGACCCTGGAAAGGGGCCTCAGACACTAAGGCTGCTGCTGCCGCCACCAAGAAGCCTGTGTGCAAGCACAGGTCACTGTCCCCATCTCCCCTCCTGGAAGCCTGTGCAGCCCGCCCCTGCCAGGGTCCCAGGATCCAGGGACAACTTCCCAGGGAGAACAAACGGCGCACCTCAGGCTCGTGCAACGTCACACCTGCCTCTATCCCTGCAGGCTCGCCCTGCATCTCTACCCCTCCGACCCCCTGACCTGAGTAAGTCAGAATCCCCAAAGCAGCTGCCCCTTTAACCCCATCCTGTCTGGGTGGGGAACAGACGCCCTCAGGCAACCTACAGGCAGAAGCGGGTCCAAATCCAAAGCTGAACCCTGGGAGCTGTGCAAACAAAGAAGAGAAAGGGAAATTATGCCCAGCAGCCTCAGGAGCTACACAATCTCCACAACCTCCACAATCAACCTGATCTCCACAATCAACCTGATGTACCCTGCATCTGAGGAATACCTGAATAGACAACAAATCATCCAAAATTGAGGAGGTGGACTGTGGGAGCAATGGTATATATTTTTGTCTCCTTTTTGTCTTTTTGTGAGTGTGTATGTATATGCTCCTGTGTGTGATTTTGTCTGTATAGCTTTGCTTTTATCATTTGTCCTAGGGTTCTGTCTGTCCAATATGTTTTTTTATTACTTAAAAAAAATGTTTTCTTAATAATTATTTTTTATCTTAATAACTTTATTTTACTTTATTTTATTTTATCTTCTTCTTTCTTTCTTTCTTTCTTTTTTTTTTTTTGTTCTCCCTTTTATTTTGAGCCATGTGGAGGACAGGCTGTTGATGCTCCAGCCAGGCATCAGGGTTGTGCCTCTGAGGTGGGAGAGCCAAGCACAGGGCACTGGTCCACAAGAGACCTCCCAGCTCCATGTAATATCAAACGGCAAAAATCTCCCACAGATCTCCATCTCAACACCAAAACCCAGCTTCACTCAAAGACCAGCAAGCTACAGTGCAGGACACCCTATGCCAAACAACTAGCAAGACAGGAACACAGCCCCACCCATTAGCAGAGAGGCTGTCTAAAAACATAATAAGGCCACAGACACCCCAAACCACACCACCAGATGTGGACCTGCCCAACAGAAGGACAAGATCCAACCTCATCCATCAGAACACAGGCACTAGTCCCCTCCACCAGGTAGGCTACACAACCCACTGAACCAACATTAGCCACGGGGGACAGACACCAAAAACAATGGAAACTACGAACCTGTAGCCTGTGAAAAGGAGAGCCCAAACACAGTAAGTTAAGCAAAATGAGAAAGAGAAACAAACAGCACATGAAGGGGCAAGGCAAAAACCCGGCAGACCTAACAAACGAAGAGGAAATAGGCAGTCTACCTGAAAAAGAATTCAGAATAATGATAGTAAAGAGGACCCAAAATCTTGGAAATAGAATGGAGGAAATACAAGAAATGTTTAACAAGGAACTAACAGAACTAAAGTGCAAACAAACAGAGATGAACAACACAATAAATGAAATTAAAAATTTTCTAGAAGGGATCAATAGCAGGATAACTGAGGCAGAAGAACAGATAAGTGACCTGGAAGACAAAGTAGTGTAAATAATTACTGCAGAGGAGAATAGAGAAAAAAGAATGAAAAGAATTGAGGACAGTCTCAGAGACCTCTCGGACAACATTAAACACACCAACATTCAAATTATAGGGGTCCCAGAAGAAGAAGAGAAAAAGAAAGGGACTGAGAAAATATTTAAGGAGATTATAGTTGAAAACTTCCCTAATATGGGAAAGGAAATAGTTAATCGAGTCCAGGAAGCACAGAGTGTCCCATACAGGGTAAATCCAAGGAGAAACATGCCAAGACACATATTAATCAAACTATCAAAAATTAAATACAAAGAAAAAATATTAAAAGCAGTAAGAGAAAAACAACAAGTAACACATAAGAGAATCCCCATATGGTTAACACCTGATCTTTCAGCACAAATTCTGCAACCCAGAGGTGAGTGGCAGGACACATTTAAAATGATGAAAGAGAAAAATATACAAACAAGATTACTCAACCCAGCAAGGATCTCATTCAGATTTGATGGAGAAATTAAAAGCGTTACAGACAAGCAATAGCTAAGAGAATGCAGCACCACCAAACCAGCTTTACAACAAATGCTAAAGGAACTTCTCTAGGCAGGAAACACAAGAGAATGAAAGGACCTACAATAATAAACCCAAAACAATTAAGAAAATAGTAAAAGGAACATACATATCGATAATTATCTTAAATGTAAATGGATTAAATGTTGCAACCAAAAGACATAGACTGGCTGAATGGATACACAAACAAGACCCATATATATGCTGTCTACAAGAGATCCACTTCAGACCTAGGGACACATACAGACTGAAAGTGAGGAGATGGAAAAATATATTTCATGCAAATGGAAATCAAAAGAAAGCTGGAGTAGCAATTCTCATATCAGACAAAATAGACTTTAAAACAAAGACTGTTATAAGAGACAAAGAAGAACACTACATAATGATAAAGGGATCAATCCAAGAAGAAGATATAACAATTGTAAATATGCACCCAATACAGGAACACCTCAACACATAAGGCAAATACTAACAGCCATAAAAGGGGAAATTGACAGTAGCACAATCATAGTAGGGGATTTTAACACCCCATTTTCACCAATGGACAGATCATCCAAAATGAAAATAAATAAGGAAACACAAGCTTTAAATGATACATTAAACAACATGGACTTAATTGATATTTACAGGATATTCCATCCAAAAGAAAACAGAATACACATTCTTCTCAAGTGCTCATGAAACATTCTCCAGGATAGATCATATCTTGGGTCACAAATCAGGTCTTGGTAAATTTAAGAAAATTTAAATTATATCAATAATCTTTTCCAGCCACAACGCTATGAGACTATATATCAATTACAGGAAAAAATCTGTAAGAAATAAAAACACATGGAGGCTAAAGAACACACTGCTTAATAACCAAGAGATCACTGAAGAAATCCAAGACGAAATCAAAAAATACCTAGAAACAAATGACAATTAAAACACAATGACCCCAAACCTATGGAATACAGTAAAAGTGTTCTATGAGGGAATTTTATAGCTATACAAGCCTACCTTAAGAAACAACAAACATCTCAAATAAACAACCAAACATTACACCCAAAGCAATTAAAGAAAGAAAAAACAAAACAAAAAAAACCTCCAAAGTCAGCAGAAGGAAAGAAATCATAAAGATGAAATCAGAAATAAATGAAAAAGAAATGATGGAAACAATAGCAAAGATCAATAAAACTAAAAGCTGGTTCTTTAAGAAGATGAACAAAATTGATAAACCATTAGCCAGACTCATCAAGAGAAAAAGGGAGAAGACTCAAATCAAAAGAATTAGAAATGAAAAAGGGGAATAACAACTGACACTGCAGAAATACAAAGGATCATTAGAGATTACTACAAGCAACTCTATGTCAATAAGCTAATAAAATGCAAAACCTGGAAGAAATGGACAAATTCTTAGAAATGTACAACCTTCCAAGACTGAACCAGGAAGAAATAGAAAATATGAACAGACCAATCACAAGCATTGAAAATGAAACTGTGATTTAAAAACTTCCAACAAATAAAAGCCCAGGACCAGATGGCTTCAGAGGTGAATTCTATCAAACATTTAGAGAAGAGCTAACACCTAACCTTCTCAAACTCTTCCAAAATATAACAGAGGGAGGCCACCATCACTCTGATACCAAAACCAGCAAAGATGTCACAAAGAAAGAAAACTACAGGCCAATATCACTGATGAACATAGATGCAAAAATCTTCAACAAAACACTAGCAAACAGAATCCAACAGCACATTAAAAGGATCATACACAATGATCAAGTGGGGTTTATCTCAGGAATGCACAATATGCACAAATCAAGCAATGTGATACACCATATTAACAAACTGAAAGAGGAAAACCATATGATCATCTCAATAGATGCAGAGAAAGCTTTCGACAAAATTCAACACCCATCTATGATAAAAATCCTCTGGAAAGTAGACATAGAGGGAACTTTCCTCAACATAATAAAGGCCCTATATGACAAACCCAAAGCCAACATCGTCCTCAATGGTGAAAACTGAAACTATTTCCACTAATATCAGGAACAAGACAAGATTGCCCACTCTCACCATTATTATTCAACATAGTTTTGGAAGTTTTAGCCACAGCAATCACAGAAGAAAAAGAAATAAAAGGAATCCAAATTAGAAAAGAAGAACTAAAGTTGTCACTCTTTTCAGATGACATGATACTATACATAGAGAATCCTAAAGATGTTACCAGAAAACTACTAGAGCTAATCAATGAATTTGGTAAAGTAGCAGGATATGAAATTAATGCCCAGAAATCTCTGGCATTCCTATACACTAATGATGAAGAATCTGAAGGTGAAATTAAAAAAACACCTCCATTTACAATTGTAGCAAAAAGAATAAAATATCTAGGAATAAACCCACCTAAGGAGACAAAAGAACTGTATGCGGAAAATTATAAGACACTGATGAAAGAAATTAAAGATGACAGAAATAGATGGAGCGATATATCATTTTCTTGGATTGGAAGAATCAACATTGTGAAAATGCCTCTACTACCCAAAGCAATCTACATATTCAATGCAATCCTTATCAAACTACCACTGGCATTTTTCACATAACTAGAACAAAAAAAAATCACAACTTGTACGGAAACACAAAAGACCCCAAAGAGCCAAAGCATCTTGAGAAAGAAAAACGGAGCTGGAGGAATCAGGTCCCCTGACTTCAGACTATACTACAAAGCTACAGTATCAAGACAGTATGGTACTGGCACAAAAACAGAAATATAGATCAATGGAACAGGATAGAAAGCCAAGAGATAAACCCACGCACATATGGTCAGCTTATCTTTGACAAAGGAGGTAAGAATATACAGTGGAGAAAAGACAGCCTCTTCAATAAGTGGTGCTGGGAAAACTGAACAGCTACATGTAAAAGAACGAAATTAGAACACTCCCTAACACCATACACAGAAATAAACTCAAAATGGATTAAAGACCTAAAGGTAATGCCAAACACCATCAAACTGTTAGAGGAAAACATAGGCAGAACACTCTATGACATAAATCACAAGATCCTTTTTGACCCACCTCTTAGAGAAATGGAAATAAAAACAAAAATAAATAAATGGGACCTAATGAAACTTAAAAGCTTTTGCACAGCAAAGGAAACCATAAACAAGATGAAAAGACTACCATCAGAATGGGAGAAAATATTTGCAAATGAAACAACTCACAAAGGATCTATCTCCAAAATATACAAGCAACTCATGCAGCTCAATATCAAAAAAAAAAAAAACAAACCCAATCCAAAATGGGCAGAATACCTCAATAGACATTTCTCCAAAGAAGATATGGATTGCCAAGAAACACATGAAAGAATGCTCAACATCAGTAATCATTAGAGAAATGCAAATCAAAACTACAATGAGATATCATCTCACACCAGTCAGAATGGCCATCATCAAAAAATCTAGAAACAATAAATGCTGGAGAGGGTGTAGAGAAAAGGGAACCTTCTTGCACTGTTGGTGGGAATGTAAATTGATACAGCCACTATGGAGAACAGTATGGAGGTTCCTTAAAAAACTAGAAATAGAACTACCATACGACCCAGCAATCTCATTACTGGGCATATACCCTGAGAAAACCATAATTCAGAAAGAGTCATGTACCAAAATGTTCATTGCAGCTCTATTTACAATAGGCAGGACATGGAAGCAACCAAAGTGTCCATCAACAGATGAATGGATAAAGATGTGGCACATATATACAATGGAATATTACTCAGCTATAAAAAGGAACGAAACTGAGTCATTTTTATTGAGGTGGATGGACCTAGGGACTGTCATACAGAGTGAAGTAAGTCAGAAAAATAAAAACAAATACTGTATGCTAAATCATATATATGGAATCTAAAAAAAAAAAAAAAAGAAAGAAGAAAAATGGTCTGAAGAACCTAGGGGCAAACAGGAATAAAGATGCAGACCTATTAGAGAATGGACTTGAGGATACAGGGAGGGGAAAGGGTAAGCTGGGACAAAGTGAGAGAATGACATGGACATATATACACTACCAAACATAAAATAGATAGCTAGTGGGAAGCAGCCGCATAGCACAGGGAGATCAGCTCCATGCTTTGTGACCACATAGAGGGGTGGGATAGGAAGGGTGAGAGGAAGGGAGATGCAAGAGGGAAGAGATATGGGGACATATGTATATGTATAACTGATTAACTTTGCTATAAAGAAGAAATTGACACACAATTGTAAAGCAATTATACTCTAATGAAGCTTAAAAAAAAAGTTACATTAAAAAAATGTACAAAAAAAATAATGAAATAAAATACAAGTGCTCTTTCCAACATTATTCTTAAACATTTATATTTTTAGCCTGTGCAAATAAATACTTTTCCCAGATGTCCTAACAGGTTGGTCATGTACATAAATTTGTTTTTTGGTTTTGTTTTAATTAAATTGTTCATTTGGTATTGGTTACCAAATCAAAGTTATCAAACTCTATCAAGGGAAAAAGTTTAACAAACCAAAAAATTGACATTTATCCATTTATATAATTTATTTGATTAAATTATTTATGTTTTATTCAGGAATTCATGTAATAATGGCAACAAAATATTATGATTTTATTTCATTACTAATGCTGTTTATAGTTTTTCACTCATCCTCAGAACAAGAACACTTCTTATTCAGGAACGGGCTCTATTTTTCATTGTATTGAATTTTTAAATTTCTCTATAATACATAATTATTATAAATATCACTTACTAATACATTATTATGTTGTTATTGGTTGATTATTTTATGTTATTAAGATATGCACTTTTGTTTATTAAATATTTGAATGTTGCTGATACAGTGGAAACTTTGTATTATTAAATTTGGGATTGGCCACTGTTCTGAAATATTTTATTTTTATAGATTTCATGTAATTTTTCTGATTCTTTCAGCCATAAAATCGTGTAACTAACTGATACATACAACTTTGTGTCTTTTCCGCTGTACATTATTTATATTATTTCTGTCCATTTTTTTCCAAAATAAATTAGATAGGCAATATGAACATCTAAGAAGATGAGTAGACCATTTATTCTTTTTCTTCCATTGACCCTGATGAACATTCATGGGCAATGGATTTCTGTTCTGTATGTGCAGCAGTGATGGAGAGAGGGGTAACGTGATTATGCTTACAATAGTCAAATGACCTTAACTTCAAGGGTGTGAAGATCTGGATTATTCATATATAAGAATTCTGGAGTAGGATCAAGAAGACCAAATAAACTGCAATCTATGTCAAAAATAGTGAGTTTTTACAATATAAGATATGTCAGCACAGCTTTAAAAAAAAGGACTTCATACTCTAGAAAGTTAGGCTTGACAAAATACTGAGTTGAAAGTACTGACTTGAATTAAAAGTGGTAATTAATTCTGAGTTTGTGATGGCATGGGAAAGAAAATTTCAATGTTTTGTTTTTGCTGAAAAAAATGTATTGCATTTAAGCCAAAAGTTGAAGAAAACACCTAAGAAGGGTTATATTGATACTTTGGGTAGCTCTCAACAATGTTCTTACTAAAAATAAACAAGCTAGATTAGGCAATGCTCTATTTTCTAGGAATAACTCTCAAAAGTCTGAATTGTATTCATTTAAAATAAAATAAAGGAATAAGAGAATGTTGGGATTATACACTACAATTTTATGATAGAATTTTCATCAAAATGATGTAAGAAATTTTATAGAAGTTGTGAAAGTCAGAGAAATACACTAGTTTCTTTTATAAAAAAGCTTGAGAAAAGAGTCAATATGTATGCATAAGCTATATTTTATATATTATATAATATAATATAAAATATATTATACAAATGAAAAATAGTTTTCTTTATCATAGAGTTGAAATTCATTTTTGCTTACATACAGATTCCTCACTCTCCACAATACCACTGGACTTTCCACACTTGATTTAATCTGTGTTTGTTTGCTTAGAAAATATACAGCCAGGTAGTTTTCTTCCATTCATATGATAAAGATTATTCAGCTATATAAGAGAGAAAGGAAGGACATATAGTCTAATTAATTACCATTTTATTAAAGAAAGAGTTTTGTGAAGAGTCCTTAGAAAATTGACTGTTATATAATAAATAGCACGGATTTGAAGAATCCCGATACATTATTAGCTGTGTGATCTTAGGCAAGTTATTCCATTTCTCTTTGCCTGTTTGTGGAATAAAGATAATTATAATGCCTAACTCAAAATATGGTTAGGATTAATTTAGATAACTTATATTAAGGCATTAGAACACCAAGAAGCAAATAGTAACTCCTCAGTATATTATTGGTTACTTTTAATTAATCTGAATTACCTGCTGTGAGATAATAGAAAACATATATATTGGTCTCTACTGTCAGTTCCTGGCACTGGGCTCCTAAAATCCTTATAAATTTCTAATGATAAGAGCACTAGGAGAATATTTGTTTTAATGAGTTGATTTTGGGTGGGTTTCTGGATGGCTCTTGTATGAAGGCTGGTCACCACAAAGACCAACCCATAATTAGAAGCTTGGATTTTTTTTTTTTTTTTTTTTTTTTTTACTTCCTATTCTCCAGAGAAGGGAGAGGGACTGGAATTGGAGGTAATAATTGATTGTGCCTACAGGAGAAGGCCTCCATAAAATCCTAATAGTGTAGGTTTCAGAGAGCTTCATGGCTGGCAAAAACAACACCTAGAAGGTGACACAGCCCAGCTACACAGGGACAGAAGCTCCTGTGCTGGAGACCCTCCCAGACCTTGCCTTATATATTACTTCATCTGGCTATTCACCTCTATCATTTATCATATCTTTTAACAAACTGATAAACACAAATGTTTCCCTGAGTCCTTTGAAATGTTCTAAAAAATTAACTGAACCCAAGGAGAGGGTCATTGGAACCTCCCATTTACAGTTGGTTGATGAGAAGCACAGGTAATAACCTGGGATTGTGACTGGCCTCTGAATTGCTGTGAGGTGCAGGGGGAAGCCTTGTGGGACTCAGCCCTTAGCCCATGGGGGTCTGATGCTTTCTCAGGGTAGATAGTGTCAGAATTTAGTTAAATTTTAGGACACCCAGCTGGTATCACAGAAAATTGTTTGGTGTGGGGAAAAACCTCCACATATTTGGTGACCAGAAGTGTCAGAAGTGAAGTGTTTTGTGCGAGTAGTAAAGGAGACTCACAGTGGAGAAACACACGATAGGAGGAATTGGGTTTTTCTCTATATAGAAAGAAAAAAAAAGTTTAGGTTTTCCCTTTACACCTGCCATTCCTAGTCTCTTAAGTGATGCATCTCTTATGCATCATCATCCTCTGGGAAACTTTTCCCTAAATCCCAAACTGGGTTATATTTTCCTCTTTCAGTTTCAACAAACACCTCTTTTGCCTCTATGGTGTTCTCGTATTATATATTGATTTATCTATCTCCCTCAGTAGTTCGAGTTTCTTGGGAGCCAAACTATGTCCCATTCTTCTTTATATCATTTTAGACTTCCGTCTCTGTCTCATACAAAGAAGCATTGCTTAAACTAGAAATTGATTGGGTACAAAGATACAATGTATTACATTTCAAAATAGAGTTTATTTTGTTTAAATCCTTCATATCTCCCTTCTATTGATATATAGGAATTTTCTCTTTGTCCTTAAGATAAGATTTTCTTTCACTCTGCCACAATCAGATGGCATGTTGTGTGCTGCTTTCACAGTTAACTAGGAGGCAATGCTGCCATATCAGGTATATATGAAAACAATCAACCATCCAGAGGATTGCTAGTTCACTGGTGGCAACTTAAGGCTTCACAGTGTGAGTGGGGTTTACAGTTTATCAGAGAGGTCTGAATGCTTCCCAGAATTGCTTTCCATTTTGTATGTAATGTTTTTCTATGTAGTACAGCCCAAGGACTCCTATTAATTGCAGGCCAATGGTTGTTTCATTGAAATTTTGTATAATCCTTATGTACCACTTTCTTCTCTTTTTAATTTCAAATGAAGTTAAGGCTTCTCCCTTCAACTTCTTTTGCTCTAAGTGATAAACTTTGACATCAAGCAGGCATAATTTAATCAGCATATTTATGATGATATCTGCAGTTGCTGATAAGTTATTGCATCACTCCTAACTAGATAACTGCTCAAACTATAGAGAAATGAGTCAGATGTAACATGTAAGAGAGAGGTGCAATTGGTCATCACCTAATTTTTAGATGAAGGTAAAGTTCAGGAGAAGTAAGTTAACTGTGTCAGTGAGAGATGTAAGACTGAATTTCAGATCCCTTACTCAACATTGGCATTTGCTAATTGACACTTGAGGCAACAATATTAAATAAGGTCAGATTACTCTCTTGTGGAACCTATGATGAAAGAAGTTAGAAGGATTACCAGGATCATGGGAACAGAAAATGAACTAATACTTATTCACAGTGAGTAAGATCTGGAAAGGTCTCATAGAAAAGGTGGAATTTCAGTTGTTCCTGGAAGGATGAGGAGTGATCACTAGATGGTTACAAAGAGGAATTCATGCTAGGTGGAGAGTAATATATTTGTCAACTCAAGATAGATTAATATTTATATTGAAATGTGGGGATTAGGTCTTGAGTTGCCTTAAAAATTGATGAGTGGGCTTCCCTGGTGGCTCAGTGGTTGAGAGTCTGCCTGCCGATGCAGGGGACATGGGTTCGTGCCCTGGTCTGGGAAGATCCCACATGCCGTGGAGTGGCTAGGCCCGTGAGCCATGGCCGCTGAGCCTGCGCGTCCAGAGCCTGTGCTCCACTACGGGAGAGGCCACAACAGTGAGAGGCCCGCGTACTGCAAAAAAAAAAAAAAAAAAAAAAAAAATTGATGAGTCACCTTCTAAAAAAATGTTGTGCTTTATAAAGTATGATGCTTTGGAAATTTTCTTGACATTCCCCCACCTGAAGCTGAAGCTCACACACATTAAAGATCTCTCAAAATACTTTGCTGGAGAGTAGGCTTCTGAACTGTTCTTTGCCTAGATACTTTGAACATAGGGGGTTTCTCATTTTTTCTAGGGAACTGACATTCAGGAAATATGTTTTTTATTACCTGGTTGCTATCTGTATCTTTATCCTTATTTTATTCCTTTCAGCTCTTATATTTTGCATTTGACCCATGTTTCCACACACATTTATCTTATTTTTGAAATAATTTTCTTCATTCCATATTGACCAGCCTAGAACTCCACTTGCCCTTCTTCCACACTTAAAAACAAACTCCTATCCTCATATCACTGGGCACAGAAGCAAGGTAGGGTTTAGGTCTTCTTTCCCCTTCCAAGTTCTAAATTAGAACTCTTCATTTTTAAATTATTTTATTAAGTTCAAGGTATATTGTATATAGATAAACTAGTTTTTAGTCTTTATTACCATTTTATTCATCATTCAAGGGCTTCCTCTATATATACTGAGGACTATTTCATCTAACCCAATGTTCCTCTTTTATTCTTTATTTTGTCATAGTTCTGGGAGATGCACTAACCTTGCAGGTAACTCATCAAATAATCTACTCATCTATTTCCTAGATTTTTTAATTTCAAATAATGTTAGCATACCTTTCCTTTGATCAGGTGTTTTGAAAGGATTCTAGCCAGGAGGACCTAAATTGTTAGAAGTGCTTCTTCATTTCTTGAGATGGTGATGAGAAGTCTCAAGGAGTGTTAATTATATCACAGAAAGCAGAGTTCCAGGCCATGTCATACATCCTGTTGATAGAGACATGGTCCTACCTTTGTGAAGTAGGACCTTGGAGGAGGTGGAGCTCTTGGGATCTATATTAACTCTTACTGAATAGAATGTGGATGCCAGAGAAGAGGTGTTCTGATTTGGACAAGCAAAGTTCTGGTGTCTTTTTTTGTCTTCAAATGGAAGTGAGAAGAGTACATAGGGCTGGTTTTAACTGAAATGTGTAGAGTACTTGGTTTTCATTTTAATTCCTACAAATGGAGATTTATGGGAAATGAATGTAATCACTATTAATCAAGAAATAATTTTGGGCTATGAGAAAAATTACCACACATTAGAAATGACAGAACAGAGATCTGGAAAAGCCTAGACTTTGTACAGTTTATAGAGCTATCATGCTAGTCTGTCCTAGACTGTCTGAACTAAAAGCTCCAAAATTATTTATGAGATAAACTTATATTGTTTTAAAGACACTGTTATTTTGGTATTTCCTGTTTTGTGCAACCAAATGTAATCTTAAATATTATATTCAACATTAATCTGTCATAATTTTCTATTTGCCTAACTCTTGCTCATTCTCAATATTCTTTATGGCATTCCATTCTTTAGCCAACTTCTTAAAATTTAGTTGTCTTAGGATCTCTTCTTAGCTCTCTGCACTCTTCGATCTCTACAATTTTGCAGAACACACCTGTTTTTATTTATGTTTTTTTTTGCGGTACACGGGCCTCTCACTGTTGTGGCCTCTCCCGTTGCGGAGCACAGGCTCCGGACGCGCAGGCTCAGTGGCCATGGCTCATGGGCACAGCTGCTCCGCGGCATGTGGGATCCTCCCGGACCGGGGCACGAACCCGTGTCCCCTGCATCGGCAGGCGGACTCTCAACCACTGCACCACCAGGGAAGCCCTCTGTATATTCTTTATTTCAACAAATGGCATCATCATGCACACAGTAATACAAGACTAAAATGTATAAGTTATTCTAAATACATCTTTCTTTTAATGTCTTCCTGTCCATTTAATCACAAACTCCTGTTGATTATATCTTTTTTCTTTACCCTCATGGTTCATCAGAGTCCTCTCTTTGTTACTTTAAGAATTATATTTTAACATAAAGTAGAACAATACATTTTCTTGGATACCTACACTCTCCATTCTTAACTAATATAATATTTGCAAACCTACAGCCTCTGAGAGGTGGAAATATCATCTTGTATACCAGATGCAGCCACCAAAACATGATTTATTAGAAAAGAGTTGGACAACTAACTCAAGGAAGTTATCTATATGCCCATCAATGGCTTAAGGCTCAGAATTTAAGAAGTGGTAAATTTGTTCAACCCAATCCCTGTTTCAGGATTAGGTTTCAGAAGTTGAGAGATTGCTAGGTAACATGAGAAATGGAACTGAAAGTTTTGTAGATTTAACAGTCGAACAATTCATGATGATTGTAGGCAAATATAAGTCGTAAGAAAGCTAAATGGAATAATACAATTAAATGCAGCTTATGTATCAAATGAGGCAATGGTAAATACAATAGAACTCAAGAAAAATAAAATAGGAATTATCAATCAGTGGCCCTACATATATCAGTAAGAAAATATGGTTTTAAAATCTGAAAAAGTAAAAATCTGTGTAAAAATCAGAGGAAAAACTTTATTTAATAAGATTTTGTTGTTGTTGTTGTAGTGGTGGTGATTAGTGGGGGGTTTGAAGCCTAGTACATTACACTATCCTTTTATTTTGGATATCTTAATTAAGCCAACAATATCATGGACTTCATGCTACAGGTCTAAGGAGCTAGAAACAGATATTCCTATGGGTGATATACATAACTGGGTTACAGTTGCATAATATAAACCTGAAGAGGTATGGATGATAAATGGGAGAGACAGTGGAGTCCATTAGAAGACCCCTGCAGTTCTATATGATCACCCATAAGGTTGATCATAAAAGGATCACAAAGAAAAAGCCACTTATTTTATTTTTCTTTAAATTGCCAGGAAATTGGTTGTTTTTATTAATCAATTGGCTGTTAAATGGAAAGTTAACATATATCTCAAACACGGACAGAAACTTAACATTCTTTTGATGATATTTCAGGGGCTTTAGAATCTAGTGCAGGCATATGCTTACTACTCAGAACAAGAATTATCATTGTAATACACTTAACAGGGAGGAAATGCTAATCAATACAGTTCCATTCGGTAAAGTCCTGAGTAACTGGCTTTCACTATTTTGCAGATAGCAAGACTGGGAAGCCTGGATCTTATGAAAAGAACAGACAATCATAGGTATAATGGGATTTTATATTTTAAAAGAAATACAGTCCTCTTCTTTCCCCCACTTCAACTAAAACAGCATGTTTTCATGTGCCTATTTTGTCAGATACTTGGGACCAGTAGCAGAAGACGAGAAGGGCTTAGAAAACAAGCCTATCTCTTCCCCTCCAGTTGCTTATAAACTAGTTGGGTTGATAAAGCATCTATACTATTCTGGAATATTTTATGCAAACGATGAAAGTTCTTATTGTTTTTTGTAGAGCATTGCCTCTGCTTTGCAAAGATAGTATAGAGTAAATAAATTTCTTCCTTATAATAATAGGTCCTTTTGCATGCTTAAATCTAATACTAACTCTAGTGTTTTTACTTTGTTGCTGAAATTCTATATCAAGGGAAATGCAAAAAAAAACGTGTACATCAGCCATCTTTTAAAAGCACACAAGTTATTTTTCTAAGCAAAGAAGCTTCAACCTGAGGCATCTTCTGGAAGTATTCTACTAGATTTTATTCTTAGGTCCTACTCAGCATTCTTATCAATATTACACATTAGGGCATTTATATCAATCATAACAATAAACTTTTAGAGTGACTCTAAGCTGAGAGACAGCTAATGGAAGGTACATAAAACAACTATTAATATATTGTTAACCAGATATAAATGTGAGCTTTACATATTTAATATTAAGTTAACACACATATTTAATACTAAGTTAATACTAAAATGAAATGAAGTAAATTTTGTAGATTTGAGAAAACTATTATTTTTCCTATTTTTCTTTTGACAGTTTACTTAATTTTGGAAAACCTTAAATGCCCAGATATCTATATATTTATCCTTATTTATAGGATTTATGTGTTTGAGGGAAACCAAGAGTCTACTTGTGCATATGAGGAAGACAAATCTTCAAAAATGAGATGCCAGCCTTGATAGCAGAAATTTATAATTTCTACGTGTTATAGGCATCAAATAGAGCATGTGATCCAGAAAAGAGGGACATCTATTATTTCTCTTCCACAGGTAATCAAGAGAGAAGGGTTTCTATGATTTAAATACAATTGGGTCAATATGTATACTTTTGAGATTGACTTACAATGGCACTTTTTTTTCTTATGGAGACACTGAACTTCAAAAGTAAATTAAGATTTCACAAGTTACATGAACTATTTTTTTTTTTTTAGTTTTTTAATATTTTTCCCAGGTCTCCATGAATGTAAAACCTGGTAAGGAAAAAGAGTCTGGATTCTAATACGTCCAGTTAGGATGCAATCAGATCTGACAAGAATAAGTCCAAGGCAGGAGATTCATTGAAACTGTTCCATATTGAAAATAGCCTTTGCTCATGAGAGAACCTTAAGGATATGTGGAACGTAGGGAAATTTCTGGAATTAGACAGATGAGAATTGTGAGCCCTAATGTGAGTCCAAAACAAAATTGTGCATTCTATAGGCAATTATGAGAGGAAATGCATACTCAGTTTCTCTGAAGGAAAATATTTCTCATCATGAAAAAGAAAATATCTGCTTTGTGGATTACTGTAGCCCAGGAATATTCTATGGCACACATTAACACTATCTGTGAACAGGAAAGAGAGGGAGTTTTATCACTCCAAAAAAAGATATCAAACGCTTCTGGGACTGTATAATATGACATTTCTCAGCAGCTACCCGTAACATTGTAGAAATATAGCAGGTAACTCTGTAACATTAACCAACCTCAAAGTACGGCTACAATCTTCTCTAGCTGGGAAAATCTTGTTGACAACTCCACCCAGAAGTTTTCCTCTTTATCTGTGCTGATGTCCCTCCATACTGTGTTGCCTTTTTGTTTCAGCAGTGCCTTATGGATTTCTACAGAAATCCGATGTGCTGGAGTACCTAGGGGAACTAGGACAAGGAATTCAGCAGGGTTTGTAGTGAATCTCCTCACATGTATCATATGGAGGGCGCACAGTGTTTGCAGATGGAGACAGAATGTTACTAATCTAACTTCAAAGAGATGAGGTTCATTTGCTGGTCTCTGGAAAGAGGTGTGTAAGAATAGATGAGTACCTTGTGATGTCTTTAAAAGGTGGATCAGGCAATAAGCCTTAGACAGAGATACAGGTATATAGTAAAACTGGTACTCAATTTGAGGATCTTAAGTGTGGTTTTGAGATTACAACGGTGGATCAATTACCCTGTCCAAATACTGAAATATATAACAGGATAAAATAATCAAGAAAATAAGTTACAAGAAAAAAATTTAAAACACAACACAGAAATTACATCTCAGCTTTGGATAAATTAGTACTGGTGACAACTTGCAAGATGTGTCTGAGAATAGTGATCACTTGACAGTGCTTGAGGAAGGGATGAATGGGGCTATACGTATTGGTTTTTAAGATGTTTTAAAATAAATTTAAAAATACTTATGGAATGTATGAAACAGTTGAAAATAGCTGACCAGGAAAATTTGACTCATCTGATGATACTCCAGTCATTTTTGGTTACAGCAACTGCTTAGAGGAAAGTAAAGGATTGTGAATGTGAGATAATTAGTAAGATGTATGGAAGCTCTTCTTTTCTGTGGAAGAAATATAACTTGGCTTCTGTTTGAGGACTTTGAAATAGGAGGGAGGCTATCCCTGAAGATGAACCCCTGCCCCCATATGCACTTGTACTGAAGACTGATGATATACTATGGGAATCTGTGGCAGAACCAGAACAGTTTAGCCAATTAGCCCACTTTAAAGGGCTGACTTCCAAGCTCCCTCACTCTAATCACTCAAAGAACAGGGATGACCTGAAACAACATCCACAGGGAAATTTTTCCACCTTCACAGTCATGATATCTGATGATCTCAGTGCTGTTCTGCTAGCTCTCCATGTGACTAGCTCCTTCACACACTTCGTGTATCTGCTTAAATGTCACCCCTCCCCCCTGAAAACATCATCTCCATTAACCACTCTTTCTCGTTTCCAGTTCCCTTCCCAAGCCCTGAGTCTGGGTAACAAAGATACTTAAACCATTTTATTTTTTCATGATCAGATATTATTTCAGTGTTTAGTCTTTGATTCTCCCTTTAGAAAAAGGTGACATGGGAGGAGAGATATTCCTTGTTTAGCTTATTGCTATACCCCATTGCTTAAAAAAATCCATGATATAAAAGTATCTGATGAATGAATGAATCAGTTCCCCTGAAGAGATTGTGAATTCAAGGAAGTATTGTAGAGGCCAGAACAAAACACTTACTTTTGATATATAGAAAATTATCTCTGAATATGATTAAAGAAATTTAAAAATATATATTTTTAATTACATTGTATTTCTTACTAAAAGCAAATGCTCCCCTCTAAACACTGGAAAAAACTAAACTTTTTGATAGGTTAGCTCACCATTGAAATTTATGCTCATTGCAATGAAATCAGTCCTTTATAGCATACAAATATGAAAATAAACTTGGGACAATCACATCTATTCCAAACTGAAATCAGAATTGTACAAACCATACTCAGGAAAATAAACTTTTATATGACAATTTCTTTCTGGACATGCTTGGAACTAGGATTTCACAAATCATCTACATTATTCTACCATATTTCAATGTTCTAAGTCAGATTTGATGTAAAGATAAACTAGATCTCAAGCATAGCAAATACATAACAATTGGATCCCTGATATGGCAAAGACAATTCAATAGTGTCACGTGTAATAAATAATCAAATATATATATTATCAGATGAAGTAAATCAAATTATCTTTTCCAACCTACAAGAACATCATATTTAAATAGAATATTGACAAAGCAAAATGGTAACACAGCTCAAAAATATGTTATGTGCAGAATACTGAAAGTACATTAAGTCTGAGTCTGGTGAGAAAAGAACTAAAAATTTATGCACTGTAGGGTGAAAGAGAAAAACATTCATCTCATGTCACATCGATAATAGAACTGGGAGCAACAAAAGTTGCTTCTTTGAAGATTCTAAAATAAAGAAGTAAATCCCCAAAGAGCTATTATAGAATGTATTATTGGTGATGATGATCTTTCTTATCCTTTTTTTTTTAATTTTTACACTGTCTTTGCAGTTGTTCAAGCAAAGACTAGAAATGCCTATGTTGTGAAAAGAATTAACACTAGTTTATGACAAATTACATATGTCTTTTGCATATCTCCTTCCCCTAAGTGGGACCAATTAGCAATTCCATGATGATTCAGATATTTTTCAAACTGCCAACAGTCTTTACCTTTGGGCCCCAACAGTTGCTCTGAAAATTCTGAATACTAGACTTTCCATATTTTTTGTACTAAAATGCTACGTACAGAATGTGCCTAGATATTCTTGATCATGAATGTTATTATATTCACAGTCTTCCCTCAAGTGTAAGTTATTAGATGGTCATGTGTGTACATCTTGTTACCACCACTCTCCCACTACCTTCCCTAAACCACAAAGAAACCAGCTTTGGCCACTTAAACCCAAGAAAGAAAATAGTCTGAACAGTGATCTATCTCAAAAAAAAAAAAAAAGAGTGAATCTAAATACATTCCCTCCACAAAATTTTGCTTCTGTGAGCAGCAGCTCATAACAGAAATTATTTCATTAATTCAACAAATACTTGTTGAGTGTATTCAGTGTTCCAGAACTATATTTGTAAACAAAATTTAGTCTTTGAGCTCAAGGAATTTTTAATGTTAAGTATTTGAAAATTTAGAGGAAGGGTTTATAATTTTTAGACAGGATAGGGAAATATATGAGTAAAACAACTGAAACTGTAGTGAAAGCCGCCTTTTTGATTTCACCCTGTGTTGCATTGCTTATCCTATCATAGTCTATTGTCCCATTAAGTTATTAGAAAGGGACTTCTTGTCTTTTACTTCTTTTTCATTATATTCATTGACCTCAGAGCATTATTGGGAAGATGGCAGATGATCAAGCAAAGTGTTGACTGAAAGAAAATGCACAACCTACAAGTTGTGAGTTAAGTTTTATTGGGGGTCCTTACTGAGGCTATAGGCTGGGAGACAGCCTCTCAGATACTTCTCAGGAACTGCTCCAAAGAGGTAAGGGAGAAGCCAGGATATAAATGAGCTTTTTTGCTAGGAAAAGAATAAAAAAATAAAAAAAGAGAAAAGAAAAACATGTAGGGCTTCCCTGGTGGTGCAGTGGTTGAGAGTCCTCCTGCCGTTGCAGGGGACACGGGTTCGTGCCCCAGTCTGGGAAGATCCCACATGCCGCAGAGTGGCTGGGCCCACGAGCCATGGCCACTGAGCCTGTGCGTCCAGAGCCTGTGCTCCACAACAGGAGAGGCCACAACAGTAAGAGGCCCATGTACCACACACACACACACAAAAACATGTAGTTGAACATCAGAAGATTACTGCTAATCACAAAGAACAGGCATCTCAAATTAGTAATTTCAGTGCTTTTCTAAATATCAGAAGATGCAAGAATATGGGTTTGTTCAAATTATTCCTTAGATATGCATTTTAACTATCTAGGGAGAGTATCCAAAACACAGAATGCTTCCTGTTTTTCTCCATCTTAAAATTCCCTCAGGGTGTGTTGTCCATGGGTGACTAAATGGATAATGGCCTGATACTTGTAGAAATGGAGTGGTGGGCAATATTCTTTGCTTAAGAAAGCATCAAACAAGTCTTCTCTCTCTTCCTTTGCATTTCTCCATGCCATGGTGTGCACTCATTCACCTTAGTCTGATCATCATATTGAGTTAGTTAGATTTTTTAATGCTAAATAAAAATGAGATGAGAGAAACAAAATAATGGAAGTTATCATCATGATAATCACAGAGGTTTTCTCAAGTGCTTTTGCATAGTAAGTAATAATCAAAATAGTGAAACAAAATGCCTGGGGCTCTCTGTTGTGCCCTGATATGTCTTGGAGGAACAACTTGGAGCCTGGAAATTGAATTTTACTTTGTTATACAATGTGTTTTTTTTATTTGCTATTCTACAGAATGAGTAAATGTGTTGTCAAGAATTTCTATTAAGCATACATCCTCCCTGTGGTTTCAGATTACACTCCAATATACCCCCAAGAATTAAATAGAGGCATAAAGGATAAGTGATGGGGATCCAGGACAAGAAAGTGGGGTGTGCAAGAGACTTCTGCAATTGATTTTATTTTCTGACTGCTCTTAATTATCTTTATCTCCTGCTGAGAGGTCAGATATTTTCCCTTTTGTTTCATTTTGCTTATTAGTGTGTGTTTTTTTCAGTCCTATGATTTGGGTCTAAAACTAAACTGTGATAAAGCCATTCTTGATATTTCATGGCCAAGCCTTGCATTCTAAAATAGGCAAATGGGTGGAGAGTTGAATACAAAGGCCTCCAACAAGAGCAAAGGCAGTGTCCTTGCCTAGAATATTCCTTGTATCGTCCCTACCTATTACTGTAAAACTAATTTCTAGCTGCTCTTCTTGTTCACAGAATTCCTCAAATTCTTCAAGCTCATTTCTGCACAAAAGGTTGTGTACTTGACTTGCTCTCATTTCTGTTTGGTTCCCTTCCTCTTGTTGTCCCTCACCCAACCTAACCATCCATTATTATGTAATAATTCCCCAACCCTCCTGACTGTATCATTTCATACCTGAGATTATCTTGCTTATTTAGTAAATTCTTTGTTTCTCTGCTGCTGAATTGTCTATTTTCTCCTGTTTGATTGTAAGCTTCATAAAATAAGAAACTTTTCTAAATGTTCATTAGGGTATCCCCAGAATTTAGAATACTACATGCCTGAGACTTAATAGTGATACAATGAAATATATATGTTTGAAGAATTAATTAATTAGCTAATTAATTAAGTTGAACATAAAATGTAAAACCTGTTTTCTTCACATCTAATAGTTTGAAAGAGTGAAAGTATACATTCAGAAAAATGAAAATAATGGATAGAAACATTGAGGCCAAGTTCAAGAAACTTGTGAAGATATATGTGTATAACCATACAAGGATTGCTCTTAATAACTTATTTTTTTTATTTTCACTTACTCATTTGTTTTCCATGTTAGTGCACTTGAAGAAATCACGCATTATAGGTAGCACTCAGATTTAAGATTACTTGTAAGGAAATAACCGCAAAAGAAAAGAAATTAGGATAGCAGTTAAACTATGAGTATCATTAATTTATCAGTCCTACAGAATATAAAATGTGCACCAGGCATCGTTTACTTCAAAAATGGCTTCAGTTATTTTAATTAAATGCAGAGTTGAAGTAAATCATAAATCATTGGGGTAAAAATGCAGTCTCCCCTACATAATTAGAAATATAGAATTGTGAAGATGTAAACTTTATACATGAGTTTCAGAAGAGTCGATATTCTGCTTTCTGAAGGTGAAAGCAGTACACTTTTTATTTCCACACATTAGAAATAAAAATATTGGCACTGCTTTTACTATGTCTTTGTGTCTCTGTAAAATTAGACTTACTGTATATGTAGGTATTGTGAATCAAAACTCTCTCTACCTCTCTCTCAATCTCTCTCTCCCTCTCTACACACACTCGTGTATTATAAAAATAACATATTCTTTGTAATTCAAAAACTATAATAATTACAATATCCCAAGGAATACTGTTGTCTATTATTTGTGTTGAAGTCTAAGTGATAAAGGGCTTAGACATTGTTTGATCATGAGTTCTCTGGAAAGTAGAGCCTGAGGTATGGATTGACTGCTAACATTGTTTTGGTGAAACAGGTTAAAAGTCCAAGAACATGATGGTAAAAGGAAATCTAAGCAAAGATATAATTGGAATTGGAATTGATGCAATACATTACTATGCTGGCAAACAGCTTCACAAAGCGATGTGAGACAGCATGTTGCTCAGGTCTGTATACTTTGCTCATTCTACTTCTACAAGAACATTACAAAGACAAAATTAGACATATCACAGGAGAGCAGGCAAAGAGAATGTTTCTGTTTGGCTCTTTCCTATTTCTTGCTGGTAAAATTTCAGCCCATGAGGAGAAACATTCCCATATTTCTGGTTTGCAGAATCAGCTCCTTTGAGACCACTGAGGAAGCCAGAACCTACATATGGAGGTATGCAGACTTCTTTATGCATGGAATTGGAGGGGTGATGTAGTATGGTACAACTTCCCAAGAGAAAGAAAGTAGGAGGAAGTCAAGAGAACCTGAGAAAGCACACAAAAAGTATATTCCAACAAAGCAACTGAAGTCAAATAAGTATGGGTTTAAATATCTATCCAGTATTTTCTAACATTTTAACCAGGTGGAATTTAACCTCTCTACACTATAGGGGCTTTTGCTGTTGTTGTTGCTTTAATGTACAATTCTGTCTATATCTTAAAGTTGGTTTTAAAAATATTTTGTGCACAGAATGAATATTAACACATGCAGATTTAGTAATTGTAATTAACTACAATTAGTAATTGTAGTTAATAGTACTGTATTGAAGAGTTGAAATTCTCTGAGAGTTGACCTTAACTGTTCTCACCATATGAAAAAAATCATAACTATGTAAGTGATGTATATGTTAATTAGCTTGATTGTGGCAATTATTTCACTACACACACACACACACACACACACACATATATATATATATATATCGAAATGTCATCTTGCACACCTTAAATATATATGACTTTTATTTATCAATTTTACCTCAATAAACTGGGAAAATACCATAAAATACTGAACACATAACATGTGGAATTAAAGAGAAAAAAAGTGGGGTGGGGCATATAGGAAATGTTTGTAGCCTTTACCAGTATGTTACTGCTGTAAGCTATGCAATAAAAAGATTGAATTCTCTACCAAATACTTATGTTCTTTATATATAATGGAAAAATCAGCAGGGAAGTAGAAAGAGGAAAAATAGGAACAAATAAAACATATGAGATTATATTATATCTCTTGGTGATAAAAATGGGTCAGAAAATACAAAAGCAGGAAGAAAATCAGGAAACATATATATGGTATGTGTCAGATAAATGATAAGTAATTTAAAATATGGCTTTTTAAAGAAGAGAGTTAATAAGATGGAACATTAATAGTTATAAAACTAGAACATTAGGCTCCTGCTGAATATATCTACCATGTGTTATATTACCACAGGATCCTCTTCTAATTTTATAAAATCTACCACAGCCAATGAGACATTGCCATCTTATGTGGGTGGCTTGATGGTTTCCAAATAGGATGAGAAAGGAGTGGGTGCAATTGTTTCACTTTGACTACTTTCTAAATTCAATACCCTTTCAACAAGTATGTAAGCATTCTAATACAGAAAATGATCATGAAATAGGGACTGTGAATTTCCTTAAAAATAAAAATAGCAGCAGCAATAGCAACAAGGTAAAAAATAACAACAATCAAAATAAGTAGTATCTCAATGTAAATATGTTTCTTAAAAGCTCTTTTTATAATTATGTCATATGTTCTTGATATGTCATTGACATATTGCTGTATAGGGAAAAAAAGGACTGTGAATATAGTATCATTCAACAAGGGTATGTCAATTACTCAGTTACAATGATGTTGAACCAAGGCCTTCTGATCAAATCCAGTCATGTCTCTGATCTCATTTCTTACTACTCTCCCCTGGCTTATACTTTCTTGATCATCTTGGTGTCCTTTCTATTTCTCTATACATTCCAGAATTCCTCCCATCTCAGGGCCTTTGGACTTGAGATTTTTCCGGCCTAGGATGATCCTGTTCTTTACACCATTGATCACTCAGTCTCATCATTCAGTATTAAACAGAAGTTATGATTCCAGTGAGCACTTTTCTGGAAACTGTATCTTGACTGCAAATGCCCCACTTTTGACTAAACCTCTCCACTTTCTGAATTTATTTTCTTTATAACATACATCACTATCCTACACATTATCTTATTTATTTTGTTGAATGCCTTTTCTTTTAGGACATAAAATCTATCAAATTTTTGTCTTTAACATTTTTTTTCATTACTGTATCCCTAGCACATGTTTTCAATAAATAAGTTTTGAATGACCCCTCAATTCTACTCTATAATTTTCCCCTAATGAGTAAATACAGATATATTTTATATATATATATATATATATATATATATATATATATATAAAATAATTTCTCTAACAGCATTGTCAATGTTAGGGCCTTTAGTGAGTTTTCAAGATGCAGAGATATCTGACCCAGCAGATGATGTTATCTATATCTGTATCTGCAATTTCTGCTCCTTGCTAAGAGAAAGGGGTGCTGGTATGAAAAAAAACATATATCATTTATACCTAAACAAGAATTGTGATAGAAAATTTTGTGAAAGAATATTGTCATACATAAATCAATAAATCCATCCAAAAGATAACAATGTGGAAAAAGGAATATAACTTTTATCAAAGGTCACAATAAATATTTTTATGAAATGGAACATAATTTGAATCTGAAGTTCGCTGTATCTCAACATGTAATAACAACATAATGGTTGAAAGAAACACAAAGAAAAACTGCTTGTGATATTCATTTTCTAGTAACCTCTTTCCAAAATTGAGATTCCTAAGTAAACTCAGGAAAGAATTTAAAAAATTTAGACACTGGGCTTCCCTGGTGGCGCAGTGGTTGAGAGTCCGCCTGCCGATGCAGGAGACACGGGTTCATGCCCCGGTCCGGGAAGATCCCACATGCTGCGGAGCAGCTAGGCCCATGAGCCATGGCCGCTGAGCCTGCGCGTCTGGAGCCTGTGCTCCACAACGGGAGAGGCCACAACAGTGAGAGGCCCGCGTACCGAAAAAAAAAAAAAAATTTAGACACTAAACTGAAAGTCAAGAAATACAAGATATTCACAGTTTTCCATACATAATACTAACAGTCTAATAGAAATCCAACTGCAAATCTTGTTTGGTGAGCCTATAACACTAGATGTAAAATTAATGTTAAATTTGTTGGCAATACAGGGATTTCCACAGAATAGATTTTCTCTTGTGTATATCTAAAACATTGTGCCTGGCTTTAAAGATTAATCCTCACCTGTATGCAGCCAACAAATCAGAATTTTGCCATTTATGTGCTTGTTTTGAAGCATTATGAAACGTTTTCACACAGGTGGGCAGATTGGAAATAGTTTCAATGACTAGAATCAGCATGTTATGGTCCAGTGACTTGGATCATAGAAATACAGGCAGACTTGGAAAGCTTTATGGATAATCCTGGTTTTGCTGCTGACCTAATGTCAAAATGCACAACTCTTATCAAGCAGGTACTCTCCCACTTCATGTTCCATAGATTCAAGGTGAGCTTCACTTGAAAATTTGTATATTTTGTAACAGAGAATGTGGATGTGATTGATCCCCCGACCTTAGTTCTCTAACGTTCCCACCATCTGCAGCTTTCCAAATCATAAATCAGTGGCACTCTTGAATAGACTTTCATATTTCAAATTAAATCTTTTAGAAGTCAACAGAACACATTAGACAACATATTTTATGTAGATAGTGAAGAATTAATCTGAATTCAAACTACTTTAGTGGCAACATTTTTTAAAAAATCAAATATAATAGCATTGTCAACCTGGCCTTGCGGTTTCCAGAGTCTATCATTACTCTCTTTAATTTTTCAAACTTATTATTTTGTATTGACCTCATTTTCTCAAATTTCTGATGAAATTTTGCATAGCCACAGACAGTTCTAAGCTTAGTTGATTCAGAGGAAACAACAGGATTCTGTCACACAGTATCTGCTTATCAGATATCAGAGAAAAACACTGACTGGCTTCTGCTGTATTGTGACTAGATTTTCAAGAGATTGTCTTTGGCAGTCCCACAGGAACCACACGGAGTCCAGCAGAGAAAACGATTTCCTGAAGAAAGGGACACTGGCGAAACAAACAAGACCAACAAATGTTAGCAGGACTTTCTTTCTGTCTCTTTTTCTTTCTTTCTTTCTTTCTTTCTTTTTCTTTCTTTCTTTCTTTCTTTCTTTCTTTCTTTCTTTCTTTCTTTCTTTCTTTCTTCCTTCCTTCCTTCCTTTCTTTCTTTCAAGTTAATGTATGATGGTAGAGCTTATCAACTTTAACTACAGAGGGAAACGCTTGGGTCTCTGAAACAAGAAAATGTATGGTTCGTTCTTCTGGACATGTAGGCTCAATGAAGAACTGCAATTGTTTCTTGATCATAATAAAGCAAGTAAGAAAAACCAGTGAGATGGCACTTTGTTTGTTGTAGGTGGTTCAACATTCTAATCTCTTTCAGTCTTTGTCACACATCCATTTCCATCTTCAGACCTTCAGGACTCTCTCTCTCTGTCACAGGAAGACCAGATGGCAGGTCATGGAAAGACCAGGAGTGGAAATAAGCAATCCAGAGAAGAGTATCATTCACTAAATATGTGCTGGCTGGGGCTGGGTTGGAGGTGGAAGTGTGATTAGGAATTGGTGGGGGGGCGTGAGCAGCACAGTCCACTTACTCATGACTCTTACTCCAGTCAGAATCTTCAGATACAGAAGTAAAAGTCCTCAAAGCTCTTGTGTATCAAATTCTTCATTATGGTCAAGTGCAGGGCAGTTTTCATAGTGGAGAGAGGGGAAGATTAGGAGGCAGGACTCAGAGATTCTTACTGACCAAATGTACACCTAAAAGGCAGTGATAATAGGAAATGCAAACTTTAGGCTTCTGCAAGCACATTTACCTTATTGGTTGCCTTTTAGAAACTTAAATATATTTGAAAAAATTACTAATGCAGAAAATATGGGACTCATATATTGAGTTAGAGCTGACATATTGGGAAAAGTGTTCATGTTTCTTATTCTTCAGGCTTAATGTGTCTCATTTTGGGATTATTTATCACTTTGACTTTGGTCTGCTGTCTACTTAATGCTTTTTTCTTATTCAGAATACTTAATGCATGCTAGTTCAAATCAACTCCTCTTCTTTGAACTCCATAGCACATTTTGAAGACAGGATCCCCAGGATATAGCCTTCTGCCATGTATAGCTTTCTGAATCTGTCCTTTTACTCTATCTTAGTGATCGAGTTCTGGCTCTTCATCCTCTAGTTTTAAGACTAGGATTGGCTCAACATTCATCTCTCAATGTTGAATATGAGAAAATAAAGATTCATGTTTCTTAGGTTACCTCTCCATTAAAAAAAATCTATATTTATGGACTGTAATAAAGAATACAAACAATTTATTCTCAATTATTTGTGGACATTTTCTGAGAGAACTCAGTGGGTAGAAAGAATTGACAATCTATTAATATCTCAATTAATGGTATCTTTAAAAGGCAGAATTTTGGCTTGAATGTTATAAAATGCCTTTTGTTCTCATCTATTTTGAATGAATTTCTGTCCCCTGTGCATATAGGTGGGCTTAAGCTGGCTTTATTATCTTCTTGGAGAAGACATTTAAACTTAATCCATTCAGCTATCTTTTCTTACTCTTATGTATTTTTAAATTAATTATTTTTTTTAATTTCATGGAAGCACATCATTTTTGTGTGTTATGTCCAGTGCTATATGTCCTGGTACTGAGAACATGGCTAGGTATATGGAAAGAACTTTATATACATTTGTTAAGTGAATGAATTTCTTTACTGTTAAAATAAAAATCAAGAAGTCATGTTGTAACAGTTTTCATAGTTGAAACTAATATTAATATCAAATGATATTTTTTTCTAAGAAACCTCTCTTCCTTCCCTTCTGCATAAATGGCATTTGACTCTTTCAGGTACGTTTTCTGCCAAAATTCATGTGTGCAAATTCTACCTGAAACCATGATTATGTTGCTCTTTTGGATATAAGAACTTGTTTTATTTCATACCAAATCTTTTATTCTACCTTGCGGAAAAGAAGGTATATTGTGGAAGAGAAAGCATATTGCAAATCAGTGAAATACATTTTGAAATAAGGAAGGTGATACATTTTTTAATTAGCCAAATTATGGAGATCTAACTTTGAGAACAAAGCCTGCTATAGTCTTTTGTTGCAAATGCTGATTTGGAATAATATTATATCTCACATACTTGGGAAGAATATAGTCAAAAAAGTTAACTGTCTGAAAGCAAAAAATGAAGAGGCTACTTGTAAAAGGGTGAAATCAATTAATTTCTAAGAAAACTGATCTGTGGAGAATTGCAATGATATTCAAATACTATGAAGCAAAATACAGAGTGAAGGACATCTTTGCCACAGAAGGCAAACTAATAACTAAATTTGATAACTTTTTGGATTGTTATCTCCCTCTGGTTGTTTCTCCCTCTGGTATATGAGAGCTATTGTTCTCTCTCTATCTCTGTATATATATATATATATATATGTATACACACATATATATTTATGTGTATGTATATACATGTGTATGTATTTATATGTTTGTGAATAAAGAAAATGAAACTGCCTTTCACATATGTCCCTCTATGAGATATAAATGTGGCTAAAAATATAAAATTAACTTCTCTTCTTTCTGAAACAAAGTGAATGACCTTCTTGATTCCATGGTTGTCAAAAGTATTGTGGACATGCCCTGGGAATGACTCAATCAAGTCATATTAAGACCATAGAGAATATTGAACTTCTTGAGTGTTTTATGGTGACTTCAGAACATTACAGGCAAGGCAACAATTCCTTCAGCATTGCTGGAATCCTAGATTATACAGGTCATGAAAGAGTTTTTAAACTCTTTTTTATTTAAATCCCACCCCTGATATTTATAATTATCACCAAATATTGGTGTGTCCAACCTCATTCAAACAAAGAACTAAGACAATTCCTGGCAAAATATTGTTAGCTTTGTAAGGCAAAACGTATAAAATCATTGTCCAAGAATCCTAAGGGAAGAGAGACTGATCTTAAAATTATGCTGTAGGCTTGCTATTTAACTCTACCTCTCAAAGCCAATGTGGCTTAAGTAAGCAACACTGACAATAATGCAATTTATATTGAAAAAAAATGCTTGTTCACTGATTTTCTGACTAGCCCCTTTTTGAATTTTCTTAACACATGTGTTCTTATCTAATTTACACCTTTGGAAGTTAAAAGCTCAATTATGCCTTGAACACAGTTAGAAAGCTGGTACCTGTAACTACCTGTTATAACCTTATCTGATTTCCCTTGCTTGAATTTCTTTCCATGAGATACCAGTCTAATACTCCAGCACATTGCTTGAAATGCTAACAATGTTTACTTAATTCATAATTAGTTATTTTCCCAAGAATGAAACTTGCCTCTGATAGCTTTAACCTTGTTATCAAACAGGTTGTCAAATTAGTCTTCATATGATGGCAGATACTGCTGTATGGATGTCTAAATACTGGCTCGTAAAGCCTCTCGGATCAGACTTTGTATTGGAAAATGGCACCTGCTGCAATCACACTTGTATTTACCTCACCAATGTTTAGAGTTGATTTAAGACAAGAGGCCTCTTGCTAAAAGAAGGGTTAAAAACCATCATCTTGGTTTGTGTCTACACCTCATTGACCTATCCCTCATTTATTCTGAATTATCTTCCTCTTACCTGGCAGGATATCATAATGGCTGTTGTGCCATTCACAGAATAATTTTAGCCATATCTCACTTTGTTTATTCTGATTGACATCTGGCAAAGACAAGTTTCATTTTGCAATTACAGTAAAAAATAAGGCAACACATTAGAATTTAGGGACATAATATACCTTGGCCAATCCAGATAAAATTTTAAAGCAGACAACATGCATCTACAGCTTGTTCCTTGGCACATTTTCCTAACAATGGAAGTTGGGAAAATGTTGAAAAAATTCCTTAATCAGGGGTCAAGAGACACTGGCTTAAGTCCTGGCATCACCCTGTACTTGCTGGGTGACAAAAATGAGGAAAACTAAAGCTTATAAAAATCGTAAAATTATGTATGTGCCTGCACATTTCAAACTGTAAAATTCCATTAAAATGTTAACTTTTTCTTTGTTATTGTGGTTGTAGTTGAAACAGATGGATCAGCTACGGAAAAGAGAAGGGGTATAATGAGTGTAAGATCTCACAATACATCGTTATAAAGTCAAAATTAGAACCTACTCTTCTTACTAACAATTCTATCAAACCATAAAATTGGGAAAACGGATTTTCAATTTCAACAGGAAAAAGCTGAGAGATGTGTTTTGATCACCTCCTGTTTACACATTGGTGAGGGAGGAAGCCCTGATCCAGGTTTATGGGGTTGGCCAATCCAGGTTTATGGGGATGGCCCTATAAACACAACACACAACAAAGGAGAGCTGAAACCACAACGTTTATTACTCATATATGCTCACAGCCCATGGAGGAGGAGAGAACATGCCAGTCATGCATGGTCACATGAGTGTTGTACTTGGGAACAGACTGAAGGATCAAGGGCTATGGAAGGCAGGCTCTGTTGTATCAAGAGGATGGGGTGCACCCTTGGTGACCATGGGAGAATGTGATTTGTCTTTTGGAATAATGCCATGGGCTGGGAGGGAACTGACACTGCTATTCAGAGATAAGCAAGAACTGGGTCTGGCCGTTTTGATAAGGAAGGTTGTTTAGCTAAGGGACCATTTCTCTGGGGGCACAGGGGAGGGGAAAACTTGTTGTTAGGTCATCTGAGGCCTTCCTGTTCTCATTGGGTGCCAAGGCAGGACTTAAAATTAGGGTTTAATTTTAGACCTTTAGACCTTATCACATGAGAGGCATTAACTCAACTGGTATAGATAGAAGACCTCAAGTGGAAGTTGTGACCATGGGGGCAATTAAATAGAAAAGTCTAAATTCAAGAGCCTGGAAACAATAACTTTTAATCAAAAGAGACAAGGGAAAATGGCAATAAAAAATAATGAGGGAGTGTGGAATAGGTTGAGAATAAAGAAAAAATAATGTCTTGAAAAATCAAAAAACATTTCAAAAACTGGAAGATGGGGATGATCAATCATGTCAATAGATACAAAGAAAAGAAAAGTAATCAGGCGATGACTAAAGATTGATTTTGAATTTTTTTTTTTAAATTGTGAGGTCAATTTCAATGTCCATATTTGAGTACGTCTGCCACTGGGGGCCAGGCTGAAAATTCTGCATGCTCTTGGAAGTGAATTCAGGACAAGCAAGGGACGGTGGTAATGTCATTGCATCCCAAAGAGCACCTTGAAAACCTTAAAGTCTACCACTAGGGATCCATCATTTCACCTTAAGTATACTTTTTAAATTAAAACAAACAAACAAAAAGTTCAACTAACTATAGCAAGTTAAAGTGCTCATTTAGAATCCTGGGAAATTGAGGCAATGAAAATCAGAAATCACAATGTAAATCACCTAAAATTCCATTACAGACAAATAATGACAAGTAGCATACCTTGGGATACTTATCATCATTGATATATGTTAATATACTTGAAAGGGTAATGTTTTCTGAAAGTTATAAGTTATCTGAATAAAAGTCTTACAAATATGCCCAGAAAAATGGGTTCTGTTGAGAAATACCTCTCTTAAAGGTAAAGAAATAAGGCAGCTCTTTCTTAAGTGTTCACAAATATGGAGTTGACACAGTAAAGATGCAGAGTCCTTTGATGAAGAGAGTTATTGTAAGAAACTTTAATAAATTTTTTCTCTAATAAAATCTGTTTACATTTCCAAGAGATGAACTTCCTCTCCATTTCTGATCAGTTATCCAAAATAGGCAAATCACCCTAGCCACATCTGCAAATGTATTACTTTCTCCACTCTTATGGTGCCTCATTAGGCCCTAAGTATCTTTTAACTGGACCATTTTAACAAATTCTGAGTTGAATTTCCCCATTACCAGGCTCTCACTGCTCTGGTCCATCTTCTTTATTGTATCACAAAAATCTGTCTATAGATGACCACAGCTTGTGTGTTAGAAGCTGTTAAGTTTTGGTGTTCCTCTTAGTAAAAACCAAACAAAAACAACAAAAAACACAGTATCTTACTTTCAATGTTTATAATAATATATCACCATATATACTGTTTTCATAAGGGATGCATATAATCCATAAATTTGTATGTCAAACTGTGTCATTATAAGTATATTTTCTAGGAAGAATTTATATGGCTTCTATCATTTTCAAAAGGGATCCAGTTACCCACGTGTTGATAAATATGGTCTTAGAGCATAGATTAGGGAAACACAAAAAGCTAGATATTAGCAGCAGTGCCAGGGTCCCAGCCAGGGAAAAGGATGTCCTGGCTCATGGTTTCTGTGGTGAGCAATCTCTAAATCCTTTTGCTCTGATGCCTAATAGTTTCTGTTTTTTCATCTTTCCAAGTGCACATAGAACATCTTCCAAACTTGATCATAGTGTGGATTATATAGAAAATCACATTGAGTAGTTTCTCCTAAAACTATGCATGTACAGTCTGTCACACAGCAACTTTCATCCTATGTTGTAATAAATTGAATTGCATACATGTGTGCATTAAAATTATGTATAAAATATTCATAACAATATTATTCTCAATAATCAAAAACTGAAAAGTGTATGGCCACCCAGCAAGGACAGAATAGGTAGATGGCACATACAACAATATGGATTAATGATACAAATAAAGTACTGTGGAAAATAAGCCAGATTCAAATAATGCATACTGTATCCTTCCACAAATATGAAGTGCACAAACAGACAAATCTAATATAATGTGTTAAATGTTAGAATGATGGCAAAATTTGTAGAATATGATGACTGAGATAAGGAATAGCTCCTGTCATTCTATTCTGTTGTGCTATTAAGATTCTATTTCGGGCTTCCCTGGTGGCGCAGTGGTTGAGAGTCTGCCTGCCGATGCAGGGGATACGGGATCGTGCCCGGGTCTGGGAAGATCCCACATGCCGCGGAGCGGCTGGGCCCGTGAGCCACGGCCGCTGAGCCTGCGCGTCCGGAGCCTGTGCTCCGCAACGGGAGGGGCCACAACAACGAGAGGCCCGCATACCGCAAAAAAAAAAAAAAAAAAAGATTCTATTTCATAATCTAGATAATGGTTATACAGGCCTGTTCATCAAGTAGGACATTTGAGACTAGAAAACTATGTTGTATATATGTTATCCTTCGAAAAATATACAATTACGTTTTTCATGTAATTCTATTAATATCTTTTTCAGAATAGCAATATTTTTCCTCCAAATTTACAGACATATTTGAATGACATAGAGTAAAAACTAAAAATCTTTTGGGGGGCAAGGATTCTAAAGTTATTCTTTAACTCCATAGAGATATATGTTTACTCCATCTGTAACAAATTTTACCAATCTGTTTTCTTTTGAAGAAGTCAAAGCTTTCTTTTATTTTAGAAAGTTTATTCTTATAACTAAAAGCACCAAAAAATGAATTTCCTCAATACTGAAAGTGATATAAAACATATGTTAAAAAACATAATCAGTTTCTCTGTTGCAAATTATGCTCTGGCAAGGTGAGACAAAATCACTTCAAGTATTTAAGAAAAATGAAAACAATAAATATTCAAACTGGATAGTATGGGCACTCAGCAGGTTCACATTAAAATGTAATGGGCCATAATTTAATATCTTTGTTTTTCTACTTCGGGGTTTAAAAAGATTAAAGCTTTCAATTAAAAAAACAAACAAACAAACAAACAAAAAAAACAGAAAGAACACCAAGAACATGAAAGACAAAGAAAGAAAAGTTAGGTGGACACATTAAGATAGTGGAGTAAGGGGACATGGAGTTCACCTTCCCCAACAAACACATCAAAAAATACATCTATATGTTGAAAAATTCTCACTGAAAGCTAAGTGGAAACTGCCAGAAGGACTCCTATATAACCAAAATAACCACCTCAAAAAATTAGGAAAAGAACAAACAAATCTCAAAGTCAATAAGGAAGCAAATGATAAAGATCAGAGAGGAAATAAATAGGGATTAAAATAATAGAAAATATCAATGAAAACAAAAGCTGGTGTTTTGAAAAGATAACAAAATTGAAAGCCTTTAACTGGACTCACCAATAGAAATAGAGAAGGCCAAATTAAATTAAATAAGAAATGAAAGAGTAGAAATAGCAATTAATACAACAGAGACACAAAAAATTATAAGACAATACTACTAACAGTTATATGCCAACAAACTGGACAACCTAGAAGAAATGGACAAATTTCTCCCAAGACTAAACCTGCCAACACTAAAGACAATATACAACATACAACCTGCCAAGACTGCATCAAGAAGAATCTGTTGGTGGGTATGTAAATTGGTGAAGCCACTATGGAAAATAGTATGGAAATTCTTCAAAAAACTCAAAATAGAACTACCAAATCATCCAGCAATTCCACTCCTGGATATATAGCCAGAAAAAAAAGAAAACACTAACTCAAAAAGATACATGTAGCCCAATGTTCGCAGCAGCACTAAATACAATAGCCAAAATATGGAAGCAACCCAAATGCCCATCATACATACATATATATATATATATATATATGTACATATATATATATGTATATATGTACATATATATATATGTACAGAATGGAGTGTTACTCAGCCATATAAAGAATGAAATTCTGCCATTTGCTACAACGTGGATGGACCTAGAGAATATTTTGGTTAATTAAATAATTCAGACAGAGAAAGATGAAAGACAAATACTGTATGGTATTATTATATGTGGAATATAGAAAATACTGCAAGTGTTTGTGTAAAACAGAAACAGGTTCACCAATAAGTAAACAAACCAGTGGTTACCAAAAGGGAGAGGGCAAGACAGAGGGACAAATTAGGGGAATGGGATTAAGAGATACAAGCTATTATGTATAAAATAGGTAAGAAACAAGGATATATTGCATAGCACAGGGAATTATAGGCCTTATTTTGTAATAACTTTAATGGAGTATAATCTATAAAAATTCTGAATCACTATATTATACACCTGAAATTAATATAGCATGTTATATCAATTATACTTCAGTAAAAAAAGACAGTCAGTATTACCTCATGAAGCTATAAATTGGAGGTTGTAGCCAAGATGAAAACTTATCTTAGAAATATAAAAAGTTACACTGATACTTAATCTGAAATGCTAATACACCATTTCCTCTGCTTCTAACTTAACTTAATGATGAAAGCTTTATACATTTCAATAATGGCCCATATCAACTGCAGATTCACGGTGGAATTCTAGAATAGACATATTGTTTAGGTATCATCAATGGGATGGTTTAGGCTAGGTTCTTCCTAGATAGATGGGGTGGAAAAGAACTGTGGTCACTAGAAGATATACTAAGGGAATTCCTAACAAGAATACAAAGAGTGAGCATAAAAGTGTCCTGTACCTACTGTATGTGGCCAGTTTTCTTCTATAGCATATAAATCTCATCTGTTCTTACTGAACTTTGAATTTTGTTATACAACATCTATATGGTAAAAGAGTTAGCAAATGCAAAGAATGGAAGTGCAACTTTATTTTTGTTTTGTTTTACCCCATTTTCAGACCAGATATTTTGTGTTAAAATTTTATTAGACTATCAAAAATTGTCCATACTGCTCACTTTCTTCCATTTTCTCTTTCCTTTTCTTTCTTCCTTCTTTCTTCCATTCTCTCTTCCCTCCTGCCTCTCCCTCTCCTTTCTTTCTTTTTTTCCTTTTCTTCCTTTTCTCCTTCCTTTTTTCCTATCTTTCTTTCTTTTCCTTTCTTTCTTTTCCTTCCTTCCTTGTTTCTTTCCTTTCTTTTTCTTTCTTTCTTAATTTCTTTTTCTTTCTTTTTTTCTTTTTCTTTCTTTCTTTCTTTCTTTCTTTCTTTCTTTCTTTCTTTTTTCTTTCTCTTTTCCTTCCTTCTCTCCCTCCTTCCTTCTTTCCTTCTTTGTCTCCTTTTTCTTTCTTTTCTTCTGCTTTGCTCTTTTTCTTCTCACAAAAATATTATTTTTATTAAATACTAGGTATTTTCTTAATAAAACAAACAATATGTTTTAAACCTTGCCAATGCAAAGTTTATCTGTTAGTGGATAGAAGAGACACACCAGAAACACAAAAGTAATGCAGGTTAATGTCATGTGATTTAACACAAAAGAGGGAAAACTATCTGTAAAACTATGGAAAACCAATCCCAATTTGCCAATATATTCATTTTCTTAATCGTCTTGTTCAGTTCTATGATATCTTTATACATTTTGAATTTTGTTGTGTTTGTTGTGATTTATTTGCTCTGTGTACTACTATATAAGAAGTTTTATAGTCACCTACTGCAATTGTGACATATTTTGTTTTTATCTAATATCATGACACTTATTTCTAGTCTTCCCACTTGTTTTACAGAACTTTTTTTTTTTTCTATTTTCAGGTCCTTTTTATCCAGTAATTTTATTATTTAATTTTTCCTATGTTAGTTTATTAGTGGCTTCACATTGCTACAGTGTTTTGCATGTGAAAATTTATCTTCTTAGAATGAACGCCCACCCTGCTCCCACTTTGTTAGGTTAAGTCCTCCTCATCCTTTAGAACTTAACTAAACCATCATTTTCTGTTGGAATGCATTCCAATTCTTCGCTGACTAGCTTTAATGTCTTTTCTCTGGACTCCATACAAATCTACATCTTCTCTTTAGTCAATTGTGATGGTTCTACCTTTGCATTTTCTTGAATAATTGACAATTTTTTGTGTATCCTATTAGATTATTAGTGACATGCTGGCAGTAGCCAGTTCTGTTGTGACATATTTATGTACTCAGTGGCTAGCCAAGTACATGCCATATAAGAAGCACTCAAATTTTCACAGAATAGATGAAATAAATTATACAATTCAGGCTATGGGTCAGAAGAAAAACACCTATTCATGAAATTGTTTCCAGGAGATGGAGTGCCATAGTGTGAGACTCAGCACCAGAATTCCATAACATCTTTGGGAACATTGTGTTGGAGAAGGATTATGTAGGAGTGAATTAGAAGAAAGATCAGGGTCCATGGCAGCATTAAGGTCATTTACTAATTTCTTACTCAAGAGTTTTGCAAATGGTATATCTTATGAACAAATTAATTTTAACCTCAAATGATGCATATTATTTGTAACTTTAGAAAATGAATTAAAACATTTAGTACAATGTCAGCAAGCCTTAAGATGAAACAACCCAGATACAGATAATGGGCCAAGTATACAAATTTGTCAGTAAATTTTTATCTACTCATTACCATCTTCACATGAAAAGCTTGCTAAGCTGTTAACCTTCATTAATAAGCACCATTATAAATTATAGCAAGTGTTATCATGTATGTCTAATATTCTATGAACAATGCATGGTATGGCTGTAATTCTCTAAGCATTGTAATAAATACATTACAAATATGAAAATTATTCTTTTTTAACTCATGACATTTTATGAACAGATTGTTTTTTTAAATCATAAAGTGTTTATAAAATTATGCCAAGAGTTGTAAAAACTCTTAGTAATTTTTTGACAAATTAATAATAATAAAAGGAAAGGGATTCAAGAACATTAGGTCATTTTAAAAAATCCTAAACAACTCTAGGGTCAAAGAGACTACACTTTACATTATACTTAGTGACCACGTGATCATTAATTATCAAAGCACAGCAAGTAGACCTACTGTACTCACAGTAAAGGTTAATGCTATAAACACTTCCAATATTAAAGAAGACATAAGTAAACATTAAACTTAATAGTTAATTCTGGATACTTGAGAAAGAACAGCAAAATAATCTAAGATATTCAGAGATAAATGATAAGAAAACTTAGTGAATTCAAATGGAGAAAAAGACCAATAAAATAATCAATATATATTAAGACCAATCAATATATTACACACAAAGAGAGAAGAGATAGAATGAAAGATAGAGAGAGAACACTTTATTAGTTGTTAATATATGTGAGAAAGCTAATTTAACAGCATATAAAGAGTAGGGCAAATATTAGTGAATATTTATCTAAGTACATGTTAAAATATTTATTGAAAAAAATATTTGAGAATACCCACCTTGGATTAAGCCAACCTGGATAATCTAAAATAATGTCCTCATTTTGAGGTCCTTAATCTTAATCATATTTTCAAAGTTCATTTTGCCATGTTAAGTAGCATATGTACAGGTTCCATAGATCAGGCTATGGACAGCTTTAGGAGACAATTACTCTGCCTATCATATAGAGTGAAGTACAATTTTCACCTCTCTCTTTCTGTAGTTCTCAAAAATTTCAGTTTTTCAACCTACCTCTTTAGGAGTCAACAAAAATTCTGTCCCCAATTTCAGGTTTTACCACACAAGTAATTCTCCTTCTCTCCTACTTCTTTATCATGTTCTTAGTTGTGTGATTTCCTCAAGCACATGAATAGATAGTTCAGCTTTCCCAGTTATTTTCATTGGAAGGGCTGGTCTTGATTATCTAGTCTCATTCTACTGGAAATAAAAAACAGACGTCTCCATTATTCACTTCTAATTTGAAGGCTCCAGTACAAGGATCTTATAAGATTCCAAGTCATATTCCTATGCCCTACATACTATGGAGCATGAAAGTTAAAATAAAGTATTTGTCTTGGACATATATGACTCAAAATAAGAATTTTCTGAGAGTCAAGGTGGTGTAATAGCAGGATGCAGAATTCACATCTCTGCACAACTAGGGCACCTACAAGGCACCGGTGGGGGACCACGGACACCTAAGGGGATGGGAGGAAACCCCAACAATTGGGTAGGATGTGAGGTGTGGGGGGAGTGAAGGGGTAGGAGAAGTGGAAGTGTGACGGGACTGGTGCCCCTAAGAGGCAGCTGTGGGAAGGGAAGGGATACCACACTTGAAAGGGGAAATTGGAGAACCATTGGGAGAGCAGTGGATCAAAAGGGAGTGTAGAGAGGTTTCCCTTGCCCACTTGTACCCCGAGGAACCTTTTGAGATCCCAGGCCTGATCCTCTGCCCACCGAGGTCCCCTCCAGCCATGTGAGTCCTGAGCGAGTGGGAGGGAGAGAAGGGGAGCAAAAGTAAAGGCTGGACCTCCGGGATGGCACCCCTCAGGGGTGTCTGGGGGAGGGGAGGAGTTCCTACACCCAGCAGGACCTACTCATGGTTCGGGGGTCCAGTGACAATGGGGGAGACCCTGGGGGAGACAGTTGGGTAGGGCCGCAAAAGAATGGAAGGGAACAGGGCCAGTGCTTTCCCTGTCCATTTAGGCACTGGGAAGCCTGTTGGCTTCCTGGGCCTAATCCTCTGCCCTCAGAGCCTCCCTCCTGCCGTGCAGAGTCCAAGCCCCACCCCACACCCACACCCAGGGCCCCACCTCTACACTCGGAGACACCCTGCACCGTGTTGGGCTTAAACCCCACCGACACACCCTCACTCAGGGTCCTACCTCCAAACTCCAGAACTCCACAATCCAGAGGCCCTCCTTTCCATGTGCTGCCTCTCACCTTCTGCACAGGTCCTAACTAGAGGCCCCACCTCATGCATGAACGTCACCCCACATAGACCCTGCCACACGTTCACACGTCACCCCCCCACCCACCTAGGTCTCGCCCCACCCTAAACCCTGCCCCTGCCTAAGTTCCACACCCCCCACCTAAACGCCACCCCCATAGCCAAAGCATTTTTTTCTTTTCTTTTTTCCTCTTTTAGATTGGGGTCCTGTTTACCTTGTTGATTCATTGTGGTTGATTCTTTTATATTTTTATATTTCCTAATAAATCTTTTATTTTTCTAATATTTTATTCTTTATATATAATGTTTCTTTTTTTGGTTGTGGTTTTATTTTACCTTGTTGCAGTTGTTTCAGATATAGTTTTATTTTTCCTCATATATTTTTTTATCATTCTAATTTTATTTTGTTTTTTATTCTTTGATATTGTACTGCTCCTTTTTTTTTTTTTTTTTTTTTTTTACCATGCCATGAAGCTGTGAGATCTTGGTTCCCAGGCCAGAGGTCATGCCCGAGCTCCTGTGGTGAGAGCTCTGAGTCCAAACTGCTGGATTAACTTAGAAACTCAGACCCCAGGGAATATCAAACAGAGTGAGGCCTCCCATATGTCCTCATCTCAGCATGAAAACCCAGCTCTATCCATCTATCTGCAAATTCTACTGCTGGACAACTCAGGACAAACAACAAGTAAGACAGGAATATAACACCACCCAAAAAAAAAAAGAAAAAAAAAAGAAATGACAAAAAAAATTGTTACAGACAAAGGAGCAAGGTACAAAACTACAAGACCAAATAAATGAAGGTGAAATAGGAATCCTGCCTGAAAAGGAATTGAGAGTAGTGATAGTAACGAGGATCCAAAATCTTGGAAACAGAATGGAGAAAATACAAGACACATTTAACAAAGATCTAGAAGAACTAAAGAGCAAACAGTGATGAACAGCACAATTACTGAAATTAAAAATATCTCTATAAGGAATCAATAACAGAAGCAGAAGAATGGGTAAATGAGCTGGAATATAAAATGGTGGAAATAACTACCAGGGAGCACAATAAAGAAAAAAGAATTAAAACAATTGAGGGCAGTCTCAGAGACATCTGAGACAATACTAAACATACCAACATTCGAATTATAGGGGTCCCAGAAGAAGAAGAGAAAAAGAAAAGATCTGAGAAAATATTTGAAGAGATTATAATTGAAAACTTCCTTAACATGGGAAAACAAAATAGTCAATCAAGTCCAGGAAGCATGGAGAGTACCATACAGGATAAACCAAAAGAGAAACATGCCAAGACACATATTAATCAAGCAATCAAAAATTAAATACAAAGAAAAAATATTAACAGCAGCAAGGGAAAAGCAACAAATAACATACAAGGGAATCTCCATAAGTTTAATAGCTGATTTCAAGGCAGAAACTTTGCAAGCCAGAAGGGAGTGGCAGGACATATTTAAAGTGATGAAAGGGAAAAACCTACAATCAAAATTACTCTACCCAGCAAGGATCTCATTGAGATTCAATGGAGAAATTAAAACCTTTACAAGTAAGAAAAAGTTAATAGAATTCAGCACTAACAAACAGTTTTACAAGAAATGCTAAAGGAACTTCTCTAGGCAGGAAACACAAGAGAAGGAAAAAACCTACAAAAACAAACCCAAAACAATTAAGAAAATGGTCATAGGAACATACATATCAATAACTACCTTAAATGAAAACTGATTAAATGCTCCAACAAAAAGACACAGAGTGTCTGAATGGATACAAAAACAAGCCCCACATATATGGTGCCAACAAGAGACCCACTACAGGCCTAGGGACACATAAAGACTGAAAGTGAGGGGATTGAAAAAGATATCCCATTCAAAAGGTAATCAAAAGAAAGCTGGACTAGCAATTCTCATATCAGACAAAATAGATTTTAAAATAAGACTATTACAAGAGCCAAAGAAGGACACTACATCATGATCAAGGGATCAATCCAAGAAGGAAATATAACAATTGTAAATATTTATGCACACACATAGGAACACCACAATACATAAGGCAAATGCTAACAGCCATAAAAGGTGAAATCAATAGTCACACAATAAGAGTAGGGGACTTTAACATCCCACTTTCACCAATGGACAGATCATCCAAAGTGAAAATAAACAAGGAAACACAAGCTTTAAATAACACATTAAACAAAATGGACTTAATTGATATTTATAGGACATTCCATCCAAAAGCAACAAAAATACACTTTCTTTTCAAGTGCTCATGGAACATTCTCCAGGACAGACCATATCTTGGATCACAAATCAAGCCTAGGTAAATTTAAGAAAATTGAAATCATATCAAGTATCTTTTCGGAACACAACAGTATGAGACTAGATATCAATTACAGGAAAAGAATTTGTAAAAAATACAAACACATGGAAGATAAACAATACACTACTAAATAACCAAGAGATCACTGAAAGTATGAAAGAGGAAATAAAAAAATACCTAGAAACAAATGACAATAAAAACATGATGACCCAAAACCTATGGGATGCAGAAAAAGCAGTTCCAACAGGGAAGTTTATAGCAACACAATCCTACCTCAAGAAACAAGAAACATCTCAAATAAACAATCTAACCTTACACCTAAAGCAATTAGAGAAAGAACAGAAAAACCACACAGTTAGCAGAAGGAAAGAAATCATAAAGATCAGAACAGAAATAAATGAAAAATAAATTAAAGAAATGATAGCAAAGATCAATAAAACTAAAAGGTGGTTCTTTGAGAAGTTAAACAAAATTGATAAACCATTAGTCAGACTCATGAAGGAAAAAATGGAGAAGACTCAAATCAATAGAATTAGAAATGTAAAAGAAGTAACAACTGACACTGCAGAAATGCAAAGGATCATGAGAGATTACTACAAGCAACTATATGCCAATAAATTGGAAAACCTGGAAGAAATGAACAAATTCTTAGAAATGCACAACCTTCCAAGACTGAACCAGGAAGAAACAGAAAATATAAACAGACCAATCACAAACATTGAAATTGAACCAGTGATTAAAAATCTTCCAACAAACAAAAACCCAGGAATGGATGGATTCACAGGGGAATACTACCAAACATTTAGAGAAGAGCTAACACCTATCCTTCTCAAAGTCTTCCAAAATATAGCAGAGCGAGGAACATTCCCAAACTCATTCTATGAGGCCACCATCACCCTGATACCACAACCGAAGATGTCACAAAAAAAGAAAATTACAGGCCAATATCTCTGATGAACATAGATGCAAAAATCCTCAACAAAATACTAGCAAACAGAATCCAACAGCACATTAAAAGGCTCATACACCATGATCAAGTGAAGTTTATCCCAGGAATGCAAGGATTCTTCAATATATGCAAATCAATCCATGTGATAAACCATATTAACAACATGAAGGAGAAGAATAATATGACCATCTCAAGAGATGCAGAAGAAGCTTTTGACAAATTTCAACACCCATTTATGATAAAAAACAAACAAACAAACAAACAAACAAAAACTCTCCAGAAAGTAGGTATAGAGGGAATGTCCCTACCTCAACATAATAAATGCCCTATATGACAAACCTACATCCAACATCATTCTCAATGGTGAAAAACTGAAAGCACTTCCTCTAAGATCAGAAACAAGACAAGGTTGCCTACTGTCACCACTATTATTCAACATAGTTTTGGAAGTTTAGCCACAACAGTCACAGAAGAAAAAGAAATAAAAGGTTTCCAAATCGGAAAAGAAGAAGTAAAGCTGTCACTCTTTGCAGATGACATGATATTATACAAAGAAAATCCTAAAGATGCTACAAGGAAGCTACAAGAGATAATCAATGCATCTGTGAAGTAGCAGGATACAAAATTAATGCCCAGAAATCTCTTGCATTCCTACACACTAATGGTGGAAAATCTGAAAGAGAAATTAAGGAAACACTCCCATTTACCACTGCAGCAAAAAGAACAAAACACCTAGGATAAACCTACCTAAGGAGACAAAAGACCTGTATGCAGAAAACTATAAGACACCGGTGAAAGAAATTAAAGATGATACCAACAGATGGAGAGATATACTATGTTCTTTGAAGATTTGAAGAATCAATATTGTGAAAATGACTCTACTAGCCAAAGCAATGTACAGATTTAATGCAATCCCTATCAAACTTTGAATGATACTTTTCACAGAACTATAACAAAAAATGTCACAATGTGTATGGAAACACAAAAGACCCTGAATACCCAAAGCAATCTTCAGAAAGTAAAATGGAGCTGGAGGAATCAGGCTCCCTGACTTCAGACTATATTACAAAGCTACAGTAATCAAGACAGTATGGTAGTGACACAAAAACCGAATTATAGATCAATGGAAGAGGATAGAAAGCCCAGAGATAAGCCCACGCACATCTGGTCACCTTATCTTTGATAAAGGTGGCAAGTTTAGACAATGGAGAAGAGACAGCCTCTTCAATAAGTGGTGCTGGGAAAACTGGACAGCTACATGTAAAAGAATGAAATTAGAAAACTCCCTAACACCACACACAAAAGTAAACTCAAAATGGATTAAAGACCTAAATGTAAGGCCAGACACTATTAAATTGTTAGAGGAAAACATAGGCAGAACATTCTATGACATAAATCACAGCAAGATCCTACTTGACCCACCTCCTAGAGAAATGGAAATCAAAACAAAAATAAACAAATGGGACCTAATGAAACTTAAAAGATTTTGCACTGCAAAGGAAACCATAAACAGGATGAAAAGACATCCCTCAGAATGGGAGAAAATATTTACAAAAGAAGAAACTGACAAAGGATTAATCTCCAAAATATATAAGCAGCTCATGCAGCTCAATATCAAGAAAAACAAACAACACAATCCAAAAATGGGCAGAAGACCTGAAGAGACATTTCTCCAAAAAGTTATACAGATTGCCACCAAACTCATGAAAGGATGCTCAACATCAGTAATCATAAGAGAAAAGCAAATCAAAACTGCAATAAGGTATCACTTCACACCAGTCAGAATGGCCATCATCAAAAAATGTACAAACAATAAATGCTGGAGAGGTTGTGGAGAAAAGGGAGGCCTCTTGCACTGTTGGTGGGAATGTAAATTGATACAGCCACTATGGAGAACAGTATGGAGGTTCCTTAAAAAACTAAAAAATAACTACCATATAACCCACTACTGGATATGTACTCTGAGAAACCATAGTTCAAAAAGAGTCATGTACCCCAATGTTCATTGAAGCACTACTTACAATAACCAGGACATAGAAACAACCTAAGTGTCCATTGACAGATGAATGGATAAAGAAGATATGGCACATATATACAATGGAATATTACTCAGCCATAGTAAGAAGCAAAATTGAGTTATTTGTAATGAGGTGGATGGACCTAGAGTCTGTCATATAGAATGGAGTAAGTCAGAAAGAGAAAAGCAAATACGTATGCCAATATATGTCTATGGAATGTTAAAGAAAAAAAGGTTCTAATGAACCAAGTGCAGGACAGGAATAAAGACACAGATGTAGAGAATGGACTTGAGGACACGTGGAGGGGAAGTGCAAGTTGCGACAAAGTAAGAGAGTAACATTGACGTATATACACTACCAAATGTCAACTAGATAGCTGGTGGGAAGCAGCTGCATGACACAGGGAGATCAGGTCAGTGCTTTGCAACCACCTACAGAGGTGGGTTAAGGTGTTTAGGCAGGAGATGCAAGAGGGAGGGGTTATGGGGATATACGTATGCATATAGCTGATTCACTTTGTTACACAGCAGAACCTACCACAGCACTGTAAAGCAATTATACCCCAATAAGTGTGTTTAAAAATATAAAAAAGAATTTCCCAAATATAGTTAGGGAGCTGGATGTGTCAAAATATGAAAAATACTTACATTCATACCAAATTTATGTTGATCTGCTAATGTATTAATCTATATATCATAATCATCTATCTTTGTAGACCAAAATGTAAAAAATAAATCTTTCTCATAAATTTATAATATCTTGGATGAAATTTACCTTTTATATATTATTGAAACTTTTCTAGTGAACTTATTTGTCCTATAATTGTACATAAAACAATGTTACCTTGTGATAGTAAAAATGGAACTTGTTCTTGTTCACTTTTTTATTTCCAGGTTATAGCACGATTGCTGAAAAAATTAGGATAGCATCTCCATCTCTGTTATTCATATATTTTAACATCACTGTGTTCACCTTTATTTTCAATTAGAGTATAAAGAGATTTACAAATTATCTTGCACATGACATTTGATGTTTGTTTCTGTCAAAATACTTCAATACTATATTTTAATTTTTCTACTGCAATTTTATTTCCTTAAAGTGTTTTAATATCACCTGCTTCCATTTCACCTCCACTATTTCTGACATTTTATGCTATTTTCCTTTTATCTCTTGATGTTTTGTTCTTATGCCTTTCATCTTTTTTTTCCAGAGGTGTGCGTTTGTTGCATACTGTTAAGAATGTCAAACCATGTGTAAACATGTCTTCTGTTTCCCACTGTTAATCATTCTTCAGAGGTATTCAGAGGTATGTTCTCCCTCAGGGTTGTCTGAGGTATTTTTTTTGTTGTTGTTTTCTCTTCTGCTGGAATATTTATCCTGTTTGAGTTTTTTTCTTCTGTACTAATCCTTAAATGAAAAGAAAGAGCATGTTGGTTGGCTATGGCTCTGCTGTGTTTTTATTTGGGCATTGAATAATATCCCTCAAAACCTAAGGGAAAATTACTCTTCAGGGAATCTTATCTGTTTCCTTTTGTTTACCCGCTGTTCATCTAACCTATAGGTTGATCTGCTGAACTTCTAGATTCTCTCCTACTCAATTTCCTGATTCTATAAAAAAATTAGTGGGTAGATAACACAAAAATCTTCCATTTCCAGAGTCCAATTTCCAAAATGCAAGGATCCTTGCAGACTCTGTTCTTCTTCAAGATCTCTATCATAGACAGTACAGATTCCACTGGTCTCTACTTCCTTCTTACTTCCTGATTGTGGCTTTTAGTTTTTGTGGTCTTTGAATACATACAGAGACATGGTTTGATATGATGTAAATGACATACAGACAATATTCCTGGGTTTCTAAAATTACAACTCATGTTTGTATATTTCACTCTCTTGCATGGCTCAAAGTAAAACATAGAGCCTGAAAGGCAGAAATGATAAAGGGAGAAACATTATGACTATGTTACAGAGAAGAAAAGTGACTAAATTGTGCAGAACACAGATTCAACCTAAAACTTAGGTGATGTTACCTAAATATATACTATGTTCCTGTGAAATTTTTCCATTATTTTCTCCCTAGTAGAGATACTGGGCTAGTGAACTAGGGCAAAGACAATACCTAAAGCAAAAACATATTTATTATTTCTTTCATATGAAGAAATACATAGAAACAGGACATTTTATTAATTTGTTATTTTTACTTTATTTATTTTGCTCTATTAAACAAATATTTAGGTATAAAAAATGCTCCAAGTTTCAAAAATCTTAATATTTTGTGCTATAGTCTATATATCCTCATAGGTATTTTATTCTGAAGCTGACTATTTTATTTGTGTATATTATTTTTATTGATGTTCAAAATTACTTTCTAGAAAAAGCTACCATCTCGGTGTCATCTATGCTTTGTGTGCTAATTAATATGTAAATTTTAATCTATGTTGCTTTCTTAAATCTAAAATTGTATTATGCTTTGCAGTGCAGAATGTATTTGCCTCTTGATTTATAATTGAAGCAGGTTGCTCTTATTAACATACTTCCTCTAGGCAAGGGCAGAAATGTGGCTATATTTTTTAAACTGTAATAAAAGAAGATGGTGAAAGTTTGATTAATATTTCATTTTTTCATCTTTGAAAATAATAAAACTATGTAAGACTGCCTTTAGGTTGAATATTTATATTCTTGAATTAAAGAGCCAACATATTTATCCCTTTAACACAAAATGAATGTTCTTATCATTTATAATTAAAATACATGATTTTCAAATAATTCATGTAGTTTACAAAATAACACAGCGAAATGATATAATATTGGATAAATTAATTGCAATCAAAATATTATAAGTGACAAAGATCTGCCTGAAGTTTCATTTCAAATGCTTCAATTTGGTTCAAACATGCCAGAGGAGGGCAAATTCCTTCATGGATATTAGAGGATAGAGAAAACTGGTCCTTCCATTGCATTCTCTAGTCTCCATCTTCCTCCTGATAGATTAGTGAAAAAGGAAATTATAACTGAGTCAATCCTTCATTTTTCTCTGATTCTTTCACAACACACTGTAAATCTTCCAAATTCTATTATCACAGAATATTTTAATTTCATAGTATAAAAATGTTAATATCATTTTATTATTTTTTTTAATGTAGGGAGCATGAATTCAGAGCAAGTTCTGACTCTCCAATTACCCTCCAGTTCAAGGGCACTGATGTAGTGCATGAACTCCTTTTACAACACACACCTCAGGTGACTGAGAACTCTTCCCATCCTGAGGTAGTTTCAATCTTGGAAGTCTTTAGATGTTTCAGTGACCATCATGCAGTCAAAATGGGTCATACTTTGGTTCCATTTATTCTCTTATTTTCCCTTCTGGACTGCAGAGAAAATATCTGAATTTCTCCCCTCATGATTTTTTCCCAACACCCCACTTGTTGCCACACTCCATTTTATATTTCCTAGTCATTCTCTTCAGTTTTTTTCTTTATTTTCTTCATTGTCACAATCCATTTTTTCCTATATACTCTTAACAACTTATTTTCCTCATCCTTCATTTATTTAATCATTGAATTTTATTGGGCCAATTCTATGTGCCTGACAATCAGTCACTAGGGAAGCAGGGGTGAAAAATTAGACAAAAATCACATGAAATTTTGTTCTTTTACATTTTCTATCAGTTTTTACTTTATTTGCCATCCTTTTATTCTTTCACTCTAACAGAAACTATTGAATAACTTAAACATAGTTTAAAGCCCTGATTAAGCAGAATACAGCCTGCATTTACCTGTCACTTAAGGAACATCATGGAAATATTAGTGTGAGTTTTAATCTGAACACAATTCTATTGAAGGTTAAATGTACGTAGACTTGGTCTAAACTTATACATTTAAAAATGCAATTAATCACAATAAATATTATCCAGTAACTTTATTGGAAACATCATTGAGCACAAACAAAATTATCTCATGTAAATTTACCCCTGGTGTGGTAAAGCAGGTTTTCCATACAGGGGCCTGAATTCAGAGTAGGACCTGGCTCTCCTATTATGCTCAAATACATAATTTGCTTCCTAAAGCATTAATCTTCATGACTTATATGTCCATTCACTCAGACAACATCATTGGTTACCTATTTTGTACCAGACCCTACATTGAATGCAAAGAGGAAAAATAAATCTTAAATTCTGCAACAGTTTATAATTTATACAATGTCTTTGCATTTTAATATCTTCAACCATAGTGGAACTTTATTAAGCCATTTTACTTGATGTAGAAACAGACTAAGGGACTTTAAATATTTGCTGGACATCAAACATAAAAAGTAGCATAAATAAAATTGAATATGAATTTTCTCATTCCAATATCACTTTTCATTCCCTAGCTATGATTCAGGGATCCATCCAATTTGGTCTGCCATGAAAACTTAAACTATTAAATAATTTCTCCAACCTATAAGTAAAGGCCAAATCTAATCAGAGATCTTGACTTTATCTTGCCTGTTACTGGACAATGGTTTCTTCCAGAAGGTTCTTCCCTAAAGAGATTTCTAGGCTGAAGTTCAGCAACATAAATTCTTCAGAAAGGAAGATGGCCTCCTTTATCTGGATTGTGCTCTGAATACCATCCCTTGCCTAAAGGTAAAAGTAGACAATCCACTGAATTTGAGTTTTAGGTTAGAGGTAAGAGCTGTTTGAAGCAAGGTTAAAAATAAAACTACCTTCTTTATTTGTCTGAAACAACATTTTAAATCTTCTGGGATAACTGAAACACTTCTTTAAAATTATAAATGTGCATTGCATGCCTTCCAGCCAACAATGACCACTTTAAAAACCTGTCCTTCTCTTACAGATTACAGTGTTCATAACCAACTGAATAATGTTTTAATCTTTTCTTTGTACACATTTTGGCCAAGATTCAGATGGTAAGTGTAATGCTGTCTACAGAGGGTAAGTTAAAAAACAAAATTCACTTGCTAAACTTTGGGCTACAAAGTGGTTAGATCTAGTCAGTCTATAAAGATACCTAGAAAAAGATAATCTTCAGATAATCTTAAACCAGCAGAAACTTTGTAGGAGAATGTTTAATAAAATCAAATTAATTAAAAATATAATGCAGGGACATTATGTAATTTTTCTAGAGTCAAAAATGCCATTGCACACCCATCAGTATGATCCAGACCTACCCTTGAATACAGAATTTTCGCTTACACCATGCTTCTTTTCAATGACTAAAATGTCATAAAAGGAATGAATAATAGTAATCAATTTACAAAATTCTGAATTAAAAATAAATAAGTAGCTATACTTTTCTGAGGGTATCTGTGGCAGGCAGAGTACTATGTCTGTGTTTGTGCTTTATTTCACATAATGCTTATGGCAGTAATTATTTGTGCTCCTTATATTTGGATAATTCTCCTTCTGGGCACAGAGCTTACATGTCCCAGGCACCTTGCAGTTAGAACCATATGACCAATTCTAGCCAATATGTCGTAAACAGAAATAATGTGTGCCATGTCAGGCTGGAGCATAGAATAAAGGATGAGAAATCTCTATACATGTATTTTATATGGTGAATCTGAAAGATAACAGAACACACATATGCTTGCCAACCAATGGGAAACATGCGGAGTGAACAAGAGAGGCACATTTTTTAAAAATCAGGTCACTGAGCTTTAGATGTTACTTTTCACCAAAGTGAAATCTTGCCTATTCTGTCTAATATATTATTTTGCCCAATTTGAACTAGATTTTGTTATCTCATTTTACAGGAAAGGAAACTGAAGCTCAAAGTATTCATGAGAGTTCCAAATGCTCAAAGGTATAAACTATGAGTATTAAAGGAAATAGATACAATGTCAAAAAAACACAGGTGTGACAAAACCTAAGCTATCATTTAAGTAAACTTATGTTCCACATTATATCCCTTATCATGCTAAATACAGAAAGCCTAATGTAGCTAAATCCAAGTAAAATATGTTACGAAGGTACTTTGAGTTAAATTTATTCAATTGAGAATTTCTATCAACCTGCATGGTCTTAAATACTACAAATTTATAGGAATTGCTTGAAATCAGGTAATATGATTCTTTTTTTAATCAAGATAGTGTTGGCCATTTTAGGTCCATCCATTTCTCTTGTCAATTCTTCCAAAGGCTGCTGGAATTTTACAGACCAAATTGAATAGAATGGACTGAAAGTTGGGGAGGATTTACATGTTGTTTTCCCTCTAATTAATGTAGACTATCTCTACTTTTTCATGTCTTTTACATTTTGTCACCAATGTTCTTTAAATTTCAGTGTACGTGTATTACAATAAAGACACAGAGGTAGAGAATGGATTTGAGGACATGGGGAGGGGGAAGGGTAAGCTAGGATGAAGTGAGAGAGTAACAGTGACATATATACACTACCAAATGTAAAATAGATAGCTAGTGAGAAGCAGCTGCATAGCACAGGGAAATCACCTCAGTACTTTGTGTCCATCTAGAGGGGCAGGATAAGGAGGGTGGGAGAGAGACGCAAAAGGGAGGGGATTTGGGGATATACATATGCATATAGCTGATTCACTTTGTTATACAACAGAAACTAACACAATATTGTAAAGCAATTATACTCCAATAAAGATGTTAAAGGAAAAAAGAAAAAAAAAGGACTCATAAATTTATTCTTAATTATTTTATGGTTTTGTTGCTACTGTATTTTTTTAATTTCATTTTCCATTTGTTTGATGCTATTTGTAGATAGAAACAAATTTGTTTACCATGAATAATTATTTAAATATGAATAATATTACATCTAGTATTTTTTAAACAGAATTCTTAGGGTTTTCTACATATACCACAGTGACATCTGTAAATAAAGGCAAATTTTACTTCTTCCTTTCCAATTTTTATGGTTTTTATTTATTTTCTCCTATAATATAATTGCTAGGACTTCTGCTATAATCCTAACTTGGAGAGAACAGAAACCTTGCCTTGTATCCAATGATTTTTTTGTGTGTGTGTGGTTGTTTGTTTGTTTTTTGAGTGGGTGGAGGGCAGATGTTCAATATTTCACTACTAAGTAAAATGTATAATATGAGCTATGGGTTATTTATAGATCCCTGTTTACCGAATGAGAAAGAGACCTAGTATCCTTTTTTTGAGTATTTTCTTCATGAGTAGTTAAAGTTTATCAAGTATATTTTTCAGTATCTTTTGAGAAGTTCTACATATTTCTCTTTATTTCATCATTGTGTTGAAGCACATTGGTTCATATTTCAATGTTAAATCAAACTTACATTCCTGAGAAAAATTTGTCTGGGCTATCTCACTTAATCCTTATAATTTTTGTGAAGTTATTATAATTATCATCATTTTATATGCAAAAAAAATTAAACATAAAGATATTAAATAATCTGCCAATATCAACTACTTAGTGGGAAATTAAGAGAAACTATAGATTTAGACTTGCTTACTTAAATTCTCTGAGGAAGAGAGTGAAAATAATCTACATGTATTAAATCAACATTACAGATGGATTAGAGAAGACTAAAATGTGAGGAAGGAAACAAACCTATTGTTAAACTACTATGCAATGAACTGTAATAGCCTATTCTAGGAAAGCACACATAAAGGTAAAAAAGCAGAGGCACAGAGAGGCAATTTTCCTTCGTGTGCTTTCAATTCAAAATGTCCTGAACAAGATGACATTGTGGCCTATTAACTTAATACCATCTCTTAATTGTGACTTTCACCTAATTTGCCTAACTTTGGCCTGAGTCTATGGTAGTCATGTAAGCATTTAGATTTACACAAGGAATTGCTAGTAAATTGATTAACGCTGTAAATCAATCCATCAATGGGATTACCCAGAAAATTCAACAACTCAGGACTTTAATTCTGTGTCTACCCTGTTAAACGAAGTGTGTAAGCTTTTCAAAATTACTTCTTTGCAGACAACTCCCTATCAGCTAGAAACAGATGGGCTGATGGATAGTTTAATCAAACACACAAACAGATGCTAAGAAAATTCATCATCATTGAACCATAACATTGGAATAAGTTGATAGTTTTTGTCTGTTTTACCTATTGGGATGTTAGTCAATCATCAACAGTCTTGTTTCCTTTGAAATGTGCCATTAGAGAATTTCCAATAAGGGCACACCAGCAAGCACAAACTAGCCTAACTGATGACAAGTATCTTAATGATGATAGGTATAAAGATAAAATAATATTGTCAAGCAGATAAACAGAGTTCAATTCTCAGTAGGACAAAGGTGGAAATTTACATTCATCTTATTGTGTAGAAGACAACATCCTCATTTGGGTGAAATACTGAGAATCATTTTGGATTTAGGCTAACAGCTTTGTCATTCCCATCCTCAGTTTCCTGATCATTAAAGGGCTGTAATTACAAACCTGTGGGTATTTTGAGAGGATAAAAATGTAATGAGACTTAGTTGAATAATCTTAATTCATATAATCTATTATGTAGATATAATATATCATTATCTCTGCAATTATTATTGCTATTGTAAGTGATACTGCCACTGGATTTAGAGATGATGATTCATGACATTTTTGACTCCTAAAATTAAATCCTCGTTGATTGTATACTAAGTAGAATCACCATTTTAACCTTTCTTAAGTGTCAGATATGAACATGGTAACTAACTTTTCATGGAGGGCAAAGTTTTAATGGATCACCTATGTATTTTGATTTTCTTTCAATATTACTTGGAAATGGGTAAAATCATGACAAATACAGTGGATTTTCCTGCATGAGAATGAACATAAAATGCAAACATGAACAATTTCATCCACTTACTTCACATATTTCATAGAAGTTTGGAATATTTTTTAAATAATATTGTCCAATGAAAGCAACCAGGGCTGATTCCAGAGCTGGGGCAAGTATAGGATGAGCCTAAAATATCAGGTCTATTGTTGTACTGAGACAAGATTTGGCCCAGGCAACTGGAATGATAGGTATACTTGGCCTAACAAATGGTCTGGTGTGACTGGTGTGTTCTGTGGGTCCATAGTCATGGATTTTCCTGGCACATTTGTTGTGTTCAGTAAGGCTATGACCCATGAGGTAACCACTTGGCCAGCATGTTTGACACAGCTAAAGCCCAAGAAGCATCCTATGAATTTGAAAGATTGATTACGTTCCAGAATAGTGAACAAATTAGTAAATACAGAGTGATAAGATAATGTGAGTTAGGTTTCTCATTGTTAAAGAGAAGGTTAAAAATATGGAAAGGGGGAAAACTGAAATAAATCCTGTATTAGAGGTATCAGTGTGAACTCATGGTTTTTAATATATAAAGGTAGTTATAGTTATAGGAATAAAATCTTATATATCTATTTATCTCTCAAGAGATAGAGCTAAAGATCAATAGAAATATATGTGTGTGTTTCTGTGGTGAATATATATACATATGTACATATTCTAGCCCTGATCACTGCATTCCAAGAGCAAATAGCACACTTAACACCCAAATTTTGGTTCCTAAATAATATTGTCCAATGAAAGCAACCAGGGCTGATTCCAGAGCTGGGGCAAGTATAGGATGAGCCTAAAATATCAGGTTGTGTCAGCAGTAAGAAGGTAAAATTAGAAATGCAAATGAAAGTAAGAAATACGAAAATTTTTGTTAAAATATTTAGCAATATAGAATTTCAAAAGTTGTGATTTATAATTGCCACAAGCTTTTATCCTTATTCAATAAGCATCCACTTCCATAGAATCAGAGTTAAATATTTTATGTTTCAGTCTGAGGAATTTATCTAGGATATAGTTTATCCATTATCCAAGACATCAAATGAAGGTAAACTTTGGGTCTATAAAATTAAGTGAACTTAAAATAATCAGTTCCTGAATTTTGGCATATGATTTTAAATTCATTCAGTTTTGCCATCTGTCACAAAAAGAAAAGGCCAATATAAAAATTAATTTCAGAAGAAATAGAAATAATATAATAAACAAAGTAAAAAATAGAAGGTTTTATAATATATTAAAATACATTATTGACTTTATAAAAAGAACTTCATGCAAAGGAGTCTATGGAGATCATGAAAGCATTTTTGGAAATTAAAAATTGTAAAATTGTAGTGGCTGACATAAAAGCAATACAAAGTATGGGTGCTAGAAGACAGGAATCTCTCCAAATTTATAGAAGCATAAACATTGACAGAAAATATGAGAGGAAAGGGAATTCCCTGGTGATCCAGTGGTTAGGACACCATGCTCTCATTGCCGAGGGCCCAGGTTCTATCCCTGGTCAGTGAACTAAGATCCCACAAGTTGGACAGTGCAGCCAAAAAATTAAAAAAGCAAAAAACAAAAAAAATCTAATTGCTTCTTAAAACAAAGAAAATATGACAGAAAATATAGGTGGTTTAGTGAAATTTCAAGAAGGGTGGACTTTGAAAACTAGAGATTAATAAAGATATAATTAAATATAACCTGATTGATCTGAGAAATAGTTAAAATTCACCACTGTAAACGTAATGTTTATGCACTTTTCTGAAGTTAAATTCAAGTTAAATTCAAAAACATATTAATTATAAGGATTGCTAAAAGAGCTCTCTAAAATGGAGCCTGGAGGCCTTAGAGGAAGTAAGACTTAAATTTTACAGCTTTATACCAACTTTTTGCTCATTTCCACAGCACCATGACAGTCCTGGCTTGACCATGTAGGGACAAGAAAACTCCCCTGCCTGATGTAGAGGAGGAGCTGATGATGGAAGTTTGACGTCTACTCAAGAATGAGGAAGAAGGTGGTCTTTTCCTCCTCCCAATTTTTCCTTTGATTATAAAACTGTAGCCCACTGAGTTCTCAGTGCAGCACTCCCTTGCCCACCCGCTTGTAAGCCTCACAAGCATTCTATTCTAATAAATCACTTCTTATCTATCAAAAAAGATATTTTATGGCTTTAAATAACATCTACACACAGATGACTTCAAATCCATAACTTCAGTTTTCTCCCCTGTGCTCCAGGTCAGAATCTCTAAAGGCCTCTATTAGATTTCCAGTTAGATGTTTGATAGGAATAACAGAATTCTTGATTTTCCTCTCCAAAATTGCCCCTCCATCATCTATTCATTAAGACAAAAATCTAGAATTATCTTTAATATGCCAATGTCTCTTACTCCAGTCCTCAATAATCATCTCCTACACCCACACCCACACACCACACACTACACACTACACAAACTCAAGCAATCCATCAACAAGTTGATATGCCCCATATGGATCCGCAGTTTTTAAATTATGCTCTTAACATTCTATTCCAGACCATTTTATTTCTCACCTACAACATCTTAAACATCCCCTATTTTTCACACTTAAACAATGAAATCTAAACTTGTTATCATTACTTTCAAGGCCTTGCCTAATTGAAAGCTTCTCCATTATTCTCTTTTACCAAGATCCTTCATATTCCATAAGTTGCATCTTCTCTAGATAAGTGGCTTTCTTAATATTCTTCAAAAAATTAATTTTGTTCTGGCTTTCAGGCCTTTCTACTTACTATTCTTTCTCCTGGAGTCACTGACACCAGATCTTCATATTTTGGGTCTTTCTAGTTTTAAATGTATTTCTTCAGATTATCCCTGTTTACCCAATCAACTGAATACCAAAACTTTGGTTGACTCTATCACCTTGTTTTAATTCTCTGTAGTGTTTATCACCATCTGAAATTATGTATCTCATATATTTCTTCATTTTCTGTTATTTTTCTCTGTCACTTTTAAATTAAAAGCTCAACCTGAGCTGTTTCATCAACTGCTTTACTCACCACAGCTAGAAAATACATGTCTGGCAGAGAATGAACATTCACTGCACATATGTTAGAAGGAATAATAAAATGCTATAATCAACAATACATTATAGAAGATAGTTTTTCTTTTTCAGCAAGGTTGGAAAATATACAGCAAGAACACTTCCCCACAGTTCTGCACACCTAACCCCTATGAATAACTGGGAATAGCACATTTTCCAATTGATTTTTAATATAGCCTGAGATCCTTCTTATTGCAATACTCAACTTGGCTACTATTCAAACAGCTCCAGCTATGAGCTGGAACCTGGTTCCTGACCCTAAATTAGATAACATAGCTTAGTTTGTACATGGTTTTAGACAAAGCTGTGAACTTCATTACATAAGTGTCTGATACTTATTTCAATTCAATAGACATTTATTGAGCATCTACTCCACTATAATCTCGGTCTCTGTTTTTGAGAGATCACAGTGTAACAGGAAAAGTAATGTACAAATAATCAAAGTCAATGCAGGAATTTAGGGAAGAGAAAGCAGCATGATCAAGGCATGAAAAGTTGAATAACATGGCAGTCAACAATTGATGTTAATGTTTGGAAGGAAGGTCAAGGAGTGATGGTGTAAATAAGGCTGGGAACAGTCAGGGTCATATTGTGAAAGACTTTTTAAAATGAGATGGAGAGCTTAGATCTGGATGTGCACTCACTGGTGAGGGAAAAGTATGATCAGAGCTTTGTTTGAGAAAGATAAGTGGTGGTGGAGGGTAGAACTGAAGAGAAAAGGAAAAAATCTAGGGGCACAGAGACCAGTTAGAATGAAAATGCAAAATCTTAAGTGTCAGACAATTAGGACTTAGATCATGTGTTAATTGAAAAGAAAGGAAGGAATATATTTCAGGGATTATTGCAGTTATGACTAAGCATTTAATGTTAGTTTTGTCCTGAGTGATGGTAAGAGAAAGATATTGAGTAAAAAATATCACTACAATAGATGGTGACAGGCACCCAAGAGGAAGAAAAACTTTCAAAAGAACAGAGAAGTCTGTTTTCACACATGTTGAATTTGAAAAGCTGTAAATCTATCAATGTAGAGTTATTTAGCCACTGTAGAAAATAGATGCCTTGGAGTTTCCATGGGTCAAATATATCCCTTCTCTATTTGAGTTCTGAACTCATATAGAAACACGCACAAAATTCATATAGTTCCAAACTATTAGCTTTGTTGCTACTTAAGCTGAATTAGAGAATATAACATAGGTTACCAAAATCTTTTAGTTTCAATTATTGAAATTTAAATTGATTGGCTTATCCTCCCAAACAACAAGAGGAGATCTGTCCAATGAGTGTACAACATGGCACTTATTTTCTACTGCTGTATATTTCATTCTATTTCAATTTGCGAAAAAATTCTCATCTGAACAGCAGGCCTGTCAACTGGGTTGAAGCTGCCACATAAGGGGTCTTAAAAATTGTCAGTTACTTGGACCTGAATTCAAAGCCTGAGACACAAATGTTGGGTTTCACCATTAGTCACCATCCTTCATCAAGTTACGTTCAAATTAATCCAGAATTCATTGTCTGCAAACATGTGGCATAATCCTTCATCTAACTTTTAGATTTTGCTAATAATAATAACAACAATAATATTTACTCTTTAGCATGGGCCACCCTGTGCTAAACATATTACATTCAAAATATTAATACAGAAACTTTATGTTAGGTACTATTTTGATTATTACACTACTATTTTATTAGGAGTCTTGACATTTACATTATATAACTAAGCAAACAAGATCGAATAAAATGGAGGTCTAGAAGTCCTCCTGAACTTTACCTGATTATCTCATTCTGGGATCCATTCTGTCAATTGATCAGATTCATTATCTCAACTTGTTTTATCCTTTGGAAGCTCTACTTTGACCTCCTAAATATACATTTTGATGCTATCTGTATGTCTAGACTAGGTTTCCTAACCCTTGTGTTGGATTCATAGTACCTGGAGAAGGTTTTAACTTTATTGCTTCCATTTGCTTCCTGTTGCTACCCTTAATGTTTAATATCAGAACTTCAGTAGTTCTAAGGCAAGTTTCAACACATTCATGTTTTTCTAGGCATTTGAGTCTAGACAAACAATGGCCTTAAATATATGCAATCACGAACATATAATATTGCTTCTTGATTTAGACATAAACTCTACTCAGAAATACACCCTCTCTGCTGAACATGCAGCTATTCAAATGGCATTTGACTACTTTATTTTATCACAGCTAAACTGTCATTAATTTTTAAAACACACCATCAATTTATGTATCATTAGGAAGGAAAAATTTATAAATTGTTTAATTTCATCAGTTATAAGACTGAGATTTCAGAGTTCTTAAATGTGAAAAAAAGTTGTATCTTGGAATCAATGAAATATCATAAGTTCCTTGAATTTTCACCACCTTTTAGTTTTCTCTTACTACTGTTATGCTTTGTTAATTAACTAACTGCCCCTCTTTTTAAAAATCCTGCCAATTTTGTGTGAAGGAGAATCTCCCAAAGTAAGTTATAGCAGACAGTTTATTGTTATTGTTACCTGCAGAGGCAGATGGGTCCTTACTCCAAATTTGCTTTGAATATTGAGCCTGAAGATACCACACACAACAAGAAGGAATGAAAAGTTTTATTACTGACATGTTTGAGATCTCTGGGGAGAGCAGGACAGGCCTATCAAACAAGTCTGAAATGGCTTGAGGAACAGGGAAAGGAGACAGGCCTGGTTTTGAATTGTGATTAGTATGTGGGGCTGAGTGAGACTTCCCAGGCACAGGCAGAGGCTGGCAGTGTTTAAGTCTCCCTCTGGAGCCAAAGGAGGGAACATTGGGCCTTCTTGTCATCTTACCCAGATATGGAGCACAGGGAGAGAGGAAACGTTGAGCTTTAAAATCTGTCAGCGGTCAAATATAAAAAAATAGAGTCCAACTCCTGCATTTATTTTCAAAACTTATAAAGGTTAGTGTTTCAATTTAATAGGACAGAAAATTCTAACAGAATTGTTATGAAAGCTAACTTTCCATATGTATAGTAAAACACTAAGATTTTAGATAAACTGGAATTTACCATACATCTATTTTCCAAAATTCTTGAGCATCCCTTTATAGAATCTTTCTCAAAGATTAGTGTCACTCTCTCAGAGACAAAAAATGAAGAGTTTACCTGATGCATTTTGGCTTTCTGATAACTTTCAGGCAGTTAATCATATTGTTTCTCTGATCTAATGACATGGCCTGGGTAGAGAATGACTTATTTGTTTCTATCTGGCCCTTTTTTGGCATGTTGGTAGGTACATTCTTAATTGACTCTTCATTTCATTTTGCATATGAAATGTTAAGGAAAAATAATTATCAGTATCCGAACATGGAAAATTGCACCATCCAAAAGTACAGATATGAATCTTGCTTAATGGTCTCAAATTTTGTAAAATAATCTTCTCATAAATATTTTTCTATATTTCCTCCATTTTAATATTATTGAGATGAACTCTGGTCTTCTAAAAAGTTTAAAACCTGCTGAAGTGACAAGTTACTACTGGTGACCAGACAGCTTCTCACCACTACTTCACTAGTCCAACATTTAGGGAAAATATGCTGCCTAAAAAGGCCATTATGTTTCTGTTTCCTTTTTTTTTATTTTTATTTTTTTCTTTTTTGTGCTTAAATTGGTTCCAAAAGGCAAAGTGAATCATACAACAATCAAATCTGGGTGAACAGTCTTCAGCGGAAGAATTTCAAGGCTCAATTTATGAACTTAGAAGCACTTATGCTGGAGATATTCGTTCTACCAAAGCATAGTGGAGTCCCCTTTCCCACATAAACTCTTCTGTTGGTGGTGCTGTGTTGAAAGCAGTTATGTACATGTGTTCCTTTGTTCTTATTTTGGACAAACAGCAATTGTTGGAGACTGGACCACACCAATCAACCCCGCAAAGAAAGGATATTATCTCCAGATATTTGAGATTTGCCTTAGGAAGAGCACAGAGGTCATCAGTGCTGTAGTGCCTTTATTATGTCTCCCTCAGGGAAGAGTCTGAAATCAGTAACTCATGAAGCACAAAACCCTCATACAGAAATTTTGATGTTAATAATACTTAGCCATACAAACTTGGACTGAATTCAGCTATGAGCTCAGTATCCTGGCCATTAGCAACCTCCCTGTGTGACTATGTCCCTCATTTATTGCATTCTTTGCCAGTTAAATAATGCACTGGCTTGGCAGTTAGAATTTTGTGAAGAGGTGGGTATTTTTTTATTCGTCTCAAAAGAATTCTAACCTGAAATAGTATCTGACTCTAAACACTTTAAGTGACATTTATTTGAGAGAACATCTTTAAAAGATTTCAGAGCTAGACAATTTCTCACTTGGGTTGCTTGTATTTCTATTTCATCTAATTTTTTTCATAGCTTTTGAAGTGGTTTCAGATGGTCTATGGAAACACAGGTGAATAATACTTATGGTCTTTGGCCCATTTTTCTTGTTTTCCCTACCAGTTACTATGTAAAATAAAACATACCTATTATATTGGACTCTAGTCAAATCTGCCCATCCCCAAGGAGTTGCAACTTCCTATGGAAGATGCATATCACCTTGGACAGTGGGGTCTTCAGATCTCCCCATCAAAGCACATTAAAGACTAACACATTCCAGGGCTTCCCTGGTGGCGCAGTGGTTGAGAGTCCGCCTGCCGATGCAGGAGACACGGGTTCGTGTCCTGGTCCGGGAAGATCCCACGTGACGCGGAGCGGCTGGGCCCGTGATCCATGGCCGCTGAGCCTGCGTGTCCAGAGCCTGTGCTCCGCAACGAGAGAGGCCACAACAGTGAGAGGCCCGCGGTAAAAAGACTAACACATTCCAAATTGGGGGTTGGGGGGAAGAAACAGAAAATAACAACACCAAATAAGGATAGGTGTATCATTTAAAAATGTAGTTTTGCTTTTTAAAAGTTTGAGGATCAATCTTGAGAAAGTTTTAAGTATTGGAATTTGACCTAAAATGTATTTGCATAAACTTGGAATATGTTTTTATGGTGCACAGTATGAAAAAAATATGGACTGAATTGACAATTCCTTTGTAATTTTGTTTCTAGGAGCTCCCTTGGAAATTTGTTCCCATGCTTGTAGTGGGGAAAGAATGGAAGAAGAAGAGATCCAGAAATTTAGGTTCAAATTCCTTATTTCAGTGTGGCTCCAGATTAGAACTTGTCAGTGCAAACTGCTCAGGGAGATCTGAGGGCAGAAGGGGAAGAGAGGGCACAGTTCTTCAGAGGCAGCTACAAAAGATTAAGGGGAAGATGTGAAGTTCAAAGTACCTTCTAGTTATAGAGATGAAGCAGCCTGGGAGAGTTGGTGGAAATTCCCAGCTTATGCTTCATAGTGGCATCAGCAGCAAGCTATAGAGAAGCTACAGTATAAACAGGTAGTTGTTTGAATCTTCCAGTTCCTAAGAATCTCAGCAGCTTCCAGGCAAACTCTTAAAATTCACCCCTTCCTGTATTGCAGGCTGAAGCCCTTAGTGGAACCTCCTCGGACCTTCACTCCTCCTGTTCTCTCAACATGGGTCTAAGCCTCCACTTTATTGTTTTATAATCCTTCTGAATATCTTCTGATTATTTGACTTAATTTTAAATAACAGTAACATTAATCATCATGTTTAGATTCAAAAGAAATACATGGAATCAATGCTTGTATTTAATTTTTTTAATCTTTCAGAGAGTTTAAGGTAAATACTAGATATCCTCTGAAAGTGTGCAGTCCCAGCATAAAAAAATTATTTCAGTATTTCATTAATAACACTCTGTTAGTTAAGTAGCACTATGTTTTTGAAACCTATCACAGGTGCAATACAAAAAAAGAAAGTTTGGTTTGTTAGCATTTAAACCATAATTTTCTTTGCCAGTAGATTTTCCTCAAGATGTAGGAAATTTGATACTGAATTTAATTTTATATATTAAATCTAATAATATTTGGCTTCTATTAAAGGATTATGTTTCCTTTAATATAATCCTGGGAACTTAGGCTGATTTGAAGAGCTTTTCTTGCATTTGTTTGCTTTGATAGGAGGGCTTAAAATGGTGGCATACTGCTTTGGTGTTAATGTGTGTTTCCTGTAAGTAAACACAAATGTGGGAAAACGTTAATGAGGGATCTATAGTACTGGTTAAACAGGTGGAGAAAATTAATTCAATTAAAGTGAAATGAACTATCATTATTTAATTTGAGTAAGAAATCTGGGCAAAAGGTGTGAATTTACAGACAGAACTGTGCTAAGTTCTTTTGCATTTGCACTAGGGCTGCAATAGAATGTAAAACTGTAATATAGGGTTTTCAGCTCAACACTTTAAACAAAAAGTTTTGTGCTCATGAATTTGTATTTGGAACTATGTCACTGGATAGTCTCTAAACATAGGATGAAATGGGATAACTTTCCATCTGTCAGTGGTAAGTGAATTTTAGTCTGAATATTGATGAAGTTGTTGGACCTCTTGCTGCTTCCTTGCCTTAGAAACTTTTTGCCTCACTCAACATATAAGATGTGGGATGCAGAACTTCCATTTCAAATATAGGTAAGGTATCCTCCTGCCCTGTTAATAAAATACGATCTGATATTTGATGTTGTAACCTATGATGATTTTTGTCTATTCCCTGAATGTGGTCTTGTCAAGCCTAAATTTTATGGCTTACTGTATCCACTAATTCATCGCCTGAATCTTACTTATCTTCTCTCTAATGGAATAGACACATACTCTTCCATCAGCATTTCAAGATTTTCCCAACACGCCTGTAGGTCAACAGATCCGCTTACCCAGAGTCCTTCTACTTAGAGATGGGCATTTACATATTCACTAAATGAATCACCTAGATTACATAATTTTCCTATGCAGTCATTTTTTTTGTTTGTTTTTTTCTCAGTTGAATAGCTCTTGGGACCATTTTAGGCACAAGGAAATGTTGCCAAAATCATTCAAACAAGGTCAAATATTTGAATGTGAAACGTAATTGGTTTATCATATCGCTCTCAAAAATGGTAACGAAAATAATAACTGTATCAGCAACCTTCCAAACATTACATCTCAAATATCATTTTTTGGCAATATTTTCTAAAGAATGGAAGAAATTTTGGAAAGCATAATTGTCCACAGCAGCTAAGGTAAATGGAATTTAACTCAGTTAAATTATATTTATCACTGAAATATTCAAACTATTTCAACTGTTATGATTGAAGCACACCTTATATTTCTAATGAAAACTTTTCATTTTACAGTTGGACAAACAAGCCTCCAATGAATGGAAGTGCTTTCCAATGCTCTTTTAAGTCTCGATAATAGTAACCTCTTCTCATAATATCTTGAATGCTCTTCCTTTGCAATCTCACACATTTTCTCCCTGAGAGATGAGGCAGAGGAAGAGATGAAATATAATAGGATTTAGATGAAGTACTTGGAATTTCATCTTCCATTCCAGGAAGAGTAAAAGCTTTTAGTAGATAAGGGACGTTCTCCCTTTTACTTTCCCCAAACTGGGATTCTTTTATCCCAAATGGGTTCCTTTCAATCCAGGATATATAGGCATTTGGCATTGCTCCCGCTTTGGGAAAGCGAGGTCCTGTAACAGAGTTTGCCTAGAAGATTGGTAGCTATGCTTTGCTAAAAATTCAGGGGGAAAACCCCACCAGCCTGTAGCTTGTCAGTCTTCCATCACCTTGAAACATTTTCTTAGTGTTGGTAAGGGATGCTTTTAGTTGCGAAAGTGGTGTTCCTCAAAGCTTTTATAGGACTTTAGGGCTTGGCAAAGTGGGAATGCCTACACTTTTGCTATCATAACAGAAAAGAAGAACATTTCTTGGCAAGCTGCCTACAGTGAGAACCAACACTGATCAGGGAGATAATAAAGATTCACTGCCAGGGGATATATAGGAAAAAATGGATAGAATACTTGAACCTTCCAATACAAAAAGTGACTGAGCACAAATAATTTTTCACCTTCTCTTTCAGAGAGGAACAAACACAGAATGGATAGCTAGATGATGTAGATAGTAATTTAATGCCTAAAGTATCCCCTGATAGCGATAAGAGACAGATAAAGTCTCTGCATTTCTAGTAATTATATTTTAATAAAAGAATCAGAAATATACTGTCAAATCTACAAAGAAAATGGTTTTTGTTAGTACTAAAGAAATGCATAGGGTTAAAATCAGAAGAAATGGTCATGGAGGAGGCAGAGGTCAGGCCAGTTTGTGGGTTAGACAAAACAGAAAATGAGAAAGTTTTTTTGAGAAACATACCTCAAAAAATGATCCACATTTTTTGAATAGTTCAAACCCTTGTTTAATCCTTCTTAAATTTTCTAAGCCTTGCTAAGAAACTCTTCAATTACAAAAGTGACACTTTTGACACTTCTGACACAGTGCCACTCTAAGCCAAAAAGAACCCACACTGGGTAAAAAAAAAAAAAAACACCTGGTGTGACTTACTTTTATATATACTTATAGAGATTATATTATGATCTTTATTGTGCATTATATTAAAATATGTAGTTTTGTGCGTTTTAATTTCAATTTTTTTAAAGAAAGTATGTCGGTAGTACAGTAGTAACTAGGCATGTCATAAGTCAATATCTAAGAATTGCAGTACTATCAATTAAAGCAAATGATCAGAATAGTGTAGGAGTCATCCAGAAAACTGCTATTTGAAAGGAATTCTGTGATTGGTCCTTAATGAATATAGATATGTAAATTGGTGAATAGAGAGGATGTTTAATTTTGAAAAAAGATATTTATTATTCACTGACAATGGGAACCGTTTAAAACTTAGCACCCTTTCCCCCTTAGCCCACGTTGAGAGGCATACTTCCAGTGGAATAGGACCGAATTGCTGGGTACTATTATTTCCTTCATCTGAGGCATATAATCGATTGAAAGGCATGCTAGGAGAAATATAACCAGTTAACACTGTTCATGATACAAATGTAGACAGCAGAAATATTAAAGTTTCTAGAAATCAGAAGGAGTAATGTAGCCTTCACAGCAAAATTCATCATAAAATATAAATAAATACTTTCAAATCATCTTATTTTATGCCATTTAATTCTTGTCAAACATGTTGTAACCTTTTTTCTTGCTTTGCTTTCTGATTTGGAAAAAGAAACCTGACATCTCACTATTTTTTCTTTTTCATATGAAAATTATTTTATAATCTGAGAAGAAAAATTTTCCTTCCTGGCTTATTCCTTGATTTTTAATAAGAAGTAGCCTAAGGCAGGAAGAACAAAACCATTTCCATGCTTAAAATTTTACATAGCTTTTGGAGTAAACATGTTGAACGTTTGGGGCAACTGTCCCAATGAAAATAGTCTAAGATAGGGAAGTGGTAAAGGAAATGCAGATTTATAGGGGAATTTGGATTTCTAATGATATTGGAGTAATTCTGAGATTGTCTTTTCTCTACAATCCTGTTTAGGCTTCTTCTTTTCTTTGTGCTAGACATTTATGCAGCTCAAAAGGATTGAAAATGGTAAGTCGGGGATGAGAGTGCACTTGGATGGATGGAGGTCATGGTTCACTAGTTATTTAACAGACTGGATACCTTATTGGGTATCAACTATGATTTAATAAACCTTCATCAGTGCTTGACTTTTAAAACAAACATTTTTCAAGTTAGTGTTTGGATTGGAGCCCATCTGGTGTAGGGATTATATTGATACATATCTAGAGGAGTGGCAAACTTGCTTGAATATGGCAGCCAATAAGATGAAGTACAAAGAATAGCAGGAGTTTTAAATAAAGAGTTATATGTATCCTGGACATTGATGCTAACCTGGGCTTCATGATTTCTCCCATAATCCATCTAAAATCCTTAAATACTCTAGAATCATGATCTTGTACATTGCAGCAGAAGTTGAAAATTGGGATCTCTGGACCAGATTTGAATGATTTGCCATGGTCTACATAATATTTACCAACACAGAAGTTGTCTAATATCACTTAATTGCCAAATAAAAATGAATTGATTTTATAAAACCAAGATCATCTTCTTCTTTTAGAAAATCAGATTGTCAACAACTAGTGTCAACATTCCGGTATGGCAAAAATTGGCTTTTTCTCGGAATTACTGTTTTGAAGGACCCTGCACACTCTGATTTGCTGTAGTTCCCATTTCTCTCTTTTTTCTGTCACAGAAAGCTACTCTTGGTTGGCATGCATCCTTCCCTTTGCACTATAGTTTTCCATCTAGTAAAACTAAGGGTCAATGATATATTACTCAAACTTCAAAAAATGAAAGTGAGAGAGGGATTCATTTTTTAGAAAGTGGGTTGTAGTATAATTATTGTTAAAGTGGACTGTTCTTAGACATTTACTGAATGAATTGTGTTTGCTTCCAAAGAACAATTTGTTCATGCATTTACTTATCTGCACTGGCCTCTTTAGACATGTGAGCATCCAATGCCTGCAGTAGAGCCATTATCCTCCTGAATGTCCTTGCTGTGTCCAACAAATAAAGAACTCGCCTTGCTTGCAAGTAAGTGTATATTGGTTTTGTCATCATTTAGCCTTCATTTGGGATTGATTGTCACCTCTGACATCAGAGATTTAATGCTGTTGCCAAGTTATTAAAGTTCTCGTATTTTTCTCTCTCCACAGTACTGGGTACTTAGTAAGGTGTATTTGGTCTCCCTGCACTACCAGATATGACTTGGGTCATATGGGACATCAGTGTCACTGCAAACAGGTATTTGACTCAAGTAATATCCTTGGCCTTGATCCCTTAGAATTAGGTATTGTGTTTTTATAGCTTGGAAGTCAGTAATTCAAAGTCGATTTACCTAGTTATCTTTTGGGATTAAAAAAATCCAGCAAAACCACAAGGCAAAAAAGAATGATTTATTTTCTACTTAATTTTTTAAATTATTATTCTTTTGATGGCAACAAAAATTATTGACGCAGGTTAGCAATCCAAAGAAATCGGTGATGTGGGAATGTCCCTATGTATCTCTCAGGTATGGAATGCATTCTTAAACAATGTTACATCACCTCAGGGACATTCCTTGCCCCCCCCCCCCACACCATATCAATGAACAGTTCTTATGTGGATAGAGAAGCAACGGTAGTTCACTAAGTTTGACATCCAAAGTCGAAATTCCAATGAAATGAGGCCAGTAATAATTATCCACACAAACTTGGGCAAGTTATTTTTAATTCCTAAGTCTCAGTTATTTCATCTGTCAAGAGGAGATGGTAATACTCATTCCACAGGGTAACTGTGAGAGTTTGAGGAGGCAGAAAGAAACAGGATAATAGAGTAGTTAGGAACATGAGCTCAGGAGTCAGGCTAACTTGTTTAAAATCTCTTTCCATTGATTACTGGAGCCTTGGGACAGTTATTCAAATTAAGTGAAGTTTAATTTCTTCATCTTTATCATGTAATTATAATCTGTTCTTTTTGGATTGAAGGATTCGATCATATAACACATATCTAGCAGTCACCTGTCACATAAGTGCTCAGTAATTGAGGATAATAATATATATGAAAAACGTTTAGGGCTTCCCTGGTGGCGCAGTGGTTGAGAGTCCGCCTGCCGATGCAGGGGACTCGGGTTTGTGCCCCGGTCTGGGAAGATCCCACATGCCACGGAGCGGCTTGGCCCGTGAGCCATGGCCACTGAGACTGCAGGTCCGGAGCTTGTGTTCTGCAATGGGAGAGGCCACAGCAGTGAGAGGCCCATGTACAGCAAAAAAAAAAAAAAAAAAAAAAAAAAAAAAAAAAAAAAAAAAAATTTAATAAACAAAATAAATATGCTTAATAAATAATTCTGCGTTCTTGAAATAAGTTAGTCCTAAGAGAACTTGCATATAGAAGTACTTTACCACTCTTGTATAGTTTTTCTCATAATCCTATTTTTCTTCAACGTTAGGAAACAACTTATATTTTTTTCCTGAATGATGTTACTTTCTCAAAAAAATTCTGTTACTGCGAAATGATCTGATACAAAAACATTTTGCAACTCAATTGAATGAAAAAAATATTTATCTAGTAAATTTTCCCCTGGAATATTTATGTTTTAAAACAAATATTATTTTCTGAAAGGAATGGGGATTACTGATAGCAACTACATTGTGTGAGAATGTAGGATATTTGGATAGGAGATTCCCTGACCATTCCATACTGCTGGTCATCTAAAATTTCTTGGCCCAAGGCTGTCCTAGCTTGAAATATTTAAAACACGATGAGTATGTAGAAGACCTTCTCTGGTTCTATGCAAGGAATGAAAGCTAACATGCTTGGATCAAGAAGCATATATCTGCAGGCCCGTTCTCCAACCAGCTTGCAAAGAACATGGCTCACTATTACTTTCTTATATTATTAAAATTTACCTCAGAATATATATGCTGAAAAAAATATTCAGAATTTGCCAAGTCCAATTTTATAACTATGAAGAAATGCCTGAAAGCACAATATCTATATTTACCTGCTAATATATTCTTAAATTAAATGGAAATAACTACCAGAATCACCTCTTTAGGTTTAGGTATGCATAAGTGGCTTGGTTTTGTGCTGAATATGTTTTCAACAATAATGTTTATAAATCATTTCCATAAGGGAGTTTTCTAGTGAATTTAACAATTCATTTGGTTTTATGGCAAAACTAGTTTTATTACTTAGATGAACAGATAAGGATATAACCGTAATGTATTTGCCCTAAAAGTCAGTTATGATAGATATCAACTTCTACACAAAATCTGAAATCCTAAAACTTGAGTTGCTCTTAAAGATTTTCCAACTTTAGATTTAAATAACATATCAATCTATCTTAAAGCCAAGGAGAAAACTTAATTTGAACTTTTAATAATAATTGCATGCACACTTATTGATGTATATTATTTAGTTTTCTATATATTTTTATTATTTAAATCATACATGTACTGAGCTATAACTCACATGTGTTCTGAGATATCAATGGCCTTATCAGATGGACATTCATCTTTAAAGCAGTATCTAAATAATGATAGAAATAGATTAATGAGGAATTAATTATATCAATATAATTGGCTTATAAATGATGTTCTATCCATAGGTGGAAAAAGTTAAGAAATTTTCATTTGAAACATAAATTCTCTAATTCACTATATCATAATAATTGTAAGGTTCTTACACCTATATTAATCCACAGATTTGGAGGGCATTATGATACTTGTTGGTAGGGCTTTTTGTGCCTCTTTCTGAGATTAGTGTTCAAGATCAAATACAATAGTGTTTCTACATAGAACAATTTATTTGATAGGATCAAAACATCTGTCTGCCAACACATAAGCCACTCAAATTTACAGTATATATATATATATATATATATATAGAGAGAGAGAGAGAGAGAGAGAGAGAGAGAGAGAGAGAGAGAGAGAGAGAGAGAGAGAGAGAGAGAGAGAGAGGGACAGAGAGACAAAGAGACAGAATGAGGGTAAGAGAGAGAGATTCTTACTTTTCTATTTTATTCTCTGGTATAAGATTAATCTTCAAGGAATTATTACTACCCTTTATATCATTGTTACTCTAGCAAGGATATTAATAAATATAGGCTAGTTGAAATATCACACTCCAAACTGGCTGTGTGTGGAAAGTCAAAGAAAACACCTGGAATTTTACTAAAATCCCTGCCTGATTTTTTCACACGATTTATTAAATGTAGCCAAAATGTAGTTATTGCGTGATTCCTATCTCTTAGTTATGGTGTTAGCTTTGGAGAATATAAATGATGAATAAGAAAAGGTTTGTACCTTCAAGAAATTTAAAATCACATTTGAGAACAAAATTAGCAATTTTAATATTGTGATAATAAAAGTGTGATATACACTACTGCAGCACTGTTATAAGTACTCAAACTACACATAGTGTGCAAATTATACTTTACTGTATTCCCTTTATGTATTTATGTTCACATTGGCAAACCTAAGCAGTATGAGACTAATGTGTGGTTGGTTGCGCTTGGGTGATCTTTTCAGCAGCTTGAAATATTTTATGCATTTTTTTCTTCCTTCTTTTTCCAAGATGGTGGCTTAGTTTAAAGAAAGAGGGGCCTGTTTGCACTTTGGGATCACAATGAGAAAAGGGGTTGCTCAGTCTACATGATTTCCTGTGCATCTTAGCTGTTATATTCAGCATAGTTGTTTGTATTGTCTTTGAACAGTAACCATGGAGGTCCATTAACAATTTAGGGACTACAGACTATCTAAATCACAATCAGTTTGTGGTCACAGGACTTTTTCTCTCAGACGTGTATTAACTACACAGTTTTGGGGGTTTTGATTTTTATTTCTGTTTTCCTTTAAAGCAGGTTTGTTATTGAACTGGGCTGCTTATTACCACTGCAACCCTTCTCTAGGACATGCCAGAATTTCTGGATTTTTCCACACAATTTTGTAGGCTATGGGGTCCAGGTATACTTCTAGTATTTTATTTTTCTAGCTTCATCCATAGACCTACAAGCCTCCTCTTATTCTAATGTTTTCCAGAGCATCAAAGTGGATACGTACGTGCCTAGAGTCTTCTGTACTTCATGCCTTCCTCATCTCAAGGATTCAGATACACAAATATTAGACGTAAGATTTTTGGTAATTTTCTGTATTTCTCATTCTTACCTGGATCCTCAATTCTGGGGTTGACCATGAGAGAAGGCTAATCAGGGCACTGGTATCTGACTTTTCTGCTGTTCTTTCCTCTCACTTTTCCTTACAATACACTTTTGTAGTAGCAATGGCCTTTTCTTTTCCCCATTCTTTCTATACAGAACATCTGAGAGAGATTAAGAGTAATAGAGGATTCCACATAAATATAGCAGTGCTTCCATAAAAACAGTAATTCAAAAATAGAACAAAGGTAAAGATTAATCACTAAGACTTCACATTAAAAGGGCTCATAAAGAATAGAGTAATAATATAAATGAGAAAAAGGCAAATATATATTATTTTGACATTTAAGAACATTAAAGACCAAGAGAGAATACTGAAAGCTTGTGTAAAGGAAAATCAGGAAATGGTCAAAGGATAGAAGCTAATTAATATTATACTTATCAACATCATTGGATGCAAAAGAGAAAAGAATAATAATATATCCATTGCTGAAGGAAAATACCTTAATATTTAAAATGTTCTCACTTCAACAGTTTCATTCCAAAGAATAGCTACGTTTCCTAGGTGCACCAAGAAAAAACTTGCAGCACATATGTTAAATTTCCAGGTACACACCATTTTTGGTTCTTGCCCAGCTCTCTGACTTTCCTTTTCAGATAGAAGAGATGTTGTTCTCTTTTGTAGGTCCTACCAAAGGAGAAAAATCAGAGGGAGGGAGAATAAAGACAATGTGATACTAGCTAATTAATTAACCAAATACACCTCAAAAAGAGTTCCCATTTAAACTTATTTTGTGTTGTTAAAAATTAAAGAGGGAAGTGGGGGAGAAAATCAAATAAAATCTATTTATGGCACTGTAGGCAAGTTCTTTTTGTGTATTTTATGTGCAAATATGAAAAAAAAATCAATCTAAAGAGAGGAGGAAATTAAGGATATGGATTATTATAATAGAAACATTATTAAGTTCTAGAGTTTATTGAAAGTGATAGTTTAGTTACTAAGAAAACAATGTTAAGAATGTAAATGAGAAGCAATACTTTGTTAAGAATGTACATGACATACTTTGAATTATCATGCAGAGCTATAGAAAACTAATTAATAAAATGCTTTTAATGTATTTGTCATAAATATCACTTTCATCAAACTAAATTTAAGTAACTATTACTGGAAAAAACAGTGCTGGTACATTGTAAAACCATGATGTAAAAAATATTAAAAATTACAGTTCAACTCCTTCCCTGATTGTTCATGCTCTGAGCCCAGTTTCAAAAATGTTCCCATTTCCTTGTCTCTTCTAATAAAGAAGTCTCTTGCACATAGAAACCAGCTGTCTTTCTTACACATAATTTCCCTGATTGATCCACGAAAAAGTTTAGTCAGACTCACCAAGAAAAACAGGGAGAGGGCTCAAATCAATAAAATTAGAAATGAAAAAGGAGAAGTTACAATTGACACCACAGAAATAGAAAGGAACATAAGAGACTACTACAAGCAACTATATGCCAATAAAATGGACAACCTTGAAGAAATCAACAAATTCTTGGAAAGGAACAACTGCAAAAGACTGAACCAGGAAGAATTAAAAAATATAAACAGACCAATCACAAGTAATGAAATTTAAACTATAATTAAAAATCTTCCAAAAACAAAATTCCAGGACCAGATGTTTTCACAGGACAATTCTATCAAACATTTAGAGAAGAGTTAACACCTATCCTTCTCAAACTCTTCCAAAAATCTGTAGAGGGAGGAACACACTCAGACTCGTTCTATGAGGCCACCATCACCCTGATACCAAAATCAGACAAAGATGTTACAAAAAGAGACAATTACAAACCAATATCTCTGATGAACCTATATGCAAAAATCCTCAAAAAATACTAGCAAACAGAATCCAACAACACATTAAAAAGATCATACACCATGATCAAGTGGGATTTATCCCAGGCCCAGGGATGCAAGGATTCTTCAATGTATGCAAATCAATCAATGTGATACACCATATAAACAAACTGAAGGGTGAAAACCATATGATGATCTCAATAGATGCAGAAAAAGCTTTTGACAAAATTCAACACAATTTATGATAAAAACTCTCCAGAAAGTGGGCATAGAGGGAACCTACCTCAATATAATAAAAGTCATATATGACAGACCCACAAAAAAAATCATTCTCAGTGATGAAAAACTAAAGCATTTCCTCTAAGATGAGGGACAAGACAAGGGTGCCCACTCTCACCAATATTATTCAACATAGTATTGGAAGTGCTAGCCACAGCAATTAGAGAAGAAGAATAAATAAAAGGAATCCAAATTGGAAAAGTAGAAGTAAAACTGTCACTGTTTGCAAATGACATGATACTATACATAGAAAATCCTAAAGATGCTACCAGAAAACTACTAGAGCTAATCAATGAATTTGGTAAAGTTGCAGGATACAAAATTAATGCACAGAAATTTCTTGCATTCCTCTACACTAACAATGAAAAATCAGAAATAGACATTAAGGAAACAATCCCATTCACCATTGCCACAAAAAGAATAAAATATCTAGGAATAAACCTACTTAAGTTGGTAAAAGACCTTTACTCAGAAAACTATAAGACACTGGTGAAATAAATCAAAGATGATACAAAAAGATGGAGAGATATACCATGTTCTTGGATTGGAATAATCAATATTGTGAAAATGACTATACTACCTCAGCAATCTACAGATTCAATGCAATCCCTATCCAATTACCAATGGCATTTTTTTACAGAGCTAGAACAAAAAATCTTAAAATTTATCTGGTGAAACAAAAACCCTGTATAGCCAAAGCAATCTTGAGTAAAAAACAAACAAACAAAAAAAAAAATCAGAGCTGGAGGAATCAGACTCTCTGATTTCAGAGTATACTACAAAGCTATAGTAATCAAGACAGTATGGTACTGGCACAAAAACAGAAATATAGATCAATGGAAGAGGACAGAAAGCCGAGAGATCAACCCACACACATAAGGTCACCCTATCTCTGACAAAGGGGGCAAGAATATACAATGTAGAAAATACAGTCTCTTCAATAAATGGTGCTGGGAAAACTGGACAACTACATGTAAAAGAATGAAATTAGGACACTCCCTAACACCAAACACAAAACTAAACTCAAAATGGATTAAAGACCTAAATATAAGACTGGACACTCTAAAACTCTTAGAAGAAAACATAGGAAAAACACTCTTTGACATAAATCACAGCAAAATCTTTTATAACCCACCTCTTAGAGTAATGAAAATAAAAACAAAAATAAGAAATAGGACCTAATGAAACAAAAGCTTTTGCTTTTAAGGAAACCATAAACAAGATGAAAAGACAACCAACAGATTGGGAGAAAATATTTACAAATGAAGCAATGGACAAAGGATTAATTTCCAAAATATACAAAAAACTCATGCAGCTCAGTATCAAAAAAACAAACAACCAAATCAACAAATGGGTGGAAGATCTAAATAGACATTTCTCCAAATAAGACATACAGATGGCCAAGAGGAGCATGAAAAGATTCTCAGCATCACTTATTATTAGAGAAATGCAAATCAAAACTGCAATGAGGTGTCACCTCACACCAGTCAGAATGGTCATCATCAAAAAATCTACAAACAATAAATTCTGGAGAGGGTATTGAGAAAAGGGAGCCCTCTTGCACTGTTGGTGGGAATGTAAATTGATACAGCCACTGTGGAGAACGGTATGGAAGTTCCTTAAAAAACTAAAAACTAGTACTACCATATGACCCAGCAATCCTACTCCTGGGCATATGCCCTGAGAAAACCATAATTCAAAAACACATATGTATCCCAATGTTCATTGCAGCACTATTTACAATAGCCAGAGCATGGAAACAACCTAAATGTGCATTGACAGAGGAATGGATAAAGAAGATGTGGTATATATATAAAGGAATATTTCTCAGCCATAAAAAGAAATGAAATTGGGTCATTTGTAGAGATATGGAAGAACCTAGTGTCTGTCATATAGAAGTAAGTCAGAAAGAGAAAAACAAATATCGTATATTAATGCATATATGTGGAATCTAGAAAAATGGTACAGATGAACATATTCAGAGGGCAGGAATAGAAATGCAGGTGTAGAGAATGGAGGTGTGAACACAGGGCAGGGCAGGAAGGGGAGAGAGGGATGAATTGGGAGATTAGGTTTGACATAAATACACCACCATGTGTAAAATTGATAGCTAGCGGGAACCTGCTATAAAGCACAGGAAGCTCAGTTTGGTGCTTTGTGATGACCTAGATTGGTGGAATTGGGGGTGGGGGAGGAGGTCCAAGAGAGTGGGGATATAGGTATACATATAGCTGATTTACTTCACTTTACAGCAGAAAGTAACACAATATTGTAAAGCAACTATACTCCAATAAAAAAAAAAAAAAAAAAAAAAAAAAAAGAACCACACACACACACAAAAGCCACTGGAAAGATTTGAGAATTTTCACTGAAGTTAGAGAAGAGAGAGTAGAGACTTCTAACATCATGAATACAGTCCTTTAGGAGACTAGTCATTTTTTTTAAAATATAGCCATTTTTAGAATAAAACTTTTGAAAGAAGGGTAAAAAGGAATGCTAGTTAGATTTCAGATAACTTAAGCCACTCTACCTCATGCAGAAAAAGATGCAGTTCACCTAAGTAGATGTTTAGAACATTGGGAGCATTGGAGGAGTAGGCTTATAGGCCAAATTCCAGAAATACTCCTGTGGTGTTCAAAACTCTCCCGCTAGGGATACAGCAGTGTTTGCCACAGTCAGGAAGAGAAAACAATGGCCAGAGAGCTAAGTCATATGAGCTACTTGCTGCAAGACCACCTTATCTCAGCTGTGATCCAATGCCAGAAAAACAGATGCCCTATGCCCTGATTTTTCACATTCACAAATCTTGAGCACTGGAATACTTACTATAAATACCCACCCTAATCCCACTCCTCTCCCAACACAAACCCTTACACTAGAATCAACAGAATCAGCAGAAATAGCAAAAGCACCAACACAACCTCATTCCTATCTTTTCAATAGCTCATGAATGCATCTACTTGGCATAATTCACATATGTGCAAAACCTGGGCTTGTAAGATTTTTTGAGAAAGGTTATCTTTAACTTTTCAGCTTCTAGCATATCCTAAGAAATGTAAAAGGACAGTGGGCATGCAGTTAACAAACCAATCTGCTATCTCTGCCACAACCAGGAAGGAAAAAAATGTGTATTAATGTTACATTTGAGTTGAATAAGGAATGTTTAATATTCAAATAGATCAAGTAAATACAAAGGAGAATCCACTCTCTTGGGAGAAATTTTCTTTTGATGATCAACAGAGACTCTACCTAATTTTGAGAATAACTTTTTTCCTTTTTTTCCCCTAGAGTCCTCATATTGCACAAGACAGCTGGTCTGATCCACACACTTAAAACGGTTTTGGATTTTTGCCTAAAGTATAATCTTGCTCATTTTTCTCTCCCATTTCTCCATCATATTGAGCTTAAAAAATATATACTGAAGAAGTATTTTTTTAAAAATAAGCAAACAAACCTTTTTACTACCCTCCTTTGCTTTGAATCCCTCTTCTAAAGTGGTGTTACCATTCATGTATTACTAATATAATCTTGTTTTATATTCTAAATCAGAAGAGGGATAAGCACAGAAATATTGTATTAAAGTGATTTCTACTACCCACTGTAAAAGCCTCAATGTTCCATTATCTGAAAAATGCTATCACTGCCTGGCTAGAAGATCAAACCACCCATACTAGACTCTGCAGTTTTTTAAAAGAATACACTGAGTGCCATGACATAATTATAAAGGGATGCAAAATGCATGCAGAAGACAAATCAGTGTTGTAACCAAGATTTAAAATATAGTCACCAACTAATCATAGTAACTTTGTTATGAAGCTAGTTGCCTTAGTCCTTTGAGGCTGCAAATTCCATAAACTGGGTAGCTTATAAACAGCAGATATTTATTTCTCACAGTTCTGGAGGCTGGAAGTAAGAGATTAGACCACAAACACTGTTGAGGTCTGGTGAAATCCCTATTCCAGATTGCAGACTGCAGACTTCTCTCTGCGCCTTCATGTGGTGCAAGGGACTAAGAAACTCTTTTGGGCCTCTTTTATGAAATCATTAATCCCTCTATGGCTATTAACATAACTAACACCATCTTGGGCCTGTTCAGTTCCTCCTGTCCTTCCACTGACCCTACCTAGTACTGTAATGTGTAGTAGATCTCTTTAGTCATCAAGAGCTTTGTAGTTAATAGATATTGTTTAATGACCATTAGGCCCAGGTGACCTCCATGCTCTGTTAGTCATAAGCAATGATGAAGACCTTATCTGAAGTATTCTCAATGCCCATGAGACTAGTTACCCATCACAAATCTTGACTTAGGAATGCAATCTCTGTCTGCAAGTGTGTACCCCTATACCCTAGGTTAATTATAACATTTTCCCAATGGTCCCTCAGAGGTGCAGAGTGCAGTTGCTAATGCTTCTGGATCACAGTCTGACTGACCCTACCCTGGATGTAAATTACCCTATAATATACCGATCCATTGATTATATGGAACTGCCTGCCTCATTCTTCAGTCTCAAGATAACTTCTCAGTTCAGTGGACATTTTTTTCTCTTTGTCTTCCAACAATCCTATTCATGAGGGCCTCTTTTATGAAAGCATTAATCCCATTCATGAGGAAGGGCATAAACATTCCATCTATAGCACTAGCTTTTGTCTGTTTAGTTTGAAAAGTAACCATTTGCGAATATAAAACAAATGAACAAACAAATAAACAACAGGAGGCAACAGCTTCCAGGCAGGCAAAAATTTTTAATGTGAGAGAATGTTTAGAGGAACTGAAGCAAATTGTACCTGATTATATGGGTATAAAGGAGTGCAACCATTAGAATAACATACAGAACCTCATATGGACTGATACTTAGGCTTGAATTATCTCACTGCTTGCAGTTTGACAGAGATTTTTAAAAAGTATAAATGGAGTAAAGGCTTCAAGTAAAAGAAGCAAATTGCAGATTGGATATAGGGTGCTAATATATGTTTCATATGCCCCTTATATGTTATACATATAACATCAAGATACAGGAATAATTAATATAAATGATTGAAAAATTATTCCATCCAAATATTAATAAAAGCCAGATGATAAGTCTGTATTAGTATAGCACAGAGTAATCTTTAAGATTAAAAAATACTACTGGAAGTAAAGATGTTCACTTCATTGTGATAAAGACTCTAATTCACAAGTAAGATATAATTTTGAAGAAAAATATACCTGCTAATAAAGGCTCAGGATATATCACTGATAAAATTTAAAGGATAAATTTTAAAATGATAGATTTATAGTGATCTCTGTAAAGGACAGGAAAAAAATAGACCATGAATTCATAAAGTTATAGAAAATTGGAACAATGCAATTGGCAAATTGTATTACCTATCCTAAGGAACTTTGCATTAAACAACAGCAGATTAGCAGCTGTATTATTTTTATTTCCACATCAAACTTTTAAAAACCATTTTCATATGCTGCTTTACAAAGCAAAACTGAGAAATTTTGAAGTACTGAAATAATATAAATGCAGTTGAATCAGAAATCAATAAAACAGCAACAAAAATGCAAGCACATCTAAAATTTTTGGAAATTTAAAAATGTATCTCTAAATAACCCATGGGTAAAGATGAACTCAATAAGGAAATTAGATGTACTAAATTAAAACTTGTGGAGTGTTGTTAAAGTTATGCCTTCCAGGAAATAGATTTACATGAATTCATTATGAAATAATAGGTGGAAAAAATCAATAAATTGAGCGATTTTGTCTGGTAGTAAGTGGAAGAGCACTGACTTAAAATAGAAGGAATGAATGAAGTATAAAAATAAGGAAAAAAGCAGAATAAAAACATAAATTAGAATCAAGACATGCTGAAAAATAATAACACAGTTCAGGAAAATGTTAGAAATGATGAAAAAAAACTCAGAGAAAACATCAGTTGTGAAAAGGATTCATTACCATATGGGTCTAATAACATTAAGGAGACAATAAAAATCATAGGGCTTCCCTGGTGGCACAGTGGTTGAGAGTCTGCCTGCCGATGCAGAGGACACGGGTTCATGCCCGGGTCTGGGAAGATCCCACATGCCGCAGAGCGGCTGGGCCTGTGAGCCATGGCTGCTGAGCCTGCGCGTCCAGAGCCTGTGCTCTGCAACGGGAGAGGCCACAGCAGTGAGAGGCCCGTGTACCATAAAAAAAAAAAAAAAGAAACATAGACAACCTCTATTCCAAAATATGTTAATATTTAGGAGCAGCACACCAATTCACACCTAAAAAATAACATCAAAACTAACTAAAAATATTTTTAAAAAGAGTAAACAGGGAATAATGAATTGATTCTACAATGAAAAACACAACTGCAAAGGTACCTTCAGATTCTAATGACTTCAACAGTGAAGCCAAATACAAGGAAATAATGCCAAATATATACTGTATTTTTCCTATAACAGCATAAAGATAAAAATCCTAAATGATTCTATGATACCAGCACATCTCTGTACTTAAAAGGAAAATTTGAGCCTAATCTCACATAAACACAGATGTAAAAATCCTAAAGGAAATATTAATAAGCAGAATGTATAAAATAATAAGATAAAATAATAATTGAATTAATAATAAATAAAATAAAAAGTAAAAATATATAGATAATAAAATATATAAAAAGCATAATATGCTATAACTAATTTGAGTTTATTATAAGGATTCCAAATTTCACTGAACATTGAAAATTAATCATTGTAAAACCTTATATTAATGGGATAAAAAGAAAAACATACTAATATTTTAGTTGATTCAGAGAAAATAATTGTCAATAAATTTCAAGAACGATTTTTACTTTCAAGCATTCAGTAAATTAGGAAAGATAGCAAACTTCATTAATCTGATAAAGTACATGTATTAGATGTCTCTTTCTGCTTAACAAATTACCCCCAAACTAGTGACTTTAAAACAGAATACACATTATCTCATAGGTTCCGTGGTCCATGAATCTGGGTATAGCTTAGCTGAATGCCTCTGACTTAGTGTCCCTAACAAGGCTGCCATCAAAATACCCACTGATTCTCAGCCAACTACAGGTTTGACTGGGAGATAATCCATTTCCAAGTTCACTCACATGGTTATTGGCCTCAGGTTCTTACTGGCTAATGACCAGAGACATCAGTTCCTCACCACATGAGCCTTCTCAAAGGACTACTTAAAACATGGCAGATTGCTTCCTGCAGAACAAGGGCTCCAAAAGCAAGAAAGTAAAAGCAGGTAACCTAATATCAGAAGGGACATCCCACACATCACCTCAAGGACAGTCCATTCTTTAGCAATGAGCAACACCCATGGGTTGCAGATTACACAAGGGTTTGGATGCCAGAAGGCAAGAACGACTGGGATCCATCTCAGAGGCTGTGTACCACAATGTGTCAACCTCAGTAGCAACAAAGAAGACCTTCAGCACTCCTTGTATTTGCTGATAAAGTGTTGAAAGTATTTCCTCCAAACCTAGAAATAAAGCATGATGGTCTCTCACATATTAAAAATTGTACTCCAGTTCCTACCCAGTGCTATAAAGTAAGAAAATAAATAGCATTAGATTTCAAAGAAAAAAATTATGAAATCATTATTTGCAGAAGGCATGATCATGTATGTAAATTTTTTAAAATCTATCATAACATGGCTTTAAAAAGTGATTATTTCAAGGAGTATTTCAAATAGCATGAAAATATATTAATGTAGCAATAAATCTAATACAAAGAGTAGAATTCTCCATATTGAAAACTGTAAAACACTATTAAGAGGAATTAAGAAAAACTTGAATAAAAGAAAGAATAACTCATGTTATTGAATTTAAAAACCAAGTATTGTGAAGATGTCAATCTTCTCCCTATCTCAGTAGACTCAATCAAAATACCAGTTTGGTTGTTATTGTTGTTCTTGGTAAATAAATCTGATTTTTTTAATGGAAAAAAAAACACAAGAAACAGCAAACACATAAACACACACACATATAAAACAGAATGTTATATGTTGCAACTTATTCTATTAGTTTACAAGTCATATTTTATAGCTTCACTAAGGAAGATGGTATGGTATTGGTATTGGCACAGAATAGAAAAGACCAGTGTTATAAAGCAGATCTTTTCAGAAAAAAAGACCTTTTCAAAAATAGCCAGTTGACTTGGGAAAAAGTGTGAATTCAGTAAACAAGAAAACTAAAAGACTAACTACAAAAAATAAATTGTTATATGTTAAAAGTAAGAGTTTCTGTTTATCCAAGATCCAATTAAATAAAAAAGAGGAAAGAAAAGCAATAACCAATTAAATAAAAGAAAGAAAAGAAAAGCAAGATACCAGGTCAAAGAAGATACTGGCAGCACATGTAATCCTATAAGATGTAAAACTTGTAACCAGAATGTGTTAAACAAACAATAGAACAAAAAAACTCCTCAAAATAAATAAATAAAAAAAAAAAGAAAATGGATAAAAGATTTGAAAGACCACTGCACAAAAGAAGGTATCAAATGGTCAATAAATATATGAAATTTTGTGCAACTTCACTAATAAGGACAAGAAAAAATTATGTGTTACCAAGTCATTGTCATGAAAACCGCAAACACTGAATAGAACACAACTTACTTTCAAGGACAATTAGAAAAAAGAACCAAGTTTAGATAGATTAATTCCATAAAAAGACACAAGGTAGCAGGTAAACTTAAGCTATTTAATCTGCATTACTTAATCACTTCAATAATGCTAAATTGACAATTATTTACACCATTTATAGACTTGAAATTTCTTTGTATTCTTATGAGATTTAGAAGATAGTAATTTGGGTTTTTTTTAAATAGTTTCTTGTTTTTTTAATTCTACTGGCTTGTTTATGTCCTTTCTTAATATTTTACATATATATTACATGTTGTAGTTCACAAATTTGTTCCTCATATCTCACTTCTATGGTGTCACTAAACAACTTTGTAGGTGATCTAAGTTCCCACAGACAGAAAATGGAAAGTACTACTGATTCGGAGTCAGGGTAAACTTCCTTCCATTTCAGATACCACTAATTTCTTTTATTTTTGTTAACTTAGGTAGATAATTCATTTATTTCAATGTCATTTCTCATAAAATGCAAGAAAATATAATTGCATCTTCCTCACTGTGTTGTGAGGCAAATGCTATGAGATGATACCTTCGAAAACGATTTGAGACACTGCAAAAAATTGGACAAGTTATGATGAAGATGATGAATTTGTGGAGTGTTCCTAAGCCCAAAATTTCCTCTTATTTATACAATACAAATCTTAAAAAAAAAAATTGTGAGAAACTGAGTATAGAATAAACAGATACTCCAGCCACATACTCCACAAGTCTGAAAAGGAATTTTGGGCTAAAGAATAGTTAACTGAAAATCATTACTGTACACACACATTTGTAACTAAGCAACAATCTAAAATTATCCTGCACTTCTACTGGCCAATTTGCCTCACATTCATTAAATAAAGTTCTTTCAAAATCCACTTTGCTTTTTTATCCACTTTGATTTTGACTTTGTATTTTCTTTTGAAGTGGCTATGTACTAATATATTTTGCAAGCTAACATAAAGCCATTTTTTAAATATGGATATTTAAAATAGGCATATTGATGCCTAATTTAGAGCAAAGTCCTGTTTATATTAGAAACATTAGAATAATTTTATTTAAACTGTGACATAATTCAGTTTCCATGGGAACCTGGATGCTAACCAAGACAAGTGAGGCACCATGGAGTTTATTTCTGATTCAGCAAAGCTTGCCAAGTTTTCTTCCTAAGGTGTTTACCAAATATAATTACATTAGTTTGGTGGAGATGAAGTAAAATCTCTCTGTCGTGCAGGGGTATTTTATTTTTTTTAAGTTGTTTGTTTTTGTTTTGTTTTATTTGTGAGTCTTTTTTGTTTGTTTGTTTGATTCTCCATAGAGGGACAGAGGTATTTCTCTAAGAAAAATTTACTTCAAAAAAGGTGAAGTAATACCTGGGCTTTGAATTTCTGAGCAGTGAGTAATTATCAAAGACTTTCAGGAGCTTCAAGATGGTGGAAGAGTAAGATGCAGAGATCACTTTCCTCCACACAAATACATCAGAAATACATCTACATGTGGAACAACTCCTACAGAACACCTACTGAACACTGGCAGAAGACCTCAGACCTCCAAAAAGGTAAGAAACTCCCCATGTACCTTGGTAGGGTAAAAGAAAAAAGAAAAAAAATAGAGACAAAAGAATAGGGATGAGACCTGCACAAGTGGGAGGGAGCTGTGCAGGAGGAAAGGTTTCCACACACTAGGAAGCCCATTCATGGGTGGTGACTGCGGGTGGCAGAGTGGAGAAGCTTTGGAGCCACTGAGGAGAGCACAGCAACAGGGGTGCAGAGGGCAAGGAGGAGAGATTCCCGCACAGAGGATCAGTGCTGACAAGCACTCACCAGTCTGAGAGGCTTGTCTGCTCACCCGTCAGGATGGGTGGGTCCTGAGGTTCCAGCTTTGGTCTTATCCCAGGGAGAAGACTGGGGTTAGCTGCATGAACACAGCCTGAAGGGGGCTACTGTGCCACTCTAGCTGTGAGGGACTCCAGGAAAAGGTCTGGAACTGCTGAAGAGGTAAGGGACATTTTCTTGCCTCTTTGTTTCCTGGTGTGCAAGGAGAAGGGATTAAGAGCACTGCTTAAAGGAGATCCAGAAATGGACATGAGTCATGGCTATCAGTGTGGACCGCAGAGACAGACATGAGGCACTAAGGCTGCTGCCACAGCCACCAAGAAGCTGGTGTGCAAGCACAGGTCACTATCCACACCTCCCCTCCCAGGACCCTGTGAAGCCTGCCACTGCCAGGGTCCTGTGATCCAGGGACAACTTCCCCAGGAGAACACATAGCACGCCTCAGACTCATGCAACATCACGTTGGTCTCTGCTGCTGCAGGCTTACCCTGCAATCCGTACCCCTCCCTCCCACTGGCCTGAGTGAGCCTGAGCCCGCAAAGCAGCTGCTCCTTTAACCCTGTCCTGTCTGAGAAAAGAACACATGCCCTCAGGTGACCTACACACAGAGGCAGGCCCAGATCCAAAGCTGAATCCCAGGAGCTATGCGAACAAAGAAGAGAAAGAGAAATCTTTCCCAGCAGCTTCAGGAACAGCGGATTATTCTCCAGAGTCAACTTGATGTACCCTGCATCTGTGGAATACCTGAATAGACAACAAATCATCCCAAATTGAGGAGGTGGACTTTGGGAGCAATGATATATATATTTATTCCCCTTTTTCTCTTTTTGTGAGTGTGTATGCATATGCTTCTGTGTGTGATTTTGTCTGTATAGGTTTGTTTTTACCATTTGTGCTAGAGTTCTCTCTGTCCTTTTTTCTTTCTTTCTTTCTTTTTTTTTAGTATATTTCTCAGTGCTTGTTATCATTGGTGGACTTGATTTTTGGTTTGGTTGTTCTCTTCTTTGTTTCTTTTTTTTTTATTACCTTAAAAATTTTTTATACTTAATTTTTGTTTTTTCTTTTAATAACTTATTTTATTTTATTTTTTCTTTCTTTCTATTTTTCTCCCATTTATTCTGAGCCATGAGAATGACAAGTTCTTCGTGCTCCAGCCAGCTGTGAGGGTTGTGCCAAGTTCAGGACATTGGTCCACAAGAGACTTCCCAACTCCATGTAATATCAAACAGTGAAAATATCCCAGAGATATCCATCTCAACACCAAGACCCAGCTCCACTCAACAATGAGCAAACTACAGTGCTAGACACCCTATGCCAAACAACTAGCAGGACAGGAACACAACCCCACCCATTAGCAGAGACACTGTTTAAAATCATAACAAGGTCAAAGACACAAAAAAAAACACCATCAGACATGGACTTGCCCACCAGAAAGGCAAGATACAGCCTCATCCACCAGAACACAGACAATAGTCCCCTCTACCAGGAAGCCTACACAACCCACTGAACCAAACTTAGCCACTTCAGGCAGACACCAAAACAACAGGAACTATGAATATGTAGCCTGTGTAAAGGAGACACCAAACACAGTAAGTTAAACAAAATGAGAAGACAAAGAAACAAACAACAGATGAAGGAGCAAGGAAAAAACCCACCAGACCTAACATATGAAAAGGAAATAAGCAGTCTACCTGAAAAATAATTCAGAATAATGATAGTAAAGATGATACCAAATCTTGAAAACAAACTGGACAGAACACAAGATATGTTTAAGGACCTAGAAGAGCTAAAGAGCAAATAAATAATCATGAAAAGCACAATAAATGAAATTAAAAATTCTCTAGAAGGGAAAAGAGCAGAATAAGTGAGACAGAAGAACATACAAGTGACCTGGAAGATAAAATAGTGGAAAAAACTACTGCAGAGCAGAATAAAGAAAAAAGAATTAATAGAATAGAGGACAGTCTCAGAGACATCTGGTAGAATAATAAATGCACCAATATTGGAATCTTAGGGGTCCCAGAAGATGAAGAGAAAAAGAGAGGGACTGAGAAATTATTTGAAGAGATTATAGTTGAAAACTTCCCTAATATGGGTAAGGAAATAGTTAATCAAGTCCAGGAAGAACAGAGAGTCTCATACAGGATAAATCCAATGAGAAACATGGCAAGGCACATATTAATCAAACTATCAAAAATTAAATACAAAGAAAAATTGAAAGCAGCAAGGGAAAAAACAACAAATAATATACAAGGGAAATCTTGTAAGGTTAACAGCTGATCTTTCAGCAGAAAGTCTGCAAGCCAGAAGAGAGTGGCAGGACATATGTAAAGTGATGAAAGAGAAAAACCTACAAAAAAGATTATCCTATCCAGCAAGGATCTCATTCAGATTTGATGGAGAAATTAAAACTTTACAAACAAGCAAAAACAAAGAGAATTCAGCACCACCAAACCAGTTTTACAACAAATGCTAAAGGAACTTCTCTAGGCAGGAAACACGAGACAAGAAAAGACTTACAATAACAAACCAAAACCAATTAAGAAAATGGTAATAGGAACATACATATTGATAATTACCTTAAATGTAAATGGATTAAATGCTGCAATCAAAAGACATAGACTGGCTGAATGGACACCAAAAAAAGACCAGTATATATGCTTTCTACAAGATATCCACTTCAGACCTAAGGACACATACACACTGAAAGTGAGGGGTTGGAAAAAGATATTCCATGCAATTGGAAATAAAAAGAAAGCTGGAGTAGCAATTCTCATATCAGAAAAAAATTCACTTTAAAAAAAAGACTATTACAAGAGACAAAGAAGGACACTACATAATGATCAAGAGATCAATCCAAGAAGAAGATATAACAATTGTAAATATTTATGGACATAATATAGGAGCAACTCAATACCTAAGGCAATACTAACAGCTATAAAAGGGGAAATCGACAGCAACACAATCATAGTAGGTGACTTTAACACCTCACTTTCACCAATGGACAGATCATCCAAAATGAAAATAAATAAGGAAACACAAGCTTTAAATAATACATTAAACAAGATGGACTTAATTGATATTTATAGGACACTCCATGCAAAAACAACAGAATACACTTTCTCCTCAAGAGCTCATGGAACATTCTCCAGGATAAATCATATCCTGGGTCACAGTCAAGACTTGGTAAAATTAAGAAAATTGAAATTGTATCAAGTATCTTTTCCGACCACAACCTTCTGAGACTAGATATCAATTACAGGAAAATATCTGTAAAAAATATAAACACATGGAAGCTAAACAATACACTACTTAATAACCAAGAGATCTCTGAAGAAATCAAAGAGGAACTCAAAAAGTATCTAGAAACAAATGATAATTGAAACACGATAACCCAACACCTATGGGATGCAGCAAAAGCAATTCCAAGAGGGAAGTTTATAGTAATACAATCCTACCTTAAGAAAGAAGAAACATCTGAGATAAAGAACGTAAGCTTACACCTAAAGCAATTAGGGAAAGAACAACCAAACACCGCAAAGTTAGAAGAAGGAAAGGAATCATAAAGATCAGATTAGAAATAAATGAAAAAGAAATGAAGGAAACAATAGAAAAGATTAATGAAGATAAAAACTGGTTCTTTGAGAAGATAAACAACATTGATAAACCATTATCCAGACTCATCAAGAGAAAAAGGGAGAAGACACAAATCAATAGAATTAGAAATGAAAAAGGGGAATAACAACTGACACTGCAGAAACACAAAGGATCATGAGAGATTACAAGCAACTATATGCCTATAAAATGGACAACCTGGAAGAAAGGGACAAATACTTAGAAATGTACAACGTTCTGAGACTGAACCAGGAAGAAATAGAAAATATGAACAGACCAATCAGAAGCACTGAAATTGAAACTGTGATAAAAAATCTTCCAACAAACAAAAGCCCAAGACCAGGTGGCTTCACAGGTGAATTCTATCAAACATTTAGAGAAGAGCTAACACCTATCCTTCTCAAACTCTTCCAAAATATAGCAGAGGGAGGAACTCTTCCAACTCATTCTACAAGGCCACCATCACCCTGACACCAAAACAGACAAAGATATCACAAAAAAAGAAAACCACAGACCAATATCACTGATGAGCAAAAATGTAAAAATCCTTAACAAAATACTAGCATACAGAATCCAACAGCATATTAAAAGGATCATACATCATGATCAAATGGAGTTTATCCCAGGAATGCAAGGATTCTTCAATATACACAAATAAATCAATGTGATACACCATATTAACAAATTGAAGGAGAAAAACCTATGATCATCTCAATAGATGCAGAGAAATCTTTCAACAAAATTCAACACCACTTTATGATAAAAATCATCCAGAAAGTTGGCATAGAGGGAAATTACCTCAACATAATAAAGGCCATATGTAACAAACCCAGAGCCAACCTCATCATCAATGGTGAAAAACTGAAATTATTTCCTGTAAGATCAGGAAGAAGACAAAGTTGGCCACTCTCACCACTATTATTCAACATAGTTTTGGAAGTTTTAGCCACGGCCATCAGAGAAGAAAAAGAAAGAAAATGAATCCAAATCAGAAAAGAAGAAGTAAAGCTGTCACTGTTTGCAGATACCATGATAATGTACCTAGAGAATCCTAAAGATGGTACCAGAAAAGTACTAGAGCTAATCAATGAATTTGGTAAAGTAGCAGGATACAAGATTAATGCACAGAATTCTCTTGCATTCCTATGCACTAATGATGAAAAATCTAGAAGTGAAATTAACAAAACACTCCAATATACCATTTCAAAAACAAGTATAAAATACCTAGGAATAAACCTAACTAAGTAGAAAAAAGATTTGTATGCAGAAAATTATAAGACACTGATGAAAGAAATTAAAAATGATACAAATAGATGGACAGATATACCATATTCTTGGATTGGAAGAATCAACATTCTGAAAATGACTGTACTACACAAAGAGATCTACAGATTCAAGCAATCTCTATCAAACTATCAATGGCATTTTTCACAGAACTAGAATAAACAATTTCACAATTTGTGTGGAAACACAAAAGACCCGGAGTAGCCAAAGCAATCTTGAGAAAGAAAAACTGACCTGGAGAAATCAGGCTACTGGACTTCAGACTATACTACAAACCTACAGTAATCAAGACAATATGTTACTGGCACATATATAGATCAATGGAAATGGATAGAAACCTCAGAGATAAACCCACACACGTATGGTCAGCTTATCTTTGATAAAGGAGGCAAGAATATACAATGGAGAAAAGGCAGCATCTTCAATAAGTGGTGCTGGGAAAACTGGACAGGTACATGTAAAAGTATGAAATTAGAATACTCCCTAACACCATACAGAAAAATAAACTCAAAATGGAGTAAAAACCTAAATGTAAGGTCAGGCACTATCAAAGTCTTAGAGGAAAACATAGGCAGAACACTCTAAGACATAAATCACAGCAAGATCTTTTTTGACCCACCTCCTAGAGAAATGGAAATCAAAACAAAAATAAACAAATGAGAGCTAATGAAACTTAAAACATTTTGCACAGCAAAGGAAACCGTAACCAAGATGAAATGACAATCCTCAGAATGGTAGAAAATATATGCAAATGAAGCAACTGACAAAGGATTAATCTCCAAAATTTACAAGCAGCTCATGCAGTGCAATATGAAAAAACAAATAACCCACACCAAAAATGGGCAGAAGACCTAAATAAACATTTCTCCAAAGAAGATATACAGATTGTCAACAAACACATGAAAGAATGCTGAATGTCATTAATCACTAGAGAAGTTCAAATCAAAACTACAATGAGATATCTTCTCACACCGGTCAGAATGGCCATCATCAAAAATTCTACAAACAATAAATGCTGGAGAGGTTGTGGAGAAAAGGGAACTCTCATATACTGTTGGTGGGAATGTAAATTGATACAGCCACTATGGAGAACATTATGGAGTTTCCTTAAAAAACTAAAACTAGAACTACCATATGACCCAGCAATCCCACTACTGGGTCTATACCCTGAGAAAACCATAATTCAAAAAGTCATATACCACAATGTTCATTGCAGCTCTATTTACAATAAGCAGGACAAGGAAGCAACCTAAGTGTCCATTGACAGATAAATGAATAAGAAGATGTGGCACATATATAGAATGGAATATCACTCAGCCATATAAAGAAATGAAATTGAGTTATTTGTAGTGAGGTTGATGGACCTAGAGTGTCATACAGAGTGAAGTAAGTCAGAAAGAGAAAAACAACTACTGTATGCTAACATATATATATGGAATCTAAAAAAAAAAAAAGAAAGAAAAGAAAAAATGTTCATGAACCTTGAGGCAAGATGGGAATAAAGATGCAGACCTACTATAGAATGGACTTGAGGACACAGTGAGGGGGAAGGGTAAGCTGGGACAAAGTGAGAGAGTGGTAGTGTATATATGGACATATATACACTACCAAATGTAAAATAGATAGCTAGTGGGAAGCAGTTGCATAGCACAGGGAGATTGGCTCAGTGTTTTGTGACCAGCTAGAAGAGTGGGATAGGGAGGGTGGGAGGGAGGGAAACACAAGAGGGAAGAGATATGGGGATATATGTATATGTATAACTGATTTACTTCGCTATAAAGCAAAAAGTAACACACCATTGTAAAGCAATTATACTCCAATAAAAATGTTAAAAAAAAGATTTACAAGCATGCCAAATATTTAAGTTAACCCATAGGATGTACAGTATAAAATCAATTTCTATTATGTCACACACACACACACACACACACACACACACACACACACACACACACACACACACATTCTACCATAACTAAAGTAGAATTTCATTCTGAAGCACTGAAACTAAAACAAAGAGAACAGGAGAGAAAAGCAGAGTGAAATAAATTCCTTGTCATGCCACTGGTTAATTACATTATGCAGTAGTTGATTCATTTTAATGCTGGAGATGAGGACATATGTTTATTTTATTCTTAATTTGTACTATAAATTCAGGGATGTTTTCAGAGTGGCACTATATCTGGTTAAGTAGAAAAACATCATACAGTGCTCAAACCAAGAAAAAATTTGAAAATTGTGAATCCCAGGTGAATCCCGGAATCAACATAAAAATCAAATACCTCAAAATATGTTGTTTTGATCCCTACTGCATACACAAATTCTGCTAGATTAGAATGTAGTAGGAAAGCACCATTTCTCTACTTTCAAAGTATTAATGATAGGGCAAAAACATACTCATGAACACAATTATATCAGCATAAGGGACAGGCTATGATAAATAATGTAACTGACATAAAATAATACTGTTATCAGCAAAGGGGTACTGAAAAATGCATGCCAAATGGAAAGAGACAGAGGAACTAATATCTGCTGTGTATGTTATGTATGTTGATTTATATTTGTAGGTGCATCTTATTACATATGTTGCTTTACACATGTAAGTGGGAGACCAAACACTATTCAATACCCTGTACTGTCCTAGATGGGAAAAGATTCTAAAAAACAGTGGATATATGTATATGTATAACTGATTCACTTTGTTATATACCTGAAACAAACACAACAATGTAAATCAACTATACTCCAATGAAAAATTTGTAAAAATGAGATAGATGTTACGATCTCATTGTACTTAATATATTTTATGCTGGAAATCAAACACTAAACCAATATTTATCGCAAACATTCTTTTTAGTTCTCTTCTGCTCAGCAATACTTCTGCTTTTATTTTAAAACATCTTTATTGGAGTATAATTGCTTTACAATGGTGTGTTAGCTTCTGCTTTATAACAAAGTGAATTAGTTATACATATACATATGTCACCATATCTCTTTCCTGTTGCTTCTCCTTCCCTCCCACCCTTCCTCTCCTACCCATCTGGGTGGTCACAAAGCACAGAGCTGATCTCCCTGTGCTATGCGGCTGCTTCCCACTAGCCATCTATTTTATGTTTGGTAGTGTATATATGTACAGGCCACTCTCTCATTTTGTCCCAGCTTACCCTCCCCTTCCCTGTATCCTCAAGTCCATTCTCTAGTAGGTCTGTGTCATTATTCCCATCTTGCCCCTAGGTTCTTCATGAACATTTTTTTTTTCTTAGATGCCATATATATGTGTTAACATACGGTATTTCTTTTTCTCTTTCTGACTTACTTCACTCTGTATGACAGACTCTAGATGCATCCACCACACTACAGATAACTCAATTTCATTTTGTTTTAGGGCTGAGTAATATTCCATTGTATATATGTGCCACATCCTCTTTATCCATTCATCTGTTGATGGACAATTAGGTTGCTTCTATTTCCTGGCTATTGTAAATAGAGCTGCAGTGAACATTGTGGTACATGACTCTTGTTGAATTATGGTTTTCTCAGGGTATATGCTAAGTAGTGGGATTGCTGGGTCGTATGGTAGTTCTAGTTTTAGTTTTTTAAGGAACATCCATACTGTTCTCCATAGTGGCTGTATCAATTTACATTCCCACCAACAGTGCAAGAGGGTTCCCTTTTCTCCACACCCTCTCCAGCATTTACTGTTTGAAGATTTTTTGATGATGGCCATTCTTACCGGTGTGAGAAGATATCTCATTGTGGTTTTGATTTACATTTCTCTAATGATTAATGATGTTGAGCATTCTTTCATGTGTTTGTTGGCAATCTGTAAATTTTCTTTGGAGAAATGTCTATTTAGGTCTTCTGCCCATTTTGGGATTAGGTTGTTTGTTTATTGATATTGAGCTGCATGAGCTGCTTGTAAATTTTGGAGATTAATCCTTTGTCAGTTGCTTCATTTACAAATATTCTCTCCCATTTGAGGGTTGTCTTTTCATAATGTTTATTGTTTCCTTTGCTGTGCAAAAGCATTTAAGTTTCATTAGGTCCCATTTGTTTATTTTTGTTTTGATTTCCATTTCTCTAGGAGTTGGGTTTAAAAGGATCTTGCTGTGATTTAGTTCATAGAGTGTTCTGCCTATGTTTTCCTCTAAAAGTTTTAGAGTGTCTGGTGTTATATTTAGGTCTTTAATTAATTTTGAGTTTATTTTTGTATATGGTGTTAGAGAGTGTTCTAATTTCATTCTTTTACATGTAGCTATCCAGTTTTCACAGCACCATTTACTGAAGAGGCTGTCTTTTGCCACTGTATATTCTTGCCTCTTTTATCAAAGATAACGTGACCATATGGGCATACGCTTTCTATCTCTGGGTTTTCTATCCTGTTCCATTGATCTATTTTTCTGTTTTTGTGCCAGTACCATACTGCCTTGATTACTGTAGCTTTGTAGTATAGTCTGAAATAAGGGAGCCTGATTCATCCACCTTTGTTTTTCATTCTCAAGATTGCTATGTCTATTCAGGGTCTTTTGTGTTTCCATACAAATTGTGAAATTTTTTGTTCTAGTTCTGTGAAAAATGCCATTGGTAGTTCCATAGGGATTGTGCTGAATCTGTAGATTGCTTTGCATAGTGTAGTAAATTTCAGAATGTTGATTATTCTAATCCAAGAAAATGGTATCTTCTTCAATTACTTTCATCAGTGTATTATAATTTTCTGCATACAGGTCTTTTGTCTCCTTAGGTAGGTTTATTCCTAGGTATTTTATTCCTTTTGTTGCAATAGTAAATAGGAGTGTTTTCTTAATTTCACTTCCAGATTTTCATCATTAGTGTATAGGAATGCAAGAGATTTCTGTGCATTAATTTTGTATCCTGCTGCTTTACCAAACTCATTGATTAGCTCTAGTAGATTTCTGGTACCATCTTTAGGATTTTCTATGTATAGTATTAAGTCATCTGCAAACAGTGACAGCTTTACTTCTTTTCCAATTTGGATTCCTTTTATTTATTTTTCTTCTCTGATTGCTGTGGCTAGAACTTCCAAAACTATGTTCAATAGTAGTGGTGACAGTGGGCAACCTTGTCTTTTTCCTGATCTTAGTGGAAATGGTTTCAGTTTTTCACCATTAAGAATGATACTGGCTGTGGGTTTGTCATATGTGGTCTTTGTTATGTTGAGGAAAGTTCCCTCTATGGCTACTTTCTGGAGGATTTTTATCATAAAAGCGTGTTGAATTTTATTGAAAGCTTTCTCTGCATGTGTTGAAATGATCATATGGTTTTTCTCCTTCAATTTGTTAATATGGTATATCACATTGATTGATGTGCATATATTGAAGAATCCTTGCATTCCTGGGAAAAACCCCACTTGATCATTGTGCATGATCCTTTTAATGTGCTGTTGGATTCTGTTTGCTAGTATTTTGTTAAGGATTTTTGCATCTATGTTCATCAGTGATTTTGGCATATAGTTTTCTTTCTTTTTAACATCTTTGTCTGGTTTCGGTGTCAGGGTGAGAGTGGCCACGTAGAATGAGTTTGGGAGAGTTCCTCCCTCTGCTCTATTTTGCAAGAGTTTGAGAAGGATAGGTGTTAGCTCTTCTCTAAATGTTTGATAGAATTGGCCTGTGATGCGATCTGATCTGGGCTTTTGCTTGTTGGAAGATTTTTAATCACAGTTTCAATCTCAGTGCTTGTGATTGGTCTGTTCAGATTTTCTGTTTCTTCCTGGTTTAGTTTCTGAAGGTTGTGCATTTCTAAGAGTTTGTCCCTTTCTTCCAGATTGGCCATTTTATTGACATATAGTTGCTTGTGTTAATCTCTCATGATCCTTTGTGTTTCTGCAGTGTCAGTTGTTACTTCTCCTTTTTCATTTCTAATTCTATTGATGTGAGTCTTTTCCCTTTTTTCTTGATGACTCTGGCTAATGGTTTATCAATTTTGTTTATCTTCTCAAAGAACCAGTTTTAGTTTTATTGATATTTGCTATTGTTTCCTATATTTCTTTTGCATTTAATTCTGATCTGATCTTTTCGATTTATTTCCTTTTGCTGTCCCTGGGGTTTTCTTGTTCTTCCTTCTCTAGTTGCTTTAGGTGTAAGGTTAGGTTGTTTATTTGAGATGTTTCTTAAGGTAAGATTATATTGCTATAAACTTCCCTCTTAGAACTGCCTTTGATGCATCCCATAGATTTTGGGTCACTGTGTTTTCATTGTCATTTGTTTCTAGGTATTTTTTGAGTTCCTCTTTGACTTCTTCAGTGATCTCTTGGTTATTATGTAGTGTATTGTTTAGCCTCCATGTCTTTGTATTTTTTACAGATTTTTTCCTGTAATTGATATCTTGTCTCAAAATGTTGTGGTCAGAAAAGATACTTGATAAAATTTCAATTTTCTTAAATTTACCAAGGCTTGATTTGTGACCCACAATATGATCTATCCTGGACAATGTTCCATGCGCACTTGAGAAAAATGTGTATTCTGTTTTTTTTTGGATGGAATGTCCTATAAGTATCAATTAAGTCCATCTTGTTTAATGTATCATTTAAAGCTTGTGTTTCCTCATTTATTTTCATTTTGGATGATCTGTCCATTCGTGAAAGTGGGGTGTTAAAGTCCCCTACTATGATTGTGTTACTCTCAATTTCCCATTTTATTGGTGTTCATATTTGCCTTATGTATTGCGTTGCTCCTCTGTTAGGTGCATAAATATTTACAATTGTTATATCTTCTTGGATTGATCTCTTGATCATTATGCAGTGTCCTTCTCTGTCTCTTGTAAAAGTCTTTGTTTTAAAGTCTATTTTGTCTGATATGAGAATTGTTACTCCAAATTTCTTCTGATTTCCATTTGCATGGAATATCTTTCTCCATTCCCTCACTTTCAGTGTGTATGTGTCTGAAATGGGTCTCTTGTAGACAACATATATAAAGGTCTTGTGTTTGTATCCATTCAGCCAGTGTATGTCTTTTGGTTAGAGTATTCAATCCATTTACCTTTTAGGTAATTATCGATATGTATGTTCCTATTACCATTTTCATAATTGTTTAGCGTTTGTTATTGTAGGCCTTTTCCTTCTCTTGTGTTTCCTGCCAGGGAAGTTCCTTTAGCATTTGTTGTAAAGCTGGTTTTGTGGTGCTGAATTCTCTTAGGTTTTACTTGTCGTGAAGGTTTTAATTTCTCCATCAAATCTGAATGAGAGCCCTGTTGGGTAGAGTAATCTTGGTTGTAGTTTTTTCTCCTTCATCACTTTAAATATGTCCTGCCATTCCCTTCTGGCTTGCAGAGTTTCTGCTGAAAGGTCAGCTGTTAACCTTATGGGGATTCCCTTGTGTGTTATTTGTTGTTTTTCCCTTGCTGTTTTTACTATTTTTTCTTTGTATTTAATTTTTGATAGTTTGATTAATATGTGTCTTGGCATGTTTCTCCTTGGATTTATCCTGTACGGGACTATCTGTGCTTCCTGGACTTTATTAACTATATCTTTTCCCATATTAGGGAAGTTTTCAACTATAATCTCTTCAAGTAATTTCTCGGTCCCTTTCTTTTTCTCTTCTTCTGCTGACACCCCTATAATTCAAATGGTGCATTTAATGTTGCCCCAGAGGTCTCTGAGACTGTCCTCAATTCTTTTCATTCTTTTTTTCTCTATTCTCCTCTGCAGTAGTTATTTCCACTATTTTATCTTCCAGGTCACTTATCCGTTCTTCTCCCTCAGTTATTCTGCTATTGATCACTTCTAGAGAATTTTTAATTTCATTTATTATGTTGTTCATCACTGTTTGTTTGCACTTTATTTCTTCTAGTTCCTTGATATACATTTCTTGTGTTTTCTCCATTCTAATTCCAAGATTTTGGATCCTCTTTACTATCATTATTCTGAATTCTTTTTCAGGTAGACTGCCTATTTACTCTTCATTTGTTAGGTCTGGTGGGTTTTTGCCTTGCTCCTTCAACTGCTGTGTGTTTCTCTGTCTTCTCATTTTGTTTATCTTAGTATGTTTGGGGTCTCCTTTTCACAGGCTGCAGGCTTGTAGCTCCCATTGTTTTTGGTGTCTGTCCCCAGTGGTTAACGTTGGTTTAGTGGGTTGTGTCAGGTGCCTGGTGGAGGAGCCTAATACCTGTGCTCTGGTGGATGAGCCTGGATCTTGTCTTTCTGTTGGGCAAGTCCATGTCAGGTGGTGTGTTTTGGGGTGACTGTGGCCTTATTATTATTTTAGGCTGCCTCTCTACTAATGGATGGTGTGTGTTCCTGTCTTGCTAGTTGTTTGGCATAGGGTGTCCAGCACTGTAGTTTGCTGGTCGTTGAGTGGAGCTGGGTCTTGGCGTTGAGATGGAGATCTCTGGGAGATTTTCACCGTTTGATATTATGTGGAACTGGGAGGTCACTTGTAACTCAGTGTCCTGAAATTGGCTCTCCCCTGTCAGATGCACAGCCCTGTCACCTGGCTGGAGTACCAAGAACCTGTCATCAACATGGCTCAGAAGAAAAGGGAGAAAAGAAAGAAAGAAAGAAAGAAAGAAAGAAAGAAAGAAAGAAAGAAAGAAAGAAAGAAAAAATAAAATAAGGTAGGATAAAATAAATTAAAGTTTTTTAAAAAATAATTATTAAAAAAATTCTAAAGTAGTAATAAAAAAAAAAGAAAGAAAGAAGGAAGAGAGCAACCAAACCAAAAAACATATCCACCAATAATAGCAAGTGTTAAAAACTATACTAAAAAAAAAAACAAACAGAAACAAAACAAAAAACAAAAAAAAACCGACAGACAGAACCCTAGGACAATGGTAAAAGCAAAGCTATACAGACAAAATCACTCACAGAAGCATGTACATACATACTCACAGAAAGAAAAATCGGGACAAAAAAATATATATCATTGCTCCCAAAGTCCACCTCCTCAATTTGGGATGATTCATTGTCTATTAAGGCATTCCACAGATACAGGGTACATCAAGTTTACTCTGGATATTTAATCCACTGCTCCTGAGGCTGCTGAGAGTGATTTGCCTTTCTCTTCTCTGTTCACACAGCTCCTGGCATTCAGCTTTTGATTTGGACCTGCCTCTGTGTGTAGGTCACCTGAGGCATCTTTTCTTCGCCCAGACAGGATACGGTCACAGTAGCAGCTGATTTGGGGGCTCTGGCTCTCTCAGGCCAGCAGGGAGGGAGGGGTATGGAGTGTGGGGTGAGCCTGTGGCAGCAGAGGCTGGTGTGATGTCCACCAGCCTGAGGCATGCCATGTGCTCTTCCTAGGAAGTTGTCCCTGAATCATGGGACCCTGGTAGTGGCAGGCTGCACAGGCTCATGGGAGGTGAGGTGTGGATAGTGACCTGTGCTTGCACACAGGTTTCTTATTCACCACAGCAGCAGCCTTAGCATCTTATGACCGTCTCTGGGGTCCACGCTGTGAGCCCTGGCTCGTGCCTGTCTTTGGAGCTCCGTTAAGTGGCGCTCTTAATCCCCTCTCCTCTTGCACCGGGAAACAATGAGCCAAGAAAAAGTCTCTTGCCTCTTCGGCAGGTCCAGACTTTTTCCTAGACTCCCTCCTGGCTATCTGTGGCTCACTAGCCCCCTTCAAGCTGTGATCACACAGCCAACCCCAGTCTTCTCCCTGGGATCCAACCTCCGAAGCCCGAGCCTCAGCTCCCAGCCCCCTCCAGCCCCGGTGGGTAAGCAGACAAGCCTCTCGGGCTGGTGAGTGCTGGTCGACACCGATCCTCTGTGTGGGAATCTCTCTGTTTTGCCCTCCACACCCCTGTTGCTGCACTCTCCTCAGTGGCTTCAAAACTTCCCCCCTTCGCCACCCACAGTCTCCACCCATGAAGGGTCTTCCTAGTGTGTGGAAACATTTCCTCCTTCACAGCTCCCTCCCACTGGTGCAGGTCCCATCCTTATTCTTTTGTCTTTGTTTGTTTTTTTTCTTTTGCCCTACCCTGGTACGTGGGGGTTTCTTGCCTTTTGGGAGGTCTGAAGTCTCCTGCCAGCATTCAGTAGGTGTTCTATAGGAGTTGTTCCACATATAGATGTATTTCTGATGTATTTATGGGGTGGAAGATGATCTCCATGTCTTACTCTTCTGCCATCTTGAAGTTCCACTCAATACTTCTGCTTTTGTAGATGATTTCACATTAAATTTAATCATTCCTACTAAGGGTAGTGTTTCTGTTTATATTTTTTCCAAGTGTATCTCTTAACTTTGTCTACACTGAGACTTTTCTTTTCATCCTCACTGATACCTTAGCTGAGTAGTAGCTACCTCACCTGTTGTCAGGCAGGTCATTGATATAGTAAAGTACCCTACAAAATTTCTTTCTCTCACTATGTTCATCAGTGACATCATCACCATCTCTATCATTTTCTCTTTTAATTTTCTTTTTCTTACCAGAAAGTCTGTCTTAATCTTTTTTTTTTTTTTTGGATTTTTCTTACTATTTTTTTTTCTGTTTTGACCTTATTTACATTATCATTGCAGATCTATCATCTATCTCTCACAAATTAAGTTCATTCTTGTGTGTGTGTGTGTGTGTGTGTGTGTGTGTGTGTGTGTGTGTGTATGTGTGTGTGTGTTTTATGTAATCCTACTGGTTCTGTTTATCTAGTGGAACCCTGACTGATGCAAATTTTGATAGAGTGGTTCAAGAAAATCTTGACAAGGGAAAGTTTTATGAATTGATCTTGGTTTCTGACATTGGTTATCTAATATGATTAGATTTAAAGGCACTGATGATTCTATTTCCAGTGGTAAATAAGGCACTGGTTTATCCATGTCATTACGTGGCAAGAAAAATATACAAAACATCACCACTAGATACTCCTTATCAAATATTTGTAAAGACTAAGTTTCCAGGAACTCAAGTATTTGATACCTTAGGACATATTGATATTAGTAAAACTAAGATGTATAAACTGAGATTAGCTGATTATTTCTATTTGTGTGGATGAATTTGGGAAATAAAAATGATGAGTTCAGGACTTCAAATTTCAAATTCCCAAATTTATGCCCACTCAAGGCATAAATTATCTGTAAGTCTGCCCTGAAAGAAACTATATCTTGTAGATAAAAGGCTAGAGTTTTTCTGAAGGCCAAACCCAGAGTCTCAACCTGCATGTGGTTGAAATATAATACAAATTGACTGGGAATTCCCTGGTAGTCCAGTGAAGTGAACTCCATGCTATCACTGCCTAGGGCCTGGATTTGATCCCTGGTTGGGGAACTGAGATCCCGCAAGCCATGCGGTGTTGCCAAAATGAATAAATAAATAAATAAAATGAGGAAAAAATTTAAAACAAAAACCAACTTGACCAACCTTGCAGAGTGTGTACTGTTAAAGTAAAGACATTGATTGGGACAAAAAGGTATCCTGGAAAATAGAATGAGGACATATGTGAAGATCCCAATGAAGCTGGGAATATAGAACTCCTAAATTCTGCTGAGTCTTCTTTCCCTACAGATGTAGCCTTTCCAACTCTGATTGAAGAGGTCGACTCTATTTTGTCTGAAGAACCTGTAATTGCTTCCCTTGAACTTTCCAGAGACTGCTGATTCTCTTCAGGACCCAATCTCATCACCTTTCTTTGCTTCTAGACTTATGTCTAAACTGAAGTACCAGCAGGACTCAAAGGGTGAGATAGGAAGTATAAGCTACAAGAAGTGTTGCTACACATGAAAACAACTACATGATGTTTCCAATTTATACGGAAAGAAATCTGGGTAATATATATGGGAATAGATATTAAGGATGTGGCATAATGGTGAAAGGAAAATAAAGTTGGATCAGGTCAATTCTATTTATGTAGGGACACTAAGCAGGAATTCTATATTCAAAGTTTTAGAAAGACAATTAGAAATGGTTCTAACTACTTATTTGGTTGGTTGGCTGAAACATGGACCTAAAATTTGTCTACACTAAATAAGGTTGAAATGCTAGAACTGCCTGGGTAAACTTTACAGGAAAGTATCCAAAGTCTTAGGGAGATTGGAATAGTACAGCAGATTTATTATATAAGACTTGCTTACACACTTCTGGAAATTCCCAAGGACATGCTTTTCAACATGGCTGTGAGAAATAAATTTGTGATGGAAGCCACCATCATCCTTGAAGACATCTGTTGCCACTCTTCCTTTTGGTCAGAAACTACAGTGGAAACTTCTGCAATTCAGCTGACTTCCCCAAATTCAGTGGAGAAAATTGGATAGCAATTGTCAAGGGTCCAACTGGTAGCACTGAATCATCAAAGCCAAGATGATCATGCTTAGCATTCTGTAATGGATAGCTAAGTCAAGGTAGTTGTCAGAATAGTTCAAGTTACAGTGACCTATGCTGTTGGCTAGTGATTGTGGTGTTCCTATAAAAGAAATAGATGGACGGTATAATAATTGCTACTTATCTGTATAAGTATATGAATCTAGGCTAGATATAAGAAATCTAACTTGAAATAACAAAACAACCATGGTTCTTTTATCAATTCCCAGGCTTTAGGAAGTTTATAGACCCAAAACCCCTTAAATGAAGGAGAGGATGGGTCCCATTCATGATGCACTCTGCTATAATTTATATGTTAAAATTATTAAAAAGTTCCAAAGAGACCTGTCACCATTTATCAGGGTGATTGTTTACTCTGAAAAGGGAACTATTCATATTTTCAAGTTTTGGGGGAGATTGCTAGACACTGACTCTGAATTGACACTAATTCAAAGAGACCCAAAACATCTCTGTGGTCCAACAGTAAAAGAAGAGGCTTATAGAAGTCAAATACTCAGAGTTTTAGCTCTGGTCCATCTCCCAGTGTATATGGTATATTGCCAAACCCATCCTGTGGTTACTTTCCCAATTCCAAGCATAAATGTAATAGATACATACACCAACTGGTAGAATGTTTACCTTTTTTGTCTGGCCTGTGGAGTGAACACTTATTTTTGGAAAGGATAAATGGAAGCAACTAGAACTGCCTCTACCTAAATAAAAATATAGTAAACCAAAGGCAATGACACATTCCTGAAGAGGATTGCAGAGATTAGTGCCAGCATAAATGACTTGAGAGATGCACAGGTAGTGATTCCCCCAACTTCCCCGTCCAATTTGCCTATTTGGCCTGTGCAGAAAACAGATGGATCTTGGAGAATGAGAATAGATTATCATACACTTAACCAGGAGTGACTGCAATTGCAGCTGCTTTCCAGATATGGATACATTGCTTGAGCAAATTAGCATATCCCCTGGTACCTAGTTTGCCGCTATTGATCTGAATTTTTTTTCTCAATACTTGTTAGTAAAAATCTCCAGAAACAGTTTTCTTTCAGATGATTAACTAACAATATACTTTTAGTGTAGTGTTCTACTTCAGAGGTATATCACTCTCCATCCCTATACCACAATTTAGTCTACAAGGAACTTCATCACCTATCCCTTCCAAATGACATCACACTGATATGTAGCATTGATGGTGTTATGCTGATTGGACTTAGTTAGCAAGAAGTAGCAACTATTCTAGACATAATGGGAAAACAATTGCATGTCAGAAAATGGGAAATAAATTCTAGAAAAATTCAGAGAGCTTTCACCTCAGTGGAATTTCTAGGGACCCAGTGGAGTGGAGTATCTTCAGAAATTTCTTCTGAGGTGAAGAATATAAAGAATAAGTCACTGCACTAGCCCTTCCTGTAACCAAAAATACTCACTCAGTAACTAGTGGACCTCTTTGGATTTTGGAAACAACATAATTCTCATTCAAGTGTGCTACTCCTGCCATAGTGGTCCAAAAAGCCACTAGTTTAGAGTGGGGCCCAGAAGATGGGAAGGCTCTGCAACCAGTTCAAACTGCTATGCAAGCTGATATGCCAATTGGGCCCTTTGATCCAGAAGATTCTATAGTACTTGAAATGTCGGTGGTAGATAGAGATTCTATTTGGATCCTTTGGCCTCCCCTATAGATGAGTCACAGCACAGCCTTCTTAGGATTTTGTAGCAAAGCCCTACCATTTTATGTGTAAAACTACTTTCCTTTAGAGAAGCAGCCTTTGGCTTGCTCCTGGCTTTAGTAGAGACTAAAAGCTTTACCACGAGCCTCCATGTTACCATGTGACCTGAGCTTGGTGTTTTCTGACCCATTAAGTCATAAATTTGGGCATGTACAGTAGCACTCCATTTTCAAATGGAAGTAGTATATAAAAGATCAGACTTAAGTAGGTCCTGAAGGCACAGCAAGGTACATGAGGAAGTGCCCTGTATGCCTAGGACCCCTACACCTGCTACATTATCTTCTCTCTCCCAGCCAATACCTATGTTCTCATTTAGAGTTCCCTATGACCAGTTGAGGAAGAGGAAATTTGGGCCTGATTTACAGGTAGATCTGCCTGATATGCAGGTACCACCCAAAAGTTGCCAGTGGTATTACTACAGCCTCTCTCTGTGACATCCTTAAAGGATATGGGTGAAGCAAAATCCTTCTAGTGAGCATAATTTGAGCAGTGCAGCTGTTCGTTTATTTTGCCTGGAAGGTAAAATGACCAAAGGTATGAGTTTACACTGACTCATGGCTGTGACCAAAAGTTTGGCTAGAAGGTCAAGGACTTGGAAGGAATATAATTAGTAAAGTGCCAACAAGGATATCTGTGAAAGAGGTATATTAATTGACATCTCTGAACGGGCCAATTTGTAAAGATATCTGTATCCCATGTGAATGATAACCAATGTGTGACCTCAGCAGAGCAGGATTTTAATAGTCAAGTGGATTAGATTAGTTGTCCTATAAAATTCAGTCAGTCTCCTTCCAGAGCCATTCTTTTCATTTCCCAATGTACTCATGGCTTCAATGATGAGCTCAGTAACATGAACTTCCACTCATCAAAGCTGATCTGGCTACAGTTACTGCCCAGTGCCCAATCTTTCTGCTTGTGCATTTTGTCTACCTTTTCTATTAAAGTCCTGAACATACGTATCATTATTATTTCAATTTCCTTGTCTGTTAACGTCATAATCTGTGTCATACCTCAGTTGGTTCTGATGCTTGTTTTGTCTTTCAGATTCTGTTTCATTCTTGAATTGGTGTGCTTTGTAATTCTGTTGTTGTTGTTCTTAAAAACCAGACATGTTGTATCAAGTAATAGGACCTTCTATTTAGGCTAGTACTTTGACTTTGTTTTATATTTGTTTTAGCTATAGTTTCCAGAGCACACAAAATCCTCTAGTGTCCTTGTTTTTGTCTCCTCTCTCTTTTTATTTTGTTTTTCTTTTTTTTTGTGGTATGCAGGCCTCTCACTGTTGTGGCCTCTCCCATTGTGGAGCACAGGCTCCCAACATGCAGGCTCAGTGGCCATGACTCATGGGCCCAGCCGCTCCGCGGCATGTGGGATCTTCCTGGACCGGGGCACGAACCCGTGTCCCCTGCATCGGCAGGGGACTCTCAACCACTGCACCACCAGGGAAGCCCTTGTCTCCTCTCTTGATTTGAGTTTTCTCAGTACTCCTCAGAGAGAGTCTGTGTCTTGAAATTCTTTAATCTGAAATCCACTATTATTATACTGGAATATGGTGGTAAGGTATGATAAGGGGAAGCATTCTATAATGTTCTAATTGAATCTCAAGCTTTTAACGAGGACCAGTCTCTGCCCTATGATTTTCACAATTATTTCTTATTTTATAGTTTCTTCCTTCTCCACTGATGAGAAAGGAAATCTAGAAGTTGCTAGAATGAGAGGAATGCCCTTCTCCCATAGCTCTTGGACAAGGCTCATTATGTGTTTACTTGGAGATTAGATCTTTGTGTTGGAGAATACTCCCTTCACCTTGCTGCCATAATCTGATTTTTCTTGGCTCTTCACCACAAGAAACTCCAAGAATCGTAGAGGTAAGGCCCATGAAAGTGTGAAGGCATCCCTAAAACTGTAGTTTCCAGGAGTTTCTCAGTCTCAATCTATTCTTCATTTAAGCTTCATCAGTTTATCATTTAGGTGTGCCGACCAGTTGAAGGCTCCAGCAGTTTCTGCTCCAAGTAAGTATATTTTGGCTGTGACTCTCAGAATGCACCTGTCTATCCAGAGTTTGGGGAGGCAATTTACTCTGTAAACTCAGTTTTAAGATGGGTGCATGAAAGTTATTTACTTTTAACTTGTCTTTCTTGTTGTGAGGATGGAAATGATAACTTCCAAGCAATTCACGTGTCAAAACTGAAACTAAACATCAACACCTACACTTGGATAGTTGGTCTGTTCTGATATAATTATACCTCAGTTGGATATCCCACTGTACCAATTGCCCATTTTACGCTCATTATCTACTTCCTGCAACATAGGAAGTATATGTCCATGAAGGTCCTAAACATGCCATTTGGATAATCATAGTTTGGTCTATGCAATAGCAGAGTGACATTAATGGTGGAAAACCTCATAATTGCTTTTTATAATTGCTATTCTCTTGAATCCACCTTCTTAAAAGAGAATAAATGAAAGCTTGGAACTATCATTTTGTAAAATTCTCATTCCATGATTAGTTTTGAATATCAGGTTGCTGACCAGGAGAAGTGTTTATGTAAAGTATGTTACTGGGTAGTAAAAGAACAGCTTTTGGAGAGTGGTAGATAGAATATGAAGGGATAAAATGGGCTCATTAGTGCTGTGGAATATCTATGTGTGTTCATGCATGTATTTTCTTACAACTCAAAACATACTTGACAAACAGTAATTCATTTCATCCTCAGTGGGTTGAACCTTGTGAGAAAAATACAGAGATATTACTTTCCCCAAATTTATACATTAGGTATCTTACAATCTTAAAGAATATGTCTGTCAAAGACTCAAGGTGACTAAGTTTTAAGCAGTGCAGGAATGGTTCTTAGACAGGCTTGAACTCTCGATCTGTTGAGGGACGCTTCTAACTTTCACTTTGTGATTTCATACCAAATACAAAGTGCTGGGATTAGTTCATACCAATTTCTCCGGGAATTTACTGCATTGTTTTCTGTTTTATGTAACCATTAACATTTGTCTTTATTTTGTCTCTTGTCAAATTTTTATCAGTTACATCTTTTTTTGTTTGTTTGTTTGTTTGTTTTTGGCCACTATGCAGGCATGCATTGGAAGTGAGATTTTTAATTCCCTGGCAATATCACTATTGATAGGTTCATTTTTCTCCAATGCTATAGTTTAAAATATCAGATAGACTTGGGTTTGAAATTTATCTTCTCCATCTACTTATTATGTGACCTGAGGCAAAGTATTTAATTTATCTAAACATCATTTTTTTTCAGCCATTTTATGGGAACTCCAACAGTATCTACTACCTAAGGCTATTGTAAAGACTGCAAAAATAACTCATTTAATGGGTTTAGGTTACTACCTGTCACAGTGTGTGAGCCAAATACAGCTGACCTAAGTTATTCTATACCCCATCTATTTAGTTTTCAGTAGTGGAAATTAGGCAGATTTTTAGATGGGACAATTTAATTTTTTTTTTAATTTTAGGGACCATTTGTAAGTAAATTGTTTATATGTCCAAATCCTGGTAAATTTAAACCAAATTCCTGATATTTCATTGTCTTCTTAGTGTGAGCAGTCAGAGTGACACTGAAGAGGAACAAGTTAAGAAAAAACAAAAAATAAGGGACTAATCACAAGGTTAAATAAAAAATGCAAGAACAAAACTTCAAAGCCATAATTTATAGAGGGTTCAAAGCAAACATGTAGAATTTATAAAAATGATATTTTTCCCCAACCAATTAATGGTGCAGGAAACATACATTTTTACTTTGGGGATAAATAAAATGGCCCACTTGTATACAAAGAACAATCATGCTCCCAATCAATTCAATTTCATCACTTAGTTTTCACTGGAAATGCATTTTTAGAATTGGTGGGAAGTGTAGCTTGGGGGAGTTCATCAATTGAATTATATTTCAATAACACGGAACTCCATTACAGTGTCCTATGTCATCAATCCATGTAAAATTAAAACATATCTGGAGTAATAATATTACACAGTTTCATTTGTATTCCAATTAACATTTTGCATTTTGCTTTTAGATCTTTCATTACAAATGGATTGCCAAATTAAATGAGGTGGCAAGTTTTCTATATCTAGCACCATCTAGTTTTAATTTGTACTTTCCTGGCAAAAAAAATATGAACAACTGTCATCATTACTGAAAACTGAAAAGAATGGAGCAATATAAAAATTCCCCAATAGTTTACTTTCATCTTTCCTGACAAAAAACATTCTGCCTTCATTTGCCTCAATTACAGAGTCAATGTTTTAAACCTGATAGAAGCTTAAAGATACTCTTTTGACCCAGTGTAGGAAGACTTAAGCTTTTACATTTTAAAACTATTATATGAAAAATCTCATATCCATAGTCTTAAATATCCTCGAGTTAATAGAATGAAAATATATGTACTTTGTGATTTTAGTTCAGAAAGTTTTACTTATGGCATATATGGGGGTACAATAATATATTTGCTATAAGGATTAAATGAGACAATATCTATAAAAGGTTTAAGATGGTGCTTATAATATTGGATTATGTGTGGCTATTTTAGCACTACTAGCATTGTCTTTATCTTGCTTCTTTATTCTTAATTATTTATTTACATTATCTAGCACTCAATGTATTTTTCTGCTGAAGTAAATGTTATTAATATAGAAGGTAATAAAAAGACCATAATTTTTGCAAAATGTGGATGGACAAGAGAATGTGGATTGTATTACATCCCTTCAACTAGTTTAGTTATGAAAGATGGCAGATGGCATAATTCACTTTTTAATTTAACTTATTAATAAATTACTAAATTTTAATTCACATTTGTTTACATAGGAAAAATATATATAATTTAACTCAGAAGAACTTGAACTCATAATCATCTAGTGGCTCCAGAGTCACTTCCCTTCATCTTTTTTTTTTTTTAATTTTTATTTATTTATTTATTTAGACTGTGTTGGGTCTTCGTTTCTGTGCGTGGGCTTTCCCTAGTTGCGTCAAACGGGGGCCCACTCTTCATCGCGGTGCGCGGGCCTCTCACTGTCGCGGCCTTTCTTGTTGTGGAGCACAAGCTCCAGACGCGCAGGCTCAGTAGTTGTGGCTCACGGGCCCAGTTGCTCGGCGGCATGTGGGATCTTCCCAGACCAGGGCTCGAACCCGTGTCCCCTGCATTGGCAGGCAGATTCTCAACCACTGCGCCACCAGGGAAGCCCTCTTCCCTTCATCTTTTAAAAAAATTATATCATATCTCATCTTTCTTCTTCCCAAAATTTCTATTGTAATTATTGATGATTTTAGTCTCCATGTAGATAATCTTTTCAGTAACCTGCTTTCTTGGTTCACTAACCTCTTCTCCTCCAATGATGATGCCCTTCACTCTAGTTCACCTACTCCATAATAGATAAGCCCTAGAATATGGCATTACCAACAGCTACAACACTACATTATCTTTATCTCAAGTATCCCGATTTGTGACCATCACAATTTTTCTTTCTCTCACTGATGTTCTGACTCTAATGACCTTTGAAATGACCACGATCAATTAGTCTGAGGAAGTTTTAGCTTTCTATCATTGCTTTCATGCCTTTATTTCCAGCCACATGCAATTTACATTTCATAGTCAATAATCGCAGTCACTGTCATACTTTCTAATTGCTCTCCTTCCTTTAATGTCAACTTAAAAGAGTTTATTCCTGTAGAGCAATGAGGGGTTGTGAAGTGTACAGAGTCAGACTCCTTAGCAGTGTACCACAATAATTCTTTTAATTTGAATTATAGATAAAAATTTTATATATTTTCTCATTTACATGCACAAGACTTTCCCTCCTTTGTATTGAGTGAAAGATGCTAACCATAGCACACACTCATTGCCAACATTATTATATACTGCCAAATTGTATTTTCTAAAGTTTATACACTCAATGCCAGTGTATGTGTTACTTTTCCTACACATATTAAAAGAATTGCTGGCTGTCAGAGTTTATAATGCTTTTGCAAATCTTATGCATTTGAAAGTTTATGTTTGGCTTTATTTAGCATTTTTCTTACTACTAGTAATATGGAACATCTTTTGAAAGTTTGTTAAACATCATTGGTATTTCTTCTTGCATGATTTGCCTGTTGATAGATTCTGCCTCTTTTACAATTAGCCTGTTTATATTGCAGTCATTGATTTGTAGAGCTCCTATCTATCTGTCTATTATCTATTATCTGTCATTTATCCACCATTAAACACTCATGCTTTGTCAATTATATGCATTTTAAATATCTTTCCCTACTTTCTCCCAGTGTTAATTTTTACATATTTATATACTGCTTTTCGAAAAAAAATAATTTAACCTAGTGTAATTATATATGTATGCATGTATTTATGTATAATATTTTTTGCTAATTTTTGTTTAACTAATTTTTCATATTCTCAAATTTCAGAAATATTTCTTATATTTTCATACAAATTTTAAATATTCCTTTCATATTCAGGTTTTTAATACGGCTGATTTTGTGTTGTGTTGTAAAGATTATATTTAATTTAATGGGTTTTTTTGAAATGGATGTCGATTGTACCAATACAATTTATTGAACAGTATATCTTTTTCCTCTTGATAAATAATAATACAGCTGTCATATATGATGTGTCCATTTATCTGTACATACATAAGGCTCTTTATTTTTAATGCCTTATCTATTTATCTGTGCCCCAGTCCCATAATACTAATAACTAATTTTGATATGTACAAGAACAAATCCTTTAACTTGTTTTAAAATTGGGAACTGCAACCTCCTGTGTGTTTTGAAATAGTTATATCAGTTTCGCAACAAATTTCCACCTGAATTTTGAAAGGACATGTATTGGATTTATATACTATTATTGAATATTGTGATATTTTATTTTTATTGAATTTTCATATCTATGAACTTTAATTTTTACTTAGATTTTTTCAACTGATTTTCAATAATGATTTATAAATTTTATCCAAAAGAATTATACTTAATATTTGTTCTTATTGTATGGATTTTATTGTTATCAGATAAATATAGATATTCTAATAAAATATTGCTCTTATATGATTTTTTCAATTATTATTTTCCATTACATCTCTGCTACAATTTATATTCTGGCAGTTTACCTAGAAACGTATATTTTAAAAATTTTCAAGTCAATAGAGTTTTAAAGTTCTCTCTTTCAGTTTCTCTTTCAATCTCTCTGCTCATTGAATTTTTGTTAGAAAAATTGCCTATATAATGCTGATTTTTAGAAATTTGTTAAGACTTGACTTATGAAAAAAAAGAATTGACTTATGCCTTATTATACAGTTTGTTTTTAACATGCTATTTTATTATTTTGAAGACTATGTATTCACTATTTGTTTATTAAGTTTATTTACTGTGTTCTTCAAATTTCCTATATCCTTACTAATTTATTAAATCTATGAATTAACAAGAAATGTTGTTAAAATACTTTCCATTATAAAGACAAATGTATCATTAATTAATTAAAATGATGTCATTTTGCTCTTTTTTTAAGCAGATGTATGCAAATTTATGTTACATTTTGATGAACTGAAACTTTGCTATTACCAAATGATGCTCTTAACTCTAATAATACTTTTTAACATAAAGTCTGTATTTCTCCATTAGAGCTACAACATTAGTGTTTGGTTAGAATTAAAATACCTTTTTATCAAAAATTTTATGTTCTTATCTTTTCATAAATACTATGAAGATTTTAATCAAACCCCTTAGTTATATATTTTAGTACATATTTATGTATTATTGTTGCTGATATATTTTGAATTATATCTATCACCTTATTTTTTTCATTTTTATATCTACTATTTTTACTTACATTTTAAACTTTTTTCCCACTTAGACTTTTTAGTTACTTTTTTCCCTTTTTCCTATCTTTGCTAGTATTTATAAAACTTATTTAAATACTTTCTTTATAATTTTATTGTACATGTGGAAGAACATATATTAATAAATAATGCAATGTACTTCATCATTGTTGTTATTGTTTTGTAACAGTCAGTATATGTTTTGCTTCAACCACTTTCTTACATCCTTATATTTTTCCACCATTTTCTGGGCAGCTTATTCTTACATATGATAACATTTTCCTTTATTTGTATGATCTCACTTAGAATTATTTATTGTTTTTTATCCCACTATTGAGTGAAAGTTTAGTTTGGTTTATAAATTGTCTCAATAATAATTTTTACTGTCTTTTAAATTTTGCATTTAAAATATTTTATATATAAACTTTTATATTATGTATTAGACAATACTAACATGATGTTTGATTATTTCATGTTGGGTCTTTTTTTTTTTTTAATCCCTTTCCTCTTGTTTTTAGTTAACTGATTTCATAAGGGTCTAAATGAGAGAAAGTTATGTTCTCTGAAAATGTTTCCTTCTCTCAGAACTACTGAATTATATGTATAAAGTTTTGAGCAGCAGTTACTATATACTTGGCCTTATTTTAAGTTAATGTTACCTAAATATTTAGCTTGAAGAGTCCTGGAAAACAGGGTTGTGTACATTCATATCTCAATTTTTTTAACATATTTATTGGAGTATAATTGCTTTACAATGGTGTGTTAGTTTCTGCTTTATAAGAAAGTGAATCAGTTATACATATACATATGTTCCCATACCTCTTCCCTCTTGCATCTTCCTCCCTCCCACCCTCCCTATCCCACCCCTCTAGGTGGTCACAAAACACCGAGCTGATCTCCCTGTGCCATGCGGCTGCTTCCCACTAGCTATCTATTTTATGTTTGGTAGTGTATATATGTCCATATCACTCTCTCACTTTGTCACAATTTTTTATAAGGATCAGGTTACAGTTATAAAAATATCTCCAGAAAATATTATTTTCGTATTCTTCCCACCCAGCGTCAAAAATGACTTAGTCAAATCTCTGTGCCCTCTTCTTTTATTGATGAGCATACATTTTCTAATTCTCTATTTCTCAAAGGCTGTAGGCGTCATACATGATTCTTTTACAATTAAGTCATCAGGAATGAGCCCAAGTGTCCATACTTATGCAATCATTAAAACCCAAGACACCATTTTTCCAGATTTTAGAATGCACTCTTTTCAGTAATACTTTAAGAGCTTTTTTTTAATCTCTCAGGAAATTTTATTTATAGCCTCCTTATAAAATCTGTATCCTAAGATTGCTCTTATTGTTTTGGGATATTAGCTACACATTGAAAAGTGATATTACCAGAGCTACAAAAATGATTTCTAGATGTTTTACAGCAGTAGGTGCAGTTTAGAATTTTGAGAAGTTTAAGTCTATATCCATTGATAAATTGCAATGAATCTACACAATGGAAACCAATGTGTTAATTCAAAATATGAAAAAGGGCTCTGTGATCTTTATTCTATTTATATGATAAAAGATAAATATGTTTTCAGATTCAGTTTGTGTAAAAGGGAACATGCGGGCTTCCCTGGTGGCGCAGTGGTTGAGAGTCCACCTGCCGATGCAGGGGACACGGGTTCGTGCCCTGGTCCGGAAAGATCCCACATGCCATGGAGCGGCTGGGCCCGTGAGCCATGGCCGCTGAGCCTGTGCATCTGGAGCCTGTGCTCCGCAACGGGAGAGGCCACAACAGTGAGAGGCCCATGTACCACAAAAAAAAAAAAAAAAAAGGAACATGCATAAAATATTCTAATCTGTGTATATTTTGCACAATATTACACCATAAAATATTTAGAGGGCTAAATATTTGTATCTGTGATTTAAACTCAGGAGGAATAGTAGGAATAGAAGAATGAAGAAGGAATTTTTTCACATTGCTTTCTTTTGTGATTATTTTTATATAAACGCACACACATTTTTAGTTTATCAATGAATTTCAATGTGCCATGATGGTTAAGATCATACATTATGAAACCTGACTCTACCATATACAGTGTTATTTGAAGTTATTCCTTTAATATTGCTGTGGATCACTTCATTATTTATAACGAAGAAGATAACAGTACCCTTATAATAGTACCGTATTCCATAGTGCTATGAAGGAGAGGAGATAATATATGTAAACGACTTGAAGGAGCCCAATTCCCATTGTCCTTTTCTCCTTCAATTTTTACTTAAGTAAATCAATTGTAGGTGATTTTTAAAATTACATTTGAGGCTAAATATAAGTGCGTGTCACGGGGGTAATGATTACAACAACAAAGAAAGGCAGTATTGAAAATTGACTGTTTTCCTCTAATGTGTCTAGAAGAGTTCAGGCTTATAGCCTCCTAATTATAGAGACTAGAACTAGTAATGTGTATAAGATTTGAAAATATAATTTGAATAATCAAAACTGTTCATTACAATCTCATATACATTAATTAGAGTAAGACAAAGGTCAAATAGTAATGCTGGGTAAGTGTTGGAGGCTCATCATCTCAATTGTATTATAATAAGTGATTCTGAAAGAACATAATATGTGACTAGGTAATTACAAATGATGGTATTTTAATTTTAAATGTCTATCCTATTTATCTTAAGAACTTCAGAAGCAATTTGCTATGCCAGGTTAAAAAGAAGTCATTGGAGGTCACAGAAAAGAAAGGAATTTTAATAAGAATGTTCTTACAATGTATACACTAGAATTAGCCTATATCATATTAATCATTAAAAGAAAAGAAATAATAATAATACCTAGAGCTACCTCAGTTTAAATTAGGAATCGCTGTGTTAAGTATTAATACTTGCCATTCCATTTTATTCTGTTCTGTTATTTTTTAATAAAAATTATATTTTAAGTGTACAACATTATATTTTTGTTTTGTTTTGTTTTGTTTTGTTTTTGTGGTATGCAGGCCTCTCACTGTTGTGGCCTCTCCTTTTGCGAAGCACAGGCTCCGGATGCGCAGGCTAAGCGGCCACGGCTCACGGGCCCAGCCACTCCGTGGCATGTGGGATCTTACCGGACAGGGGCACGAACCCGTGTCCCCTGCATCGGCAGGCGGACTCTCAACCACTGCACCACCAGGGAAGCCCCCAACATTATGTTTTGATGCACATACACACAGTGAAATTATTACTAGTCTAGCTAATTAACATATCCATGTGCTCACATAGTATCTTTATTATTCATTCATTCACTCATTCATTCATTTATTGGTAAAGACACCTCAGATCTACTCTCAGCAAATTTCCAGTATACAATACAGCATTATTAAATATAGTCACCATGCTATACTCTAGAACTTATTCATTTTACATAACTGCAACTTTGTACTCTTTGACCAACATCTCCCTATTTCGCCCACCTTCCTGCCTCTGGTAACCACCATTCTACTTGGCTCCTATGTAGTCAGCTTTCTTAGATTACACACATAAGTGTGATAATTAAGTATTTTTCTTTCGGTGTCTGGCTTATTTCACTTAGCATGATGTCTTCCAAGTTCATCGATGTTGTTGTAAATGACAGGATCTCCTTTTTTTTAAAGGTAGAATTTTATACATATATATACATATATATATATATGTATATATATATATATATCACATCACATTTTCTTCATCCATTCATGCATAGGTGGACACCTTGGTTGTTTCCATATCTTGGCTGTTGTGAATAATGTTGCAATGAACACAGGAATTCAGGTATCTCTTCAAAGTACTGACTTATTTTTTTGTATATGTACCCAGAGAAGGATTCCTGGATCACACAGTAGTTCTATTTTTAAGTTTTTGAGGAACCTCCATATTGTTTTCCATAGTTGCTGTATCGTTTTACATCCATGAACAGTACACAGGGTTCCCTTTTCTGTACATTCTCACCAACACTTATCATTTTATTTTTCAATAATAGCCAAACAATCCCTTCATGTTGTTTTCCTTCCACTAAAAGTTTCACTGAGCCCACAATATAGAAACCCGGAATATAGAAGTTGGTGAGTAGTAATTCTTTACAGAGATATACTTTATTTATTGATTCTACCAAGATTAACTATGCACAGATTTAATCATTGAGGCAGAGGAAAATAAAGTTGTTTTTTTTTTAATTTACTTGAAGACATGTTTAAAGAATACAAGCAATTCATAGAATTTCATATATTTGGCCTCATTTTGTGATTCTAAGATAAATAGAACTCAGTTTCTACCAAAATCCATTTGATTTAGTAAATTATTCTAATCATACAAACTGTTTCCTGACCAACAATTTTCACCACTTCAAAATAGTTTTCCAGGCACCATTGCAATGTGATCATGATTAAATAATAACCGTGTCTCAATAATGGCAGAGCATATTCCATGTTTTAGGAAGGTTTTCCTCATGTCTTCCTGGGTACTTAAAATTTGCATTACTGAACCTCTCGCATCTCATGAATTATCTTACCCCTTTGACCCCTCAAGGCAAAAACCTCTATCTAGGACTTATATAAAGGTTCTGCTCCCAGAACACCTAAAAGAAAACTCAATGCTTATATATTTTAGTAAAATATACTACATATTTTGGAGTAGGCAATATGATGACAACTGAACAGGCAATTGTCAAAGGGGAGAAAAATAACTATAGTGATGAAATGGATCTCTACCCTTTCAGTCCTAAATGAACATCTTGAAGGGATTTTTTTAAAATGTTGACATAACAGCATGGTAACTCTTCCCACAGGATGTTTAAAGTACTATACATTCTTTGTTGTTGCTATTTTCTGAAATTATTGAAGCTAACATTTCAATTTAGAAGTTATTTGTAGTAATAAGTTCCAACTAAATTGTTTGTTGTAATTATTTGATGCTTTTATAGGCCTCATAATAAAGAAGACTTGGTACAAAATGAATCAAATGTATTATCTTACACAAGCTATTTTATTCTGATCATAAAAAGTAAGAACATCAAATTACCATGAATTAAACATAACATTATTAGTGTCATGTTTTATTTTGTTTTGCCTTTCTGAGAATAATATTACACTGCTGTCGTAACATTTGACAGCACAAGTAGGGGAAGTGAAACACTATGCAGTTACCCCAAAGTTATTTTTGTTTTCTGTACCAGAGCACTTAGGCATTACTGCTGTAATAAACATAGATGCTACCAAAATTCCAGGGTCATTGTCATGTTAGCTAATGTTTAGAGAGAAATGAGTAGATTTTCAGATATAGATGTTTTGGTTTACATCTCACCAATACTTTTATAATTTCAATTGTACATATGCTTCTATAATGAGTCATATATCCTCAGAGTTGGATCAAAAGTGAGGATAATTCTGTGCACCTAACACCCTAGATTTTTCTGTATTTTATTGTTTTATTCTTCATGTTCTTCCTATGTAGTGCCATATACATTGATGTCTTCATTTATTACCTATTTTAAGAGAAATCCAGACTCAAAAGCCTTCAAATGGGGTGATATTTCCAGGTCCATGACCAAGGCTGCATCCCTGTTTCTGTTATTCTCTCATCTCTTGTCTTTCAGACTAGATTTCCTCATGATTACAAAGATGACAAATAACAGTTGTGAAAATTTGCTACCCTGTTCATGTGCAGAGGGGTAAGAGACAGGGTATCTCCATTAACTAAGGAATAAAACCTCTTCTAATCAATGTAACTGAGTCAATTTAGATTTCTCTGTATCCTAGCACCAATTATCTTTCCAAGGTAATACTATTAGCTGATTTCCTTAATTCTGAGCTCTGACATCTATCTGGGGTAAAGTGGCTGTGATTATCATGATTACTTTAGAAGTTTGGATTAACTGATACCTTTCCCAGGAACTAGAGATGGGTCAACTTTCACTGAGTTCCATGGGTTCTTTGGGGAAAGATGGATCCTTGAACTAGATTGTTGCTATGGTACGGTCTGAATAGGGGGCTGATGATGGTTAGACAACTTATAAAGTCCAGGGAGCCATCTATATGTTCAGAATATCTATGTTTGTGTATTTAGCCCGGGACTCTCTTCAGATCTCTCAGCAAAATTATCCAGTTGTTACTTTACATTTTCAATTGAGTGAAATAATTATAATATCTAAGAATCATTTGGCATTTTCTATACATCAACTACATTTATTAAATGTTTACTCTCCCATTCTATTTAAAAAATTAGTCATCTCTGTATCTCATTGTAGATTGGCAGCATAAATACTATTATCACCTGAAAAAACATTTTTTGACAATTAAAGTTCTTAAGAAAAGAGAAGGTTTGAAGCAATGATAAAATTTCTTGTTGAAATTGGGGCTGTAGGACAATTTTGTTTCTTCTCCAGAACAAAATTTATCCTACACCGAATAGAGGAATGAGGAGGCTCCGATTGTCAGAATAAATATTTTCATAACCAAATCTGTTACTTTATTTCTCTTTTTAAATTATTTAATGGGTTTAATTGATCTTAGGGTGAAAATTGACTTCCTTAGTATAAGATATTTTGAGCTCCATATCATTTGATTTTCTATACAGCCTTGTTTCTCATTGCTCTCACCTTGTTTTTTTTGTTTGTTTGTTTGTGTTTTGCTTTCTAATCCAGTTATATTAACCTTTTAAACTTAAATGTCTTTTATGTACTATTTTATTTTTCACAAATGTTGTTTCTTGTGCCTGTAATTTTTCCTTTTTTATGAAGGAAACTGCATTCTTCCCAGGTTTTACCTTATGCTTCAGTTTCAGGATCAGGGTCCCTGATTCATGAGATACAGATGGGAATATCTATATCTATATCCATATCTATATCTACAGACATATAAACATATATACACACCCACCATGTCCACATGTTCCTAACTGCCTTCTCTACAAGAATGAAAGCCCTGTGTTTTGTACTATATAACCTATTTTAATAACCAGCATACAGTAAGAATGCAGGACTTGAACATAGCTTGTTTGGATCCATCTCTTGATTCTGATATTGACTGACTGTGATAGAGAATGACTTTATTTTCATCTAGTTCATTTTCTCTCCTTGCTTGACACTAGTCCCAGTTCTTGGCTGAATCATAGAAACCTATTGCTTATGGTCTTCTATGGCCTTTCTTTGTCCACCAGTTTGCTTATGATAACTGAAATGAACTTGGAACTCAGGATTTGAAGATAAGCTACAAGAAAGAAGAAACCTGTGTCCCTGAATCATTGTTTGAGGGAGCTACTCATCTAACTGAAGCAGTCATTTGGAGTTTACTTATGTGAGATATTAACTTCTACTGGGTACAATATATAGTACTCATTATACATGTTTGGTTTGTTTCTTGTAGCACTTATTCTTGTACTAACAGAACAACTCTTAACCTCTCTGTGATTCCAGTTTCTCCCATTTCTTATAGGAATAAGGAAAACACTAAATCACAGAATTTTGGAAACAACTGATTAAAAAAATATATGTAAATCAATTATAACAAATGCTGACAGTATGTTCACTATTTGTTGAATGGATTAATTGTTTTAGTGCCTGTGATTAAGTAAATACAATTTGAAGATGTTCCGAAGTAGTGCTTCACAGGCTATATTTGGTTCATTGAGATATAATATATGACATATGTAGTGTTAGACTGTAAAATGTTAAACACATATACATTGGCTACTATCAAAAAATTTTAGATTTCTTATTAAAATCTAAATTTCTGGTATGATTTGAAAATATATGAGGATCTGGCCAAAATTTGGTCTCAATTCCAACTTGATAACAACCAGGTGAAATACATAGCTGCCACTGTCTTTTGATGGGACACAAACTTTCCAACAACTTGTTCCTGTCTGCTTACTCTGAGGTTAACCAGTCATTTATTATTGTATTTAGGGTATGGCTATCAAAATTGGAAGAAACAACTAATGAACAAAGAGAGAGTTGAATGTTTCGAAAAATGGGTAGGGACATATCTCTTTAAAAGGTGAAAAGCCTATCACTCTTTAGGCTTTACCTCTGAAAGACAAACCGGCATGATCCTGTGAGTATTTCAGTGTTACTTCTGATACAGCAACCATTTATTGAATCAGCTTGTGTTTAAATAAGATGGTATTGCACAAAATCTATATTTAAAACACTTTTGTGAGTGGTAGAACTGTTCATTATACCATGTAAGAGAAATAGCAAGATATCCTACTTTCATTATCAGAAGGTCTGTTGATAGTTGAAAATTGATGCGAATAGACAGAATGAAAGTGTTCTTTCTATAAGAGCAGCATAAGCAAAGGTATTTGTAAATGTACCTGAGATACACTCTAGTTTCATCACTCATGCTGATTCTCACTTTCTTTATATAGTAAATAAGAAAACTGTGATATGTTAAGGTTTTCAAACATTGTTGCATGAAGTTCTAGTGATAAAGGGACAACAGAGGTAGAATGAGTGGATAACTGGACAAGAGTCTTATCCCGGATTGCAACCTCAAATAGAGTATCTAGGTTGTATGCCATATAAAGCATTAGAACTTAATGAAATATTTTTTTTAATGTTATATCTTTTCAATTTAAAGGTTTAGGTAACCAGTAGGATAAATGACAGCTATACTTCTTTCAGTTTCCTAAAAAGAAAAAACAAGCAAACTAATAATAATGATAATGATAAAGCAGAAAGCAACCTATTGGACTATTTTGAGGGTTTGGTTTTTCATGTTTATGATGCATAAAGCTATATAAACAACAAGAAAGTTATTTTCATCTGGTCATGTTCCCAGATACCACATAATATTATGTGAGGTTAAATAATTTCTCTTAACTCTAATATCAACATGTATCCCCTAACTAGTGAAATGAGTTAATTTCCTGGGCTACATGTCTTCATATAACTATGAAATAAGATTTGATAGATATATATTTGATTGTCTCAATATACAATGTTAATCTTATGAGTCCACAAATCTAATTTTCCTCTAAAAACATTCTTACTCTGATTTGTATGACTATGAGATCATGTTTAACACCAGGAGTAACTCTGTGGTCTGTTTCATCAGAAATAGACCCTTGGGTTATTAGGTTAAAAGCAGAGGAAATTCCAGCTCCATCTTTATTATTCGATGATAATACTATTCTGTCCATTTCTATTGTATTTCAATATTTTTGCAGTACCACAGAACTTAAGTAGAACTCAAGCTTTTGATTTTTTTCCTTTTATGAGAGAGAGGATAAGACGGAGAGAGAGGGAGGAAATTTTGAAATGTAAAGATTTAACCATGACTAATATTAGCAAATATTTAAGACAGATGAGTCTTCTCATAAATTTTAATGAAGAGAATATTTATAGATTTCAGTGGAGAAAGGAGATTTACTGAACAAGAGACTTTCTTGCCAGACTGATCTGGGCCAAGTATTCTAATGATAATCCACTTCAACTGAGAGAGGTAGACTCAAACATCAGGCATGTACATATTCCAATGAAATTCAGATTCTTTTAAAATATGCATTCACTGACAGTGTGATAAGGTTTTCTAAAAAGCAAAATCTGTTTACAACTGATTTGTATTGAAAACTTTAATAATCTCCTCCAATAGTTTTCTAAATCATGAAGATGTCAGATAAGTTTATCATGTCAGATAAGTTTTTCATGTCAACAGATTACTGACAAAACAGCCTGACACTGTTCAAGAAAAAAATGAAGCTCTTCTCTTTTAGATTTTATTTTGATGATTACTTCTATCCATAAGTTCTACATAGGAAGAACTTATAGATAAATAAATTGGTAGTTGATAAATAAATAGAGAAATGTTTCAGATAGTCAAATGCATATCAAAAATTAGTCTAACTGGGGAGCCTATCAAGTTGTCATTTCTGATAAAGTAGAAGATTCATACCTACTATTCCTGGGCAATCTCATCAAGAACAAACACTATGTTGATTACTCCTAAATCTATCTTCAGCTCATATGTCCTACAGGGGGGCAGATTAATATCTTTGGATACCTGCTGAAGAGAAACACATTGCAAACCTATATGCTTAAAAAGACCCCGATAACATTATTCCAATATGTAGTATGTAGTCCCTCTCAGTTGTCTCACTACATGGCACTATATCCAACACATTCAGCCAAATGATTAGTTTAGACTTTTTCTCTGCTTTCCCTTCTTTATCATATCCCTCAAGTTACCTGCACTGGTATAAGTTCTAATTATTCTTTTTGAATATAAATTTAGAATATGGTACAATAATCTTCAGTTTCCCTTTTCAGGGGTTCATCATATTTTATCTGAACTGATTTCTTGCCTCTATAATCACCTCAATTCTACTTTTTTTTTAACCCAAGAAGCAGAATTACATAATATATAAATCTAAATATCATTCTTAATTTAAAACATTATCTGTTAATAAGTCAGTCAATTTAAATCACAGTCATACAGAAAACTCTGCCCAACAAATACAGAGATTTGTCTTTTCAAAGTCCTTAAATATTTTAAAACATTTTAACAAAGATATAGTCTAGAGCAATTGGAGTGTTGGAGTAAATAGGGGATGAGAAGAGGAAGGGAGAGAGCATGGATCCTAACTCATTGAGCTGGCTTTACGGTTGGGTAGAGAATTCATAAGTCAACATATGTTCCTCTCAAATTATCATGGTCATTATTATCTATGTCTATGGCATTAAATTGTGAAGGAGGAGGAATATGATGCTCTCCTAAGTTTATTCCTTTCTACGTACGTTGATTTTTAGTCCCAGGATGATGGAGAAATTATTTCTTTCACAATGTGATTTATACTATGATATGAAAAAAACTTCAAATCAAATCTTTCAGATACATTGCAAAATAATGTGAGCTATAAAATTACTTAATTTGTTGTTCAATTTAGAAATACATAACTGTAAAAAATGAGGGAAACTTTATATATAATACTGTGCAATGAGATAAGAAAAATCTGTAAATAAGTTTTCAAGACTGATGAAAAAAATAAAATAATTTAAAAAATTTAAAAAGCTACGTATGTTAAAATGCAACACCAACAAACTCAAGGTACTTCTGAAAAATGTATTTGAAAATGAAGAAAATGATCCAAGAATGAAGTCTGAGATTCAAGAAAGAGGAAGAAGGAAGGAAAGAACAAATGAAGAAAAGAAGGGAGGAAAGGAGGGAGGAATGAAAGAAGAAAGGAAGGAAGGAAGAGAGAAAAGAAAGGAAAATGAAATAAGAACACACCTAATGCCCAGATCTTAGTTTCTAATACCATTCTTCATTAAAAGGAACTAGAGTTCCTTGGATGAATCCCAGATTCTAGGACCAGGGCAGAAATATATAAGATGAGTGTCATAATGTCAGAAAATAAGAATGTATCACACACACACACACACACACACACACACACACACACACACACACACATGCTCATACATAAATGGAGGTGTAGGATATATAAGTGGACACTTAGGTGTCAACTAAAAGAGCTCCCACTGGACAAAGCTGGAATAGTTTGACCAAAAAAACCAGAAACCTTTGCAGATACCAGTGCCAGGGTTAGAAAACCTGAAATTGAGGAATTGCTGAAGGCTCAGTGTGGGCAACTCTGATAGTTACATCATTCAGGGACCCCAGTCATAAGGGGATCCCCACAATTTTGTGAGATCTACCTCCAGAAGCTCAACCAAGTTCTCAGAATAAATATCTGAGAAAAATCCCCATTGGCTTCTGGTAGGGAAAAGGGGAAAGGAACCATTTTGAAATACCACAAAGCTCTGGGTTCTTTTTAGCAAGCCCTGCCCTCAGGTAAACTAATTAACTAGAGCCTAACATGCTGGGATATTAGCACAGCCTAGTTAACTTAGCAGAAAGGAAATATCCCAATTCAGCTGAAACAAAAAACAAAAACAAAAGAACTGAGAAATACTTATGAAGTTCACAGTCCAGAGGCATACTCTTACTAAAAGACTGAGACCTAATTATAAGATTATAGAACACTTCCCTCCCACCACACCTCACCACCACATTACTATAAACCTATTTACAGCAGTCCCTTTACCTAGTACATTATGTCCTGCTTCCAAGGGAAAAAAAATTACAAGGTATATCAAAAGGTAAAATAACAAAACAAACAAACAAATCAAAAAAAAAAAAAAACAAACACACACTTGAAGGGATAGAGCAAACATCAGAAAAGACACAGCAGGAATATTGGAATTTTCAGACTGATAATTTAAAACAACTATGAGAAAGCCTTTGATGGGCTTCTTAGTACACAGGACATGGCTGAGGAAAGAATTTCTGAGCTAGAGGTTATATGACAAAACCATGAAAACCAGAAAGCAAAGAGAACAGAGACTGATAAAAACAGAGCAGACTATCCAAGGACTGTGGAACAGGTACAAAATGCATAATGGGACTATCAGAAGGAGAAGAAAGAAAAGAACAGAAGAAATATGAGAAATGATAATAACCAAGAATTTTCCCAAATTAAGATCAAACACAAAACCACAGATCCAGGAATCTTATAGAACATCAAGCACGATAAATGCCAAAAAAAAAAAAAAAACTTACTAAAAGACACCAGAGGGGAAAAATAAACACCTTATCTACAAAGGAGCAAATACAAGAATTGCATTTGACATTTCCTCAGAAACTGTGAACTGAAATAAAGTACTAGAAGAAAAAAAACCCACCAATGTACAATGTTGTACCCTGTGAAATTTTCCTTCAAAAGTGCAGGAGAAATAAAAACTGTTGCAGACAAACAAAATTGAGGGAATTTATTGCCAGTAGACTTAAGCTGCAAGAAATGTTATAAAAGGTGTTTTAGAGAGAAAGAAAATAACATGGGTCAGAAACTTGGATCAGTGTAAAGAAAGGAATAGCACCAAAGATTGAATAAGAAAAGTTAAAATAAAAACAGTTATTTTTCATATTATTAATTGATTATACAAGACTTTGTTAAGTATAATAATATCAAGAATGTATTTGATTATACATGTTTATATTTTATACATATATTACATATATGTATGCTTATGTAAATATATGTGAAATGAATGACAGCAATGAGGCAAGGGACAGGATGGAGAAACTGGGATTATTTTGTTATCATATGGTACTCACACTGCCTGAGATGTGTATAGTATTATTTGAAAGTGGACTTAGATTAGCTGAATATGTATATTGCAAACTCTAGGGCAAACACTAAAAAAAAGTTTAAAAACAAAAAAACAAAAACAACAACAACAACAACAAAAAACTGCAGCCAGTTAAGCAGACCATGCTTTTTTCCTCATGGGGGTCCTGGTGTCTAATGGCTGCAAATAGTAGCCTATTTGGTAATGTATGTAAACTGTTGCTCATATGGGTTGCCCAAAGTGACATGGAGACAGCCCATTCTAGTAGACATTCATGTATGACCTCATATTGTCCCCAGCATAGGCTCCAGACAGGTATGGAGTGGTGGCTTCTAAAAGCCTGAGCTAGACAGGCCAAGGTCCACATTGGCCAAATCATAATGTCCATCTGCACCAAACTGAAGAACAAGAAGCATGTGATTGAGGTCCTATTCAGGGACAAGTTCAAGTTAGCTGGCTGCTAGAATTCTACATCTCCAAGAAGTAGGACTTTACCAAGTTTAATGCAGATGATTTTGAAGACATGGTAGCTGAAAAGCAGCTCATCCTAGATGGCTGTGGGGTAAAATACATTTCTAACAATAACCCCTGGACAAATGGTGAGACTTGCACTCATAAGAACTTCAGCACTGCCCTGTGTTTACTCACCAATAAATCCTACTTCCTGTCCAAAAAGAAAAATGAAAAACAACAACAATAACAACAAGTATAACTGATATATTAAGGAGAAAAAATGTAATCATATTTAATGCTCTTTTAAACCCACAAAAGGCAGAAAAAGAATGGAAATCAAAAATAGTAGCAAAATAAGGGCAAAAATAGAGAACAGGAACAGATATAATCAATGCTAATTTCATCAAAATCACTCAGAATGTCAGTGGTCTAAATGGACCAATTAAATGATGAAAATTGTTAGCTTGTATCAAAAAACAAGACCCATCTATATGTTGTCTACAACACACCCAATTTAAATATAAAGACACATATTAATTACAAGTAAATGCATGAATAAAGATATACCATGTTAACACTAATCAGAAAAAGAGAAAAACTAGAGTAGCTATCTTAATTTCAGAATAAAGTAGAATTCAAAGCTCAGAATGATATCAGGGAAAAGAGGTGGTATTACATACTGAAAAAGGGGTTTATTCTCCAAGAAGATATAACAATTCTTATGCATCTAACAATACAGCATCAAAATACATGAAGAAAAACTATTAGAACAGCAAAGAGAAATAAATAAATTCACTATTTAAGTTAGAGCTTTCAACACCCCTCTTTCACCAATGAGCATATGTAGGAGGCAGAAAGTCAGTAAAGACCTAGTTGAACTAAATAACACTATCAACTGTACATAACTGATGTTTGTAAAGTATTTCACTCAACAACAGTGAAATACACAACTCTTTTCAAGCTCACATGGGACATTCACCACGACAGACCACATACTGGACCATAAAACACTCTAACAAATATAAAAAGGTAGATATCATACAACTGCTCTCAGACTACAAAGGAATTAAACTAGAGATCAAATAAGAGAAAGATAACTGGAAAATCCCAACTAAAACACATAGAGATTAAACATCATACTTCTAAATAAGACATGGATCAAAGTAGAAATTTCAAGACAAATTTTAAAAATATATTTATACCAGGTTAATATATACAAGTCAATGGCTCTCCTATATCCAATTAATAAACAAGTGAAATTTGAAATTAAATATGCAACACCATTTATATTAGCACACAAAAATATGTAATACCTAGGTATAAGTCAGCAAAACGTACAAGATCTGCGTGATGAAAACTGAAAAACTCTGATAAATGAAATCAGAGAAAAATTAAATAAATGGATAGATAGTCCATGTTCATGGATAAGAAAAATCAATATTGTCAAGATGTCAGTTCTTCCTAACCTGATCTATAGATTTGACATAATTCTAATCAAAATTCTGCAAGTTATATTGTTGATATCAACAAACTGATAGAGTTTATATGGAGAGGCAAAAGAGCCTGACAATGATGAAGGAGAAGAACGAAGTTTGAGAACTGACACTACCCTACTTCAAGAATTCTATAGTGCTGCAGTAATCAAGACAGTGTGATATTGGTGAATGAATAGACAGATGAATGGAATAGAATAGGAGGCCCAGAAATAAACCCAGTAAATATGTAAGTCAACTGGTCTTTGACAAATGAGCAAAGGTAATAAAATGGAGCAAAGATAGTCTTTTAAACAAATGGTGCTGGAACAACTGGACATCCACATTAAAAAATAAATAAAAAAGAATCTAGACCCAAATCTTACACCCTTCACAAAACTTAACTCAAAATGGATCACAGACTGACATATAAGACACAAATCTATAAAACTCTTTGAAGGTAACATAAGAGAAAACCTAAATAAGCTTTGGTATGATGATCACTTTTTAGATAAAACAACAAAGGCATGATCCATGAAATAAATAATTGATAAACTGGAATTCATTAAAATTTAAAACTTACATTCTGTGAAAGAGAATAAGACAAGCCTCAGATAGGGAGAAAATATTTGTTAAAGGCATATCTAATAAAGGACTGTTACCAAATATGTACAAAGAACTCTTAAAACTCAACAGTAAGGAAACAAAAAACAACAAAAAGCAATTAAAAAATGGACCAAAGACCTTAACAGACATCCCACCAAGAAAGATATATGCAGGGCAAAAAAGCAATTGAGAAGATGTTCCACAACATACTGTTATCAGGGAAATGCAAATTTAAATAACAATGAGATGCCACTGCATACTTACCAGAGTAGCAAAAATCCATAACACTGACAACTGCAAATTCTGCAAGGATATGGAACAATTGGAAATCTCATTTGTTGCTTGGGGGGGAATAGAAAATTGTACAGCCACTTTGGAAGACAGTCTGGCAGTTTGTTACAAAACTAAACATACTTTTACCATATGATCCAGCAATAGCATTCCTAGGTATTTGGCCAAAAGAGTGGTAAAATTATGTCCACACAAAACCTAAACATGGATGTTTAAGCTATTTTCTTCATAACTGTCAAAACTTGAAAGAAGCCAAGAAGTTCTTCAGTAGAGGAATGGGTAAATAAAATGTGGCTCATCCAGACAATGGAACATTTTCAGCACTTAAAAGAAATGAGTTATCAAACCCATGAGACAATATGGAGGAAACTTAAAAGCATATTACTAAGTGAAAAAAATAGCCAATCTGAAAAAGGACACATACTGTATGATCCCAAATTTAGGACATTCTGTAAAAGGCATGACTATGGGGATATATATATAATCTCCAAACTAGTTTCCACACACTAAAGAATCTTTAAAATTAATATAAAAATTGTAAACTCTAATATAAAATTAGTAAGAGATATGAGAAGGAAATTCACCAAATAAAAAATAGAGGGCTAATACACAAGTGAAAAAATATCCAAATTTACATCTAATGAAATAAATATAACTTAAAACCATAAGTAACTAGGCTTTTATCTGTCAAATTAAAAACAAAATGTTACTATGTGTTCCTTTTGTTAGTGTAGCTGTTTTTATGATATTATCTGTGTTGACACTTGGCCAGACAAGCAGGAAATTTCAGGTGTGACTAGTTAAACCCAAAATTATTTAATGTTTCCTAGTGTTAAGAGCATAACAGAAAACAAGAGCCCTGAAAGTTAACATGTCCTTTATTTCATCAATACCACTTGGGAACTTGAGAAACATTTTTTTTTAATCAACAAATGTTTATTGGAAACCTACTAGTCCATTGGTGTTCAAACTTTACTATGTAAAGTACTTAAGTCTTTGGAGTATAATTTTTAATGATATGTGGGAAATTTTAATAAACCTAGGCTAATAAAGCTGAATATAAAATAGCATTCAGTATGTTCTAATTTTGTTAGTTACATTTGCATCTATGTATAAAATATACAGAAGCATATCTGCTAAAATCTTATGGATATTTATATGTATGTGTATCATTTTCTACACTGTACTCACTTTCTATTATAATGTATACTCCTGTTTTGCAAAATGAAGTTCTATCCTAAGATATAATGAAAATATACATTTTCCTCATAGAAAAGTTGAAAAGTGAGTTTGGTATCAGTACAAAAAATCCATACTCTCACAGAATACATTACTACTTAGGAAATTATAAGTTTTCTAAATTCTATATAATCATATATATGAAGGTTTATATTTATAATAACTTTATTAATTAATAAATTTTAACATCCTAAGGATGAAATGTGAATTTTAATGTATGCATGAAATATTAATAAACATAATTGTTAATAGCTGCATAATTCTACATAAGTTTTCATAATTGCACACAGTCCCATTGTCCTGAAACCTATTTAGCTATTCCTGGACAATTATATTTCTTATATAAACATTATAAACAGTACTGAATTACATATTTATATGTATTTGCATGAGTTTTTAACTATATAAATATTGTTTCTTTTAACAGGTTTGTAGAATGGTATTGCTGTGTGAAAATGCCAAACTTTTTAATGGATCTTTGTATATAATGCAAAGTTTTTTTCTTTAGAAATTTTGATGTTCTTCAAACAGGTCACAGATTAATTGTAGAGATGTTAGCAGTTTAGTATTGATTATATCAATACTGTTCTCTAAATAAACGGCTAAAGCCTTAATTTAAAACATGATAATTTTGGAAAGAAGACTAATTTTAGGAAGGGTAGGACACAGAGTTAGTTGGTTTCATTAGGCAGACACTGAAAAACAGTGGATAATTTTTAGGAAAAAACAAGGAAGCCTGAGGTTGAGAAAAGCATAAAAGAAGGAAATGAATATGTATGGTAAGTAATCTTAACTACTTTTCCTGGCCCATACCAACTTGTACACACCTATTGTTTCAGTATTGAGCGATTGAATCCTGCTGTTTACCTCTTTTACAGACAGACATATGAAGAAGTAAAAGAAAGAAAAAATGATATTCAGTGGGGTTTAATATTCTTACAAAGCTGGAAATCAACTTTAAATTGCCTTTTTTGAATAAATTATGGAAATATGCGGCTGTCAGATTTGGGCTGCTACTTACACTGTGGTTGAGGATATCTGTCTCAGACAGGACTGGATGTGAATATTGAGTTTCCACTAAGAGATTAGAGGTTTCCTGTTGAGATTTCCTGACCAGTGTCTTGAACACTTTTGGAAGGAAAACAGCCAGTTTTGTTCACGGTGAAAGACAGAAAGACCACATATAAATCCCTGCACTATTGTTAGATTTTAACTTCTCTGCATCTTCAGGATACATGCTTTAGCTAAAAATTTCTATACTTCCTCTTAAGTCGTACTGACTAGGAACAGTTGGAAATATATATGTAACAATTTTCTTCACCTGGAAAGAAATTTTCTTTGGGAGACTATATTTAGAGTCTCTGTATTGAGATGAGATTTTTGTTTCTACTAATCGGTATTTTGAGAGCATTCCATAATACTCTATTGAGACACACTAGCATTACTCTCACATAGGATGTTCCCAAAAGCAGTAAAATACAAACGTACCAGAGCATTAACTAATCACCACAATCTGAGTTAAATTTAGTTTTAACCATGGAGTGGAAATCTAGCAAGGAAGTCCAGGCTGTTTGGAAAAGATGGACTTTACAGCCTGTGGGCAACAAGAAACAAATGCTGGGTTTTAGACTGGAAAAATAAAAACATAAGTGTTTGTAATTATTCATTCCTTTATTCATCAATTATTGAAAATTAACCACTGAAAATACAAGCAAGGTTAAGTAAGGTATGGTCACAGTCTCTATCTCCAAGGAACCAATGAGACAAGTTGCAGATATCTAAGAACTATTCAAACCTAATATTACTTTGAGGAATAGGATAAGTGATCTTGAAAGCAGAAAATCCAAATATGTGAGCAGCCTAAAACCCTGATTAAGGGATTTGTTCATTTCTAATTATAGAAATATGAGAAGAGATATAGACACATTTTAGATTTTTTTTAACATGGAAGAATATAAATAGAAGACTAAAATACACCTCGTATTTTATTACCTAATAACAACTATTTTTATTTCTGTGAATTGTTTTACCTTTAAAACAATTATAAAGAAAGAGTTTAGATAAAAAATGGTAATCAAATTCTATCTTCTTTCCACTCAAAAAGAAAATGGTAATCACCATCCAGAATGAGGGTTTTTATTATTCCTAATTATTTCTTTATATTTTAAATGTACTCAATATTCACAATGAATACATTAATTCCTATGTATAAATATTCAGAACCCAATTTTTTAATGTACATTATTTTAATTACCTTTCTATCTTTCTCCTTTTTATTTACTTATTTATTTACTTATTTATTTATTTATTATTTATTTTTGGCTGTGTTGGGTCTTCGTTGTGCACGGGCTTTCTCTAGTTGTCGCGAGCAAGGGTTACCCTTCATTGCGGTGTGTGGACTTATAGCAGTGGCTTCTCTTGTGGTGGAGCATGGGCTCTAGGCATGCAGGCTTCAGTAGTTGTGGCATGTGGGCTCTAGACTGCAGGCTTAGTAGTTGTGGCACACAGGCTTAGTTGCTCCGTGGCATGTGGGATCTCCCCAGACCAGGGCTCGAACCCGTGTCCCCTCATTGGCAGACAGATTCTTAACCACTGCACCACCAGGGAAGTCCTATCTTTCTGCTTTAATTGTAATTCCACACATGCTTCAAAGTTTGCCTTAATGCTACCTCACCGTTTCCTTATACAATATCACTGGCACAAAATTTTCTTTATATGGGTCCATATTAAACATCAAGGAGGAATGAAGTGTTAAAGTCTAGGATGATGCGGAGGTAGTGGAACAAATCCAAAGCTCCATGCCAATTATTTCTGTTTCCCAAAATCTATTTGTTTTCAGTCAGTTTGGGTGGCTAAAACAAAATACCATAGACTGGGATGTTTAAACAACAAACACTTTTTCTTACGGTTCTGGAGGCTGAGACGTTACCCTCAAGTTGCAGGCAGATTCAGTGTTTGGTGAGAGCCAGTTTCCTGGCTCGTAGATTGTGGCCTTCTTGCTGTGTGCTCATATGGCCTTTCCTTTTTGCCTGTTCCTGTAGACAAAGTGCTCTCTCCTGTCTCTTTCTCTTCTTACAAGGGTATTAGTCTCATCGTGAGGACCCCACCCTAATGAACTAATTTAACTCTAATTACCTCCCAAAGGCTCCACCTCTAAATATTATTACATTGGACATTAGGGCTTGAACATAATGAATTGGGAAGAGGGGAGAAGGACACAAATATTCAGTCCATAACACCATTATAGTCTTTTAAAAGGCCTGTCTTTTACCACTGATTGACAATTCAGCTGTTCAAGTCTAGCATGATATCTGACACATATTTTTTAATCTAGTCTAGAATAGATCAGAAGACCAGGTGAGCATTTTTCACAGCTAGTATCTCTCTGTAATGCAAAGGGGTAGGATTGATATGTCTAGTGTAAACCTGTAAGGGTAGAGCCTTTTTCTACCAGTTAAATCTATGTGCTACTTATTTCCACCATTTACACAGTCCTCCACCTGTTTCCTCTATTTATTTATGTATCCTCTTACTGCTCTAGATAGACTTCAAACAAGTAGAGAGCAATAGCAATGCTCTTGCCTAGTGTGCTCATTGTAATGCATACATTATAATACATACAAATATAACATGTGAAGCCTTTAGATTGAATGCATTTCTCCATAGTCTCCCATAAGGACTGCTAGAGGGAGGAAGAGAAGAAGGTTAGGAGAGAAAATGAATTTCTGTAACTTCTTCAGTCCCTTTTCCATTCCTCTACTCCTAAACTATCAATCACAGAAACGTTTATATGCTTGCTGAATTATCTATACACAGTCAAAAAACATCCTGTCACAGAAATTCACCTGCCTGGGAACACACCCCTGAATTTCAACTTTTTACCATGTTTCACAGAGCACTTGGACTATTTCACTGTTGTCAGCTCACTGTTGATGACAGAATATAGGTTATTCTGCTGTCTTTTTATGACTAAATAAATAAGTAATCAAAGTTATACTAACCAAAATGAGTTTAAACTGGTGGTAAGTTAAAGGAGTGAGCAGTATCTGGTTATCTGTTATATAAGGAAACAAATCATGTCCTTGGAAACAGGAATATTTGCCTGTGTTTCACAACTAGCTTCAAAGGGTTTATACTGGACCTAAGCCTCTTTTCCCAACTGCCACATTATCATGTTTATCAATATCTGAGTTTACTCTGTAACTGGACTCAACCCTTACATATTTGGAAACTTTCATAAGTGGGCTTGAAAATTGTAAATTTTCAGAGGCAGTGGATAGTCCTGAATGGCTTCAAGTCTATCAAAAACTTCATGTTTCCAGTTCTTCTGTCTTATAAATTCATCTATCTGTCCCCTCAAAGAAGTTATAAACCGAAGAAAGCCAATATCCACTTTATTCAGGCAAACAGAATAACAGCTAATTTTACCACCTTCTGAATAATTGAAAAATTTCTTCTATATTTTATCATTATCTACAACAGCAATCATCAGATAAGGAGAACAAATAAATCTCTTCACCAATAACTATATTAACTTATGTTTTTCCTTACTGTTAAAAAATAATTAAAATGGTATACAAAATTAAATAAAATAATCAGAGCAAATGGAGGGGAGAGAATGAACAAGATTAAGTTTCTAGGCTCTTTTGCTTACCTGCTCTTACAACTTCACTGAGATTCTCTGTTTGGCTTATCAAACATAATGTTTTATTTTTGTTCACAAAAATGCATACTTCCCAGAGAAAGCACTATTTCACAGCAGTTTGAACCTTTAGGAAATTGGGGAATACATTAATATCTGTAGATGGTTTTAAGTGTAATTAAGGATCTAAGAAATTTCAAAATTCCACAGCAAAAATGTTGCTTTCCTTACAGGGCTCTATGACAAATGTGTTCATTTAGGCACCAGGATGACTTGCGTGGAGTGATAATGAGGGAGTCAATATTCCATGGTGACTTGATGTAGTAGGTGACAAATTACTCCCCTCACTATTCCCCACATTGTTCCTTAGGGCCAGCCTCATAAATAGATGGATTTAGCTGTTGCAGTTTTAGTAAGAACTGAGAAGTAGCAAGAGTCTGCGCTCATAGTCAAATTAGATTCTTTTCTTTAGACTCACTAATGGAACAAGTAAGAAAGACTGCTTCCAGAATGCTGCTATCAAGATCACATACTTTAACTGAAAGAGGTCCTTTTTTTTTTTTTTTTTCTTTCATCTTCAGTAGCTCCTTATTTTAGTTTGATTGAGTAGTTTAATACCGGAAAATGACACCACTTTGATCTTGGTACATATATAGTGCCTCTCTAAATCCCTAATCTTATATATATATTTGTCACTTTCCTTTCTAAGCCTCATTTTCATCAAGTACAAAATAAGGAAGGTTGACCAATTGTTTCCAATGGCTTATTCAGAAGAATGGCTTAATTCTCCCCAAATATTCATTGCAAATCTGTTATAGTACATTATTACTTCTAACTGCCACCTTGCAAGGCACAAAGAAGATAAAATCTAGCATGGGGATAAAACCTAGCATGGGGGGATTTCCAATGGAATCAACATTAATAGCATTGAACTCTGACCTTTCTCTCCAACCACCTTTCTGCAATGTTGGAATCTGTAGTAGATACTGCTGGTGCTCTGTCCAGAACCAGTCTACTACCCAGGAGCACACATTCCTTAACTGTTCTTTTGAGAATTGGCCGCAGCCTGCACAAGCCAAATTATCCGGAAATGCTTGGAAGGTAATGTCCTCATCTTTGGGGGTAACCCACAGCCAATGACAGACTCATAAAATGTATAATACAGTAAGTCCCTACATATCATTGAGGTCTGAGAGCACGTTCATCTAAGTCCAACAAAGTTAGCCTAGGTAACCCAACTAACACAATCGGCTATACAGTACTCTACTGTAATAGGTTTATAATACTTTTTCACACAAATTAATATATTAATAAAACAAACACAAAAAATACAGAAAACACTTTTAATCTCACAGTACAGTACCTTGAAAAGTATAGTACTACAGTACAACAGCTTGCATACAGGGGCTGATATCGAGTGAACAGGCAAGAAGGGTTACTGACTGGAGGAGGGAAAGGAGGTGGGAGATGGTAGAGCTGAAGGATCGTCAGCAACAGGAGACAGAGGGCAAGCTGAAATTTCACTCACGCCTGACGTTGATGGATCACGTGCTCGCATCTTTGAAAGTTTGCAACTTGAAGGTTTGTACGTGGGGGGCTTACAGTATTCTGGCCCTCCTGCTTCAAGCTGGTGGTTCACGATCGCCATTAATGATTCAGAGCTTCCTGTGGGATCAGACTTGAGCCTCAATTTCACCTGAACACAGTTCTTTGCTTGCTTTCTCCCTTGTCCTGTTTCGATTCCTTTACTCTCAAACAGGCTTTGTCAAAAAGTTCTTCCTCAACAAACCACCCACAAAAGAACCACTGTCTCATCTTATGCTTCTAAGAAATGTGACTTAAGACATATATCTTACCCAGTGGGGCAGGCTTCAGCTTATGCATAGCTAGCACTATGAGCTCACTTGCCCCTTTTGTGTGGCAACAACATATAAAAAGACACATCAGGGCAGCAACGTGAAATTTGACACTAAATCAAATCACAAAAACTACCAGATTAACAGGATGGACTCCATAATTTTCCAGTCCTGGGTTCTGCTTTGGTGCAATAGTGCCTTCTCAGTAGAAGAGATGTGGCGATATGGAGACACATATATTTGGGTAATTTACAAGAGCCATGGGTTATGTGGGGGGTATGGTGTGTGGTGTGTGTGAGAGAGAGAGAGAGAGAGAGGAGAGCGGGAGGGAAAGAAAAAGAGAGAAAAGATCTAATACAGTGGTTCTAAAACTTTAGTATGCATGACAATTACCTTGAGGGCTTGTTATAACAGATTGCCTCTTCTTCCAACCCTAAATTTCTGATTTGGGATAGGGCCTGGGAATTTGCTTTTAAATGAGTTTGCAGGAAATGCTGATATTGCTGACCAAAGCCACACTTTGAGAACACCTGGTCTACAAAACCGATATGCCATAGAATACTTTGAGGTAATAGAACGTTATACAATCTCTGTTGTCCAATATAGTAGTCACTAGCAAGTGGGTATCCCTAAGATGTCCCTAGATTGCAGGCTTATCTTTATTCATCTTAATTTCTAACCCAAGACTATATCCTTTCAAAGTCATTTATTTTCCATTATATTGGACCCAAACTTGATATCTTCCTCAAAGATGGAAATACTAACTTCACTTTTACTTACTACAAATTTTGTCTTTGCTTTTTCTTAATATAATGTTATTAAATAAGAAATCTCTGTAAGCAAGACACCTTGGAGCAGCACTTGCTAAGCCAGACTGTTTTGCTACATGGCAGATTTCCTACTGGTTCTTACCTGTCTTGCTTTCAGGTTATTCAGTATAAAACAATAAATTAACTGTTATCATTCATATCAATTTTGTTAGCCAGTTATGGAGTTTTTTTCTATATCTTTCCACTTAATTTTCTTTCTGAGTTTACTGACTGACTTTATATCCATTCTTTAAATATATATTTCCTCCTTCCAGTATAGATTTATTTTCTGATCAATATTTTCCAAAACACTAGCCACCTCCTACTTGTTTTTCTAAATTACATATAATGCTATTAAAAAAATCTTGTTATGATTTTTTACTCCCCCCAAATTTACTTCCCATCAAATGTAACACCACCATTTCTTTTGATGTTTATAGCTGAAACAGTAATTGACTGTCCCTCATTTATTTCAGAAATATTTATGAATAATAAAATATGATCGGGGGTACAGTTTAAAACATTTTTGGATATTGTGCTTATGGAGCTTAAAGTTTAAAACAATTCAAGTATTTATTTTATAATGAGAACCATTATAATAAATACAAGTAATAAATAATAAATACAAGTAATAAAAATAAATACAAGTAACACTAGTGTGTAGGTTTTAACAGGAAGTACTAAAATCCATACAGGTACCAATCAGTATATGATGCCTTTTCTAATAAAGTCTCATTTCATATCTGGGAAGTCTCACCCAGCATGTTAATGGGAATGGAAGAGAGAAAATGGAAGCAGGTCCTGATGCAGGATGAAGCACACTTTTTATTTGGGCTATTTGTTTTCTTATTGTTAAATTTTGAGTTTATTTTTAATTTTGTGTAACACTCCTTTATCATACATGTGTTTTAAAAATATTTTCTCCTGGTGTGTGGTTTCTTCTCATTCTCTTGACTGTCACTTACACAACAGAAATGTTCATTTTAATAAAGTCCAGCTTATTAATTATTTCTTTCATGAATTGTGCCTTGGTGTTGAACGATAATTGAATTTTGTATGTTACTGTTGTATCCTGCAACGTTGCAGTAATTACGTATTAGTTCCTGAAGCTTTTTTTGTTCTTGTTGTCATTTATTCTTTTGGATTTCCGACATAGACAATTATGTAATCCAAGAACAAAACAGTTTTATTTCCTCCTAGTCTGTATATATTTTCTTATCATGTCTTATTGCATTAGATAGGACTTCCAGTATGACGTTGAAAAGAAGTGGTGAAAGGGGATATTTTTCCTTGTTTCTGGCCTTAGTGGGAATGCTTTGATTTTCTCATGATTTAAGTATGATGTCAGCTATAGATTTTTTTAGATCAATAGATGTTTTTGCCGGACGTTTTCTTCAAGTTGAAGAAATTCCAACTGTATTCCTAGTTTGCTGGGATTTTTTTTATCATGAATGTGTGTTGAATTTTATCAATGTTTATGCATGTATTCATATAATCATGTAATTGTTCTTCTTTAGCCTCCTTATGTGATGGATTAAATTCATTGACATTCTATGTCAAAATTACCTTGCATGGGAGAAATCCTACTTGGTCATGGTGTATATTTCTTTTTATACATTGTTGGATTTATACATTGTTGGATTTGATTTGCTAATATTTTTTGAGGATCCATTTCACCTATGTTCATGTGAGATATATATTTTTTTCTTGTAGTGTTTTGTCAGGTTTATAATTAAGGTAATGCTGGCTTCCTAGAATGAATGAGTAATTATTCCCTCTGTTTCTGTATTCTGAAAGTGATTGTGGAGAACTGGTATAATTTCTTCGGCACCTGGTGCTTTCTGTTTTAGAAGGTTATTGATTACTGATTTTATATGTTAGTAGCTATATCTCTATTCAAATTGCCTATTCCTTCTTTTGTGAATTTTTGATTGTGGTTTTCAAGGCGTCCGTTCACTTTAAGTTATCAAATTTGTGGACATAGAATATTTCATATTATTCCTTTATTTTCATTTTAGTGTCCATGGGATCTATAATGATGTCCCCTCTTAATTTCTCACATTAGTAATTTGTAGCTTCTCCATTATTTTCTTAGTTAGCATGGCTAAAGTATTATCAATTTTATGGATCATTTCTAAGAATACACTTTGTTTTGTTGATTTTTTTAATCTTTAACTGATTTTGGCTCATATATTTATTGTTTCCTTTTTTCTTCTTACTTTGGAATTTAATTTGCTCTTCTTTTTCTTGTTTCCTAAAGTGGAATCTTAGATTATTGGTTTTAGATTTTTTCTTCTTTTCTAATATATGCATTCAATTATGTAAATTTCCCTCTAAGACATTTTTGCTGCATCCCCAAGTTTTGATCAATTGTATTTTAGTTTTTGTTTTGTTCAAAATATTTCAATTTGTTTTACTATTTCTTCTTTATCCCATGTGTTGTTTTGAAATGTATTATTTAATCTCCAGGTATTTTGAGATTTTTCAGCTATATTTCTATTAATGATTTCTAGTTTAATTTATTTTTGGACTGATAGCAGAAGACATCATATGATTTCTTTTCTTTTAAATTTACTGAGGTGTTTTTGATGACCCAGAATTTGGCCAAATTTGGTGAATGTTCCATGTGAGCTTGAGAAGAGTTATTATTTTTCTGTTGTTGAATGAAGTACTTTATAGATGTCAATTATATCCAGTTCGTAGATGATGTTATTGAGTTCAACTATGTCCTTACTGGCTTTCTGCTTCCTAGATCTGTCGACTTGTGATAGAAAGATATTTACATCTCCAACTTAGATAGTGGATTCATCCCTTTCTCTGCAGTTCTATTAGTTTTTTTTCTCATGTATTTTGATGCTGTATTGTTAGGTGTATAAAGATTGTTATATCTTCTTGGATAATAAATCTCTTTTTCATTATGCAATATCCCTCTTTATCTCTGATAACATTTTAACTCTGAATTTTGCTTTATTTGAAATCAATATTCCTATTCTGGTTTTTCTTTCTTTTTTTTTTTTATTATTACTGGCATGGTATATAGTTATCCATTCATTTACTTTCAATTTATATGTGGTTTTATATTTAAATTGGTTTTGTTTAGACGACATTTAGATGGGTGTTGTTTTTTGTTCTTACTCTAACAATCTTTGTGTTAAATTAGTGCATTAAGACCATTGACATCTAAATTGATTACTGATGTAATTAGATTAATAGATACCATATTTGTTACTGTTTGCTATTCCTCACCCTTGTTTTTTGTTCCTCTTTTTGTCCTCCACTCTTTTCCTGTCTTTTATGTTTTTAATTGAGTCTTTTTATGATTCTGTTTTTCTCTTCTTTCTTAGTATATCAATTATTCTTCCTTTTTTTTTTTTGAATTGTTGCCCTAGAATGAGAAATACACATTTACAACTAATTCAAGTCCACTTTCAAAAAACACTACACTGCTTCACAGTTAGTGCAAGTACCTGATAATAAAAAAAAAAGAATTCCCTCCTCCTGTCCCTTGTACTATTGCTGTCACTCCTTTCAATTATACATAAGCGTATATAAGTATACACACATGTATATGTAAGTATGCATAAATATTTGTTGTTATTATGAACAAAATTTATCTGTTAGATTAATTAAGAATAAGAAAAATAATGTTTTTATTTTACCTTCACTTATTTCTTCTCCAGTGCTTTTCTTGTTTCTTATGGATATCTGGGTGTCTTACACATCATTTTCCCTCTTTCTGAAGAACTTCTTTTAACATTTCTTGCAAGGCAGACCAACTGGAAACAAATTTCCTCAAATTTTGTTTTTGTGATAAAGCCTTTATTTCTCCTTCACCTCTGAAGGATAATTTCATAGAGTAAAGAATTCTAGGTTGGTGTTTTTTCTCTCAATACTGTAGATATTTCGTTCCATTCTCTTCTTTCTTACTTGGTTTCTCAAAAGTCAGATGTAATTCTTATCTTACTCTTGTAGAAGTAAAGATTTTGTCCGTTTTCTTTTTTGTTTTTCCTAGCTTCAAGATTTTTTAAAATCTTTGATTTTCTGTAGTTAAAAAGTGATATGCCCAGGTGAAGGGTTTTGGAGGTTTTGTTTGTGTGTTTGTTTTTGGCATTTATCCTCTTGGTATTTTATGAGATTCCTGAATCTGTGGTTTTGTGTTTGACATTAATTTGGGGAAAATCTCAGACATTATCATTATGTACATTTTTTTCTGTTTCTTTCTCTCTCTCTCTTCTCCTTCTGGTAGTCCCATTACATATATGTAACACTTTTTGATAGTTGTCCCATATTTCATGAATATTCTGCTCTTTTTTTCTCTATTCTTTCTTCTTTGATTTTCCATTTATTGTGTGTGTGTGTATGTATATATATATATATATAATCAGAGAGTCTTTCCCTAGCCAAGTCCAGTACATTAATGAAGTCATTCTTCATTTATATTTTAGTGTGTTTGATTAGCTAGCATTTGTTTTTGAGTTTTCTTAGGATTTCCATCTCTCTCCTTACATTGCCAATTTGATTTTTCTGGTTTGTTTTATCCATTACAGCCCTTAGCATATTAATTATGGTTGTTTTAAACTCCTTTTCTGATGGTTCCAATGTTTCTGCCATTTCTGACTCTGTTTCTGATGCTTGATCTGTCTCATCAGTGTTTTTTAGTACATCTTTTTTTGTTGTTGAAAACCAAACATGAAGTACTGGTTCAAAGGAAATCTAGTATATAGACATTTTATTTGTATTGGTATTGTGGTAACTTGGTTAGGTGTGGGGGAACAAGAAGCAGTCTACAGTCCTATGATTAGGTCTCAATTTTGGGGTTTCTTTGAGCCTGTGCCCTGGGTTGTGAACTTCAAGAATACTTTTCAATTTCCCTTCTATTATCAGTGGAATAATTGTCTGTGGTGAGGACAGAGTTGGGTATTTATCTCGCCCCAGGTTTATTAGACTCTAAGAAAGAACCAGTAGGTTAGACTCCATTAAAATAATTTCTTTTGTGGGCAAGCATGTCATGAAGAATAGAACACTCTGGCGTATTTCAAAATGGTTTCTTTTCCCCTTTGCCTGCCAGAAGCACTAGGGAATTTTTCTCTGCTTTTCACCATGACAACCTAGTAAAGACCCCGAAAGTAAAGCTCACAAAGATCTGAGGGCCCTGTATGACTCCCCTCCACCACCTGGGAATTTTTAACTATCAGATTTGTCCACATTGACCTTCTAGCAATTTGACTATTATGGTTTGTATTTTTCTACCCTGGAACTAGTTCCTTCAGAGGCTTCTTCTCTTCGGTTTCTGCCATAAGTTGTGATTATCTGTAACTCCCTGTGTGTGTTTCTAATTTGGGTGCAGCAGTTTACCTTATAATCTCACTTCCTTTATGGATCTAAGAGGAAATTTAGATTTGTTAGTTTGTTCAGCTTTTTATTTGTTGTCTTTATTTCTCAGCTTTTTAGTACATTATCTCTTTGCATGATGGATTGGAAACTGGAAGTCACCAGTTTCAATTTCACACCTTCTATTTCTTTTGTGAAGTTTTCTGCTAATATGTTCGAAGGACATATGGGTAGGAGACTTTAAGAAGGTGGAGACATTCTGAAATAAACGTTGGAGGTAATGAAAAAGATAACTTTAAAAGATGAAATGTTTCCTGGACAATGTTAACACCTACTAAACATAGGAAACCAAGTCTGAGGTGGTAACAAACTCATAGAGACCCAGGGAAACATCAAAGCTCAAGCAGAATATGGATAAAGCAATAGTTGAGTGCATCCAGAATGCCAGGAGAGGGCAAGGAATTAACAGAATGCCATGTGAGTTTTTAATATTGATTAAAGAATTATTGAGATGGTGAACCAGATGGACAAAATATGAAAAATGGAAGACAGAAGAAGTTAATGTATAAAGGATAACTATGCATGTAAATAAACCAGAACTCTTTATCAGGAGGATAACTATGAAAGGTGGCCTTCATAAAGTAGGATTCTGGAACTAAGTAACTACATTTTGATTAGTATGATGTGAATGTCAAAGTATTAGGTGCAGCTGAGAATTATTTGCTAAACTCAAGAGAAGTTCATTGGAAACAAGATCAAGCTATTCAGGATTTAGGTGTTTGAATATGTTTCTCAGTGGAGAGAGACCATTGCTAAAGCTGAGAAAAGTGATTGACATCCCTTCCCTCACATTGAAATGCATCCAGTTACTAAGACCTGTGATTGTACTGCTGGAATCTCTTTTGAATCTGACAACTTAATGCCAACATTGCCATTACTACTTGCATTATTTAGATTGATAAATGGAATATTGACTGCTATGTCAGTAAACAAAGGATGTCACAGTCAGCAATTGCAGCCACCACAAAGATGAGCTGGTGAGCCCTGAGGGAACTCAGAAAAGAATAGAATACCTTCCATCTAGCAGCCACCAGACTGCAGCCACTCCTCACAGTGAGCACTGAGGAAACTCAGGATAGGAAAACAAAGGATACTGGCTCCAGATAGCTGAGGTACATAACAAAGGAACGAGTTCAGTGAGCCCAGACTCTTGCATCTCCTTATACATAGAAAAGCACTAAATTCCTTAACTGATATCTGATTTTCTTTCATTAACAATAATCTTTTGACTTTCAGACTACCTGCACTTTGTTGCAAAACTCCTATATATCCTGGCTCCCCACTTTGCCTCCTTACTAGAGGTGCTGCCTCCTGGGCTTGGAGTCCTAAAAATTTCCGCCAAATAGAACATAACTCTCAATGTTTAGGTTGTGCATATTTAATTTTTTGGTAGACAAGATGGACTACTATAATATCTTTCTAATGGATCTCCTGCTTTACAAATGTATTTGTTTTAATAGTTTCATCATACTATGGTAAGTAAGGTTTTTGTAAAAACTCAGAACTAACTTTACCATTTCTTTTCTGAAAAGTTTTTTCAGCTTTTCATTGTACTTAAGATAATATACAGAATCATTACTTTATCCTGTAAGTCAGTCCCTTCTCTCTCACACATCTGATATCAATAATTCACTTATTTTCTGGGCTAGATTGACAATTTTTTTAGTTCCTGGAATACAACAAATATCTTTCTAGATCTTGATCTACAAACACATCATTTTTAATATCTTTGATTTTTACCACTTTTTCCATTTTGCATCTCGCATGGTGATTGCAATGCTAAAGGTGACCTGCAAATCATCCCTTTGATTAACTGTTTTATAATCTTGCTTAAGATTGAAACCACTATCCAGTATGGTAAATATTACTGTTATAAAAAGCCCACCTCTGATCATGAGGACAAAGGCCACACTCCACTGACAATGGCACATAGAGGTGACAGGAGTCTGATTGGTTAAAACCTTTGTGAAAATGTCTTAACTGTTATGTGTATTGTACATCTGTATACCGTTTATATTTACTGAATTGTTAACTGCATCTTGTCTCTCTTCTTGTCCCCCCAAGGCAGGAGACCGATGTGCCCCCAGGGAAAATGGTTTGAGTTTGTTCCTTGTGGACTGATACTCCAAGATGGGAATAAGAGGACAATTGAGAGAGGAGGCTGGGCCCTGCCCAGATAGAAGACAAGCGACCACATATTCCTCATTCTTGAAGTCAGGAGACCTCCCCAGATACACATGTGCAGAAAGGCTCCTTGGAGGTCAAAAGGGGAGTGAGGACAACTGATGCTCACTTACCCATAGGCCTCTTCAGTAGAATCCATCTTGGCTAAGAGATTTGTGTGCACACATGGGAAAATCCTGAGCTGTACCAAATATGGACTTTGAACCAGGTAAGTCAAAATGATCGGTCAAAGGAAACAAGGAAGAAATGCCCCATAAAAGTGATTTAAACTGCCAGGATGGTACAACTCTCTCTCTGAGCCCACCCGTGTGTCTATCCACACGTACTCTTTTTTTTTTTCTTAATAAATACTTTACTTTTTTCACTACTTTCCATCTTTGCGGGAATTATTTTTCTGCAAAGCCATAGTGCCAGGGCCTTGTCACTGACCACTGGTCTAGTGGCTAGGATTCGGTGCTCTCACTCACTGCTATGACCCAACCTCAATCACTGGCAGGAACCGAAAACCTGCTTCAAGCCACTGCAGGCCGAGGCAACCCAAGATCACCCCCACCCTTATTTTTGCATTTAGATGTAATCCATATACTGTAAACAGGATTTCTAAACTATTTTTCTTTTACTTTATTCATCTGAATAACTTCTTTTTTTATTGAAATATAGTTGGTTTACAATGCTGTGTTAGTTTCTGATGTACAGCAAAGTGATTCAGATATATATATATATATGCATGTATACTTACATATATATATATATATATATATATATATTCTTTCTCAGATGATTTTCCATTATAGGTTATTAAAAGATGTTGACTATAGTCCCCTGTGCTACACAGTAGGTCCTTGTTCTTTATTTTATATATAGCAGTGTGTTATCTGTTAATCCCAAATCCCCAATTTATCTCTCTCTGTCTTTCCCTTTGGTAACCATAAGATTGTTTTCTATGTCTATGAGTCTGTTTCTGTTTTGTAAATAAGTTCATTTGTATCATTTTTTTAGATTCCACAAATGAGCTATATCATATATTTGTCTTTCTCTGTCTGACTTACTTCACTTAGTATGATAATCTCTAGTTCCATCTATGTTGCTACAAATGACATTATTTCATTCTAAGATATCTTCTTTAATGACAATGTAACTGCTGTGTGGGATGGGAAAAGAGAGACCAATCACAATTTAAGTACCAAACACAAACAAATGCATGAAGAACAGTGCAGTGGGTAGCTAGGGAATAAATTTGACTTGGAGATTTAATTTTAAATTTATACATTTTTTGCTGTGGCATTTGAATTAATAGCCTAATATTGGAGGGCTGTCAGAAGATGCTTCTGAACTGAATGTAAGGCTGGGAGGAGATACACATGTTCTATTTGAAAAAATATTCTCTCGCTGTCATTAAATGTTTTCTTCCCTCAGTTGCTCAAAGATAAAACATACAGTTGCACAGACTTGCCTCCTGTTCAAATATTTCATAAATAATTTTTCATAGCCTTATATATTTCATGTTAATAAATTTAGATATATGATTGAATTAATGGATTAATATCTTCTCTGTGTATTTAATTAATGAAGTCTATACTGGCAAGATTCAGCCTAATTATTTCATATTATACCTGTATCCTTTAGTAATTTAGTCATCTTTAACAGACAAATTATGTACTTTGGCTATTCATATTTGAATATCATTTTATTGATGTTTAACTTCAAATGATTAGATTTATGTTTACCTTCTTTATAGAAACAGACGGTGCTAATCATGAAGGGTCTATTGAATTTACCATCAACCGCATAACGTTCTTACTATGAGATTAGGTTGTTTACCTGAAAGATTTAGAAACATTAGGAAAAGCAGCCCATATTGGAAATGGAAGGAATTTGAGTCTATTTCAGATTCAATTAATTGATACAAATAATGTTAGAGAGGGCAGCTTCAGGATGACAGAAGAGTAAGACACGGAGATCACCTTCCTCCCCACGGTTACATCAGAAATACATCTACATGTGGAACAACTCCTACAGAACACCTACTGAATGCTGGCAGAAGACCTCAGACCTCCCAAAAGTCAAGAAACTCCCCACGTACCTGGGTAGGGCAAAAGACAAAAGAAAAAACAGAGACAAAGAATAGGGACGGGACCTGCACCAGTGGGAGGGAGCCGTGAATGAGGAAAGGTTTCCACACACCAGGAAGCCCCGTCGCAGGCGGAGACTGTGGGTGGCAGAGGGGGGAAGCTTCAGAGCCATGGAGTAGAGTGCAGGAACAGGGGTGCAGAGGGCAAAGCGGAGAGACTCCCACACAGAGGATTGCTGCCGACCAGCACTCACCAGCCCGAGAAGCTTGTTTGCTCACCTACCGGGATGGGTGGGGGCTGGGAACTGAGGCTCGGGCTTTGGTTGAGTCGCAGGGAGAGGACTTGAGTTGGCGGCGTGAACACAGCCTGAAGTGGGTTAGTGCACCATGGCTAGCTGGGAGAGGGTCCTGGGAAAAATCTGGACCTGCGGAAGAGGCAAGAGACTTTTTATTCCCTCTTTGTTTCCTGGTGCGTGAGTAGAGGGGATTAAGAGCATTGCTTAAAGGAGATCCAGAGATGGGCACAAGCCACGGCTAACAGCGCAGACCCCAGAGACGGGCATGAGACGCTAAGGCTTCTGCTGCTGCCACCAAGAAGCCTGTGTGCGAGCACAGGTCACTATCCACACCTCCTTTCTTGGGAGCCTGTGCAGCCCACCACCGCCAGGGTCCCGTGATCCAGGGACAACTTCCCCATGAGAATGCATGGCATGCCTCAGGTTGGTGCAATGTCTCGCCAGCCTCTGCTGCCAGAGGCTCACCCCACATCTGCACCCCTCCCTCCCCCCTGCCTGAGTGAGCCAGAGCCCCCGAATCAGCTGCTTCTTTAACCCTGTCCTGTCTGAGTGAAGAACAGATGCCTTCAGGTGATTTACATACAGAGACAGGTCCAAAGCCAAAGCTGAACCCCAGGAGCTGTGCGAACAAAGAAGAGAAAGGGAAATTTCTCCCAGGAGCCTCAGGAGCAGCGGATTAAAGCTCCACAATCAACTTGATGTACCTTGCATCTGTGGAATAACTGAATAGACAACAAATCATCCCAAATTGAGGAGGTGAACTTTGGGGGCAAAGATATATTATTTTTATTTTTTCCCCTTTTTCTCTTTTTGTGACTGTGTATGTGTATTCTTCTGTGTGTGATTTTGTCTGTATAGGTTTGCTTTCACCATTTGTCCTACGGTTCTGTCAGTTTTTTGTTTGTTTGTTTTTACTTAAAAAGTTTTTTTCTTAATAATTTTTTTATTTTAATTATTTTATTTTACTTTACTTTTTAATTTAATTTAATTTAATTTTATGCTCTTTCTTTCTTTCTTTCTTTCTTTCTTTCTTTCTTTCTTTCTTTCTATTTTTTCTCACTTTTATTCTGAGCCGTGTGGATGAAAGGATCTTGGTTCTCCAGCCAGGAGTCAGTGCTGTGGCTCTGAGGTGGGAAAGGCAACTTCAGGACACTGGTCCACAAAGGACCTCCAAGCTCCATATAATATCAACCAGCAAAAATCTCCCAGAGATCTCCACCTCAACAACAAGACCCAGCTTCACTCAACGACCATCAAGCTACAGTGTTGGACACCCTATGCCAAACAACTAGCAAGAGAGGAACACAGTCCCAATCATTAGCAAAGAGGCTGCCTGAAATCATAATAAGGCCACAGACACACCAAAACACATCACGAGACATGGACCTGCCCACCAGAAAGGCAATATCCAGCCTTATTGACCAGAACACAGGCACTAGTCCCCTCTACCAGGAAGCCTACACAAACCACCAAACCAACTTTAGCCACTGGGGACAGACACCATAAACAACATGAACTACAAACCTGCACCCTGTGAAAAACAGACACCAAACACAGTAAGTTAAGCAAAATGAGAAGACAGAAAAACACACAGCAGATGAAGCAGCAAGGTAAAAACCCACCAGACCTAATAAATGAAGAGGAAATAGGCAGTCTACCTGAAAAAGAATTCATAATAATGACAGTAAAGAGGACCCAAAATCTTGGAAACAGAATAGAGAAAATACAAGAAACGTTTTACAAGGACCTAGAAGAACTAAACAGCAAACAAACAAAGATAAACAACACAATAAATGAAATTTAAAATTCTCTAGAAAGGAACAATAGCAGAATAACTGAGGCAGAAGAACGGATAAGTGACCTGGAAGATAAAATAGGGGAAATAACTACTGCAGAGCAGAATAAAGAAAAAAAGAATGAAAAGAACTGAGGACAGTCTCAGAGACCTCTGGGACAACATTAAACACACCACATTCAAATTATAGGGGTCCCAGAATAAGAAGAGAAAAAGAAAGGGAATGAGAAAATATTTGAAGACATTATAGTTGAAAACTTCCCTAATATGGGAAAAGAAATAGTTAATCGAGTACAGAAAGCATAGAGATTCCCATACAGGGTAAGTCTGAGGAGAAACACACCAAGACACATATTAATCAAACTATTAAAATTAAATACAAAGAAAACATATTAAAAGCAGCAAGGGAAAAATAACACACAAGGGAATCCCCATAAGGTTAACAGCTGATCTTTCAGCAGAAACTCTGCAAGCCAGAAGGGAGTGGCAGGACATATTTAAAGTGATGAAGAAAAGCCTAAAACCAAGATTACTCTACCCAGCAAGAATCTCATTCAGATTTGATGTAGAAAATAAAACCTTTACAGACAAGTAAAAGCTGAGAGAGTTCAGCACCACTCAACCAGTTTTACAACAAATGCTAAAGGAACTTCTCTAGGCTGGAAACAGAAGAGAAGGAAAAGACCTACAATAACAAACCCCAAAAAATTAAGAAAATGGGAATAGGAACATACATATCGATAATAATGTTAAGTGTAAATGGAATAAAGGCTTCAACCAAAAGACACAGACTCACTGAATGGATAGCAAAACAAGACCCATATATATGCTGTCTACAAGAGACCCACTTCAGACTTATGGACACACACAGACTGAAAGTGAGGGAATGGAAAAGGATATTCCATGCAAATGGAAATCAAAAGAAAGGTGGAGTAGCAATTCCCATATCAGACAAAATAGACTTTAAAACAAAGACTATTACAACAGACAAAGAAGGACACTACATAATGATCAAGGAATTGATCCAACAAGAAGGTATAACAATTGCAAATATTTATGCAACAAACATAGGAGCACCTCATTACATAAGGCAAATACTAACAGCCATAAAAGGGGAAATCGACAGTAACAAAATCATAATAGGGGACTTTAACACCCCACTTTCACCAATGGACAGATCATCCAAAATGAGAATAAATAAGGAAACACAGCTTTAAATGATTCATTAAACAAGAAGAAATTAATTAATAATTATAGTACATTCTATCCAAAAAGAACAGAATACACATTCTCTCAAGTGCTCATGGAACATTCTCCAGGATAGATCATATCTTGGGTCACAAATCAAGCCTTGGTAAATTTAAGAAAATTGAAATCACATCAAGTATCTTTTCTGACCACAACACTACGAGACTAGATATCAATTACAGGAAAACATCTCTAACAAATAGAAACACATGGAGGCTAAACAATACACTACTTAATAACCAAGTGATCACTGAAGAAATCAAAGAGGCAACCAAAATATACCTAGAAACAAATGACAATGGAGACACAATGACTCAAGTCCTATGAGATGCAGCAAAAGCAGTTGTAAGGGGGAAGTTTACAGCTATACAAGCCTACCTTAAGAAACAGGAAACATCTCAAATAAACAAGCTAACATTGCACCTAAGGCAATTAGAGAAAGAAGAATAAACCCCTCCCCCCAGAGTTAGCAGAAGGAAAGAAATCATAAAGATCAGCTCAAAAATAAATGAAAAAGAAATGAAGGAAACAATAGCAAAGATCAATAAAATTAAAAGCTGATTCTTTGAGAAGATAAAAAAAGAAAATTGATAAACCATTAACCAGACTCATCAAGAAAAAAAGGGAGAGGACTCAAATCAATAGAATTAGAAATGAAAAAGGAGAAGTAACAACTGACACTGCAGAAATACAAAGGATCATGAGAGATTACTACAAGCAATTTTATGCCCATAAACTGGCCAACCTGGAAGAAATGGAAAATCCTTAGAAAAGCACCACCTGCTGAGACTGAACAAGGAAGAAATAGAAAATATGAACAGACCAATCACAAGCACTGAAATTGAAACTGTGATTAAAATATTCCAACAAACAAAAGCCCAGGACCAGATGGCTTCATGGCCGAATTCTATCAAACATTTAGAGAAGAGCTAATACCCATCCTTGTCAAACTCTTCCAAAATATAGCAAAGGGAGGAGCACTCCCAAACTCATTCTACAAGGCCACCATCACCCTGATACCAGAACCAGACAAAGATGTCACAAAGAAAGAAAACTACAGGACAATAACACTGATGAACATAGTTGTAAAAATCCTCAACAAAATACTAGCAAACAGAATTGAAAAGCATATTAAAAGGATCATACACCATGATCAAGTGGGGTTTATTCCAGGAATGCAAGGATTCTTCAATATATGCAAATCAATCAATGTGATACACCATATTAACAAATTGAAGGAGAAAAATCATACGATCATCTCAACCGATGCAGAGAAAGCTTTCGACAAAATTGAACACCAATTTATGATAGAAACCCTGCAGAAAGTAGGCATAGAGGGAACTTACCTCAATATAATAAAGGCCATATATGACAAACTCACAACCAACATCATCCTCAGTGGTGAAAAACTGAAACCATTTCCACTAAGATCAGGAACAAGACAAGGTTGCCCACTCTCACCACACTTATTCAACATAGTTTTGGAAGTTTTAGCTAGAACAATCACAGAAGAAACAGAAATAAAAGGAATCCAATTTGGAAAAGAAGAATTAAAGTTGTCACTGTTTGCAGATGACATGATACTATACATAGATAATCCTAAAGATGTTACAAGAAAACTACTAGAGGTAATCAATGAATTTGGTAAAATAACAGGATACAAAATTAATGCACAGAAATCTCTGGCATTCCTATACACTAATGATGAAAAATCTGAAAGTGAAATTAAGATAACACTCCCATTTACCATTGCAACAAAAAGAATAAAATATCTAGGAATAAACTTACCTAAGGAGAAAAAAGACCTGTATGCAGAAAATTATAAGACACTGATGAAAGAAATCAAAGATGATACATATAGTTTGAGACATATACCATGTTCTTGGATTGGAAGAATCCACATTGTGATAATGACTCTACTACTCAAAGCAATCTACAGATTAAATGCAATCCCTATCAAACTACCACTGGCATTTTTAACAGAACTAGAACAAAAAATGTCAGAATTTGTATGGAAACACAAAAGGCGCTGAAAAGCCAAAACAGTCTTGAGAACAAAAAGTGGAGCTGGATGAATCAGTCTCCCTGACTTCAGATTATAATACAAAGCTACAGTAATCATGACAGTATGGTATTGGCACAAAAACAGAAATATAGATCAATGGAACAGGTTAGAAAGCCCAGAGATAAACCTATGCACATATGCTCACCTTATAAAGGAGGCAAGAATATACAGTTCAGAAAAGACAGCCTCTTCAATAAGTGGTGCTGGGAAAACTGGACAGGTACATGTAAAAGTATAAAATTAGAACACTCCCTAACACCATTCACAAAAATAAACTCAAAATGGATTAAAGACCTAAATGTAAGGACAGACACTATCAAACTCTTAGAGGAAAATATAGGCAGAACACTGTATAACATGAATCACAGCAAGATCCTTTTTGACCCACCTCCTAGAGAAATGGAAATAAAACCAAAAATAGACAAATGGGACCTAATGAAACTTAGAAGCTTTCACACAGCAAAGGAAACCATAAACAAGACCAAAAGACAACCCTCAGAATGGGAGAAAATATTTGCAAATATAGCAACTGACAAAGGATTAATCTCCAAAATTTACAAGCAGCTCATGCAGCTCAATATGAAAAGAACAAACAACCCAATCCAAAAATGGGCAGAAGACCTAAATAGACATTTCCCCAAAGAAGATATACAGATTGCCAACAAACACATGAAAGAATGCTGAATGTCATTAATCATTAGAGAAATGTAAATCAAAACTACCATGAGATATCATCTCACACCAGTCAGAATGGCCATCATCAAAAATTCTAGAAACAATAAATCCTGGAGAGGGTGTGGAGAAAAGAAAACTCTCTTGCACTGTTGGTGGGAATGTAAATTGATACAGCCACTATGGAGAACAGTATGGAGTTTCCTTAAAAAACTAAAACTAGAACTACCATATGACCCAGCAATCCCACTACTGGGCATATACCCTGAGAAAACCATAATTCAAAAAGAGTCATGTACCAAAATGTTCATTGCAGCTCTATTTACAATAGCCAGGACATGGAAGCAATTTAAGTGTCCATCAACAGATGAATGGATAAAGAAGATGTGGCACATATATATAATGGAATAATACTCAGCCATAAAAAAAACGAAATTGAATTATTTATACTGAGGTAGATGGACCTAGAGTCTGTCATACAGAGTGAAGTATGTCAGAAAGAGAAAAAGAAATACTGTATGCTAACACATATATATGGAATCTGAGAGAAAAAAAAAGAAAAAGAAAAGGTCATGAAGAACCTAGGGGCAAGACAGGAATAAAGACACAGACCTACTAGAGAATTGACTTGAGGATATGGGGAGGGGGAAGGGTAAGCTGTGACAAAGTGAGAGAGTGGCATGGACACATATACACTACCAAAAGTGAAATAGATAGCTAGTGTGAAACAGCCGCACGGCACAGGGAGATCAGCCTGGTGCTTTGTGACCAACTAGAGTGGTGGGATAGGGAGGGTGGGAGGGAGGGAGATGCAAGAGGGAAGACATATGGGAACATATGTATATGTGTAGCTGACTCACTTTGTTATAAAGCCGAAACTAACACACCATTGTAAAACAATTATACTCCAATAAAGATGTTGAAAAACATAATAATGTTAGAAAAAAAATATTTGATTTTATTCTCTCCTTTTGTGGTTCATAAGTGAGTGGTGATTGTCATGATAAGTTCAGATCTTTCAACCTAGTTTGTGCCTAGTTGTCATGTTGCATTGTTATTAAGAATCTCTTTTATGGGAAGTCTTGCACCATGTGCTCAGCTGTTACCAAAGTCAGAGGCATAGTTTATGATAAGAATTTGAAATTGATTTGGGAAGGCAGAAAGAAACATATGGCAATATAGCCCAATGAGATATGAACTTCAAAGACAAATATAAATCACATTTCTAAACTACAAAAATCAAAGCTAATAACAGATGCTCCGTAGGCAATTGCATAGAGATATTATCTTATATTGGCTTTCAGTATGATGGAGCACAGAGATAGAAAATAAGGGAATCTACTATTCCATTCTTTAATAGATACTTCTAAAATATTATAATCTAACAGAGTTTGTGTTCCTGTTGACTCAAAGGGAGAGATTAACTAAACTATCTCTTTGACTCAAAAAATGAAAATCAACTTGTAGTCTCCAGATATGTAAAGTTCTGAATAATATTTACTTAAGCTGCATTATTCAACATAATTAAAGGAAAATGCTCTATTTGTACCCAGATGTGTTTGTTTAATGATCTCATGAGTTGTGGCAGGATAGAATGTACCATTAACAGTTTGACACATCTCAATAATTACCCCTACATATTTCTCAATTCCTTTATCTAATAAATGTAAAAATTGATTCCTTTTTAAAATTTATTTTATTGAAGTATAGTTGATTTACAATGTTGTGTTAATTTCTGCTGTATAGCAAAGTGATTCAGTTATATATATATATGTATATATATACATATATATATATATACACATTATTTTTCATATTCTTTTCCATTATGGTTTATCACAGGATATTGAATATAGTTCCATGTGCTGTACAGTGGGACTAGCAAATGCAAACTGTTATATATAGACTGGGTAAACAAGGAATTGTTCTTAAGACTAAGACTTTGGTCTCTTTTGCTTCAATTTTTCAGAAAAATGAAATTAGCAATATATATCCTCCTAATAATTTACCATTATTCACTTTAAATTCTCCCAAACTCTGATACTTATTTTCATAAATCTTGTTTCCTAATGATGTCATTCATTGTTAACTACATTATTATTGTTTCTTTACTATGCCACCCCTGACTTCATCCTAATCCTGGTCAATCTAGTGGTCTGGAGATGGACAGTACAAATAGAGCATAATTCTTTGTGAACACTGGTTAAAAAAAGGAAAGAAAAACCTTGTCAGAAACATCAAATGTAAGTTCTTCCTCTCGATAGTACTGGATCATTTTAGGTTATATGACCACTTTCAGGTTATATGACCATTTTAGGTTATATGACCACATTTTAGGTTATATGACTACTTTTGGACCCATAATAGTTAGCAAGAAAATAGCTTGAGCAGGTTGGCTTGGACTAATTTGATTCCACTACAGAGCTGGGCATGTTTGGAAATCTAAACAGAACTGGCATGGTTCTTACATTGGGATCTGATGTCTAATTGAGAATGAATAAAATAGGTTAATGACATCAAGAGGTGAAATGGTTAAAATCACAGTGTTCACTCACATTTCCAAGTGTTTAAAAGCAGGAACTGTAGTTATTGACTATTATTCCTAGGTTATTGTACACTCATTAAAAATGATTACTTTTTAAATTGAAGTATAGTTGCCTTATTATATTAGTTTCAGGTGTACAACATAGTGATTTGATATTTTTATATGTTATGAAATGATCACCATGATAAGCCTAATTACCATCTGTCACCAAAGTTATTACAATATTATTGACTATATTCCCTATGATTCACAATGCATCCTCAATACTTATTTATTTTAAAACTGGAAGTTTGTACTTCTTAATAACTTTCATCTATTTCACCCATTCTCCCACTGCCCTCCCCTCTGGCAACCACTAGTTTGTTCTCTGTATCTATGAATCTGTTTCTGTTTTGTTATGTTTACTCTTTTTTGTTTTAGATTTCACACATAAGTGAAATTGCATGGTATTTATCTTTCTTTGTCTTAGTTACTTCACTTAGCATAATACTCTATATGTCCATCCGTGTTGTCATAAATGACAAGATTTCATTCATTTTTATGGCTGAGTATTATTCCATTAAACCTGTAGATTGCTTTGGGCAGTATGGGAATTTTAACAATATTAATTATTTCAATCTATGAGCACTGTATATCTTTCCATTTATTTGTGTCATCTTCAGTTTCTTTTATCAATGTCTTATAGTTTTCAGTGTACAAGTGTTTTACTTCCTTGGTTAAATTTATTTCTAGGTATTTTATTCTTTTTGATGCTTCCTGGGCCTGGATACTTGTTTCATTCCCCAGGTTAGGGAAGGTTTCAGCCATTATTTCTTTACGTAAGTTTTATATTCTTTCTCTCTCTCTTCTCCTTTTGGGACCCCTGTAATGAAAATGTTAGTAAGATTGATGTTGTCCCAGAAGTTCTTTAAAATACCCCATTTTATTATTTTTTTTCTTTTGCTGTTCTGGTTGGCTGTTTTCCACGATTCTGTCTTCCAGGTTGCTTATATGTTCTTCTGTTATCATCTAATCTGCTGTTGATTCCCTCTAGTGTATTTTTCATTTCAGTTATTGTGTTCTCCAGTTCTGATTATTTTTTTCTAACTCTGTTGAAATTCTCACTATGTTCCTTCATTCTTCTCCAGAGTTTAGTGAGCACCTTTATGACTTTGGACTCTTTATTAGGTAAATTACTTACTTCTAGTTCATTCTTTTATTTTTTCCCATGGGAGTTTATGTTGTTCTTTCATTCAGAAAAAATTCCTCTGTCTCCTCATTTTGTTTGACTTTCTCTGTTTGTTTCTATGAATTAGGTGAAACAGTGACCTCTCCCAGTCTTGAAGGTATGGTCTTATGTAGGAGCATCCCCTGTGTAGACCATGTGTGCTGAACAGCTTTGGCAGGCCAGCTGGAGCTAGAGTAGGTTCAGGCCAGGGGTATGCTGGGGTGGCCTTGGCAGGCCAACTAGAGTAACAAGAATTTTTTAGATTGTTACCTTTACACTAGAACTTGGAGCTAGTGAGTTTGTGCAAAAACCCTTTAAAAGTGGAGTCTTGGGTACCTACAGCTTTCCAACTCTCCTGGATATAAACTCCACTGGCTTTCAAATCCAGTTATAGGGACTCATCTTCCTGGTTCTAGTCTCCAGGGATGGGGTGCCCAGTATGAGCCTAACACCCCTTGCTCCTTAGGTAGGACCTCCACATTTGTGAGATCCCCTCAACTTTGTGGGTTGCTTCACCAGAAGTGTGAGTCTTGATTAGGTTGCATCTCTGCCCTCATATCCACCTTGATGTGTTTTTTCACTGTATTGTTAATTGTAGAATACCTGTTCTGCTATTCTTCGTGTTATTTTCAGAGAGAATTGTTCTATATGTAGTTGTAGTTTTGGTGTGGGAGGAGGTGAGATCAGGATCTTCCTACTCCACCATCTTGACCCTTCTCCCTAATTTAGTATTTTGACAAAACTGCTCATCCTATATCCCTGATACTCAAACTAGTTGCAGAGAAAAAAGGATATATGCACAGAATAATTAATAAACATTAATATTCTGGGCTATTTCACTTTAACGTCCACATTCCTGACAATGTTCAAAGTTGTCATTCCTCTTAATGATTGCAATTCTAGTAGGTGCAAACACATTGCTGTCTGTCTGTATTTGTATATACTTGTGAATTTATTTACTTGTTTCATAAACATACAAACTCCATTGGTTATAGCCATTGATCATCTGTCTGTTGTAGTGTTTGTCAGGTTTCTGCACTATAAACTTACTCTTTTTCTCTTTTTCTATACTGTACTTTTTTAGAAGGAAGTCTTTTTGTGCATCCCACACTTAATTTAGAAGTGGGGATTATGCTCCACCTCCTTAACAATAGAGTGTCTACATAAATGATTTGGAATTCTGCCCAAGAGATTTGTCTATTTTTTACCATTTATTTACTTATACAATCATTTAAACATATGCATATATCCAGGATTATGGAGTAATGGTTATTTATTTTGTGCTTTCACTTATAATCTACTGATACTTTATATATTCTATTGCTCATATTGTTCCAGCTTTATTCATTGGGTACTTTCAGTTGGTTCTTGATCCCTTGGACATATCTCCCAACATTGTGTAGTTTGTTAAGTACTTCCTTAGTTTTTGGCACTATGAAATTATAGAGACTCATCTTATTTATTTCTGTGTGGTCCTACTACTCTCAAGGCAGCCAAAATTTGCCTTGTATCTTTGTGTTAAAGACAGTACTCTAGTAATATTGACATATTTCTTGTCCTTCTTTGGGTTTATAGTGTGTTTTTCTTCTACCCCTACCTCAGCAACAATGGCTTTTGGTGCCCCAGTTCCAGCAGCTTAAAACTTTTGTCTCCTATAATGCATGATTCCAAGGAGGGTGGCAGAGCTTATTTACCTTTTCTGGAACTGGAGCCATCTTCTTCTCCATGTCTTCACCAACAAGAAAAATTCTATCTTTTTTTCTACATTGCATCCAATATTTCTCAGAAGCACCTGTGAAGGCTCTAAAAAAGATCTTATAAGGATTGTAAATTCTTCCTTTGAATAAGGCTCCCCAAGAATCTATACTTCACGATAGTCCATTGTACATTTTTAGCAGCATTTTAAAATTCTAGTTGAGTTGTACTTACCAACTTGTATTTGGTAACATTTTTGTCCTGTGCTCTGCTTTGGGTGGGAAATTGCATGTGTTCCATCTTTCATGGATGGTTCTGCTCGCCATTGGAATTTACACTTCTTGATTTCCCTATTATCTTTGTTGAATTCAAGAAAGTTTTAATTTTGAAGTTTAAGTGAGTTTTTCTCATAATTACATTGGAACTGACACTTTTTTTTTAGCATTTTGTATCTGAGTTGAAAGATGAACTCCAGTATTTTGATTGCTATATTCAATTCAATTTTTCTAATTTAGGTTTCTTTTTACATGTGATACATTTATATTATTCCAAAATTAAAACAATTAATACATAAAGTATACATCAAGAATTTTTGATTCCATACTCCATCAACCTGTCCTCCTAATTATTTTTATACTTCCAGTATTTCCTTTTGTAAATATAAACAATTGTGTATAATTTATCCCCACTTTTCTATCACAAAAATTTCGCACCATATAGTTACCTTTTCATCTTTTTTTTTTCACTTAAACTATAGCTATTGAATCTCTCTTCATAATGGCTTCATGTTACTCCATTGTGTGAATAAAGTATGTTTACTCAGTCATTCCCCTTGTTTGGGTTGTTCCCAATTATTTGCTATTACAGTCTGAGTAGATACCTGAATGACTTGAGGAAAGAAAAAATATCAGGGAAAAGCATTCTAGAAAAGGGAAACATAATTCATAATTCTTAGAGGTAAGAATGGCTTGATGTGTTTGAGGATGGCTAAAAAGTGGTATTAGTTAATAATTTTGAAGTAAAAGGAAGGGGCACATTATATGAGGTTATAGCATATGGTAAAACTGATATTTTTCTAGGTGTAATGGATAACAATTGAAAGCCTTTAAGTATGGCAATGGTATCATATAATTTGTAGGTTGGCCTTTGCTCTAATGCTTACATGCAAAATAATGGAAATAACTTACGGAGGGAAGGCTGTTACCTACCTCATCCTGGTTGGTATAATGATGTTTGTTTTTTGGTTTCACTGTTTCTACTCTATTGAAATACTGAGCCAGTTGAAAAGGAAAGTTGTCCAAAATGGAGTGGTTATGATTTGACCATAGCCCACCTTTTCTTTTACACTTTGATCCTACAAGCATACATTAGGGAAGTTCTAACACATTTTCATTTTGGTATTATTATTATTCAGAGTGGTAATTCATCATTTGATATTTGATAACTTCCTAAAGTCTTAACAATTCTGTAATTCATAAATAAAATCCTTCATAGATTGTTGCACAGAATTTCACTCTTCCTTATTTACAATGCTAAAAGAGGTGTTTCCCTGTATTCATATTTTCCTGCTAATTTCAGTCCTACTCATGAGTGTTGGATTTAAACATTTGTGCTCACATTATTTATTCTCATGGATGTTTTAAATAAACCTGTTAGGAAAAACTTTCTTAAACAATAATATTTTCCTTGATCATATCAGATTACATCTTATAATTGGATAACAAGAATGCCTTTATAAAAGATGACTTTGATGAAAAGCTAATCTAAATATGGGTATGCTAAGTAGAGAGAAATGAACAAATGAAAAAAATGTTACAATCGTAAAACAACAAATATTATTTATGTCATTTTTATACTTATCAAGTTTATCGAGATTTTTTAAAACTAAGAAGTTTTAAATAAAACAAAGTGGGCAAGAATACATTATATTTTAAATTGTTAATGAAATATATATTTTAAGTTGTTAATGAAAGTGTTTAGCCAAATCTATTTTAAGAGATCCAATTTCAGTATCTTAAAAGAGGACATAGGGAGGAGGAAAAAATATCAAACTACATTAGTAAATGAACTTGAGAAGGAAAAAATGCTTTTGCAATTAAGGGGCAGAAAAGTGTGCATGTGATATAATTGAATGTAAGAAGTTGTGAAAAATGTGTAGCAAGTTGAATTATGAGCATACTAATTTTCAAAGATAAAAATAAAATACTGAAAAACAAACTTTAAAAATTCTACATAGAACTTTTCAATAAATCCACTGAACTTTATATTCCTTTAGCAAAACTTGAAGTAGTACATCTAATGCTTAGAAATATACTTTTGAAAAAGAGAGAAAACTATTCCTTCTGTCTGTAATTTTTGTTTCTGTTCCTCTCTTTCCTGTTTTTTTTTTTTTTAATAACTATGGTTTATCCACCTCACGCTTGCAATTTTACCCATAATTTTCCAGGGTAAACAATAATCTCTGACACACTGTGACTGGAAGCACTACACTCAGGTCATTTTGGGCAATGAAAACAGAAGAGAGCTGAATGAGAAGGATGGATAAGGGGGTGAAAAAGATGAATTAAAAGAAACAGTATTTCAAAGCCAGCAAGTAGACTGATTTTCTAAAGTCTAGATTAGAGGGTTTATGTGTTAATGTTGTCCATCCCACTAAATCTTGTAGCAATTTAATGGGCAATCATTGTAGAGACTAAACCACTGACCTTGCTACTCATTTTTTTTTCTTTTATTTTCTCCTCATTGACAGGAGTGGGCATGATGGGCATGTGAGGACAGAGGGAACTTCATTATATCCTGTCATTTTGCAGAAAACTAAACAGGACCAGAAAGGTGAAGTGATTTTTCCTGAGCTCACACTATAATTAACAAATATGTGGCTTGATTGTAGGCTCCCAACCTCTCATTCTCTTCCCATGAAATAGGGAAAGCTGCTCATTGCCAAATGGCATGTATCAGTCCTAGTCATGCTCCTATTTGCTAAACACAGAGTATTCTGTATGAACAAGATTCTGACTTTTTATAATATTGTAAACAATCATTTTTACCATTCATACAGTTCTAACTTCATTCATTTAAAAGTAATTTTAAAAAATATTCTACTATGTGGACTTCTAGGCTTTGATGTATGCCTCCCTTTCCCTTTAGCTGAGTTCCACTAGATACAGTCACACCTTCTTCAATGTTGATTTCACTGAGTTATGGAAAAGGTATTTGCTTCGTGGTTATATTCCCAACCCTCAGACTAAGTTACATGCCACAGCTACTAAATAAAGCTTTAGTTCTTCTTTTGGACTAATTTAAATTTTTGTCCCCCAAACCAAGGATCTATCCCTAGCCTTTCTAAATTTACACAAATCTCCTCCAGGTTTTGTTTTTGTTAATTTACCCTTCCAGACATCCAAGAACTCAGATAGTAATTAGAGCTAAGAGAGCATAGCATTTATAAAGTGACCCTGTTAGAAGCAAAAGAAATTCTCACGGCAATTTAGATGGAAGAACAACAACAACATACTGATTTTGACACACAGCCTATCAGGAAACACACTTGGGCAGAGGGTGACCCTTTTGTAAATGCTGTCTGAATGCCCTAAATTTGTTTCTGAGATCGAGACGAGATCGGGCCCGTCTAGGGTGGTTTGGCCATAGACCCTAAATTTGTTAACTTCCTGATCCAGTGAGATGCCAAATCTTTCTTGGATTTCAAATTTTAAAAATTCAATAAAAATTTTCATATTAGCTTCAGCAATTGTGAGGACACATTTTTAAACCCCATTACTTACATTTGGAGAGATATGTGCCTTTTATCACTGCCCCTTAAGCATCTGTTCATCCTTACCAATGATTTCATTCAGATTTCCAAAACTTTCCTGCAGTTTGTATATCAATTGGGAATTCACTGGCTCAAGATATTTTGACAAATTCTAAATCCCACTCCTATGACAAGTTGATAGTGTTTTAAAATTATTTTTTTGGTAAGACTTCATTTTCTTAAAGTAGTTTTAGGTTCACAGAAAAATTAAGTAGAAGTACAGAGATTTCCCATATATCTCCTTTCCCCATACATGCATCACCTCCACCATTATGAACATCTCTTGCAAGAGTGGTACATTTCTCACAATTGTTGAACTTACGTTGGCACATCATAACAACTCAAAGATCATAGTTTACATTATTGTTCACTCATTGCTATACATACTATGGGTTTGGAAAATGTATAGTGATGTGTATCCACCATTATAGTATAATACAGAATACGTTCACTACCCTAAAAATCTTCTGTGCTTTACCTGTTTATCTCAAAGTCCACTTTATCCACAACTGGCTACCACTGATATCTTTACTGTCTCTATAGTTTCATATTTTTCCAGAATGTCTTGTAGTTAGAATCATACAGTGTACATTATCTTCTTTCACTAAGTAAAATGCATTTAAGGTTCTCCCATGTATTTTCATGGCTTGATAGCTCATTTCTTCTGAGTACTGAAAATATTCCATTGTGTGAATGTACCACTGTTTAGCCATCCCCCTACTGAAATACATCTTGGTTGCTTCCAAGTTTTGACAAATTATTAATAAAGTTGCTATAAACACTTGTGTACAGATTTTGTGTGAACATAAATTTTCAACTCGTTTGGGCAAATACTAGGGAGTACAATTGCTGGATTTTATAATAAGTTCACTTTTCTAAAAATGTCTTCCAAAGTGGCTGTACCATTTTGCATTCCCACCAGCAACGAATGAGATTTCCTGTTGCTTCACATCCTCACTAGCATTTTCTGTTGTCAGTGTCCTGGAATTTGGCCATTCTGATACATGTGTAGTGGTATCTCATTTTTTTCTTTTTTTTTTTTTTTTTTTTGCTGTATGCGGGCCTCTCACTGTTGTGGCCTCTCCCGTTGCGAAGCACAGGCTCCTGACGCGCTCCGCGGCATGTGGGATCTTCCCGGACCGGGGAACAAACCTGTGTCCCCTGCATCGGCAGGCGGACTCTCAACCACCGCGCCACCAGGGAAGCCCGGTATCTCATTTTTTTAACTTGCATTTCCCTGATGACATACTATATGAAGCATCTTTTCATATGCTTATTTTCCATCTGTATATCTTCTTTTGTGACATGTCTGTTAAGATATTTGGTCTATTGTTAATTGGGATGTTTATTTCCTTACTGTTAAATTTTGTCTTCTTTTTATATTTTGGATAAGAGAACTTCATCAAATGTGTCTTTTGCAAACAATTTTCTCCCAGCGTGTGGCTTGTTTTCTCATTCTCTTTATATTTTCTTTCACTGTGCAGAAGTTTTTAATTTTAATGAAGTCCAGCTAATCAATTATTTCTTTCATGGATCATGCCTTCAGTATTATATCTAAAAAGTAATTGCTATACACAAGGTCATTCAGTTTTTCTCCAATGTCGCCTTTAAGGAGTTTAGAGTTTTGCATTTTATATTTATATCTACCATCCACTTTAAGTTAATTTTTGTGAAGAGTACAAGGTGCCTTTTTTTTTCATGTGGATGCCCAATTTTCCAGCACCATATATTGAAAATACTCTCTTTGCTTTATTGTATTGCTTTTGTTACTTTGTCAAAGACCAGTGTATTTTTTTTTTACTACATGTTGGTGTATTTCTGGGCCCTCTGCCCTGTTTCACTGATGTGTTTTCTACACTTTCACCAATACTACACTGTCTTGACCATTGCCACTTTACATAAGTCTTGAAGTAAGTCAGTTCTTCAACTTTGTTTTTCTCCTCCAATTTTGTGTTAGCTATTCAGATTGTTTTTCCTCTCCATATAAACTTTATAATCAGTTAGTTGATACATAGAATACCTTCTTATTTTTATTGTGACTGCAGATAGCTGTCGTTTAGTATTTTTAGAACTCAATGCAATACCAAACAAAATGAAACAAAACCTTAGAACCTCAGAAAATAAATCAATGTCTTCATGAATTTGGAGGATAATATTTCCTGTATAAACAATCAAACAATTCTGTTTTATTATTCTAACTTAATTTTATTATGCCCAAGAGCAGGGTGCATTTAATGAAAGAAGTGACAGCTCACCCAGTAGAATCACCTGAAACTTGCTCCTAATGATAGTTTGCAATATATTGACCTCAATTATATGGGCAGCTTAGATCTATTACCTTTATAGGGTCTTGATTAATGTGTTCAACATTAAGTAAATTGAGTCTATATTATGTCTTGGGGCTAAAAACAAATTAAATAATGACCCTCCTTAGAGGAAGATTAAATATACTGGTGGTATAAGTTAAAACAATTAAGGGACTAATTAGAAAGCTTATTTTTATTTTTATAAGTTTATGTTTATTTATTTAATAAACATTTATTGAGTAACCACATTCAAGATATTCTACTAGGTATTGGGAATACAGCAGTAAATAGAGATAATATCTTTCCTATGAAGTAGCTTGTTTTCAAGATGGGTGACATAGCTAATAAGAAATTAAAAATTAATATTTTTGATATCTATTTGTAGACAAAAATTAATCAGGGTAAAGGGAATATAGAGTCATCTGGTAGTGCTATTTTTTAATGGTAGAATCAAGGAAGACTTCCCTGAAGAGGTGATGATTTTGAGCAATGTTCTGAATAACATATATGAACTGGAAGGATTTTTGCAAAGTTCTTGGAAGGAGAGTTCCATGTATAGGGAAAAAGGCAATCACAGAGGCAGAAGCATTTTTTATATGTTAAAGAAACAACAAGGAATTTGGTTGGCTTGAGTATAGTAAACCAGAGAGAAAGGATATTAGGAAGAAAATTAGAGAGTCATCTGTGAAACAGGTAAATGAGCACCTTTTAAGCCATAGAAAAGATTTTGAATTTACAGCACACTGGCTATGTACCTCAATATTTGGCATACATAAGCCTCTTGGCTGTGACCCTGTAGGATGAACACCTCTGAATCCATAGTTCTTCACGTCCTTTCAATTACTGAATATCATTTGCTCAATGAAGATTCTCTAGACCAAAAACATAATGTGACTCCAAACTTCAGTGGTGTTAAAACAATGTAGAGCATTTACTGTAGAGAAATATACAGTTTTCTCTAAATTTTTGAATGTTCTTTTATCTTGTAATTTACTGTGGCCATTCAGGAAATCCTATTTTTTCAAAAATGGAAGAAAGGTAAAAAATGTTGGAAGTGTAGAAATTGGATAAGTCTGAAAAATAGGAAAATTAAGGAATAGATTTGAGGAAGATTGGGAGGCTGGCTACAGTGGGTGCAGCTGATGCCTAACTCCACTTGCTTCTATACACCGGAGTTCACCCTCATGTACAAAGCTGGTGGACATTTGCTTTGCTTGCTCATAGTTTCCCTTCTCAAGCACTCAAGTCTCTTTGCTGTTTCTTGACCCAAGGTCTTCCTCTGGTGCCATGGGAATTTGCTCAGTGCATGCAAGACTCCCTGATTTGATGAAAAATGAATGGCATAGAAGCAAGCAATAAGTACTGGAATCCCAAATATATACTCCTACTTTAACATCCTTTGGTAGGCTGATCTTGAGATGGTTTTACTTGGCTCCTTGGGGTCACCTACAGAATTCAGTCCCAGGGCCCCACAGTGGTAACCTGCTAAGTAGTAACCAATGACTGTATATCCTCCCTCCCTGTCACACTCTTCCTGATCTTCACTGGTTCTTCCTAAGGTCACATCCCATAAAAACCATCTTCATTCAATTAAGAAATTGGTCTCATGGTCTGTTTTTGAGAATTTTGTATGGTAAGTATGACTGCCTGAGAAAAGAACTGTTAGAAATCTTGGTACAAAAAAAAGGAGGAAAACTTTAAAGGAAATAATATTAATTAGTACAAAATAAATAAAGGACTTCAACAAATGAAAGAAATTTCCCTTATTATCCAATGTGGGAACAACAGTATTAAATTGTTTAAAATATTAATATCTTTGTCATATTTGATTTCTTACTGGCTGTATAAGTATTATTAGATGTCTATTAATACATGCTTTATATTTGAAGCAGAGAGGTATATGTAGAAGATTCAATTAGTGATTTCATTATAGATATGGCCTCACTTGAAGGAGCATCTCTAGCCCTGGCTCTGGTAATCAGAGATCACAAACTCAATTATTCAGTTCTTACATACACTTAATTTCCCACTTGCTGCAGTGGAAAGTATATTTTCGAACACGTCTGTGGAAAAACCTTGATGACAGAATAGAATAAGAAGATGCCAAAGCTTCTCTTTGTCAGTAGGAAACTGAATATTCAGAAAAAGAAATTTGAACCATATTTTCTTTGTGCCACCTTGTGAATGCTATTGCTTTTATGATTATATCTGAAGAATAATATGGTAGCATAAGTAAATGAATTATTAGTGATTTATTCACCAGCTTTTATTGATACAAGTTACTTTTTAATTTTGTATATTTTGTACATAACCAGCTGCTATTCAAATGTGAAGCTATTTTAATTTACAGTTCAGCTGTTTTTATGAGGTTGAAATCTTGCCATGCATAAGATATAAAAGCAAATATGATTCATCCCCCATATATATATACTGGATACTGTATTTTTGTTTAAATATCTTGTAGGTACTTTATTCTAGTCTATATCTCAGGTTTTCATTTTGCTAAATAATATCTCTGTTCTAAAATTATTTAAAAGTTTTGGCAAGCAAGTTCCATTACTCGGTTTGTGTTTTTAATCTTTAAATCCATCCAGTTAAAAGTATGTTCTATATTTTCTTCTACATTCATAGATTTTTAAATTCACATTTGTATCTTTATGTACATGAAAATTGTTTTCTTGATCATATTAAGTGAGAATCAATTTTATAGTTCTACATGTATAATTACTATAACATCAATAATTTAATTATTCATTAATCATTTCTTTCTATTACACTTAAAAAGCATCTATCAAACACTGCCTGCTCTGCCAGGCAATGTCGTGAGCATAGAATTTAGAACAATGAACATGGTCCATGCTCCCTAGGAGTGTCATGGGGATGAGAGGACAGAGCTGTAATAACCTAGTTTCTCAGCCTGGACTTAGAGGAGAAACTAAATTAAAGCTTTAGTTCAATTGTTTTTAATTGTTTGTTGCCTTTTCTTAAAATGATACTAAATCTGGTTTATTGCAAGCTGCTTGAGGTGTGCTGGATGTTGGACTTGAACAGCACACTCAAACAAGAGTTCTCACTGATTTTCACAGCTCTGAAGGTGCAGAGAGGAGCCTTATGAGGTTAGAATTGAGAGATGCCTTTCTCTTCATCCTAACAGTATCTTCTAGGTGGACATTAGCCTGTACCTAAAGAGAGCTCAAAGAATCCTGGTACTCATGTAAGGCAAAAAGAGGCAAGAAGAGGGGCCTAATAAAAGCATCTAAGCATTTTTCTCTTTAGTGAATAAAGTAACTTGGGGTAGGCTACCCACTACCAGTTCCCTATCCTGTAATTCCTGATCTAATGCCAAACTCTGATGAAAAAACTATGCTGAATTTATAAAACATAGATACATATTAAAAAATTTTGTCTTGCATATCATCAAATAATGTTTTATGTTTATATGTAAAATTCTGTTAAAATAAATTTATGTTAGCTTTTAAAGAATATAGTGCAGTTATTTATTTTTTAATTTTATTTTATTCATTTTTTTATACAGCAGGGTCTTATTAGTTATCTATTTCATACATATTAGTGTGTATATGTCAGTCCCAAACTCTCATTTCATCCTACCACCACTATATCCCACGCTACCTGCCCTTGGTTTCCACATGTTTACTCTTTACATCTGTGTCTCTATTTCTTCTTGGCAAACGTGTTCATCTGTACCATTTTTCTAGATTCCACATATATGCATAAGCATACAATATTTGTTTTTCTTTTTCTGACTTACTCCACTCTGTATGACAGTCTCTAGGTCTCTACAAATGACCCAATTTTGTTCTTTTTATGGCTGAGTAATATTCAATTAAATATACGTACCACATCTTCTTTATCCATTAGTCTCTCCATGGGCATTTAGGTTGCTTCCATGACCTGGCTACTGTAAATAGTGCTGCAACAAATATTGGTGTGCATGTGTCTTTTTAAATTATGATTTTGTCTGGGTATATGCCCAGTAGTGGGATTGCTGGGTCATACAGTAATTCTATTTTTAGTTTTTTAAGGAACCTCCATACTGTTCTCCATAGTGGCTGTATCAGTTTACAGTCTCACCAACAGTGCAAGAGGGTTCCCTTTTCTCCACACCCTTTGCAGCATTTGTTGTTTGTAGATTTTCTGATGCCCATTCTAACCGATGTGAGGTGAAACCTCATTGTAGTTTTGATTTGCATTTCTCTAATAATTAATAATGTTGAACAGCTTTCCATGTGCCTCTTGGCCATCTGTATGTTTTCTTTGGAGAAATGTCTATTTAGGTCTTCAGCCCATTTTTTTTTTTTAATATTGAACTGCATGAGCTATTTATATATTTTGGATATTAATCCTTTGTTGATTCATTTGCAAACATTTTCTTCTATTTTGAGGGTTGTCTTTTCATCTTGTTTATAGTTTCCTTTGCTGTGCAAAAGCTTTTAAGTTTCATTAGGTCCCATTTGTTTATTTTTGTTTTTATTACCATTACTCTCAGAGGTGGGTCAAAAAAACTCTTGCTGTGATTTATGTAAAGAGAGTTCTGCCTATGTTTTCCTCTAAGAGTTTTATAATGTCCAGTCTTACAGTTAGGTCTTTAATACATTTTGAGTTTATTTTTGTGTATGGTGTTAGGGAGTGTTCTAATTTCATTCTTTTACATGTAGCTGTCCAGTTTTACCAGCACTACTTATTGAAGAGACTGTCTTTTCTCCAATGTATACTCTTGCCTCCTTTGTCAAAGATAAGGCGACCATATGTGTGTGGGTTTATCTCTGGGCATTCTATGCTGTTCTATTGATCTACATTTCTATTTTTGTGCAGGTACATTATTGTCTTGATTACTGTAGCTTTGTAGAATAGTCTGAAGTCAGGGAGCCTGATTCTTCCAGCTCCATTTTTCCCCTCCAGATTACTTTGGCTATTCGGGGTCTTTTTTATCTCCATGCAAATTTTAAGATTTTTTGTTCTAGGTCTGTAAAAAATGCCATTGATAACTTGATAGGGATTTCATTGAATCTGTAGATTGCTTTGGGTAGAATAATCATTTTCACAATATAGATTCTTCCAATCCAAGAACATGGTATATCTCTCCATCTGTTTGTGTCATCTTTGATTTCTTTCATTAGTGCCTTATAGTTTCCTGAGTACATGTCTTTTATCTCCTTAGGTAGGTTTATTCCTAGGTATTTTATTCTTTCAGTTACAATGATGAGTAGGATTGTTTCTTTAATTTCTCTTTGTGATTTTTTGTTGTTAGTATATAGGAATGCCAGAGATTTCTGTGCATTAATTTTGTATCTTGCAACTTTACCACATTTACTGATTGGCTCTAGTAGATTTCTGGTGGCATCTGTAGGATTATCTATGAATAGTATCATGTCATCTGCAAACAGTGACAGCTTTATTTCTTTGCCAATGTGTATTCTTTTAATTTCTTTTTCTTCTCTGATTGCCATCACTAGGACTTCCAAAACCATGTTGAATAGGAGTGGCAAGAGTGGACATCCTTGTCTTGTTCCTGATCTTAGAGGAAATGCTTTCAGTTGTTCACCATTGAGAATGATGTTTTCTGTGGGTTTGTCATATATGGCCTTTATTATGTTGAGGTAGGTTCCCTCTATGCCCACTTTCTGGAGAGTTTTTATCATAAATTGGTGTTGAACTTTGTCAAAAGCTTTTTCTGCATCTATTGAGATGATCATATGGTTTTTATTATTCAATTTGTTAATATGGTGTAACACATTGATTGATTTGTGTATATTGAAGAATTCTTGTATTCCTGGGATAAACTCCACTTGATCATGGTATATGATCCTTTTAATGTGCTGTTGGATTCTGTTTGCTAGTATTTTGTTGAGGATTTTTGCATCTATGTTCATCAGTGATATTGGCCTGTTGATTTCTTTCTTTGTGACATCTTTGTCTGGTTTTGGTATCAGGGTGATGATGGCCTCGTAGAATGAGTTTGACAGTGCTGCTCCCTCTGCTATATTTTGGAAGAGTTTGAGAAGGATGGGTGTTAGCTCTTCTCTAAATGTTTGATAGAATTCATCTGTGAAGCCATCTGGTCCTGGACTTTTGTGTGGTGGAATATTTTTAATCACAGTTTCAACTTCATTACTTCTGATTTGTCTGTTCATATTTTCTATTTCTTTCTGGTTCAGTCTTGGAAAGCTATACTTGTCTAAGCATTTGTCCATTTCGTCCAGGTGGTCCATTTTATTGGCATAGAGTTGCTTTTAGCAGTCTCTTATGATGCTTTGTATTTCTGTGGTGTCCATTTTAACTTCTCCTTTTTCATTTCTAATTTTATTGACTTGAGTCCTCTCCATCTTATTCTTGATGAGTCTGGCTAAAAATGTCAATTTTGTTTATCTTCTCAAAGAACCAGCTTTTAGTTTTACTGATCTTTGCTGTTGTTTTCTTTGTTTCTATTTCATTTATTTCTGCTGTGGTCTTTAATATTTCTTTCCTTCTGCTAATTTTGGGTTTTCTTCATTCTTCTTTCTCTAATTCCTTTAGGCATAAGGTTAGATAGTTTATTTAAGATTTTTCTTGTTTCTTGAAATAGGATTGTATTGCTATAAACTTCCCTCTTAGAACTGCTTTTGCTGTATCCCATAGGTTTTGGAACATCATGTTTTCATTGTCATTTTTCTCTAGGTATTTTTTGATTTCCTCTTTGATTTCTCCAGTGATCTCTTGGTTATTTAGTAATGCATTGTCTAGCCTCCATGTGTTTGTGTTTTTTACGATTTTTTCCCTGTAATTTATTTCTAATCTCACACCATTGTGGTCGGAAAAGATGATTGATATGACTTCAATTTTCTTAAAATTACTGAGGCTTGATTTGTGACCCACGATGTGATCTATCCTGGATAATGATCCATGTGCAATTGAGAAGAACGTGTAATTTGCAGTTTTCAGATGGAATATCCTATAAATATTAGTTAAATCTATCTTGTCTGTTGTGTCATTTTAAAGCTTGTGTTTCCTTATTAATTTTCTGTCTGGAAGATCTGTCCATTGGTGGAACTGAGGTGTTAAAATCCCTACTATTTTTGTGTTATGTCAATTTCCTCTTTTATATCTGTTCACAACTGCCTTATGTATTGAGGTGCTCCTATGTTGGGTGCATAAATATTTATAACTGTTTTATCTTATTCTTGGATTGATCCCTTGATCATTATGTGGTGTCCTTCCTTATCTCTTGTAACATTCTTTATTTTAAAGTCTATTTTATCTGATGTGAGTATTGCTACTCCAGCTTTCTTTTTATTTCCATTTGCATGGAATATCTTTTTCCATCCTCTCACTTTCAATCTGTATGTGTCCCTAGGTCTGAAGTGGGTCTTTTGTAGACAGAATATATATGGGTCTTTTTTTTTTGTATCCATACTGTAAGCCCGTGTCTTTTCATTGGAGCATTTAATCCATTCACATATAAGGTAATTATCAATATTTATGTTCCTATTACCATTTTCTGAATTGTTTTATATTTGATTTTGTAGGTCCTTTTCTTCTCTTGTGTTTCCCACTTAGAGAAGTTCCTTTAGCATTTGTTGTAGAGCTGGTTTGGTGGTGCTGAATTCTCTTAGCTTTTGTTTATCCGTATAGCTTTTGATTTCTCTGTTGAATCTGAATGGGATCCTTGCTGGATAGTGTAATCTTAGTTGTAGTTTTTTCTCTTTCATCATTTTAAATATATTGGTCCACTACCTTCTGGCTTGTAGAGTTTCTGCTAAGAAATCAGCTGTAACCTTATGGGAGTTCCCTTGTATGTTATTTGTTGTTTTTCCCTTGTTGCTTTTAATATTTTTTCTTTGTCTTTAATTTTTGTCAATTTGATTACTATGTGTCTTGGTGTGTTTCTCCTTTGGTTCATCCTGCCTGAGCCTCTCTACACTTCTTGGACTTGGGTGGCCATTTCCTTTCCCATGTAAGGGAAGTTTTCAACTATAATCTCTTCAAATATTTTCTTGGGTCATTTCTCTCTCTCTTCTCCTCTGGGACCCCTATAATGTGAATGTTGGTGCTTTTAATGTTTATCCAGAGGTATCTTAGGCTGTCTTCATTTCTTCTCATTGTTTTTTCTTTACTCTGTTCCGTGGCTGTGAATTCCACCATTCTGTCTTTCAGGTCACTTATCCATTCTTCTGCCTGTTATTCTGCTATTGCTTCCTTCTAGTGTACTTTTCATTTCAGTTATTATATTGTTCATCTCTGTTTGTTTGTTCTTTAATCCTTCTAGGTGTTTGTTCTTTAATTCTTCTACATCTTTGTTAAACATTTCTTGCTTCTTCTTTATCTTTGCTTCCACTCTTTTTCCGAGGACCTGGATCATCTTCACCATCATTATTCTGAATTCTTTTTCTGGAAGGCTCCTATCTCCACTTCATTTAGTTGTTTTTCTGGGGTTTTATCTTGTTCCTTCATCTGATACATAGTCCTCTGCCTTTTCATTTTGTCTGTCTTTCTGTGAATGTGGTTTTCATTCCACAATCTGCAGGACTGTAGTTCTTCTTGCTTCTGCTGTCTGCCTTCTGGTGGATGAGGTTATCTAATAGGTTTTTGCAAGCTTCCTAATGGGAGGGACTGGTGGTGGGTAAAACTGGGTGTTGCTCTGGTGGGCAGAGAGCAGTAAAACTTTAATCTGCTTGTCTGCTGATTGTTGGGGCTGAGTTCCTTCCCTGTTGGTAGTTTGGCCTTGGGCAACCCAGCACTGGAGCTTACCAACTCTTTAGTGGGACTAATGGCTGACTCTGGGAGGGCTCATGCCTAGGAATACTTCCCACAACTCTGGCTGCCAGTGTCTTTGTACCTGCAGTGAGCCACAGCCACCCCCAACCTCTGCAGGAGACTCTCAACACTAACAAGTAGGTCTGGCTCAGTCTCCTATAGGGTCACTGCTCCTCCCCTGGGTCCTGATGTGCACACTACTTTGTGTGTGCTCTCCAAGAGTGGAGTCTCTGTTTCCCCCAGTCCTGTTGAAGTCCTGCAACCAAATCCCACTAACCTTCAAAGTCTGATTCTCTGGGAATTCCTCCTCCCATTGTCAGATCCCCAGTTTGGGAAGCCTGACGTGGGGCTCATAACTTTCACTCCAGTGGGTGGACTTTTGTGATATAATTGTTCTCCAGTTTGTGCATCACCCACCCAGTGGTTGGGATTTGAGTTTTTTGTGATTGCGACCCTCCTACCGTCTCATTGCAGCTTCTCCTTTATCTTTGGATGTGGGGTAAATTTTTGGTGAGTTCCAGTGTCTTCCTGTCGATGATTGTTCAGCAGTTAGTTATGATTTTGGTGCTCTCACAAGAGGGAATGCCATAGTGCAGTTATTAATATTATTATAAGAACATGTGTGAGGAAACAAGTACTTTTGTTCCACACCAGGAAGTGATACCAAACCTTTCTCGTAAGACATTATTCCTAGTTTCTCTACTGGCTGGCCAATAGTTCTATGTTTATAGATTATTTTCTTCTAATCTTCTAGCATTTTATGTGTCAGCTAAGCTAAAACTTGTATGCTACTTCCATTTAGGACAAGAAATTACAAGTTGTGTTGTTTTCTAAATCACCAGTGCCCTGATTCAGCTTTCAAATATACTGCCTTTCCCATGTGAGAGTGATATTCTTTCCTCACAGTGAGCAGTGCATGCACTTTCACTTGTATATCAATAACATCATAGTTTGGGCTCAGCTTTTTTTTTTTTCTTTTTAATTTTATTTATTTATTTATTTTTGTCTGTGTTGGGTCTTTGTTGCATGTGGGCTTTTCTCTATCTGCAATGAGTGGGGGCTAGTCTTTGTTGCAATGTGCAGGCTTCTCATTGTGGTGGCTTCTCTTGTTTGCAGGGCATGGGCTCCAGTAGCTGTGGCTCTCGGGCTCTAGAGCACTGGCTCAGTAGTTGTGGTTCATGGGCTTAGTTGCTCTGTGGCATGTGGGGTCTTCCTGGGCCAGGACTCAAACCTATGTCCCCTGCATTGTCAGGCAGGTTCCCAACCCCTGCACCATCAGAGAAGCCTTGGGCCCAGCTTTTAAGGCTCAAGTACTTAAATGCCTCTTCTAACAAAGTTGCAAATATTCAGGATGTCAGATCAAGGTTATCAGCGAGGTTTGTGGCCAGAGAAGCAGAACAACTAACAGGATGAACCGATGACCCTGGTTCATGAGTATTAGGTCTAAATTAATGAGCTAACTTGCCAGAACTATTTAACAACTACTCAAGAAAAAAAAAAAAGAAAACTTTTGTCAAGAATATAGGTGTTCTTTTTTTTTTTATCTTCAGTTTTCTTACAAAAAGAGAGCTGATGTTCCTATGCTCCTATGTTCCAACACATAAAGTAATTTCCAGACAGTAATGAGGATTTCAGAAAAGTTCATAAAACCTCCATAGTATGTAAGACTAGAATCAGTGCATGCATAAGAATAAATGTTACCTTTTTCAATAAACCAATTTTCATTATCTAGTTCTTCCATTGAGTCTATAAGAAAAAATCACTTGTTAAAATACTTAATGCCTAAGATATTAGAGAGAGTGAATTAATCTGACATTTACGGTCTAGTTTCCATAGTTTAATTTCTTCTTGGTTTTATTGAACTGACTGAATTGTGACTCCTGGGTTATTGAACTTTGATGCTTTCTTATCAATATGTATAGGGCTATAAAACTGTGGTGAGAATTAGAGAGCAGCATTCAGCAATAATGGGGAAATCTTAATATTTTGACAGAAAAGTTTGATTCATGGTGTTGCATAGATACTCTATAATGTTTTTAAATTGATAAAGTAGATATATACACATCAAGTCTACACACACTGAATTTCAGACTTAAATCTCGAAATAATATTATAGGTATGCAATAAGAGCTCTATTTTATAAGGGAAGGAAAACCCAGAAATATTGGGAGTAGGAGGAATTTTTTGAAATCACATAATTGTTTTGTTAGAGCCAGAGATAGAACCTTAGATCAGAAACTGTAAAATCCTATTCATCATCCAAAGAAACTTATTCCTGAATTAGTTGTGCTGCCCAAAATATGTTCTGGACAAATACAATTTCTACAGATAGGTTCTGTGTTCAATTAAGTTGGTGAGACACCACCCCCACTCCATGCCATACTCCCTTCTTTGAAATTCATAGTTCCTCTTTGTATAGAAATGGTTTGGATAATTTTGTAATAAAGAATCTTTATACACATTTTTCTAGGCATATTTTTAATTTATTGTAAAATTAGTTGATAAGAAAGGGGGCAATGGTGTATCTGACAACAGCAAGTGAAGTGGGAAGGAAGTGCATCTAGAAAAAGACCTAAGTGCTCATCCTTTATTGAGTATGATTTTCCAGATTTAGTCTCTTTGTCTAACTCAAACTTGGATGACATGAAGCCCCATCACCTTTATTGACAGAAATTAAGTTATACACTCACTGTTTCTGAAACACAGTTTTAGAAAAAAAATGATTCTGCAGATTCTTGTTGCTTTGCCTCCTTGACTTGCCCGCTCATGACTCCTGCTCCTGCTAATAACCATTGTGAGGCAGATTGTACGCCACACACTACAATCAGTGCCTAGCTCCTGCCGCTGCTTCTTCAACTCCCTCACAAAGAAGGAATAGTTCTCTCTCTTCTTAATTATCCTCAGAAAACTCAGATAGGGCTGTTGCTCTTAAGAAGACTGTATCTCACCTAGGTAAACTATGTCTGCATAAGGCTCTGTCTCCACTACTGGAAAACTGGGAAACCCTGAACTGAAGTCAGTTAATTTCCAGACCAACAGAGAAAAGAAAGCTCTTTCCTCAAAGTGTTTCAAGATCCATCTCCTTAGTCCTTATTCTCTGCCCCAGGACTTAACCCCTTTCTGGATGAATGACATTTTTGATATAGAGTCATTTTTCAGAAACATCCTAAACAAGCTTCAAATATTCCTATTTACTAACATCTGGAATCAAAATGGCATGGTGTTTTTTCTTACTTGTAATCACAGGTTACACAATAGATGTGCTCACATGTTTTTCCTACCAGGAAATGTATCCCCTTATTTTCCACATGCTTAATTCATATGTATCCATCAAAACCAAATTCATCTTCTACCTCCTTTACTAGTTTATGAAGATTTCCACAATTCTCCTTCAAATAGAAGTAATCTGGCTTGCACCCTAAAATACACACATATACAGCACATATACCACTATATTTATATAGTTTTTATTGCTGTTTTTATTGATCTTGTGTTATAATTAATTAATGTTATATAGATTTTGCTACCTACATGACAGTTAGCATGGGGACCATGACTTTGTAATAAAAGTAAAACACACAGATAATGTCATTAAATAAATCTGGAAAAAAATCTGCCTCCAAAGCTATGCAGTTATAAGACTTTGGAATTCTTTTTCAACAGTTTTCTATTCAAAGATACTCAAAACAGATAAAATAGGAAAAGCTAATCTATACACTTGTTTTGGACTTAACTACAAGTCCTAGAAAGCAAAAATCCAGAAATATCTTTAAATGAGAAAACTAGTTACCACTTTCAACTTTGTGGCATTATTTTTTCTGATTGTTTTGATCATACAGACATTTCAACAAAAATACTTTTTTCCCAAAATTTGCAAAAAAAATTACCTTGAAAAATAAGTATTTTCTGGCACTGATATTTCATTTCCTGATTTAAAAAATTGGGTATTAATATGTGCCCACAAAATTTTGTAAGAAATATATATGCTTATGAGTACATATGTAAGATTGTGTATATACACATGCACACACACTACAGAGCACTAAGAGTGCACCATATTATAGTGTTTCCTCACAATTTTCCACATGATATGTAAGAAACAGTCTTCCCTACAATGGAAAATCAGGAAATGTTTTGACTGAATGACTATTCTTTTCTCCCCTAGATATTAGGATGAGTAAAAAACTATCTATATTACCATCTTTATCACCAATTACATGCATTTATAAGATGGATTACTCGGGTTCATAAGATTAATATTTAATTTGTAACTATGTGAGGCTCAGACAATGTAGGGAGAAAATCATTGACTTGCCTCCTGTACCCCACACTTCCATTAACTTAACTAACCAGACCAGAATGCACACAGTGCATTTATTCAGGGAGTTCACATTTATTACAACTTAGCTCAGAACACCTATGTATCAAAAAGCAAAACAAAATCCTAATTTCAAAGATTTTACAGAAGACAGTGCTGTCTACACAGGCTTGATTAACTGTAACACAACTGAGTTTATCTTTTTGTTTTCTAAAAAGCAATGTTTATTTAGCAGCATAATTTATTTTCTTGTTTCAAGATTTACATTGCAGGACATTTCATGTGAGAGTTAGTACATCTTTGGGAAGTATACTGTGGATACAGGGAATAATCTGTCAAAAGTTATTTGGTTGTTAAACTGACTAAATAACATTTATTTTTAATACTGATGTGACTGGTGTTTCTAAATCTTAAGGGTTTTTTCTTTAAAAAATAATTTAATTTAGATGAATTTATATAGCAGCAAGAATACACAAAAGATGAATATTTGAAATGCCACATCAAACTTACTTCTAGGCAAAATACTGAATGAAAAAACACTAACCAAACCTTCTTTAATCCAACAGTTTCATTGCCTGGATGATGGCTACCTCATGCTCTGGTGCAAACCCAAATTTTGTTTTATTTCTAGTTGGTCTTTCGTCTCCTTACTAATCAAGAAAAGAAAAGAAAAGACATAGCAAAACACACTAAAAGATCTCCAGTGCCTTCTCTTGAAAGTTAAACTTCTCTTTGACAACACCCATCTTTAAACCATGTACATATATGTATTTTTGCTAGCAAATGTGCCCACTCTCACATATTCTTTTATAATCATATATATATATATATAATACTATACATATATAATATATTATAATATATATTTCTAATATATATTACATATTTATAATCTTATGTATTATAAATGTATGATATATATTATAATATATAGATATTCCTCTCAGCTACAGTTAAGAGCAATGGAGGTCATGGTGGTGATAACAACTGGTACTAACTCTATCTCAGGCACTCTGCTTTGTATTTTATCTGTCTTACATTACTTATTCTGCAAAATCATCCTGTAAGTTAGGTATACTATTGTGTATCATGCAAATGAAGAACTGAGTGTCATAGAACTCATGAAAAACGGACAGTCAAAATATTAACATGTGATATGCCTGAAACCCAAACTCACATCCAAAGCCGATGGCTTCCCCAAGTCACAAATCTGTTGAATTAAATTTGGAAACTGTAACAGTGCCACTGAAGTTTAAACTAGGGTTGAAGCAAGGTGAAAGAGTAGGCAAAGTCATATGCTTATTTAGGGGTCAAACTAATTTAAAATATTGTGATTTAATAAAGTGCAAATCCAATTAACTGAACTAAAAAAACTACAAAATTAATAGTGTGGATGACAATGGCACAAAAATATGAGTTTAATATATTCCCAAGTCACTCCACAGGATGGTTATAGCCACATCTAACATGTTTAATTTGTACACAGATCATAGACAGATGTATTTAATCTCAATGTATGTGTCTTCCTCTCGCAATTGTCTTGTAACATCTTATAGAATTACTCTGATGTTGTAGAAGATGATTCATACAGTTTAAAGATATTTGGTAGTCACTTATCTCTATGTGACTGTGCACCAATGAATTGATGCATTAAAATTAAAACCTATAAATAAGAGAAATACTTATATCTTCTTAGTAGGGATGTTCACGTTTGCATACACAGCCTTACCTAAATTCCATCCAAGTAACACATCTGAACATATTTTTAGATGGTCAGATGTAAGATGTTTCTTGAAACTTATTAAACTATTTCCTCAGTTTTTTACCTCACACTATATCTTAAACAATCTACATTAGAGGCACTTATTATTATTTTATAAAATATAATGATATTTGGGATACTTATAATATCCTTTATGCAGGCATAGTTTAAAATAATATTCCAAATCATTTTATGGAATATTTATAATATTCTTATTTTACAGAATATACAGAAGATCACCAAGTAAACTTAGGACTTAGGTGGTTAGATCTCATTGAGACAAAGTTCACTAAAGTAGTTCTAAGTTCTAAAGTGAAATAAATAAATAAAGGCACAGCTTAAAGCAACATTTAAAAAATTACCATTTTGAGGTATAACTTAAATGAAACAAATTTCATCCATTTTACCTATACAGTTTTATATATACATACTTTATATATACATTTTGACAACTACATATAATATTATAACTATAAACATAACAAAAATATAAAATATTACTGTCTCCCCAAAAGTTCTGTTTGGTCTCTTCCCAGTCCATCCTTGCTTTTCAGTAGCCCAGGCAACCAAATTGCTACTTTTTCTAACAAAAAGGATAATATTTATATTTTCTAGAGTTTGACATAATTGGAACTATAAACTATATTCTCTTTGTTTTCTTTATTTTTTTCCTTGATCCATGTTATAATAATATATGAGTGGTTTGTTCTCTATTATTATGGAGTAATTGAGTAATATTTTATTTACAGTTTCTTCAAAAGCTAAAATATAACTACTATCTGACTCATCCACTCTACTCCAAAGAATTTATGTGAGAGAAAGGAAAGCATATATCCAAATAAAAACTTATTTTCAAGTTATTGTTCATATCAGCCTTATGTTTTAACATGATAAAGTATAATATTTAATAGCATGGAAATATTTACATTACACTATTAGCTAGAAAATATGTATTAATACAGTGGGCCAGTGTAGTAAATATATATAGCTTCCTCCATCCCACTCACAAGCAGGACAGTGGGAACAGGCATCTCCTCCTTCTCCCTTTCACCATGAATCTGGGACATATATATTTCAATTATAAAATTGTATATATTTATAAACAGTTGTCCCTCAGTATCCATGAGGCATTGGTTCCAGGACTCCCCACAGATACCAAAATCCTCAGGCACTCAAGTCCCTTATATAAAAAGGTTTAATGTTTGCATATAACCTACATGATACTCCCATGTATGTTTTTTCCAGTTTTAATGAGATATAATTGACAAAAACAGCACTGCATAAGTTTAAGATGTACACCCTAATAATCTGATTTACAGACATCATGAAATTGGTTACCACAATAAGTTTAGTGAACATCATCATCTCATATAGATATAAAATTAAAGAGATAGAAAACTATTTTCCTTGTGAAAACTCTTAGGATTTATTCTCTTAACAGATTTTATATATAATGTACAGCAGTGTTAATTATATTATCATGTTGTACATTACATCCCTAGTACTTACTTATCTTACAACCGGAAGTTTGTACTTTTTGACTACCTTCATCCAATTCTTACTTCCCCTACCCCCATCACTAGTAATCACAAATGTGATATCTTTTTTTATGAGCTTATTTGTTTGTTTGTTTTTGAAATATATTTGACCTACAACACTATATTAGTTCCTGATGCAAAATATAGTGATTTGATATTTCTGTACATTACAAAATGACCACAACACCAATCTAGTTACAATTTACAACTGTACAAAAATATTACATTATTATTTACTATATTTCCTACTCAGTACCTTTCTTACCAATGACTCATTTTGTTCTGTAACTGGAAGTTTGTACCTCTCAATCTCCCTCACCAATTTCTCTGATATACTTACCCAACTCCCTCTGGCAACCACCTGTTTTCTTTCTGTAAATATGACTCTGTTTCTGTCTTGTTTTGCTTGTTCATTTGTTTTGTTTTTTGGATTCTAATTATAAGAGAAATCATACTTTTCTTTGTGTGCCTGACTTATTTCAATTAGTATAACACCCTCTAGGTCCATCTGATATTGTCCTCAATGGAAATGGAAATATTTCATTCATTTTATGATTGAATAAAATTCCATTTATGAATATATATATATATATATAAAATGGTGGTATAAATATGCATCTGTGTGTATATATAGATATAGATATAGATAGATAGATAGATACCACTTCTTTAACCACTTCTTTAACCATCCATCTATAGATGGACACTTAGGTTGCTCCCATATTTTAGCTGTTGTAAATATTCCTACAGTGAATATAGGGGTGAATATATGTTTTCTAATTAGTGTTTTGATTTTCTTGGGCTACATACATACCCAGGAGTAGAATTACTGGATCAAAAGGTTGTTCTACTTTTAGTTTTTTGAGAAACGCCTATACTATTTTCCACTGTGGCTGCATCAATTTACATTTCCACCAGCAGTGCAAGAGGGTTCCCTTTTCTCCACATCCTAGACAGTACTTGTTATTTGCTATCATTTTGATAACAGCCATTCTGAAAGGTGTGAAGTAATATTTCATTGTGGTTTTGATTTGTATTTCCCTGATTATTTCCCTGATGATTAGTGATTTTGAGCATCTTTTCATGTGCCTGTTGATCTTCTTTAGGTATATCTGTACAATGGAATAAAAGTCAGCACAAAAAGAACGTACTATGGATAATACAGAACAAGGTGGATAAACAGTTTAGTTAACATGCAAACAACTTCCCTGAATAGAATCTGTAATAGATACACACTTACCTTTAACTGGTGATTATTTTATTTGAGGCTTAAACATATTACTTCAAAGATTTATCTCTTTTATTAATAACCATGGAAATATGTCCATATATTATTTAAATTCTCAAAACTACTAATTGAGCATAAGGAAAAAAATGCTACACTGGAACTGGATTCAGTGCACTGAAAACAGACCAGTCTCAGTTTCTTACACAAAACAAATTGGAAAAGGTAATCTGATATATACTTATTAAAACATCTGCTTTGGCATCATCTAATATCTCATTGTATGTTAGAATATCTCTATATTATTATTGAAGATATCTAGGATTGTGTTTATCCTATGCTATGAAAGAAAATGCACAATGCTTAGTGGAAGCTTGAGATTAAGACAATGAATATATATGGCAACATCTTCTTGCCAAGAGAAAAATGGAATACTGGAACAAGGGTCAACTTATATCACATTGTTCACAGAGTCACAATCTTAGTTCAAAGCATTAATGAGTCCTTTGCTCATTTTAGCATGGTTTTGTTTCTTTCATCTTTACTTTGGTTGTTCCCTTGGTTAATTAGGTTTTACCATCATTTTCTTTTCAGGAAAGCCAAATAGATTCTGTATTCTTTTCATTGTTTGTAGTATGTAAGATCAATTTTAATTTTACAAATTATAGCTGGATTGGGAAAGATGGAAGAAAGTATGATGAATATATATATATATATATATATATATACTAGGACAGCCTCTACAATTCAGTGAATACATGCAGTAAGTGTCCTTGAACTTTTTGACATCTGGCACTATGTGTACTTAATATAAATAAGAAATCTACTTAATATAACATGTACTTTTGAACATGTACTTTCTTGATAAATTAATGCAGTGTTTGCATGTGCACACACACATAGAGCTCTTTCATGCAAATGTAATAAGATCTCTAATGGATAGTGTTTTTAAGCAAAGAAATTTGGGACAGAGTGATATTTCTGTATTTTCCTGTTAAGACGCACAGATATGGTAACATATGTATATGTATAACTGATTCACATTGTTATAAAGCAGAAACTAACACACCATTGTAAAGCAATTATACTCCAATAAAGATGTTAAAAAAACAACAAAAGCCACTGCATCTCAGAAACAATGAGACCATATCCAATTAAAATTTAATTCTACAACATTGTTAACTTAAGGGTTATTTAAATAATAGCTTTAGACATCCATAAATAATTCATTTGTTACTAATTAGAAGCTTCTATATTACCTCCTCAACTTCTGTTTAATGAGCATCCTCAGATCTTTAGGAAAATTTGAAATTGTAGACTTAGTGGCGGGATAAAAGGTAGGCAACTACTGAGACTTGTTTAAGCAGACACTAAAGTTTCTTGAAATAATACTGTTTTGACAAAATAAAAATATTTATTCTTTTGCCAATTATAAGAATAGTATGTATATTACAATAAATCTCTCGTTCCTTTCTTATTTCTAAGAGGGTCAATCTTGCACTGGAACAATCTGTGAGATTCTGGTAGGTCTATAAACTCTTTAGCCAAAACAGGATGGTCATAACTAGGGTAGATGATTTGCATAGAGAGGAGTTGTTAATTAATGTGTTATTCTGTAACATTTAACATTTTATCATCTGAGCTAAGAAAGGGAATCTGAAAATGACTTTAACGTTACACTTCTTTTTATATTAATGACATTAATGAGCCACTGTACAAATTAGATGAATATGAGTTGCATGGAGTCAACATTTTGGTAGCCCTCCTAGGGATCAGTGATCCACTCACCTGTGTGAGGCATTAACCAAAGAGTCAAATCATATCCCTGATAAGGTGTCAATTTACTGGTATATAATTGGTACTTTCAGAGAAAAGCCTGCTATAGAGTCATTATTTATCTAATTGAGTAATTGAACTGTGAATACTATACCAGAAATTTGGAAGCTTATTCCAACCAAGAAATGCCATAGAGAAAATGCATAAACTCATTATTTGTCTCTCATATCACTTCTAAATGTGTGGTAAAGAGAGTAAATCCAACAGGTATTTGAAAAGGCAAAAAAAAATCTTTACAGGCAGTGGTCTGGAGAAGATATTGTTAACAATGAGACTTCAAGGATTCAGAGGGTTTCAATATGTGGAAAAGATGGAAACTGCCCTTTAGATAATGTAGGGCTCTGAATCCTTTCTTCAGCAAAGGCTAGTTTTGTTGCTGATGTGTTAATTTGCATCTGTCTATCTGATTCTCAGTTTAAACATCTCTAAAATTAAAACATTTTCTACTGCAATTAGGGTTTTTTTTTTGGTGAAAACTAAATTTTCACAAATATAGAATGAATGCATATATAATGCTAGGCAAATATATTTTAAAAACAATAACTAGAGGTAAAAAAAAAAGCCCTAAATCCATAGTTTTGGATTCAAAGCTTTCAGAGGTACTGCTCTTGTCTTCTTTTCTGTTTGACACTACAAATACCTCGGTGAACCAGACATGGACAACCAACCAATAACATGCAAGTACAATAGGATCTACATTTTAACACATATAGTCTCCTTTTCATGATACTGCCTGCAAAATTAAAGAAGGCTCTGATTTTTTTTTTTTTTTACAGAGAGTATCCATCAGAAGGGAGTGGTCTATGAAAATGATGAATACGTACATTCACATATGTTAGTTACTAATATATCAATGATCCCAGAGTCATAAAGTATCTTCATTCATTGCTTTACTCTTGGTTTGCTGTCACTCTCTTCAATGCTATTTTTACCATTGCTCCTTGTGTTCATATACACCTAGATGATCCTTTCACTTCCCTGACCCTTCAATGTCTTGACTCCCTTTCTTTCAACGATTCATTGTCAATTTTCCTCCAATTATTCAATACCATGATTATACTCTAGATTCTGGTCATTATCACTAATTAAAACCCTCCAAATCTCAATTTTAAGCAACGCATGCCATTACTACCTCTACCATCATCTATTTTTCAGCTGAATCCCTCTAGTACCCTAGCTTAAATAATATTAAGATTCCACAAACCTATAGTCCCTCAGTCTTTCACTTTTTCAGATTTGTTTCTCCTTCATGTTCTTACCTCCTTCCTTACTCACTGCAAATTCCATGACCTGTTATTATAATCCCACTCTGACACACACCTTATGCTTTCTTTCTTTTTTCTAATTTTGTTGTCATTACATGAGGAGGGCAATGCTGGATTCCACCTTTTCATCTCCTCTCCACATGAACCTGCACGGTTTATCATAGCGTGAGAAAAGCACCACTCAATACTCTCACCAATAGCTATAAATTAATGATTGCTAGTGTTGTCAGGGGGCCCTGTGTACTATGCAACAATTATAAAATTACTTTTACCCATACTTTACTTTCATTTATTTTCCTAGAAGAATATTTCAAACTTTTCCCTCTTTCCTCAAACCTCTAACACCACATCTCCCATCTTCTGGCCTTGCTTTTTTGGTGGGAAGATTGACACAATCAGATGCAAACAGCCATAACTCCCAGCATCACACACACCTCCATCTGTGCCTTTATAGCCTATCCTCTCCCTAACCTTAGAATGGAGATATGTTAATGAATATAATGAACGAAGTCATAGTCCCCCTGGATCTTATACTCATTTATGAAGAAATAAATTTTAAAAAAAAAGAGATACAAATGGACTTATTTACAAAATAGAACCACAGATGTAGAAAATAAACTTATGGTTACCAAAGGGAAAGGAGTTGGAGAGGAATAAATTAGGAGTTTGGGATTAACATATACATACTACTATGTATGAAACAGATAACCAACAAGGATCTACTGTATAGCACAGAGAACTATACTCAAATATTTTATAATAACTTATAAGGGAAAATAATCTGAAAAAGAATATATATATATAGCTGAATCACTAGGCTGTACACTTGAAACTAACAAAACATTGTAAATCAACTATACTTCAAATAAATAAATAAATAAATAAGAAAGAACTAAACTAACCTTTTGTACAATTAAAAAGTCCACAATGTCAAAAAAAAAACAGAAAGAAATTTTCAAGTAGAGATAGATACTGTAAAATCATGAATAGAATTATAGGTTTGTATCCTTTTAAATAAGGAAAACATAATGAAAATAATAATTTAAAGGTCAAAAATTCTTGCAAATCATGGAAATTCATAGCAAGTAAATGGATAGCAAACAGCCTATAGGAGGTAATATCCATGTGAACTGTTAGCCCTGATGAATCCTGTTACTTCTTCAAAAGAATCATGTCTCCATATTATTTGTTGATTATTCCACCCTCCAGTTAGTTTTCATCCCTCTTGCTTTTTTTGATTTTACTATCTGTTTGACTCCACTAACACATGTGGTCAGATATTTTTAAGTCATATAATGTGTATAAATGTTATATTTGCTCAAGAAAAACCATAAACATCTAAAATGTAATTACTGATTTTCTCCCATAATATGTAGCCTAGGCTCCTGCAGATAACAGAGGCATAACCAATAACAGTTTTAACTCAATTCATGAATAATTAGAATCAGGAATAAGTTTGTAGTAGATCATAATGATTAGGGTTCCATCGAGGTAGCAGAAATAATAGAAGTTAATAGAATAAGGGACTTATAGAGATTTTACATCATACAATTGTGGAAAATGATTAAACAGTTTATGTCCAGAGATTCCTACTGTATTTCATCCTGAACCTGAAGTCTGACGAACAGGCAGTGGGAAAGGAAAAATGGATGTGAAATGAGTGAGAGAATTAGAAAACTAGAATCCATGATGAACGGAACTCTTTAGGTCTGTCTCTATTTCCAAGCCTCCAACTTTGATGACACAGTTCATTTACAGGAGAAGTATGTGACTTTTTCTGAGTTAAACACGTACATGCTCCATGTGATAGGAAAAAAATGACAAACGAGTTTCAACCTTTTCTGGAAAAACTGCATGCTTGGCTTCTGCCTAATAGCAACCAGGTGTTGCAACAACGTCTGACCTTACACTGACCTTCCAAAGAGAACCATGGCTGCTGCTTCAGCGTAAAAAAATCTTGTAATAATTTCCCTTTTGGCCAAATCTAGCCTAGAAACAAAATGAGAAGAACTGTATGGAAACATAGTTTCAGGTTAGGGAGGTTGATAAGTATAAATCCATCACAGTTTGTAACTGGTTAACTTGGCACGTACACCTCTTTTACCCATGTTACTTCCAAATATAGTCAATAGGAAAATCATACTATCACCTAACACTATATCATTAACACTTTGTATAATTAAACCTATACTAACCCTTCTCACAAAAAAGGACAAAGTATCTCTGTATCCGTATATGAGTGCTAACAATTTTTCTTCTCCCTAACCTGCTCTTTGTAACTGAAATACTGATATAACAAGATCAACTACTAATAACACATCTTATATCAGATTGAAGAGGGATGGGAAAAGGGAAGGAAATAAAAGATAAATATATGCACAAATGTATTCACTTGAAATATGAAAAATTCTTAAAGATTTTAGTCCTTATTTCTACAGCTGTTTATGTTGTTGTAGTGGTAATTTACATAAATATCTTATTCAACTATTCATTCTATATTCCTTTTGCCCTCTATAAAAGGAATTTTCTTACCCAGTGAGGTGATCTAATTTTTTTATTTCTTTATAGATATGGGCTATTAGTAACCTTGCTTGTATTTCTTTATTCTAGTTTTCCATTGACTTTAATCACAGTACAGGGACATACTAAGAAACATTCCAGGAACTCTTCTACATTCCAGAAGTGCTTCTCTTTACTCGAAATGTGTTGCTATACCTGATTTCCTCTTGGTAATCAGAATCAATCACCTATACTACAGGAATAAACTTCATCTTTGTCTCTTGCTCCACTGGGATGAAGTGGTCCAAAGTGGCCAAGGGATCATTTTGACTTTCATCCTTAACTTCCAGTGCAACCATTGTGGTTCCCCATGGTGAAAACATTCCTCCCTTGGGAACTAAGATTTCTAAACCAGTATAGCCCAAGTAGAGGGGAGGAGGAATTTTTTTCTAAGGGTAACAGTGAAATAACATTTTCCCATTTCTTTTTCTTGATTCCTGGATCCATGAATCCTATCTATAGGAGATATGACTTCTTAATAATGGTTAAATTAGATCAACTACAACCCTACAAGGTGTCATAACTAAATCTGTAAATGGTCATTTCTCTTCATCAGATCACTGATTTAAGGTGATGGATAGTACGATGAGACCAGTGAGTTTGAGGACCTTGATCTCATTGTTTCACTTCATTTGCAGTAAAATGTGTTATTTGGGCAGAAGAAATGCTGTGTGGAATGCCATGATTGTGAATGTATTCCTTATCTATTGTTATGTAACAAATTGTGATCAAGTTAGTGAGTCAAAATGACAATGTATTATTTTTCTCTTTCTTTGCTTTTGGAGTCTAAGCATGGCTTAATGGGACCATCTGCATTGAGAAATATGGAAAAAGTTAAATAAATTGATCTTTTCACATTGGAGGAAATTCAAACCACAAATTCATGCTGCAATGTAGTAACTCAGGGTAAAAGAATACCTAAGATTTCAGATATAAGTCACTGAAAGTGTGTAGATCTAACATTTTCCTTCTTTATCAAAAAGGAATTCAAAGATAAACGCTGCTGCAAAATGTTTCCTCTAGGTAAAATGGTCTGGAGGAATGAAATCTCCAAAAAATTTATCTTTTTATGCCTTATTTAATACAAATAACTCAGTGGGACAATGGAAATGTTTTATTTTTCTTTGAAAACAGAGAGATTTAGTGATTCTTAGTGATTATTTTAGTGAGATTATAAACTTTGGTGGCCACCGTTTTCTCTACCCCTTCATGCAGTGATGTACAATCTCAAAAAAATGGAAAATTGCAGCTTCATGCAAATATTCATCTATTTTCAGTCAAACTGCATTTCTTGAAAACAACTAATGATTGCTATCCTTTATGTTTACTTTCAGTTTTTTATTAAAAAGTGATTCAAGTATATAATAAATAGATTTCCCCCTTTTGAGAATTGTTTACAATGATAATAGAAAAGTCTACAAGTAAAGATAAGGTAAAGTTATGGTAAAGATTAATAAGCAGTATAAAATGTCTTCATTAGCTGACTGTTCTGATAGATTTACAGAAACCAGTTAATATTTCACGATACCTTGACAGTTAGGATTTTTCTACTGATCAAAATGATTTCTATGAAAATTGTTTAATAAAGATATTTCACATATTTAACGAATTATTTTTGTTTTTAAGAAAGCTGTTTTTTCCCTCTGATATCTTTGATTTTATATTTTGAAAATTTGGAAAGTACTGAACTCAAGTAGTCTATAAATAGCCAGAAGCTCTTAGAAATTAAAATAATTTTAGAAATTTTAATTAGTGGATCTTCAAAATCCTATAGGGGTTTGCTTTTTCACAGCAGTGTTCTTAGTTGCAATTTTTCTTCAAAAGCAATTTTTAAGAAGGTACTCTTTGGCCCACATCATCTGAGACCTGTTTTTTGAATCTGAAAATCTCTAAGTAGCAAGCAATTTATTTTGTACTTTGTGCCCTGGACACAAACACTTAAACTATTTATCACTTTGGAAATTTAACTGAAAGTAAAAGCTGTGCTGCATTGTATGGCAGAGTAGAGAGCCATGGCTTGGAATATCTTGTTGCTACTACATGCCACTACATGGAAGTGTCTTCAGATGGGATAGTAGAGGATCCTGTATGCAGAGAAAGAAGAGAAGAAAGAACATAAACAAGTTTTCATATCTTTTTTCTCTAATATGTTAATATTATTGGTAATTTCTTCATGAAACCAGATATATTGAATCCTTTTCATGTTCCTTCTTGAAAAGAAAAATATCTATGTTTCCAGGATGCTTATGCTACAGTTGTGAAGTAAGAATGCTGCCTGCCATATCAGTAAACAAAGCATATTGCAGCCATCAAGCCACCACATAACAGTCACCCTGATGGTGAGCCCTGAGGGAACTCAGGAAGGAAACAAAGAATGCCCACCATCTAGCAGTCCTCAGACTGCAACCACCCTCAACAGTGCAGTCTGAGGAAACTCAGGATGAGACAACACAGGCCACTCGCCCCAGATAGTTGAGGAGCATATCGAAGGAATGATTTCACTGCACCCAGACACTTGCATCTTCCCATATGTAGAAAAGAGCTAAATTCCTTAACTTGTGGTATCTGGTTTTCTTTTATTAATAGTAATATTTTGATGTTCTGACTACCTGGTTTTGTTGCGAAAACTCCTATATATCCTGCTTTCCCCCTTTCCTCTTCAGAACAGATTCTCCAAATTATCCGAGATGTTGTGTCCCAGGCTTAAGATCTCAGATTTGTCCACATAATAAAACATAACCCTCAACTTTTAGGTTGTGTTTTTTTGTTTTTTCAGTAAACACAGTGTATCCAAGTTTGAAGTATATCCTGTGTTTTACATAACTCATATTGTCACCAGATATGTCTTCCTTGCTTCCCAAATTTCACTAGTGCAATGACAGGCATGGATTGATTTCATTGTGTCAATATAAAAAACACCTAGTTATACAGGAAAGGACAGAAAGATTTTTGAGTTAAAAGAGAAGGTCTTGGATATATCTTTAGTCCCTTTGTTAAAATTCTCTGATTGTTAAGTAGTGATGGCCTAACATTAAATATGCTTTCATAAACTTTTGTCTTTTTTTCTAGAATTAGGCCTTATAATATATTTATTTTAGCATGGATATGACAAAATTACATGGTAGTAAACATTTTACCATCCTGTCTTAGAATATTTTCAGGAGACGTTCACGTCTTCTGAATGTGATGCATAGAACTTAGGTAACACTGGCTTGCATTAGAGAGGGGAACAACCAAGTAATATTCATTTTTCAGGGGAGGTGTAATCAAATGAACAAAATAAGTTCTACATTTGTTGTACAGAATGACAGAAGTGTCATATGACTCTTCCAAGAATCATCATTTCTAATGGGGAACAAATATCTAATTATCATGTTTTGTCTTCTCATCTCTCCTCGTTTGTCTTTACATAGTGGATGTATTTATATAGAACTGGAAGATCTGAACTAAAGAGGATAGTGAAATATTACAGTAGAGGATTTTGTTAGTTTTTACTCATATTTATGTCCGTTGAATTGGCATACTTGAGTTCTCTTTGAACCAATTAATGTGCCTCCTATTAGGAGAGAAACTAGTCTTTATCATTCTTAGATACCTTCTTGGTTTTTTGTTTGTTTGTTTGTTTGTTTGTTTGCGGTACGCGGACCTCTCACTGATGTGGCCTCTCCCGTTCTGGAGCACAGGCTCCGGACGCGCAGGCCCAGCGGCCATGGCTCACAGGCCCAGCCGCTCTGCAGCATGTGGGATCTTCCCGGACCGGGACACGAACCCCTGCATCGGCATGCAGACTCTCAACCACTGCGTCACCAGGGAAGCCCTACCTTAGTGTTTTAAGAGTTAAAATCACTAGTAATTATATAGACTGGAGAATTCTTATGGCATCAGATATAACAACAACAAAAAAAAACCATAAACATCTAAGATATGGAGAAGTTATCGTAAGTATTCCTATTTATAAAATATTCTAAAAGTTTAATATCTTTATTTAAGACCATTTTAAAATGTCTTAGAGCTAACTGTCCCCTGGCCATGAATATCTCAAAACTTCCATTTAAATGTGTTTTTATCAATGTCCATTCCTGTCATAATGGACAGAAAGAAACATCAGAGAAGTCATTTGAATGTATAAAAAATAAAATATAAATGGCTGACATTTGCTGAGGTGCTGGCAGAGGTGGGAAGTGATCTGTACATTTAGGGAAAGGAGAATATCTGTATATATAAGGTTGTGAATTACTTCATCTGAGTAAATTCTCAGTTTCTTTGCTGATAACAACATGAGGTCTGGTGCCATTAAGACATAGTACAGTCAGACTTGGCCTTGGCTTGCTTCAGATTGACAGAGCTCCCAGAAGGATAAGAAAAGCATGGAAAGAGTGCACCTAGTTCTTTCATAATTTTTATGGGTAACATGCATAAGTTCAGAGTCCAATATCTTCCTACAATTATTCCAATCTAACTTTGTTTCTGTGATATTCCATCTTTTAAACGTTTTGTAGAGTTTTGTATGTGTTTCCTCTGTCACCCAATTTTGCATGCTTCTTAATGATTTCAGGCATGACTTCTGGGTGTTTTCACATTTTTTTCTCCCTAAGTGAAGTATCCTTGTTGGTGACATCTTCCAAAGGAAGTTTGTTTTTTTTTTTCTTCTTCTTCTTTTTTGGCTGTGTTGGGTCTTGGTTGCTGTGCACAGATTTTCTTTTTAGTTGCAGCAAGTGGGGGCTACTCTTTGTTGCAGTGCACAGGCCTCTCATTAAGGTGGCTTCTCTTATTGTGGAGCATGGGCTCTAGGTGCATGAGTTTCAGTAGTTATGGCACGTGGGCTTAGTTACTCCGTGGCATGTGGGATCTTCCCGGACCAGGGCTCGAACCAATGTCCCCTGCATTGGCAGGCAGATTCTTAACCACTGTTCCACCAGGGAAGCCCCCAGAGGAAGTATTCTATAGACATATGCAAATGAAGTTGATATTTGATTCAGATCTGATAACATCTGCTGGACTGATTTGCTCCAAACCCTATAGTCACAATGATCTCCCTTCAGTTCTACTTTCAATTTGCCGACTCTCACCCCAGTGTAGGAAGCATATATTGTTATTGCTGCCTCTTTTCACACACTGCTGCATCTGCATCTGCAAATATTTGAATTTCCTCCACATATTTTTCTATATAGTGAAGAGTGATGCACAAAAAACTAGCATCCAACAAGAGAACAATAGAAAATTCACTTAAAATGTTAGGTCTTTGTGATTCTTGGCAATCTATTTTATGTCTCAAATAGAAATTAATCTTGTCATTCATTTATCAACTCAATTACTCCCTATATGTGTATTTATTAACAATTCATTCTCTACCTGCAATAAGTTAATGAAAAAACACAGCTTTTGTCTCTGAAAAACTCACTGATTCATTTATTATAGTAACATCAAATCATAAAGATAAAAAGTGTTTTATAGTTATATTTATAAACATAATACACACATTAATGGACATCCCTCTCCCACCAAGAAGAAATGATCAAGTAAAGCAATGTAGAGGAGATGATATCAGCAAAGCTTTAAATGATGATAGAAATGTGGAAAATTCTCAAGTAAGAGAAGGTTCTACATGATTAACATCTTTCTGTCCCTTTTTTTTTTCCAGTGAGATCTTTATAATACTTCACAATCTTCTCTCATCTAAACTCTCCGGATTTCTTCAGTTTTTCATCATATAAAGAATTTCTGAATTGCTTTAGAATTTTGACTTTTCTAACTGGAATATATCCTCCTTCCTCTGGCAACTAGGATGAGCATATTCCGAATAAAGCAGAATACGAAGATGATAATCATGGAAGAAGAAAATAATTGAAACCTGCTTATCTTTAATGTAATTTTTACATATTTTATACCCTTTGTAGCTCAATTGATTTGTCATCCATTTTAATTTAATAAAGGTGATAAAATGACAAACCTCCTTAATTATTAACACAACATAATATGAAATTAAACAATAATAACTTCACATTTTCCTATATTGATGTGTGTCAAACAAAGCTCAACTTTGTCTTCCCCACATAATTTCCATTGTTTCCAATGGTAGCACTATTGCCTGGTCAAGTCAAGAAAACATCATGTGCATTCAAGTTACTCTGCAAGTGTTGATCTTTTATTGCATATAAAGTTGTTTATTTCTCCACCAATGGAAAAAAAAACTTTTATTAATATATATGTGGATGTAACTTTCAGTATAAATAATATATGAAAAGTAGGGATAAAAACTTTCAAGACTGAGAATTTATGAAAGGAAAATAACTACACCACTACTTTGAGCTCCATGTATTTTGACTTAGATATTCCCAAACCACTAGTTTATCATTAAAGGAAGTCCTTGATGTTTCTCTCAACTCCAGCACTACATAACATTTTTAGAGTTCTGTGATCTCTGTGATCCAAAAAAAACCTCTTTCATCATCTTTCTGTTCCTCTCTGCCAGAACTTGGATGTAAACAGATAGACATTTTGATTTTCCTATTTTCTAAATCAAATAACAACAATTCTTAACTTTTTAACATCATTCAATTTTACTTTGTGAAAAGAAGTCAACAAAGTGAGTTTGCTTCTGTGATTTGTTATGATAATATTAAGTGCTAAATGAATGATGAATGAATACATAATTAGAAAACAAAGATTCTTGTAATGAAAAAGTCAAATTTTAAAATAATATGACTTAAAGTATTTTCAAACAACCTGATACATATTTATTTTGAAAACATTATATTGTTCATGTTTAGTATTGGACAACACATCTGTGAAAACACAATAATAAATGCATATCAATGTGCAGTATTTTAATATGAAGAATGAACCTACAAAATTCAGTGGCTTCTCATTTAAACCATATTTAAGAGTTTTTAAAAGTGATAGTTGTGGCTCTTTCTGGTGATTTGCTAAGGTTGGCAGATGGCATAACTGAAATGTGAAAGTCATCTTACCATCTGCTCAATCATTCATGATGTCCTTACTATTTATAATGGATACCATTGACTATAGTATTGTGTTAAAGCAATATAATTAAGGGTTTGATTAACGTATGCCTCAAATCATTGATGTAATTACATAGTCCTCAGGCCTTATCATCATTACAGATTATGGTTTCAAAGGGTAAGACTAAATATGATTATTATGGAACATGCAGCCTCACTTTGGAAAAGTATATATATTATGTGGTCAATAAATAATTGATTTTATTTAATGTAATGGCATATTGGTCCCAGAGCAGCCTTTTGATTTGATCTTGCCAAAAATAATAATTTAGAATAAGTATGAATACATATTATTTATATTTTTGAACATATGCATTTTATATATAATATACATACATATGAATATAATATATAAACACCATACACACACTTATATATGATTTATACATTAAAAAATGTACATGTACAAATATTCTGCATTTCTTTGGAAATATTAACTAGATTTGACATACATGCTATGAAATAGTAAATTCCAGAACAAAATAGAAATTTAAAAGTCTTAAGTA